>NC_136067.1:2094255315-2094855315 GCF_964261635.1 Lissotriton helveticus
CACCACCAGTAACCACATTTGCTACCTCGCCGCCCCTTGTTCTCTTTCTACCTCTATTCAATGTACCAATGTACCTCACCTCTCTCTACTTAACTCTCCTCTAACTTCCTCTATTTTTCTACCCTAACTGCGTTTCTGTAAATATCCTTAACTCTACTCTGCTTCTCACAGATCTCTTTCAGCATCCTCTTCTCCTTGTCAACTCAGCCCTACCACCTGACCTAACTCTTCCAACCTATCTATCTTGATACATTTTTCACCTCAGCTCTGTCTCAAATTATGTCTCTACTTCCAACTCTCTCTTCCACATCCTCTCTTGGTCTATTTCTGTATCAACCTCACCTCTCCTTCTCTTCTTCACCTTTATCTGCTTACTTCTCTTTACACTTTATACTTTATACCTCATTTCTCTTTCTACCATTCCCCCTCTTTCTCTCCAACCTCCTCTCTTTGCATGAACCATCCTCTATTTTTGCTCATTTCTGGACCTCATACCTTTATTTGTACCTAATATCTCTCTGGTTCCGTCACTGTCTAGCTTTCTGTCTCTACGCCTGTCTACCTTTACTTCTTTCTAACTCATCGTTCTTTCTACCTGACCTCCTTTCTCAGTAGCTCTCGCTGGGTCCTGCTAACCTCCTTACCTATCGCTTTGCTTCTATTTCTCTACCGACCTCTTCCTCTTTCTACCTCACTGTATTTTTACTTCCTGACTCCCTCGACACTCTACCTATTCCTTGCATCTCTCCAAACCTCACTTATCACTCTACCTCCCCTCCACCTCTCTCTTTCATCTTCTCGACTTGCCTCGCAACTCTCCCTCACTCACCTATAGCTCTGCCTCCCCTCCACCTCTCTCTTTCATCATTCCACCATGCCTTGCATCTCTCCCTCCCTCACCTATCGCTCTACCTCTCCTCCACCTCTCTCTTTTGTCTCCTTACCTGCCTCGCATCTCTCAATCCCCCACCTATCACTCTACCTCCCCTCCACCTCTCTCTTTCATCATCCCACCATGCCTCGCATCATTCCAACCCTCACCTATCACTCTACCTCCCCCCACCTCTCTCTTTTGTCTTCTCACCATACCTCGCATCCCTCCATCCCTCACCTATGGCTCTACCTCCCTGCCACCTCTCTCTTTCATCATCCCACCATGCCTCGCACCTCTCCATCTCTCACCTATCACTCTACCTCCCCTCCACCTCTCTTTCGTCTTCTCGCCATGCCTCGCATCATTCCCTCACCTATCGCTCTACCTCCCCTCCACCTCTCTCTTTCGTCTTCTCGCCATGCCTCGCATCTCTCCCTCCCCTCACCTATCGCTCTACCTCCCCTCCACCTCTCTCTTTCATCTTCTCGCCATGCCTCACATCTCTCCCACCCTCACCTATCGCTCTACCTCCCTCCACCTCTCTCTTTCGTCATCTCGCCATGCCACGCATCCCTCCATCCCTCACGTTTCACTCTGCCTTCCCTCCACCTCTCTCTTTCATCATCCCAGGATGCCTCGCATCTTTCCATACCTCACCCATCTCTCTACCTCCCCTCCACCTCTCTCTTTTGTCTTCTCATCATGCCTCGCATCTCTCCATCCCTCACCTATCACTCTACCTCCACTTTCACCTCTCTCTTTCATCTTCCTGCCATGGCTTGCATCCCTACCTCAATCAATCAATCAATCATAGCATTTATAAAGCGTACTACATACCCATGAGGGGGACGGTGGCGAGGGCATGGTTTGTGGAGCAGAGCTGGCGGGTGGGGGTGTAGAGGCTGAGTCGGCTCTTGAGGTATGCTGGTCCGATGTTGTAGAGAGCCTTCTGTGCCTGGGTGAGGAGCTTGAAGGTTATCCTATTGTTGATAGGGATCCAGTGCTGGTCTCTTAGGTGGGGTGTGGTGTGGTGTGGCTGCAACGAGGTATGTCGAGGATCAGGTATGCGGAGGCATTCTGGATGCGTTGGAGCCGTTTCAGGAGTTTGGCCGGGGCCCCTGCGTGGAGTGCATTGCCCTAGTCAAGTCTACTGCTGACGAGGGCCTGGGTGACCATCCTTCTAGTTTCGGTGGGGATCCACTCGAAGATCCTGCGAAGCATGCGGAGGGTAATGAAGCAGGAGGAGGAGATGGTGTTGACCTGCTTCGTTATGGAAACGGTGGAGTCGAGGATGACCCATAGGTTGCGTGCATTGTCTGTGGGTGTAGGGGGTGCTCCTAGTGCAGTCGGCAACCAGGAGTCGTCCCAGGCTGAGGGGATGGATCCGAGGAGGAGGACCTCCGTCTTGTCCGAGTTCAACTTCAGTTGGCTGTTTCTCATCCAGTTGGCGACGGCCTTCATTCCTTCGTGGAGGTTGGTTTTGGCGATGTGAGGGTCTTTGGTGAGGGAGAGGATCGCTGGGTGTCGTCTGTGTAGGAGTTGATGTTAAGGTTGTGCCGTCGTGCGTCGTGGGCGAGCGGTGCCATGTAGACATTGAACAACATTGGGCTGAGGGATGAGCCTTGGGGTACGCCGCAAATGACCTTGGTGGCTTCGGAGCTGAAGGGAGGGAGGCGGATGCTCTGTGTTCTGCCGGAGAGGAAAGAGGTGGTCCAGTCCAGGGCCTTCTCTTGGATCCCGGTGTAGTCGAGGCGTGTTCGTAGTGTGCGGTGGCAGCCCGTGTCGAAGGCGGCTGACAGGTCTGAGAGGATGAGGGCCGCAGTTTCCCCGTTGTCAAGCAGGGTCCTGATGTTGTCGGTGGCGGCCATGAGGGCAGTCTCGGTGCTGTGGTTGCTGCGGAACCCGAATAGGACGGGTCCAGGATGCTGTTCTCCTCGAGGAAGCTGGTCAGTTGTTTGTTGACGGCCTTTTCGATGACCTTCGCCGGGAGAAGGGAGATGGGACGGAAGTTATTGAGGTCCTTGGGGTCCGCCTTGGGATTCTTGAGAAAGGCGTTGATCTCTGAGCTCTTCCAGCTCTCCGGGAACGTCGCTGTCTCGAAGGAGATATTGATGGTTTTTCGGAGACGGGGTGAAATGCTGCTGCTGGCTTTGTTGAAGATGTGGTGTGGGCAAGGGTATTCCGGGGATCCGGAGTGGATGGTGTACCTCACGTATCACTCTGCCTCCCCTCCACCTCTCTCTTTCGTCTTCTCGCCATGCTTCGCATCGCTCCATCATTCACCTATCGCACTACCTCCCCTCCACCTCTCTCTTTCATCTTCTCACAATGCATTGCATCTCCCACTCCCTCACCCACTGCTCTACCTCCCCTTTATCTCTCTCTTTTGTCTTCTTGCAATGCCTCGCATCGCTCCCTACCTAATTTATCACTCTACCTCCCCTCCACCTCTCTCTTTCCTCTTCTCACCATGCCTCGCATCTCTCCTTACCTCATCTATCGTTCTAACTGCCCTCCACCCCTCTCTTATGTCTTCTCGCAATGCCTCACATCTCTATCTCCTTCACCTTTCACTCTACCTCCATTCCACCTCTTTCTTCCATCTTCTCGCAATGCCTATCATCTCTCCTTCCCTCCCATATCACTCTACCTCCCCTCCACCTCTCTCTTTCATCTTCTCGCCATGCCTCGCATCCCTCCATCCCTCACCTATCACTCTACCTCCCTCCACCTCTCTCTTTCATCTTTTCACAATGCCTCGCACCTCTCCCTCACTCACCCACTGCTCTACCTCCCCTCCACCTCTCTCTTTTGTCTTCTCGCCAAGCATCGCTTATCTCCCTACCTCATTTATCACTCTACCTCCCCTCTACCTCTCTCTTTCCTCTTCTCACTATGCCTCACATCTCTCCTTACCTCACCTATCGTTCTACCTCCCCTTCACCCCTCTCTTAAGTCTTCTCGCCATGCCGCGAAACTCTCCATTCCTCACCTATGGCTCTACCCCCCCTCCACCTCTCTCTTTCATCATACCACCATGCCTCGCATCTCTTCATCCCTTACCTATCACTCTACCTCCCCTCCACCTCTCTCTTTCATCATCCCACCATGCCTCGCATCATTCCAACCCTCACCTATCGCTCTACTTCCCCTCCACCTCTCTCTTTCGTCTTCTCACCATGCCTCACATCTCTCCCTCCCTCACCTACTGCTCTACCTCCTCTCCACCTCTCTCTTTCATCTTCTTGCCATTCCTCGCATCTCTCCGTACCTCATTTATCACTCTACCCCCCTCCACCTCTCTCTTTCCTCTTTTCGCCATGCCTCACATCTCTCCCTACCTCATTTATCCCTCTACCTCCCCTCTACCTCTCTCTCTCCTCTCCTAGCCATGCCTTGCATCTCTCCTTACCTTAGCCATCGCTCTACCTCCCCTCCACCCCTCTCTTATGTCTTCTCGCAATGCCTGGCATCCCTAGCTCCTTCACCTCTCGCTTTACCTCCCCTCCACCTCTCTCTTCCATCTTCTCGCCTTGCCTTGCATCTCTCCTTCCCTTGTGTATCACTCTACCTCCCCTCCACCTCTCTCTTTCATCTTCTCAGAATGCATCACATCTCTCCCTCCCTCACCCACTGCTCAACGTCCCCTCCACCTCCCTCTTTTGTCTTCTCGCCTTGCCTCGCATCTCTCCCTACCTCATTTATCATTCTACCTCCCCTCCACCTATCTCTTTCCTCTTCTCGCCATGCCTCGCATCTCTCCTTACCTCAGCTATCACTCTACCTCCCCTCCACCTCTCTCTTTCATCTTCTCACAATGCATTGCATCTCTCCCTCCCTCACCTATCACTCTACCTCCCCTCCACCTCTCTCTTTTGTCTTCTCATCATACCTCACATCTCTCCATTCCTCACCTATGGCTCTACCTCCCCTCCACCTCTCTCTTTCATAATCCCACCATACCTCACATCTCTCCTTACCTCAGCTATCACTCTACCTCCCCTCCACTTCTCTCGTTTATCTTCTCACAATGCATCACATCTCTCCATTGCTCACCTATGGCTCTACCTCCCCTCCACCTCTCTCTTTCATAATCCCACCATACCTCACATCTCTCCTTACCTCAGCTATCACTCTACCTCCCCTCCACTTCTCTCGTTTATCTTCTCACAATGCATCACATCTCTCCCTCTCTCACCCACTGCTCTTCCTCCCCTCCACCTCTCTCTTTTGTCTTCTCTCCATGCCTCGCATCTCTCCCTACCTCATTTATTACCCTACCTCCCCTCTACCTCTATCTTTTATCTTCTCACAATGCCTTGCATCTTTCCCTCCATCACCTACTGCTCTACCTTCTCTCCACCTCTCTTTCATCTTCTCGCCATGCCTCGCATCTCTCTTTACCTCACCTATCGCACTAACTCCCCTCCACCCCTCTCTTATGTCTTCTCGCCATACCGTGCATCTCCCCCTCCCTCACCTCTCACTCTACCTCCCCTCCACCTCTCCCTTCCATCTTCTCACCATGCCTCGCATCCCTCCATCACTCACCTATTGCTCTACCTCCCCTCCACCTCTCTCTTCCATCTTCTCGCCATGCCTTGCATCTCTCCTTCCCTCACCTATTGCTCTACCTCCCCTCCACATCTCTCTTTTGTCTTCTCGCCATGCCTCGCATCTCTCCCTCCCTCATCCACTGCTCTACCTCCCCTCCACCTCTCTCTTTTGTCTTCTGACCATGCCTCGCATCTCTCCCTCCATCCCTCACCTATCGGTCTACCTCCCCTCCACCTCTCTATTTCATCTTTTCGCCAGGCCTCGCATCCCTCCATCCTTCACCTATTGCTCTACTTCCCCTCCACCTCTCCCTTCCATCTTCTCACCATGCCTCGCATCTCTCCTTCCCTCACGTATCGCTCTACCTCCCCTCCACATCTCTCTTTTGTCTTCTCGCCATGCCTCGCATCTCTCCCTCCATCACGTATCGCTCTACCTCCCCTCTACCTTTCTCTTTTGTCTTCTCGCCATACCTCACATCTCTCCACCCCCCACCTACTGCTCTACCTCTCTTCCCTCTTTCACCTTCTCACAATACATCGCATCTCTCCCTACCTAATTTATCACTCTACCTCCCCTCCACCTCTCTCTTTCCTCTTCTCGCCATTCCTCCCATCTCTCCCTCCTTCAGCTGTCGCTCTACCTCCCCTCCACCTCTCTCTACCATCTTCTCGCCATGCATTGCACCTCACACTCTCTTGTTAGGCCGAGCCCTAGGTTGCTCTCCACCCAGAAAGGTCACGGCCAGAGAGAGAAGGACGAGGCAGAGAAGAGACGTGAGGAGAACAATATGAGGTATCACCCGATGGAGTGATGGAATTGGTCAGAGCAGTGCTTCGATCTCCACTATTGCTGCAAGAATGACAGCAGTGAAAGGGGTTGAAGGGGGTTATCGGTGACTGCCAATGTCTGCATGCATTTCAAGAGCTGTGTGTCTTCTTTTAATGTTAACTATTAGCTCTCCACAAACCAACCAGTATACCCTTATGGTGGCCATCCTACAATGTGAGAAACAGGCTAGTTAGACTTTGAATTCCACTTAAAGTTTTGTGTTGCAAGTCAAGAAAATCTAGAACCAAGGGCAAAATGATGTGGTTTTATCAATGCTTGTTCAAGCGTTCTCTTGTTAAGATGTGGCTGGCAGAAACCAGGCAACCTGACGTTTGAGCCGATATGCCTTCCCCCATTTTTGAAAGTTTATAAGATAATTCAATTGCTTGGCATAAAAAAAAACTTGATTTAACTGAAAACATTTTGCTAATAAAGGCAAAGTTGTTCCTAATGGGTAGGGGGACGCGGGGGAGGGCATAATATATTTTATTCCGTGCCCCAATAATCCTGAAGATGTCACTGCTCTACAGCTCCTTGCTGCGTGAGCCCTGCTGAGAGCTAGAAGAACCCCCTGCCATGTTGAGCCCCCCTAAACAAAGAGGACGTTTTTCAGGCATCATGTGTATGAAATGCCCTTGGTTATATTTCATGTTGGGTCCTTGTGTCCTTGGATCTTTGTAGGTGTGTCCATGCTGTGTGTGACACCAGGAAATGTACCTAAGAGTGTGTCACACACACCATGGACCCACCAGGAAATGTACCTAAGAGTGTGTCACACACATCATGGACCCACCAGGAAATGTACCTAAGAGTGTGTCACACACATCATGGACCCACCAGGAAATGTACCATGATGTGTGTGACACACCCTTTGGTACATTCCCTGGTGGGTCCATGATGTGTGTGACACACCCTTTGGTACATTCCCTGGTGGGACCATCTGTGTGACACACACTTTGGTATATTTCCTGGTGGGTTCATGATGTGTGTGACACACAACTTGCTACATTTCCTGGTGTGTCTATGATGTGTATGACACACACCATGGTGCATTTCCTGGTGGGACCATGTGTGTAACACACACTTTGGAACATTTCCTGGTGGGACCATCTGTGTGACACACACTTTGGTATATTTCCTGGTGGGTTCATGATGTGTGTGACACACAACTTGCTACATTTCCTGGTGTGTCTATGATGTGTATGACACACACCATGGTGCATTTCCTGGTGGGACCATGTGTGTAACACACACTTTGGAACATTTCCTGGTGGGACCATCTGTGTGACACACACTTTGGTATATTTCCTGGTGGGTTCATGATGTGTGTGACACACAACTTGCTACATTTCCTGGTGTGTCTATGATGTGTATGACACACACCATGGTGCATTTCCTGGTGGGACCATGTGTGTAACACACACTTTGGAACATTTCCTGGTGGGACCATCTGTGTGACACACACTTTGGTATATTTCCTGGTGGGTTCATGATGTGTGTGACACACAACGTGCTACATTTCCTGGTGTGTCTATGATGTGTATGACACACACCATGGTGCATTTCCTGGTGGGTCCATGATGTGTGTGACACACTCTTAGGTACATTTCCTGGTGGGTCCATGATGTGTGTGACACAAAACTTGCTACATTTCATGGTGTGTCTATGATGTGTATGACACACACCATGGTGCATTTCCTGGTGGGTCCATGATGTGTGTGACACACTCTTAGGTACATTTCCTGGTGGGTCCATGATGTGTGTGACACAAAACTTGCTACATTTCATGGTGTGTCTATAATGTATATGGCACACACCATGGTACAATTCCTGGTGGGTCCATGATGTGTGTGACCCACTCTTAGGTACATTTCCTGGTGGGTCCATGATGTGTGTGACACACCCTTTGGTACATTTCCTGGTGGCTCTATGATGTGTGTGACACATTCTTTGGTACATTTCCTGGTGGGTCCATGATGTGTGTGACACACATGTTGGTACATTTCCTCGTGGGTCCATGATGTGTGTGACACACATGTTGGTACATTTCCTCGTGGGTCCATGATGTGTGTGACACACACCTTGGTACATATCCTGGTGGGTCCATGCTGTTTGTGACACATACTTTGGTACATTTCCTGGTGGGTTCTGGTACCTTTCATTTCCTGGTGGGTGTATCTATGTGAAAGATCATTTTGTACATTTCCTAGCAGATCCACATGTCCTTTATCACGTTTCCTGGCGAATTTGTGATGTGTGTCTGTTGGACGGGGCCCTTCTGGCCGGTCCACCCCGGAAGATTTGCTTGATAAATGTGACCTGGGGATGGTGATTCCCCCTCTGAGTGCGTGGACATGGGTGAGGACTGGCCTCCCATAGGAATGCATGGGGAATGGGTGTGCTCCTGATAGTTCCTGGTGCGTGAGGGGTACAGGCTCAAGTCTGGTATGTATGAACTCGTGTGATGGAATGCTGTAAGATGACGTATGCGACGTGTGTGTGTCTAAAAGAGAAGTGCCACTTCTAGACATCGGTGTGTGTGTGCAGTAAGCATACTGGCGCGTGATTGGCTGAAGTGAGGGAGGGTCTGGGCCTGTATCCTGTATGGGTCTGGGCTGTCCTCCCACAATGCTGGCTCCACCCACCTGGGGTGCGTCTGGTGTCCTAACCTGGCCAGTAACAAGAAATTCCTGATAACCAGTTCCAGCTGGTTCTCATCCTGCCTGCCCCTTTTTAGACAAAGGGGTCTCATGTATAAAAGGAGGGTGTGCCCTCTTCTCTCTCTCTTGCCTGCTGGTCCTGACTGACTCCTGCCAGGGGCGTGCTGCTGCGGGGGCTCAGGGGAAAGGCTTGCCTCCCTGGGCCCTGCCCTGCTCCTGAACTACTGCTGTCCTGGACCCTACCAAGACTCTGCGGCGTTCCGATACCCTAGCGCCTGGAAGCGCTGTCTTTCCTGCTACTTTCTGCCTAGCGCTTGGGAAGCGCTTTATGTCCCCGTTCGCAGCTGTCCTCCCCTCTGTCTGCTGATCGTGAACCCCTCCTGACCGGTGCAGATCGTGCCCAGGGATTCTGCCCTGTCCCATCGAGTGCCACCTCGACTTATGGACCCCTGTTTCAACTAACCGGTGCCCACCCGGTATCGTCTAAGATCGTCACCGCCGCAGCCCGGAGTTCACGGGTGAGGCGCTGCACCCGCCTTCCTTCCCAGGGCCGCTCTGCCATTGGCGGCCCCGGAGCGAGCATTGCCGAGCGCTCATTGGTCCGGGCCGCCGGGACCCCGATGACGTCACCGCTGGGGCGCGCAGGGATTGGGCCGACTCGCTGGGTTTCCCCACGCGCCCTCGGAGGTCCGGGGGATCTCGGCCGAGATGGGAGCGTTGTCCTACGGCGAGCCCCCCGAGGAGAGGGCCCCACGCCGAGTAGCAGCCGGAAGGAGCGGACGCCACGAGGAGCCGCCGCCTATGGCACTAGGTGAGTGCCGGCAGGCTCCGGGTCTCTCCTCGGCCCGGCTGAGTGCCGGGTGCCTGCGAGGCCCTCAAGGGCCCCCTCCCCTTTTCTCCAAGAGTCCGGGAAGGACTCCAACGATGCCCTACCTCCATGAGCCCCGAGAGGCTCCGCCTGCATCTTGGCCCCATGAGCCCCGAGAGGCTCTATCTGCATCCCCATGAGTCCCGAGAGGCTCCATCACCTGTCCCTGGCCCTTCCGAGGCGTGAGGCTCCCACGTGTCCTTGAGCCCGAGAGGCTCCACCGTTTGGCGCCCTTTTTCTTCAGAGCCTGCGAGGCTCCCACAATGGCCCCATCCTTGATCTACAGCGGCCCAGCACTACGTGGCAGCTGCTACGTGTAGGTGTGCGCTGGGCTGCTTACAGCCTGTCCCGAACATTGAGACTCTGGGCGTCCTAGCCCCGGAAGGCCCGTTGGCCTGTTGAAAGTACTAGCTAAATGTAACTGGGCTCCTTGAGAGTTATTCTGTGTTTCCTTCCTACAGGTACGTCTGTGGGGTTATGTACCGTGCCATTCCTTCCCTCCTGTATAACCTTGCCTCCTGTGTGTTGATACTGGTTAGAGTGAGTTCTAGTGCTAGTCCTGTGAAACCCCGGGGCGTGACGTATTCTAATGCTAAGCTCCTGGTGATTATGTGTTCTAGTCCTAGTTCGAGGAAACTCCCAGTTGGTATATGTTCTAAATGCCGACTCCATCATGTGCATATCCCTGGCAGTGGTCCCATGGCCCTGTCCTGTATATTGTCCCTTGTAAATCCTGCCCGTGCCTCTGGCACCCTGTAAGGTATGTGCTCCTATGTGTCCTTTTTAATACAAAAGCTATTTTCCTATATATCTTGTGTGGAGTCCTTTTGTGGGGGGCCCGGAAGGTTGTTGCTGGGGGTGCGTGCGCAAATGCTTCACACATGACCTCCGAGATAGGCCTGACTGCTCGTGCCAAGCTACCAAGGGGGTGAGCAGGGGTTGTCTTGGCGGGTGACTTCCCTACCCTAACTGGAAGTGGTGATTTCTGCCTGGCCTTGGCACAAGCCTCGGCCAACCAGGGATCCCATTTCTAACAGTGTCAAACAGTCTTCGGTACATTTATGGGTAGGTCCATGCTGTGTGTGACACCCTATGGTCCAAGATGAGTGTGCGGTACCCTACAACACATGTCCTGGCGGGTCCATGATGAATGTGCATTACCCGACGGCACATTTCCTTTTGGGTCCATGATGAAGTTGCGGTACCCTACGACACATGTCCTGGTGAGTCCATGATGAGTGTGAGGAACCCTATGACACATTTCCTGGTGGGTCCATGATGACTGTGTGGTACCCTACGGCACATTTCCTGGTGGGTCCATGATGACTGTGTGGTACCCTACGGCACATTTCCTGGTGGGTCCATGATGAGTGTGTGGTACCCTACGGCACATTTCCTGGTGGGTCCATGATGAGTGTGAGGAACCCTATGACACATTTCCTGGTGGTTCTGTGATGAATGTGCGATACCCTACAACACATTTCCTGGTGGGTCCATGATGAGTGTGCGATACCCTACAACACATTTCCTGGTGGGTCCATGATGTGTGTGACGACCCTTTGCTAAATTTCCTAGTGGGACAGTATTGAGGCAGATCTGGATGGATGAGAAGAAACTCAGTGAGACTCATCCACAGTTTAAAGTTGTGCTTCCAGGGTTGCTTCTAGCACAAGCATAAGGTTCTGGATCACAGATGTGGCCTCTCTGGGTTTGCCCGGTGTCTCAGATGGTCGGACCGGCAGTAGCACCGAGCAGCTTCTAGTGTTTGCTCTCATTACGCTTTTACCCAATAGCTGTACTGCCCTGAGGGACACGGTGTCAATACTGAACGCTAGAAAAAAGAGAACATGACTCAGAAAAGCAAAAAAAAATGCATGCATTTAAAAATTGCATCTGCCCAATCAGTGAGACGGAAAAACATTCAGCAACGAGCCCTAACATGGATCCACTGATGCTGAGCGTTGCTACAGCGCAGACTGAGCGAGACAAGGCGGCTCATAGAATCTCTCTTTTTCAGCAACGAGCCCTAACATGGATCCAATGATGCTGAATGTCGCTACAGTGCAGATCGAGCGAGGCAAGGGGGCTCTTAGAATCGCTCTCATTCAGCAACAAACCCCAACATGGATCCACTGATGCTGAGCATCCCTACAGAGCAGACTGAGTGACGCAAGGGGGCTCATAGAATCGCTGTAGTCCAGCAACGAGCCCCAATATAAATCCACTGATGCTGAATGTTGCTACAGCGCAGACTGAGCGAGGCAAGGGGGCTCTTAGAAATTCTCTCGTTCAGTAACAAACACCAACATGGATCCACTGATGCTGAGCGTCCCTACAGTGCAGATCGAGCAAGGCAAGGGGGCTCGTAGAATCGCTCTAGTTCATCAACAAGCCCCAATATGGATCCACTGATGCGGAGTGTCATTACAGCATAGACTGAGCGAGGCAACGGGACTTGTAGAATCGCTCTCATTCAGTAACTAACCCCAACTGGGATCCACTGATGTGGAGTGTTGCTACAACATAGACTGAGCAAGGCAAGGGGGCTCGTAGAATCACTCTCGTTCAGCAATGAACCCCACCATGGATCCACTGATGCTGAACGTCGCTACAACATAGCCAGAGTGAGGCAAGGGGGCTCGTAGAATCGCTCTCGTTCAGCAACAAACCCCAACATGGATCCACTGATGCTGAGCATCCCTACAGAGCAGACTGAGTGACGCAAGGGGGCTCATAGAATCGCTGTAGTCCAGCAACGAGCCCCAATATAAATCCACTGATGCTGAATGTTGCTACAGCGCAGACTGAGCGAGGCAAGGGGGCTCTTAGAAATTCTCTCGTTCAGTAACAAACACCAACATGGATCCACTGATGCTGAGCGTCCCTACAGTGCAGATCGAGCAAGGCAAGGGGGCTCGTAGAATCGCTCTAGTTCATCAACAAGCCCCAATATGGATCCACTGATGCGGAGTGTCATTACAGCATAGACTGAGCGAGGCAACGGGACTTGTAGAATCGCTCTCATTCAGTAACTAACCCCAACTGGGATCCACTGATGTGGAGTGTTGCTACAACATAGACTGAGCAAGGCAAGGGGGCTCGTAGAATCACTCTCGTTCAGCAATGAACCCCACCATGGATCCACTGATGCTGAACGTCGCTACAACATAGCCAGAGTGAGGCAAGGGGGCTCGTAGAATCGCTCTCGTTCAGCAACAAACCCCAACATTGGTTCACTGATGCTGATCGTTGCTACAGAGCAGAGTGAGCAAGGCAATGGGAATCACAGATTTGCTCTCATTCAGTAACGAGCCCCAACATGGATCCACTGATGCTGAGCGTCCCTACAGCGCAGACTAAGCGAGGCAAGGGGGCTTGTAGAATTTACCACCATTGCTATTTGGAAACTCTGCTACTCTTGGAGAAGGCTATCACACATTAACTTTCCAGAAAGGGTTAACCCATCGTTGAACCACTTTAACTGATGCGTGCATTGCAGAAAACATAACCCGGATTAACTGCCCTTCCACACACCATAAAATCTGTGTGCAGAAACATAGGGCTAGCTTAAGTCATATTGTCAAGAAATGGCGTCCTTAGAACCCTTCCATACCTGTGTCGGCAGACGGATCAGCAGTGACTGTCATCCTTTCCTGCTATGACCTGGGCAGATAAGGTAGAGAGCAGTGCAAATCTTGACCCGCTGGGCTGCCCTTAAGACAACGGTCGACAAATCTCTTCAACAGCCTTGGACAGAGGAGACACTTTCAGTATCTGACGACCCTTGTCAAAAGAACACTTCTGCTTTCCTCCTGTGGGCAACAATTGCAATTTTGTGCCTTCCACAGCCCCTGAGGTGCATTGTGTTCCAAACAGCAATGTCATGTTCTTCGATCCAATCTACCATCAGGACATTTTGATATTATGTACATCGGCCAATCAGATAAGAGTGAAAAAGATCTTTATGTGCATCCGCCTGCCTCAAGGCATGGCCACGCACACAGAAACTACATTCACCATGACCTGCTCCTATGGGATTGAATGTTGAGAAACAGAACAAAATGGCTGATCATGAAAATTGAAACCAAAGTATGTAACCACACAACCAATAAGTTTTGTGTAGCCCAGGGTTAAGACATTCCCAACAACTTGCGTATTTTTCAAAAGCAACTTTTATATTATTCCATAAAAAATGGCATCAAATAGACACTCCGTCACAACAGTTAGTGCAAAAACTTTGAAAAATATATACACATATATACAACAAATATCTGTACATCACATTGAAGGCAACATACACTTGAAAAAATGATGAATGACAATATAATACAATTATTGTAATGACACCAACATCAATATGCAAAATAAATTCAAAGGCATACGTTTGCAAGATGAACACTTTTTATGCAAATCAAAACAAAAATAAACCAGTCCTTTGGTAATGGCATGTGAACAGGACGGACACTAAGGTGGAATGGCCTGCCTGTCACACAACGCCTGTGAATAGTAATTTATAAGGAGTCGCAGGTAGGGCCCACAGAATTGGTATGAATTTGTCCCTAGCTGCACCCTCCGTTCTTAACACAGGCTGGGGGTCAACGCGTTTCGAACCTCGTTTGTTCTAGGTTCTCCTCAGGACGAGGACTGGATAAGTGATTGCCTAGAAGGGAATATGGGGAAGGTGTCAGCGACTGTATAGAATATATATATCTAACAAAATAGTACTCCGACTGGCTACCCATGAGTAAGATTACCTTCTCAGCCAACACGTTGACTGCGTGGAGAGAAGGGGAAACACCGGAATAATTCTGAAACAACAAAAGGGGGGGCTTTCAGTAAGCAGTTACAGTGGATTTATCAAGCGTGGGTTAAGCAAGCTGACTGGGACCTTGGTCTGGTGAAGTATCACAATACCTGGTTATGGTGTCGAAAGGTGCCGCGGAGTGGGGCGCCTTGGGCGAGCTGTGTTATTGAGCACGGACTCACATCATCGCTTGCTGATGTATTATTCAAATGGAGAAGGCTGGGGAGTGAAAATGCAAAGTTAACTCGTCCAGACTCTGAGGCCGGAAAATTCGTGCTTAACTAATCAGGAAAGCTTGAAAGTGAATGAAGAAAGCAGTTCCTACCTGCACCCGTCGTGCGCTGTTCAGAGGGAACGGGCCGCACTGCTTGCTCAAGCTGGCGAAGGGGAATCAATCTCTCGCTGTCTGCTAGGAACAAATGGATTCCGTCAGGCAATTGGTCCCGGGCACCCGTTTGTGCGCATTGCAAATACACTTGAGATGAAATGCGGAAGGCGTTTCCTACCTGCACCCGTCGTGTGCTGTTTAGGAGGGACGGGCCGCACTGCTTACTCAAGCTGGCGGAGGGGAATCAATCTCTCGCTGTCTGCTTGGAACAAAATAGAATCCGTCAGACAATATGTCCCGGGCACCCGTTTGTGCGCATCGCAAGGACACATGGAACGCGGCTTGATAGAACTTACTTAGAGCCTTTCGTAGGTGAGTCCGCGATGTTGGTCTGCCTGTGGGGTCAGATTAGTGAAGCGGCGCCGCCCTGCTGCAGACTACTTAAAGGCCCGGCAGCATAGGCGAGTGCGGCAGGCTGCAAGGGATCATGGTCCTTGTAGTCCACGAGGGGGCAAACGGTAACAGTGCGAGGTCCAATTATCATTTAAATGTTGATGGAGTCTTTTGTGTTTAACCCCCCTTGCGAATTTTTTACAGTTGACAAATGAAAACATGCATTTTACAAGCAGCAAACAACAGAATGATAAACCATCCACTATTTTCCGTCATTGCCCCTGACATGCCTTAACATACACCTTTCAGCATTATGAACCCACAAGAAAGGAATATAAACCCCTGTGCACTATGGCACTTTCTCATTCTGCAAGAAGATATTCCTGTGCTCGGCTGGCCCATGATTATTTCAGTCTTAAAGAGTGAAACCCAAGCATTCCAGCCGGACTACTGTATATATGAAATAGAAAGCCAATTGAAAATTAAACATTAAAAACTGCAGCCACAGCATCACAGCTCAGCATAGATTCATTGCGATTGCGCATACAGAACAGGAGCAATTAGGGGACGGATAGAGATTACAGATTGGAAAGTTCGGACATTTCATTTAATCCTGTGTTGGAAGTATCGAATTTAAGGATAAGGTACGCTTCTTTTTGTGACAGGCGTACATCTGGGTCACCACTGCCTCCACGGATCACTGCCAGAACGGTCCATCGCATATCATTGACTGTGTGCTTCTGTTGTAAGAAATGGGCCACCAGGGGTGCCGTGAGAGTCTTGTTATTTATACGGGACCTGTGTTGTATGATTCTCTGGCGCACCTCCTGCGTGGTCTTACCAATATATAGTTTTTTGCAGGGGCACTGGATTGCATACACCGTATACTTGGTCTTGCAATTGGTGTGTTGCTCGTGGCGCCAGAATTTGTTCCCATCAGTGAACAATGATCCTTCCATTGTAAGGTGACAGACAGTGCACGTGCCGCATTTGCGATGTCCCTTCACTGGTGTTGACCCGAAGATGGTAGTCTGGGTGTCTTTTTTCGTAGGAGGCCTACCAGCGAACTACAAAAAATCATCAGAAAGAGCTGGCACCTGGTTGAGGAAATCTTACCGGACGCTGGCACTCCACTGTTTGCCCTAAAGAAGAACCGGAGTATAGGCCAGATGATTACATCCACTAGGCCTCCTACGAAAAAAGACACCCAGACTACCATCTTCGGGTCAACACCAGTGAAGGGACATCGCAAATGCGGCACGTGCACTGTCTGTCACCTTACAATGGAAGGATCATTGTTCACTGATGGGAACAAATTCTGGCGCCACGAGGAACACACCAATTGCAAGACCAAGTATACGGTGTATGCAATCCAGTGCCCCTGCAAAAAACTATATATTGGTAAGACCACGCAGGAGGTGCGCCAGAGAATCATACAACACAGGTCCCGTATAAATAACAAGACTCTCACGGCACCCCTGGTGGCCCATTTCTTACAACAGAAGCACACAGTCAATGATATGCGATGGACCGTTCTGGCAGTGATCCGTGGAGGCAGTGGTGACCCAGATGTACGCCTGTCACAAAAAGAAGCGTACCTTATCCTTAAATTCGATACTTCCAACACAGGATTAAATGAAATGTCCGAACTTTCCAATCTGTAATCTCTATCCGTCCCCTAATTGCTCCTGTTCTGTATGCGCAATCGCAATGAATCTATGCTGAGCTGTGATGCTGTGGCTGCAGTTTTTAATGTTTAATTTTCAATTGGCTTTCTATTTCATATATACAGTAGTCCGGCTGGAATGCTTGGGTTTCACTCTTTAAGACTGAAATAATCATGGGCCAGCCGAGCACAGGAATATCTTCTTGCAGAATGAGAAAGTGCCATAGTGCACAGGGGTTTATATTCCTTTCTTGTGGGTTCATAATGCTGAAAGGTGTATGTTAAGGCATGTCAGGGGCAATGACGGAAAATAGTGGATGGTTTATCATTCTGTTGTTTGCTGCTTGTAAAATGCATGTTTTCATTTGTCAACTGTAAAAAATTCGCAAGGGGGGTTAAACACAAAAGACTCCATCAACATTTAAATGATAATTGGACCTCGCACTGTTACCGTTTGCCCCCTCGTGGACTACAAGGACCATGATCCCTTGCAGCCTGCCGCACTCGCCTATGCTGCCGGGCCTTTAAGTAGTCTGCAGCAGGGCGGCGCCGCTTCACTAATCTGACCCCACAGGCAGACCAACATCGCGGACTCACCTACGAAAGGCTCTAAGTAAGTTCTATCAAGCCGCGTTCCATGTGTCCTTGCGATGCGCACAAACGGGTGCCCGGGACATATTGTCTGACGGATTCTATTTTGTTCCAAGCAGACAGCGAGAGATTGATTCCCCTCCGCCAGCTTGAGTAAGCAGTGCGGCCCGTCCCTCCTAAACAGCACACGACGGGTGCAGGTAGGAAACGCCTTCCGCATTTCATCTCAAGTGTATTTGCAATGCGCACAAACGGGTGCCCGGGACCAATTGCCTGACGGAATCCATTTGTTCCTAGCAGACAGCGAGAGATTGATTCCCCTTCGCCAGCTTGAGCAAGCAGTGCGGCCCGTTCCCTCTGAACAGCGCACGACGGGTGCAGGTAGGAACTGCTTTCTTCATTCACTTTCAAGCTTTCCTGATTAGTTAAGCACGAATTTTCCGGCCTCAGAGTCTGGACGAGTTAACTTTGCATTTTCACTCCCCAGCCTTCTCCATTTGAATAATACATCAGCAAGCGATGATGTGAGTCCGTGCTCAATAACACAGCTCGCCCAAGGCGCCCCACTCCGCGGCACCTTTCGACACCATAACCAGGTATTGTGATACTTCACCAGACCAAGGTCCCAGTCAGCTTGCTTAACCCACGCTTGATAAATCTACTGTAACTGCTTACTGAAAGCCCCCCCTTTTGTTGTTTCAGAATTATTCCGGTGTTTCCCCTTCTCTCCACGCAGTCAACGTGTTGGCTGAGAAGGTAATCTTACTCATGGGTAGCCAGTCGGAGTACTATTTTGTTAGATATATATATTCTATACAGTCGCTGACACCTTCCCCATATTCCCTTCTAGGCAATCACTTATCCAGTCCTCGTCCTGAGGAGAACCTAGAACAAACGAGGTTCGAAACGCGTTGACCCCCAGCCTGTGTTAAGAACGGAGGGTGCAGCTAGGGACAAATTCATACCAATTCTGTGGGCCCTACCTGCGACTCCTTATAAATTACTATTCACAGGCGTTGTGTGACAGGCAGGCCATTCCACCTTAGTGTCCGTCCTGTTCACATGCCATTACCAAAGGACTGGTTTATTTTTGTTTTGATTTGCATAAAAAGTGTTCATCTTGCAAACGTATGCCTTTGAATTTATTTTGCATATTGATGTTGGTGTCATTACAATAATTGTATTATATTGTCATTCATCATTTTTTCAAGTGTATGTTGCCTTCAATGTGATGTACAGATATTTGTTGTATATATGTGTATATATTTTTCAAAGTTTTTGCACTAACTGTTGTGACGGAGTGTCTATTTGATGCCATTTTTTATGGAATAATATAAAAGTTGCTTTTGAAAAATACGCAAGTTGTTGGGAATGTCTTAACCCTGGGCTACACAAAACTTATTGGTTGTGTGGTTACATACTTTGGTTTCAATTTTCATGATCAGCCATTTTGTTCTGTTTCTCAACTATTGAGGTCCAGGTTGGTCAGTTGTAGGACCCTACACCTCTATTTTTGAACCTATGGGATTGAATAGCATCTTCAAAGCACTACATTCACCATGACCCGCTCCAACGGGATTGAATAGCATCTTCAAAGCGCTACATTCACCGTGATCTTCTCCTACAGGATTGAATAGCATCTTCAAAGCACTACATTCACTGTGATCTGCTCCTACAGGATTGAATAGCATCTTCAAAGCACTACATTCACCATGATCTGCTCCCACAGGATTGAATAGCACCTTCAAAGCACTACATTCACCATGACCTGCTCCTACGGGATTGAATCTCAATACAATAACGGGTTTTCCCTCTGTAACCCAAAAAGCATCTGGGAACGATATACTTCAATAACAAAAACGATGCTGTGGAACCAATTTATACAAATCCTTATTCAAAATAGGTTTATCAATTACCTATCTGACCTGACACAATTCTTCAAAAGTAAATCAACTCAGTTTTCTATATATATCATTTAAATCCTGAAACCTTAGCAAATCAAAAAACATTCTTTATACAGTGTGTTTTATTCACTCATATCTTTTTTGTGTATTTATTCTTTTACTTTACACACTTCTTTTTTATATAGAGATACTCTTCTTTTGTGTTCTACAAATCTAAAATTACAATATATACATATCCACCACACAGTTTACATAAATCTCTAAAGAAAACATTTTTTTAAAAATGAAAAAGTGAGAAAGTGACTACAATATTTACATATTGTTTCGAAATAGCCCCTATTCTGTAAATGGATGCTCTATATCTTATTATCTAAAGAGCATTCCTCAGTCTTACTGGTACACCTTACTCCTGCAGTGTCAGGGAGATTGATTATTTTATCCCTTCTATTCTGAACTGCTATTTTCTAAGTTGTCACCAAATTATAATTCATTAGGTGTCCGTTTCCAAGGTTGTCGACGCGTTTCAGCCCCTTTAAATTCTGGGCCTCATCAGGACTAGGGCTTTGGCATACACATAGAATTATGTTGCACCTATTCAATCAAAAAAATCTTATTAAATATCTACATATCCATAATTTATCTATTTAAGAAAAATCATACAGGACCTATCTGTACCTTTAGTGCATTAACCAGATATTTACAATATTACAAACATAAACAAAATCCAATATATCCTGGAATGGCAGCAAGCAAGACTCCGACTAACGTGTCCCCCAGTGCACTTATTCTGTAAAACACCTTTATGTGCAATCAATTATCTAAATGGTGCTACCAAATTAGCGAAACAACAACCAAGCTGTATCTATCCTGGTATGTGCCAAAACCCCCATCCCATAGGTACTGGTAATACACATACCGATATGTTGGAAAGCATTTCCAATTGGAACTGGGGAGTCGCGACTAAATGGATGTATTTTCAAGGGTAGAGGCCTTTCCACTGTCCTTCTATAAGGTAAAATATAAGGTAAAATGGCAACCGTTGTTCATCTTAACAGGAACAAATTAAAGGACAGGAAAAACAAGAACAACCAATTACTATGATCGCGGGCAGATTGACTGAGCCATGTAACAATTAAAACATGTTATTTAATTGTGCCTGGGCTAAACAATTATACCCAAATCCACTCCTCTCGCATATATAGTCTAAATGGCCAGAGGACTCACTTTTATATTTTCAGCGTGATCCTCGCCATCTGTGCCGCCTCGGTCACAGGGACATTTTTTGTGGAGAACCGGTCCTAATCCGAGATCTAAAGAAACAAAAATGTGGAGGCAAAAGAGAAAAAGATGTATTCTCTTTTCTGCTCACAAACACTACAAACGAATACACATTCAAGGTACTCGCATTTTTCTCGAACCCGCCCTCACATAAAAAACAATATATATATATCGGGCCCCATCTCACCTAGAGTTCAATGTTTAGCGCCATAGTACCCTCGTCTTCTCGCTAATCCCGATTGCCACTCTCCTCTTCCTTGTCGTTGCCGATCACGTGGGAAGGGAAACCCGGAAATAGTCAGCTAATGAAACGCAACAAAGGACTACATGTCTGCGTTTCAAAACCATGGCACACTCAATATGTCGGTGCAGAGATTCCCATTTGTAAACTATTCCTAATGAATAGATATCACTGTTATGGACCTAAAATAATTTCGAAGTCTACAAAGACCACATAGAAGACTATCCAATTCTTATTATAAATGTAAAATTATTACAGCTGTGATTGTAAATTACTACAGCTATAGTTGAACTTGGATTTCTAATTCGATTCCAAACGGTTTCAAAAGAGTAATGATAAATGGACACCCAAAGTCCTACGTGCTGCCATTCCTCACATTCTAGCGCCCTAATGAGATGCTCTGCTTGCAACAAAAACCATATCAAATACTTTCATACAAACAAACTAATAACATATAATATAATACAGTTAAAATACAGTTAGCTATATTTTCTTCCTGCTTGACCTTATCTTGTATCGACCTCGTACGTTCTATATCTCTATTAAACCCCACATCTCATCTTTGTCATTGAGACCATTTCTCGCAGTATTATATTTTTCAATAAATCTGGCCTCAAGTGTATTTAGTTTTCTCTGTAAATCCTCTCCTGCAGCGTTGGATATCACAATCAGGACCGACCAATGAATAGCCGCCTCTGAGTGACCCATGTCTAGGTAGTGTTGTACTAATGGAGCCCCATGTACCTTACATTTAATCCTAGATCTGTGTTGTAGTACTCGTTTTTTTATTGTTTGAGTAGTTTGCCCGATATAAAAATTTTCACATGGGCATTTTATAAAGTACACTGTGTTTTTGGAATTACAGTTAGACAACACTTTTTGTGTGTGGATCAATCCATTTATATCAATTTCTTTGGTGTCTGCTGTAAAGTTACACGCTGTACATGATTGGCAGCGATAGTGCCCTATCACTGGGGGAAGACCCAAGAGGTTTCGCAAGTCCTTGGTTGTTGATTTGTTATGGGTATTGGCTCTGACTAATTGTTGTCTGATGTTTTTTCCTTTTTTAAATGCAAATAATGGTTTATCCAATCCCAGCGGTTCTATCAGTGACTACGGGATTGAATAGCACCTTCAAAGCACTACATTCACCATGACCTGCTCCTACAGGATTGAATAGCACCTTCAAAGCACTACATTCACCATGACCTGCTCTAATAGGATTGAAGAGCACCTTCAAAGCACTACATTCACCATGACCCTCTCCTACGGGATTGAATAGCACCTTCACAGCACTATATTCACCATGACCTGCTCCTACGGGATTGAATAGCATCTTCAAAGCACTACAATCACCATGACCTGCTCCTACGGGATTAAATAGCATCTTCAAAGCACTACACTCACCATGACCTGTTCCTACCGGATTGAATAGCACCTTGAAAGCACTACATTCACCATGACCTGCAGCCACGGGATTGAATAGCACCTTCAAAGCACTACATTCACCATGACCTGCTCCTACAGGATTGAATAGCACCTTCAAAGCACTACATTCACCATGACCTGCTCGTCCGGGATTGAATAGCATCTTCCAAGCCCTACATTCACCATGACCTGCTCCGACGTGTTGTGGTTCACGGAATCCTGGCCACAGTGTGTACCTCCTCTCACATACAGAGGACAGGAATCCTCGCTTCGGGGCATCGGATGGGTTGCGGTCTAGTTCCTCGACCAGGAAAACGCCCCCATTGACAGCATTTCCGGGGATATCTGCATTTCTACAGCGGTTCCCGCCGGCTTGGCGCTTCGAAGTGACGCCAAAATCCCTTCTGTTTCTGCCTGCTACAGATTCCGACCACATACCAGGTAATCCAAGGTCGCGCAGGAGCGCTGCCTCGTTACCGATTTCAACCCGCTCTACTTTCGACGGGGTTCCTCGTCACAGAGCCGGGTTCTTCCTTGTGCCTGCTCAGTAGCCTTTGCCTCTCCGGGAACCAGGCTCCATGTTTTTTGGGATTAATTACGGAGTGCTGTTCCTTGGACTTACTCACGCCACTTTGGAGCGCTTGCTGTGGGGGTAGCTTACACCGCGCTGGAGCGCTTTACTTTGGGATTACCTGCACCATGCTGGAGCGTTTTACTTTGAGTTTGAACACACCGCGCTGGAGCGCTTGTTTCTTTTGTGTTTGTACTAATGTGCTGGAGCACCATTCCTTTGTTCCTGTGACTGCTCTGAGCACTTTATCCTTGTTTTTCGTACTCAATGCACTGGAGCGCTTATATTGGTATCACTGATCTGTGCTGGAGCACCACTTCCTTTCCCTTGCTAAAGATGTCTTCCAGATCCATGGTGCTTCATCTGCCAGGTAGCTACTGTTCTGTATGTGGGCAGAGGTACACACAACTAAGGGTGGTTTCGTGCCCATTCTAATAAGGTCTCCCTGTGCCTCCCTACCAGCTGGAGTTAACGGGCCTTCCCCGAAGCAAGAGAAGTCCTATTTGGGTCCACTGGACTCCTTTCCCATCATCCTCAGCTTCCTTCCCTGGCCCCATCTCCATCCCGGTTCAGTTCACCGTTCCTCACTGGGAAGGTGGGTACAGGGGCGATAGCTCTTGTCGTCTCTGCGAGAACACTTGGCAAGCAACAGGTAAGGCTTGTGGGGTACCTGACACAACGGGATTGAATAGCACCTTCAAAGCACTACATTCACCATGACCTGCTCTCCAGTTGTTAAAAATAGGACTTTGGTGAAGGGGCCTAGAATACTCTGAGGTGGTTCAGCTAGACATGAAAGCAAAAGAGGAGAGATGTTGGTGGTTCCGCCGTATCGATGCATGGAATGGAAGAGACTTCTTTCCAGCGTCCCCGGGTCTGCTGTTAGAATCAGATGCAGTTCTCTGGGGTTGGGGGGCCAGGTGTCTCACCTTGTCGACTGGAGGAAGATGATCCAGGAGGGAGCTGTCAATGCACATACATTGTTAGAGCTTCTTGCAGGCTCCTTTGTATTTCAGAGTCTGAGAAGAAGAAAGGTGAAGTGCAGGAGCGTCCGGTATGCTGGAGGAGCGGGGGTGGGCAGGTGTGAGGGGGGGCACAAGAGGTCCCAGGGGGATACAAACTGTTAGACGGGGACTCTGAGGGTCGGCCGAATACTGAGGGAGAGGTCCCCGATGAGGACCGTCTCCGGCGATCGTACAGACAAGTCACCCCCCCCCCCCACAAATAGGCACCACACCAGGTCGAGTTCAATGCTTTATATAAGGTACGTAAGGCAAGGATATTAGCGATACAGGATATCTCGGACCGGAGGGTCCTCTCACTTCTAGTCTCTGTAGGGAAAAGGGGGTAGCGGGACAGTCTTGGTACCGGGTCGGTACAGGGGGTGGCAAGAGGCGAGCTCACAATCCTCGAGCTGGAGAGTCTGTGAGTCGGGCCGCGGCAGCGCCAGCAGGCCAAGGCGATGGTTTCACGAGGCAGAGGGCCGCGGCAGCGCCAGCAGGCCAAGACGATGGTTTCACGAGGCAGAGGGCCGCGGCAGCGCCAGCAGGCCAAGACGATGGTTTCACGAGGCAGAGGGCCGCGGCAGCGCCAGCAGGCCAAGACGATGGTTTCACGAGGCAGAGGGCCGCGGCAGCGCCAGCAGGCCAAGACGATGGTTTCACGAGGCAGAGGGCTGCGGCAGCGCCAGCAGGCCAGTCACGGATGAGTTCTTCTCGGGTCTCTCGACTCCAGGATACAACTGCCCTCCTGGTCCGGCCCTGCCCCAGTTATAGGTCTGGACCCCTTTGATGTCCGGACCCTCGCGCCTGGGGGGCCG
This sequence comes from Lissotriton helveticus, assembly GCF_964261635.1. Lineage (NCBI taxonomy): Eukaryota > Metazoa > Chordata > Amphibia > Caudata > Salamandridae > Lissotriton > Lissotriton helveticus. The sequence goes on from NC_136067.1 coordinate 2,094,280,129, forward strand.
GGAGGTCCGGGATGAGGGAGTCCAGACACCCAGCAGGGGGGTGGAGCCAGCGCCCAGGGCGGCCTGGGGTGATCGACACCTGGCGGAGGAGAGCCGTTGACGATTCCTTCTCCCATTGACTCGCCAAGTGGTCACTCTGCCTCCTGGGTGGAGGTTGGTGCCTCGATGTCGGGGCCGGCCGGGCCCAGGGTTAGGGTCGAGTTGAGGCCACGCGGCCTCGTGCTGTAGTACCCAAAATGGCGGCTGGGCCGAGGCCGGGGTGTGGATGGTGACCCGGGCCAGCTGGGTCCGGAGCTGGTGTCTTGTGGTGGAGGGATTGCAGGGTACTTTGGGTGGTCTCCGGGGACCCTGGTTGGGGATTCAGGGAGAGCCAGGGTCCGGGTCCCGTTGCGGGGAGTGGGGACAGCCCGACCATGCGGCCTGTCCAACATGCGTCCCCCCCAGCTGAAGGCGGGGAGAGTCAGCCATCTTCCTGGGGACTCTCCTCGCTGAGGCGGAAAAAGCGTGACAGGCCGTCGGCGTTGGCGTGGTCCTGGCCTGGACGATGTTCCACCGTGAAGTCCATCCCCTGCAGGGAGATGGACCAGCGCAACAGCTTTGGGTTCTCCCCCCGCATTTGCATCAGCCATTGCAGGGGTCGGTGGTCCGTTTGCACCCGGAAGTGGGTGCCGAAGAGGTAGGGCCGGAGCTTCTTGAGTGCCCAGACTACGGCGAAGGCCTCCCTCTCAATGGTGCTCCATCGCTGTTCTCGGGGCAGTAGGCGTCTGCTGATGAAGGCCACTGGTTGGTCGACCCCTTCGGGGTTGAGTTGGGAGAGGACGGCCCCCACACCATGATCGGAGGCGTCCGTCTGCACAATGAATTCCCGGCTGTAGTCGGGAGCCTGGAGCACGGGGGCCGTGCACATGGCGGTCTTTAATTTCTCGAAGGCCGATTGGCAGTCCGGGGTCCAGTTGACTGTTTTGGGGCTCTTCTTGGAGGTGAGCTCTGTGAGGGGCCCCACGATGCTGCCATAGTCCTTCACGAACCGCCGGTAGTATCCGGTGAGCCCCAGGAAGGCCCGGACCTCCGTTTGGGTCGTGGGGGGTTGCCAGGCCTGGATGGCAGCAATCTTGAGCTGGAGAGGGGCCACCAGCCCGCTTCCCACTTGGTGTCCTAGGTAGGTCACGGACCCTTGGCCAACCTGGCACTTGCTGGCCTTGATGGTGAGCCCGGCTTGCTGGAGGGCGTGTAGAACCTCCCGCAGGTGGCGGAGGTGGTCGGTCCACTGATGGCTGTACACAGCAATGTCGCCCAGGTAGGCGGCGCTGAAGTCTTCCAGGCCCGCCAGTACCTGGTTCACCAGCCGTTGGAACGTTGCCGGAGCGTTTTTCATGCCGAAGGGCATTACTTTAAAGTGGTAGTGCCCGTCCGGGGTAGAGAAGGCGGAACGTTCTTGGGCCCTAGGGGTGAGGGCGATCTGCCAGTAGCCCGCTGTTAGGTCGAAGATGCTCAGGTAGCGGGCGGCCCCCATCCGGTCAATTAGCTCATCTGCCCGGGGGATGGGGTGAGCGTCGGTCCTGGTAACTGCATTCAGCCCCCGATAGTCCACGCAGAACCGGAGCTCAGGGGCAACGCCCGGGGCGGCCGCCTTGGGAACCAGGACGACTTGGCTTGCCCAGGGGCTGTCTGAGGGTTCGATCACTCCTAGGGCCAGCATTTTGGACACCTCGGTCTGGATGCAGGCGCGCACCCGGTCTGGTACGCGGTACGCCCGGTGTCGAATAGGAGGGCTGTCCCCGGTGTCCACATCGTGAAGGCACCAGGGGGTGACTCCGGGTGTGAGGGAGAACAGGGAGGCGAACCGTCTCAGGAGGGCTTGGCAGTCCTGGCGTTGCTCCGGGGACAGGGCCTCGGAGAGCTGGACCCCTTCCACTGAGCCATCCCGCTCGAGGGTCCTCAGTAAGTCCGGAAGGGGTTCGGAGTCTTCTTCCGTCCCGTTATCGGTAGCCATCAGGAGGCTGAGTTCGGATCGCACAAAATGGGGTTTGAGCCTGTTGGCATGGAGGACTCGTAGAGGGTTCCGGGCAGTCTCCATGTCGATCAAATAGGTGACGGGCCCCTTGCGTTCGATCACCTTGAAGGGTCCGGACCATTTGTCTTGGAGTGCACAGGGTTCAACTGGGGACATCACCCAGACCCGTTGTCCCGGTTCGAACTCAATGGAGGATGCGTGCTGATCGTACCATCTCTTCATGTCCTCCTGACTGGCCTCGAGATTGGCTTTGGCGGTTTCTCGGAACCGCCGGGTCTGGTTGCGGAGAGCCAGGAGATACCTGTAGATGTCTGGGGGAGTTTTCTGGGGAGGCTGCTCCCAACCTTCCTTGACTAGGCTGAGGGGGCCCCGGACGGGGTGCCCGTACAGGAGTTCAAACGGGCTGAAGCCGAGGGATTTCTGCGGGACCTCCCGATAGGCAAACAGGAGGCATGGAAGTAGCACGTCCCACTGGCGTCGAAGGGGTTCCTCTAGGCCCATAATCATTCCCTTGAGGGTGCGGTTGAACCTCTCGACCAGTCCGTTTCCTTGCGGGTGATAGGGGGTCGTGAATTTGTAGGTGACCCCGCATTGTTGCCAGAGAGACTTCATATATCTGGAGATAAAGTTCGTGCCCCTGTCGCTGACGACCTCCCGGGGGAACCCCACCCGGGAGAAGATCCCCATCAGGGCTCGGCCCACCACGGGGGCCGTCACAGTCCGAAGAGGGATGGCCTCGGGATAGCGGGTGGCGTGGTCTACTAGGACCAGGATGAACCGGTGTCCTTGGGCTGTTCGGGGGTCGAGGGGCCCCACAATGTCTATTCCCACTCGTTCGAACGGGGTGGTGACGACAGGAAAGGGTTGTAAAGGTGCTTTGATTTTTCGGCCACTTTTTCCGCTGGCCTGGCAGGTGGGGCAGGCCCTGCAGTGGTTGGTGACATCCTTTCGCATTTGGGGCCAGAAAAAATGGGTCACCAGGCGGTCGTAGGTTTTATCCTGTCCCAGGTGTCCGGCCAGGGGGACATCGTGGGCCAAGTTCAGGAGAAAGTCTCGGAAGCGAAGGGGCACCACCAGTACCCGACTGGCTCCTAGTTCTGCAATTTTCTGCTCGCTGTAGAGCAGGTCTTGGTCCCAGTAGATCCAGTGGGCCCCCGAGGTATCCCCTGTGCTTTGGGCCAGGGCTTGCTGCCGGAGTCCTTCGAGAGAGGGACATGTTTTCTGTTCGGCCCGGAATTGTTCCTGAGTGGGGCCTCCCTCCGGATGCCATTGTGCCAGGTCAGGGACGTCCCGAAGCTGGTCGGATCCTTCTTCTGTTTGGGTCGAGGGACTGGCTTCTGGGGCGGCCTCCTCTGGGATGAGCGCGGGAGGAGGTTCCGGCCACTCGGTCTCTTCTGGACCGGGTCGTGACGCAGACCCATTCGGGGAGGCCGAGCATCCCCAGGTGTTCCCTTCGTTCGACAGCTGCCCAGGGAGAGCTTTCGAGGTCGTTTCCTAGGAGGCAATCCACGGGGGCATCATCGCGGACAGTTACCCTTAACATCCCTGTTACTCCTCCCCACTCGAAGGGGACGCAGGCCATGTGGCATAGACTTTCGGAATTGTCTGCTGATCGGACAGGGCAAAGAATGTTCGGCAGGATTTGGTCTGGAGTGACAAGGTGGCGTCGGACCGCCGTTACACTGGCCCCGGTGTTGCGGAGGGCTTCCGCCCGGCGGCCATTAATGTTGACCCACTGACTGTACTTCTGCGTGTTGGCGGGAAGGGGGGCCCGCGGAACCATCTCTCTCTCCCCCAAGCAGACCAGCGCCATGGCGGCTGGTGCCCACTCAGAGGGGTCGGTCTCGTACTCTTCTTGGTCTTCCGGGATTAGTTCTTCCCCTAGGGCGGCCGCTGCGACCTGGCGGGGGGTAGTGTTCGGATTCTTTGGGCAGTTGGGATCACTGGCGTAGTGGCCGGGTCGCTGGCATCTGTGGCACATAACGTTGGCCCGGAAACCGGCCCGGATGGCTGGGCTCCCTCGGCCGACCGGGGTCGAGGGGCTGCTTGTGGGTGACAAGGGGCCGGGGTCTCTCCCCCAACCCTGGCCTCCTCCTCCTCCTCCCCGGGGGCGATGGGGCCCTGGGTACGGTCTGGATGATTCGCTGGTCCGTTCCGGCCAACTCGGGTGCTTTCCCACCGGTCGGCTTCGGCGGCGAGTTGTCGAGGTTCGGTTAGTTTACTGTCCAAGAGGTGTTGCCGGAGTTCCACGAAACAGTTGTTAGACAGGTGCTCCCATACGATAAGGTCAAAAAGTTGTTCGTAGGTGGTCACTTTGTTGCCCTTGATCCACCCTTCGAAGGCTCGACTAAAGAAGTTCACGTACTCCACCCAGGTTGTACCCGGAATCTGCTTGCAGTCGCGGAACCGCTGGCGGTACATCTCGGGTGTGAGCCCGTATCGAGTGAGGAGGGCGGCCTTCATGTGGTCGTAGGATGTCATCAGATGGTCCGGGAGTTGCAGCAGGGCGTCCCGCCCTTCGTTGACAAACCTCCCCCATAACCCGGCTCCCCAGTCGCTCCGTGGAATCCGGTGGGAGGTCATGGCCACCTCATAGGCTTTAAACCACTGCTGTATATCATCGTTCTTGTGGTATTCCCGGATGACATCTTTGGGGATGTGAACCTTGGGCTCGGTAGAGGCAGGCAGGGTCGGTCGTTCGGGGAACCCGAGTTCTTTATTCTGTTTCTGGATTTCCAGTTCCTTGAGGTTGCGCTCATGTTCGTACGCTAGTTTCTTTTCCTCTAGCTCTCTCTGTTTTTGCTTCTCTTCTCGCTCCTCTCGGAGCCGTAAGTGTTCCAGAGTTATTTTTTGTTCCGCCAGCTTGAGTTCTCCATCCAAGCGAAGTCGGGCCAGTTCTAATTCGTGGAGTCTGCTTTTTTCTCTTTCTCGGATCTCTTCCAGGGAGAGACCCGCTCTTCTCCCTTCAGTTGGTGCGGGGCTCGTCTCGGTTGTTCGTGTTCGGGGTACGGCCGTACCCGTTTCTGCCCAAGCTTCTAGGGCTCGTTTGAAGTCTTCCTTTGTGCTAAGACCTGTGGTTGGAAGGCCAAGTTCTATGCAATATTGCTTCAGTTCCCGGTGGTTGTAGTCTTCCAATTTTTCCATCTGGAATTTTTCCGTTGTTCCGCTCTCTGTTGTCATGGTGGTTGTGTGTCATGGGGCGAGTGACTTTCTGTACGATTATGCGTAGGTTCGGATCCCGTCGCTGGCCACCAATGTTAGACGGGGACTCTGAGGGTCGGCCGAATACTGAGGGAGAGGTCCCCGATGAGGACCGTCTCCGGCGATCGTACAGACAAGTCACCTCCCCCCCCCCCACAAATAGGCACCACACCAGGTCGAGTTCAATGCTTTATATAAGGTACGTAAGGCAAGGATATTAGCGATACAGGATATCTCGGACCGGAGGGTCCTCTCACTTCTAGTCTCTGTAGGGAAAAGGGGGTAGCGGGACAGTCTTGGTACCGGGTCGGTACAGGGGGTGGCAAGAGGCGAGCTCACAATCCTCGAGCTGGAGAGTCTGTGAGTCGGGCCGCGGCAGCGCCAGCAGGCCAAGGCGATGGTTTCACGAGGCAGAGGGCCGCGGCAGCGCCAGCAGGCCAAGACGATGGTTTCACGAGGCAGAGGGCCGCGGCAGCGCCAGCAGGCCAAGACAATGGTTTCACGAGGCAGAGGGCCGCGGCAGCGCCAGCAGGCCAAGACGATGGTTTCACGAGGCAGAGGGCCGCGGCAGCGCCAGCAGGCCAAGACGATGGTTTCACGAGGCAGAGGGCCGCGGCAGCGCCAGCAGGCCAGTCACGGATGAGTTCTTCTCGGGTCTCTCGACTCCAGGATACAACTGCCCTCCTGGTCCGGCCCTGCCCCAGTTATAGGTCTGGACCCCTTTGATGTCCGGACCCTCGCGCCTGGGGGGCCGGGAGGTCCGGGATGAGGGAGTCCAGACACCCAGCAGGGGGGTGGAGCCAGCGCCCAGGGCGGCCTGGGGTGATCGACACCTGGCAGAGGAGAGCCGTTGACGATTCCTTCTCCCATTGACTCGCCAAGTGGTCACTCTGCCTCCTGGGCGGAGGTTGGTGCCTCGATGTCGGGGCCGGCCGGGCCCAGGGTTAGGGTCGAGTTGAGGCCACGCGGCCTCGTGCTGTAGTACCCAAAATGGCGGCTGGGCCGAGGCCGGGGTGTGGATGGTGACCCGGGCCAGCTGGGTCCGGAGCTGGTGTTTTGTGGTGGAGGGATTGCAGGGTACTTTGGGTGGTCGCCGGGGACCCTGGTTGGGGATTCAGGGAGAGCCAGGGTCCGGGTCCCGTTGCGGGGAGTGGGGACAGCCCGACCATGCGGCCTGTCCAACACAAACATTTTTTAAAAATGTACTTGGAGTTGTCTCCGTCCCACCCTTCACCTCTTCAGGAAGGCACAGGCTCCCAGAATGCCCTGCAACCAATCCTGGAGCTGCTCTCGCGCATGAGAGCAGCATTCGGATTGGCTTGAGCGCTCTGGATTTGTGCTCAAAGAAAGACAGTGTTTGTGTCTGCTTTGTCCAAGCCATCTGCTTTGCTGGGTTGGTGAGAACTTTTCACTGTGCATATGGGTTGGCCAGCCTCAGACAGCCATCCAAACCGTCAGGGACAGTGATGGGCGTGCACTACCACTCCCCTCAGTGCCTGTCACCACCAGGCCCTGCCCCCAAGACTTGCCAGGAAAGGAAAAATAAAACGAGTGTTGTTTTATTTTTCCTTTCCTGTTGTTTTTGGGGGAAGCGATGCTATAGCTGAGGAGCCGCCACTGGTGACGTGCGCAGTCCTTCTACATATGGACGATCTGACAACGGTCAGGTACATAAACAGATCAGGAGGCACAAAGTTGTTGATATCATTGAGGTTCCTTGAATAACAATCTGCCAACCAATTCTGTCACCCTGGAAGTAATTCTGTTCTTAAAGATATACCTTGTGCCCTGGCCAAACCTAAGAGAGGGTGGGACGTGTAGTAACTTGCTTGCATATATACAAGATGTGATGTCATTACTCCTCCCATTTTCTACAGACACATATGAATGCCGGCCATGTTGGGAGGACGTTTTGTACGTCAGCTGGGGAACGGGTTTTGCGGGAGAGAGAAAGAATCTCAGAGGTAAGGGCAGTAGCGGGGAAGACAGACAAGGAGGCAGTGCTGTCTTCAAGCTTGTAGTGGCAGGTTGCAGTGGCAGAGCAGGTCAGTCGCATGGTGGACTGGTGAGTGTGTGGCATGCCGAAAAGATGGCTGCCTCGATGTTACCTTGAGGAGCAGGACTCCTTGGTTCAGCCGGTGCAGCCTTGCAGCGCTCTTGGCACTGTGAGGTCATACTCCAAAAAAAAGAGAGTTACCCAGGTAAACCAGAAAGGACCGGGAATAGCAAAGTAGTAACAAAAGTGTTCCTTTCTGTGTTCCTCAGTGTTGATGTGACAAATAACATTCCATATACAGTGAACCAAAGGAAATCTATTTATGAAATATAGCAACACGTACATTAGTACTCTTCATTTATTATTCTATTCATGGCAACAATATAGAGATTAATATAATTCCTAATACAATTCTTAGTGCAATTAAAAACATGTATAATTACAAATCAATACAGTATAAAGATCCAGCAAATAGATTTTTCACTACTATGAGATCATTTTTACAATGATTCTTTCAATGATGGAGAACACTGAATCTAATACATTTCATGTGAAAACTCATTACATTGCTCTGTATAAAAACCAACACATTAAAAACAGATAACTGTGTCCTTGTGTCGACGCGTTTCGGTGTGTCTTGTTGATTTGAAAAACACTAGTTCCTCGTGAAGGCCTCAATCGGCCTCCAGGATGCCTCACAGAATAGTTCTGGCATTTACTGCTGCACCCAGAGAACACAGCACTTTATTTGACAGCCTGATGTTACATCGGGCTAACCGAACTCTTCCTAATAGGGGGTGCCTTGGTGGCCACTCTGGACACCCCTCATCTTTGGTACACTCCCTTCCCTGCAGGCACCACCACAACAAAAGTAGTGTGTTACAGTGTTGCCAGATTGAGCTATTTCCCGCACAAATGAGCGACATTTTTCCCATTCGTGCAGGAAAAACCCCAGATTGCGGGAGGCTACTTTTCGGGCATTTATTGGCCCCGGGTACGCATTTTTACAAGCTGGTGCGGCGCCTCAGCAGTGTCGGCTTCACCGCGATCATCACTGGCAGCCAGTTGTGAATGGACAACGAACCGCAAAGCATGACTGGGCCTGATTGTCGAATGTGTGTAAGTGCAACCGCACTGCGTGCACCACCTGAAGATGACGTATGTGTACTAGGTTTTTTGGGTCCGAGGGCTGTCAATCTGGTAGCGCGCGACATCGCTGCCAATGACGGCCCTGCAAACGTTATCCTCCAGAGCCTGCCCGAAGCAGTGAACCCTGCTGGCATTTAGCGCCCACCACGCTCGTGGTAGGCGCATGCCTGCAGTGACTAACAGGCACAGATCCGATTCCCAGTTTCGGGGCATGAGCGAGTGACTTGTTTCACTTGTCCCTCTGACTGAGTGAGATGGTTGGACTTTGGGCGCCGGCCCGGGCAGGTCGTGTGAGAGTGATCTTTGGGAGGTTGAAGCAACATGTACGTTTTCTCCATTGTTTGTTTACTGTTTTTGATGGAGGCACTTCAGAAACGAACTAGATGCGCGTCACTCTGGGAGGAAAGGGCCCAGCACCCAATAGAAGTGCTTCTTCTGTTATGTGTAGAGGGAGTGTATTGCAGGCTCCGGCCTTGCCCTTGGACATGAGGACAGACCGGCACAGTAACAGGGGCAGAGTTTTAAATGGGCCTTCACTTCTGCATATTCTTATCTTCGGTGCTGAAACGTTTCCTTCGTAGTTTTGTAGCAGTGCAGCTGTTTTTAAAAGAACTACAAAGTTCTTTGCATATTGAGCAGTATTCGGGCAACAAATAGTGTCAAGTCAACTCTGGTGATTAATGTTCCTGCTGGAGAGATGGGAGTTTTGTCTTGTAGCAATGTTCACTTGTGTAAGGTACCCCAGAGGGTTAATATCATAGCTGCCAAGTATTTAGATTGCTAATGTGACATTTCCAGTCTTACAGTGACCTATGAGTGGCATTCCACAGCATAATATGACATGTCCAAAAACATTTTATACTATGTTAAAATAATGAGTTGCATATTCATTGTGCTTTAAGTCATAGGCTGGGACATCGTAGCACTATAAATACAGAAGTCATTAACCACCACTCCTTACCCCTCTGCCAACCAGAAATCTATTCCCTTACTGTCCTGTTACACTCGTAGACATCTGAGGTGACTGAATTAATCGATACGTTTTCGTAATGCAAACCAATGCATTTCCAACTGATTACTTTCACTTGGGTTCATCTTATATTTTAAACAGGCAGTGCGCCTTTATTTTATATGCTGTTACCTGAAGATGAAGACAATCAAAACTGAATGAATAAACATATTTTGACCTTTCAGCTATGTCTTTAACTTCCTGCCCCTCCCAACCCTCTTCTGGCCTGGTAATGGCCCCACGGCAGCTCTCAAATTTAAAGCGTAATCAGGTGCATTGGACTCAACGGTGGTATCCTGAAAGTGCTGCCAGGTGAAGCCTGCAGAGCGCGTGGTCAAACCCAGTGAGGTGGACCGGGCTGCAGACATTGCTGAGGTCACCTACTGGCCCAAGGCCTGCCAGACAAGGCTGCTCTTTGACCTTCTGTTACACTAGGTGCTCCTGAGTGCTGGTTGGCAGTGCCACCTTTAAACTGTGCCCGCCATGCCCACTGGACGGTCTACAGGGACCCCTCCCTGATCTAAGGCAAGGTGCAGGTGAGGGCTAAGTTTCTTGCTTTTTTTAGGCCGAACTGTCCTTGGGGCAGAATCTGGACTGTGCACAGCAGAAACATCTTCCTACGCTGAGCCAGTGCCAGCAGCACGACCATAGAGTGCACGCTGTGTGGCGAGCATGGTGACAGGAAAACAAACCAAACTGGCTGGGATCATAGTTGCAGGCTTTCTGTTGATGGTATAAAAGTGCCGGATCCTGGCTGGTGTTTGTGTTCTGCGGTGACACCAGACGACCAGGTGGAGGGCCGGGCCTGGTGCAAGGGTATTTATGCTGCAGTGCAGAAGTCATGTGTGTTTTTAGAGAAGTTTTGACACTAAAGGTCATAACGCTGCTGCCCAGCAGCCAGAGCAGAGTCAGATATACGCTCTTAATTGCAGGGCGGGACAACCAGTAGCACAGCAGGTGCTGGCGGTGGATGTTTTTGTTCTACTATTAGGCGCTGTGCTGTGATTCTCCCAGGAGCTATAGTATGCGTGACTAACTCATTTTAGTGCGGTGATGCAGACAAAAAAGCTTTTGTCCAACTCCTGATGAGTGCTTTCTGGCAGGACTGTAATATGCCTGCTGCAAAGGACCTGTGCCATACACATCAGAGAACAATATTTTATGTGCACAGCTCAGTGGGTTACTGCTTGTTGTTACTGTGCAGTTCATAAGTTACATTCGTTATGTAGCACAGTGAGATATGAACTGACATCTAAGAGTTTCTTCGTACAGGTTAGAAAGTTGTTTTTTCCCAGTCTTTCTATCCTGATGTTGCTCAGAAAGGTTTGCTTTGGTAGAAATAAATCTATTAAAGTCGACCCTAACCACTTTCTTATGTTCTGAATCCTGAGTTTGTCTTTCTCCAGACCAAGCACTCTTAAAAAGTGCCTACCAGTATGAATATTTCAAAAAGGGGGTGGTGATGGACAGAGTATCTGAGTTAATCAGAACACTCCTACCCAGTCAACAGATCAGGGCTTGATCCATCACCGTTACCAGTATGAATGGCATGTGAATTTGACCCCTTGTGTTCTCCCTTGCCTCATGTAACATGTTCTATACACTGATTCACAAACGTATGATTCATTGTCTCTGTATGTGTGTGTGATGGATTTTGAACATGTGGAAAGTTTTGCTTTAGGAAGAGTGATTAATGGAGTCCTTTTTCAATGTGGGCTGTAGCATCTGCATTTGGAAAGTGAGCATTCATGCCTTAGGGCATTCTGGCTGTTAGATAAGATGTCTGTTGCTGATGAGGTATGTTCCACACATGATTCCCTTTTAGGCACACTATGTTATACCGCCTTTAATTCTGGCCTGTTTTTGAGGCACCATGTTTGTTGAAGAGACCAAGCATGATAGGACAGCACATGCAAAGAAGGTGGGACTATAACAAAGGTTAGGGTGTTGAAAATGCACTGGAGAATGTTTAATATCATACATATCGAATGAATGCATGATGATGTATGAAGCGCAATAATCTATGAGATGCCATACATGCTAGATGGTACCTCTACCTTGACACTCTAATGTAGAGGCGTGCACCCTATGCCGTATATACGCACATCACTCCCCAGTGCGGCTCCCATTCTGTTTGAACCTTCTTTCTCCAAGGGCAGCAGCAAGCAGGGGTGTATCGGAGCTTAGCCAGGAGCATTCTTCCATACACACGAAATGGCACCCTTGCTTTGAGAGATCTTGGGTAGAACATGCACCATAAGTAGTGTGCACACACAGTACTCCCTAGAGCTGGCCCCTTTCGGTTTGCCCTATCTTCCTCCCAATACAGTAGCAGCTGGGGTGTCTCTGAGCTTAGCCAGTAGTACTCTTCCATATATTCTAAATGATGGGGATCTCATGTAAAACACGCACCATAAGCAGTATGCAACTCTATACTCCCCAGGGCCGGCCCCATTCTGTTTTCATTTAAACAGAACAAAGGGAACCCTATATGCCCAGGAGAACCAGGGTAATTGTATTATATTCCAACAATAGTCCTGTGGGACCAATTTATAGATTATACTTTAATCTTATTTAAAACAAATGTGTGTAGGCTCAATTCTATTAGTCAGAAGAAAGGTACAGGACACCTTGTTCGAATAGAGGAAAATGTGTTGTCTGGGAACAATATAGCTCACAAATCGCAAAATTGAAAATACTCTTAGGTAAGGGAAGATGCACTAAAGATAAACGGTAAACACCTGTGTCCTTGACGCAGTGCATTGTACTGTAAACATGAACTGCGTTGCTGTGAGACCATGAAATGCATTAAATTCCTTGTTTGAAAAGCTACATGAAGTAGAGTTTCAAGTTTTCAGCATTTGGACTTCACTCAAATGGGTATCCGTCTGCTCGTGTAAGGTTTCTTCATCAATGCCAGGTCCAGGGTTGGATTTGTGGTGAACAAAGCAACAGGTCCTAGTGGGGCCGATCTTCAGAATCAGTACTTACTAAATGACTGCAGAATGCATAGGTGCCCATTGAAGCTCCTCCCACTATCAGCATAATGAATAGACATGAGGGTTATGTGTCGAATGTTTCCTGAAGGCTCATTTTGCATAAATTGAGGGAGGCAATTTTGGGCTGGTTTTTGGGCTGAAACTGGTCTGCGTTGGGCTGAATTTGGGCTTAAACTTGGACCGCATTGGGCTTGGGACGGGTATCAAAATCTGGCATCACTGAGTGTGTCCAGGCACAGCAGGGGTGCGAGTGGCACGTGCCACCTGCCTGGAATGGTTTCAACCCTTACTGGACCACTGTCACCTAGAAGCACCCCGCCATCTTGGGACTAAACCTGCTCCTCACTTCTCTTGACCATGTGGAGATAAGAGTGGGCCAGTGATCAAGGCCGGCTCTAGGGCAGTGCGACCGGTGTCATTGCACCGGGTGCTGACTTCATGTGGGGGCGTTAATATGATGATTTTAAAAGCACCTGCTGCTGCTTTTCTGGACTCCGGCAATTTTCAGCCACCAATAAAAATGTCCAAATAACTGCAGTGATGAGTGTACTTCTTTGAGAGAGAGGGAGAGATTTAAGTTTTGATTAATAGAAGTTTCTACTCATTGTAAGGTAGCGCAGAGGGTTACTATGCCTGCTGTGAAGAACGTGCAGCTCACAAAGTGCATATAACGCAATGTAAATAGGTCAGTGGGTTACACTTTTGTCAGAGACAGCATATTGTTTCCAATTCTTTACGAGTTAAAATCATAATGTAGAGCAGTGAGCAGTAACTGTTATCCAAGATGCAAGCAAACTGCAAGGTATAGGCTGGAGCGTTATGATTTCCCCCCAGTTTTTCATTATCCTAATGTTGCAAAATGGGTTCATTTGGGTAGAAATCAATTCTTACTGTTATTATTAAAGAGAACACCCCAAGCACGGTGCTCGGTATTTACTTCTAAGTTCTGATTCTCCTGACCAAGCTCTCTTAAGCTACCCTGCCTACCAGTACGGATGACCTGTGACTCCTGTACCTTCGTGTCCTCTGTCTTATGTAGCATTTCCTACACACTGATTTGCACACTTTTGGTTGATTTTCTCTATGTAAACTGTGTGATGTAAAGTGTTCTGACGCCTTACACTGATGGGAGGGCGCTATAAAAAGAATTAAATGCATCTGAGAGAGAGTGGCTGTGAAAGGAGGGTTATGAAGGAATCCGTAGGGAGGTTGTCCCTGGGGGGGGGGGGTGGGGGGGGGAGGCGGGGAATAGGGGGTGTCACAAGCATTGCTGCCCTGGGCGCCACCAGCGCGAAAGCAGGCCCTGCGAGTGATGACGCAACACGGGTTGAATGAGCGCGAGCCAGCAGGAAAGCCACCACTTTAAGGGCCATAAAAGGCTTGCACCTCACATTGGAATAGCAGCCCCTTCTCACGACCTATTGGAAGGAGGCCGCCCTTGTTAAAATAAAATGCCTTCCGCCCTGCGAGGCCGCTGTTCACCACCGAACGCTGCCGCGGAGCAACACACGCATAACATAGTGCCTCTGTCGGGAGCTTGTGGCGAAGGTCCGCAGAGCTGCGAAACTGCCAGTAAGATGAAATGAGGAGCAGTGTGCAGGTGGCACTGTGCCAGTGACCGCACCCAGAGGGGCCCTTGCATCTCTCCGCCTCCCCACGGGTGGAAGACACTTCACAGGCCCCTACGCCACCCCACGCGCCTCAGCTTCCAGTCTGGACTTGTATCATTCATTCTTTTAACGTGGACTATCTCGATCGTTTTGATGACACATAACCCCGTCGAAGTCGAGGCACTCACACCCATCTAATTAACGTGCTTGCTATGATTTAATTGCGGTGCTTATAATAATTTAATTGAAGTAGTTATTTGGATATTTACAGAAGTCTCTGTATTTTAACCGAGATATTTACCAACATGCATTGGCGACGCTTACGTGTTGAGGTCGTTATGACGTACTTGAGGTGCCTATGATTGAGGTTTGTATGCAAATGTTGGTGACATTCCTGAGTGATTTGAGTGAGGTGTTCCCGTGAATAAGTGTCGGTCATTACCATGATGAAAGGAGGTCCCTCCTGAGAGTGAAGCGTCCTCGCGGCACCCGCTGTGCTTTCATTTCCACCCCCCCTCGGATCGGGTAGGGTGTCTGCTCGCTGTGATGTACGTGCAGTAGGTCAGGTGACGTCACTAATGTGCTTCATTACACGCCCGTGACGCGGCTCCTGTGCTCTGGAGAGGCGCCTCGAAGGCCGCCCTGGCAGGGAGGGTGGGCGCTCGGCCATGGCCTGCCCCCCCTGGGGAGACTTCCAGCCCGAGCCGCCGCCAGGAGGGGACGCCCTGTTCCATCCAGAGGGCCCCGGGCCCGGACCCGGCACCGCCCAGACCGGCTTTTCATGTGTGTGCGCAGGGACCGCCATCACGGGTGCTGCAGCCGCCTCTGGGAGCATGAAGGACCCGTGAGCCCGGCTGTGCTCCATCTGAGAGGACCCAGGGCCGGTTCGAGGCCGCTCTAAAGTGCATAGAAGTGACCCTTTCAGGGCTGTTGCCCCTGGATAGATGCCCCTGCTTCTGAAGCTGCAGCCCCTCCCTCTCAGACACCCACAAGCCCCTCTTAACAGCTCATCGAGGGCTGAAGGTGTGAGGGTTGCTTATCTCCAGAGAGGGTTAAGACTGCCATGGAGCTAAACAGCAGGACAATAGTCCTCCCGCTGGGCCTCTGCATAAGTGGGAGGCCTTATTGCTGGACAAACTTGAGTAACGTGTCTTCTTGCAACTGGAAATAGGGACTCGTCTCCCCTCGGGTTCAACTTCTTAAACCCAGGGCTTTAAGTGGGCCGGGTCTCACCCGGTCTGAGCACTGGCAGTTTTAAGGAGGCCTCGAAATGGGTCTCTGTCGGGCTCTGTTTTGTGCCCTGGCACAGGCGGCCCGTTTTTTTTCGAGGGGAAGTGAAATCCTTTAAAGAGTCCGTTTCTCCCTGGATTTCCCTTCTCTTTTTGAAACTCAGGAGCAGCAACATTGTCGAGGTGTCACCAGGGCTTTAGTTGAAAGCTTTGTCAGTATTATATACAAGTCATAGTTGCTGCTCATTTATCTTATGCAGCCAACAACCATTGACAAAGCCAATAGTCCTGACCTCTTGTAGGTATGATGTTACTTGCTGTATCATGTATCTGGATAAAATGACAGAAACACCACAATACCAGTCAGGCGGCACACTATGCTAAGCACAAATTTTCAGCCTACATGTTTTAGTCCACGCCCTTATTTACATTGACCACGCCCCCTTGAGAGACCCCCCCCCCCAGTTTTTTCATCCCACTTAAAACCCTGGTTACACCATAGCAGTGAGGCCAGGTGAGGAGGCCTCCTAAGGTGACGCACTTGCAAGGTGGCAGCTTTTATTCCGTGGTCTGACTCTGTCGCATTGATATTGTGCCTCACATTGGAGGGCTGACTACGGGGCCCTGGGCAGCTGCCCACCCTGCCCATGCCTAGCGCCGGCCATGGCAGGGCCAATGAAATCATGCGATTGTGTGGACATTTTCACATATTTATAGATTTGCCACATAATTCATCTGCTGCATAATCTCCAGATTTTAACAAAAATAAACCTTTGTTTCTAGCTCAAATACTTCAAAAGATACAAAAAACAGCACTCACCGTCTCTCCTGAAGCTTACATGTAACGACGCTTCTCCAACTGTATTAGTTGGATGATGTTTATTATCAAGTAGATAATACAGGTCAATAGGGCCCAGCAGATCAACAGCAATTGCCAATAATCAACTCCTGTCTCCCTCATCACATTCCAACCCCACATTCCAGATTACATCATAGAATGTAGAGCTAACCTTCCCCAGACCTTGATCAGCACAATATAAATGATGTCAAAACCTAAACACCACATGACATCTTGGGCGTAACCATAGAACTAGATTTCACAATCACAAGTAAAGAATACCTACTGCTAAACATTGCACCCTATTCACCTTCTGTTCAACAAGACCAGTCTAGAACAAGACAGAGAATGTTGTCACATCTGGCTAAATATTGTCCTGGCCTTGTTCTTCTCCAAGACTTATTGACTCTGAAGCTCGAAAGCTTAAAGTGGATGGGTGGGTTTTATTTTTGTTCCTCCTTCTTCTGAAAGGAAGAATGGTGTCATTCTTCTTGGTCATAAGAACCTAAAGTTGGCAAATATTTCCAAGGAATAGGATACAGAGGGCAGATGGCTTATTGTTAAATTAATTGTCAATGATATCCCTCGCACTATTTGTAACACTTATGGCCCAGCTCAACTCGATACCCCCTTTTGGCATTCTATCTCTGACAAGCGTTTACAATTTGGTGATGCCTTTTTTATTTTAGGAGGTGACTCTAATCAAGTAATGGACCCTTTTTTTGATCGCCAATCTCCATTTAAGTATGTACCACACAGAATGCACAAACAATTTCATTCATGTATTTCCCAACGTCTCCTAGTTGACTCATGGAGAATTTCCAACCCCTCTAGTAGGGAATTTTCCTTTTTCTCTGCACCCCATGGCTCCTCTTCTAGGCTGGATTATATCTTAGTTCCTAAGTTACTTTCCCAGAATCTTATTAGCTCCTCTATCGAACCTATTGTGATTTCAGATCATGCCCCAGTCATTACAGACTTTGATTTGATGCCGGAACATTCCAAATCCAATCGGTGGTGATTTAATAACTCTCTTCTGCTTGATCCTGCTTTTTCTTCATGCTTTTCGAGTTTCATTAACCTCAATTCAGATCCTAACATTTCACCTCAACTATTGTAGAACACTTTTAAAGCTACACCTCGTGGTCACATTATTGATTTTGTTTCCAAAAAGAAAAAATTCAATGCTAAGCAGCACCAGTACCTTT
The DNA here is from genome assembly GCF_964261635.1 of Lissotriton helveticus. Classification (NCBI taxonomy): domain Eukaryota; kingdom Metazoa; phylum Chordata; class Amphibia; order Caudata; family Salamandridae; genus Lissotriton; species Lissotriton helveticus. Next base: position 2,094,297,382 of record NC_136067.1, read on the forward strand.
TAACTGATATCAAGAATCTAGATTTCTAGAACATCAATATTTTTCTCCCCCATCAGCACCAAATTTACAAGAACGTATCCGAGTATAACTCAATTTTAATAAGATCACCACAGATAGAGCTTCCTCTATTATTCTTCATAGTAGTGCTCGCTAATATGGGGGTCACATTAAAATGGGGAAGCTTCTGGATAATTACTTAAGGATATGCAAACAACTGTTTACACTAGACTCCATAACCACTGACACAAGCATCCCTGTTTTCAAAGACAGTGGGATTTTAGCTGAATTTGTAAATTATTATCAGTTTCTCTACACACCTGAATCTTCGCCCCTTCCATCTCAGATTGATATGAAATTGAATAATCTAATAGTGAACATATAGATTTATCAGATCTGAACGCTGACATCTCTTTCCTGGAGATTATTCGAGCGCTTCAATCCGTTAAGAAAGATTAAACGCCAGGACCTGATGGGTTTGCAGTTGAATTTCATCTTCACTTTTCTAACTCTTTTCTCCCCAAGCTATTGCATCTTTTTCAATGCTTTTCTAACTCAGGTTCCACTAGTGGCACTTTTCAGGAGGCCACTATTTGTCTTATTCATAAAGAAGGTAAAGACCCCGCTTTTTGTAAGAACTATAGACCAATTTCATTGGTGGACGTGGATTATAAGATTTTCACCAAATTATTAGCATTGCGTCTCGAACCCTTTTTTCCTCGGGTGATTGATAAGGAACAAGCAGGCTTTATTAAAGGCAGACTTACGTCTGATAATTCTAGATTATATTTTAATGTTCTTAACAAGGACCAGTCTCTCTCTTATCCTTGGGAAGCTATCTCCAAGGATGCTGAGAAAGCTTTAGATCATATGGATTGATCCTTCCTACTTAAGTCTCTGTCTTGGCATGGGCCGGGCCCTCATTTCACGTCACTCATATCTTTACTTTATCAATCCCCCACGGCGTCGGTTTTGGTTGATGGGAAGCTCTCCAGCTATTTTCTGTTAAAGCGTGGATTTCCTCATTCATTATTTATCTTGGTTTTGGAACCTTTTCTTTCCCCGATTAGAAATAATGCAGAAAATAATGGTTTCTGATAAGGAGATAACCCCTAAAAATCGCAGCCTATGTTGAGGATATGCTCCATTTCATTTCTAATCCTGAGCAATCTATGCCGCCCTGCTCCAGGAGATATCTGCCTTTTCATCTATTTCAGGCTATAAGATCAATTCAGATAAAACTGAAATCCTTCCACTTACCAAGTTCATCTTTAGCCAACCTTTCTGTTCCACGGGTTTTCATTGGAATTATTCCAAGATTAAATATTTGGGTATCTGGTTTACTCTTTCCGTTAAAGATTCTGTTACGGCAAATACCAATGCTTGTTTAGATAAAGTTGATAAACTCCTTTCCTCATGGAACCCTCTTTTTCTCTCCTGGTGGGGTAGTTTGGATTCCATAAAAAATATGAATTTGCCCCTATTTAGATTCTAAATTATTTACATTTGTTTGAACTAATGAGAAATTTAGAATTTCTCTTACTTATCTTTGCAAATCTAAGCAAGAGAGTGATGTTAACTTTCCGGATCTTATGTTATATCATAAAGCTTCTTGCTTCTAGATGGCTTTCTTCTTCACATTCTTTAGTTACTCCTTTATGGTTGGTCATTGAATGTTTTTTTCATAGCTCCATTTTCACCTAAAGTAGTTTTATCTTTCTCTTCTAAAACATCCTTCACTTTTTTCCCACTGCTTAAACATACTTGTACCATCCTAAAATCTACCTATCATACACAAATTGTATCTTGTGTTTCGTTATTACACTCTCCCTATTGGTATAACAATCTCATTACTATTAATATTAAATTGTTGTTTTCGACTTCCGGGAGACTAAAAGGTATAATTTGGGATAAAGGCTTATTTTGTAACAATTATCTTCTTTCTTTCTCACAATTTCAACTGTTATTTAATTGTCCTAATTTTTTTTAACCTAAATATCTTCTCATCTTCAATATTCTTTTAGATGTCCTAACTTCATTAACGGACTCTCCCTCTTCTTCTTCATCGCAGTCTACTCTTGGTATGATTCTTACTTCGTTTCCTAAGGCTTCACCCATTTACAGATTTCTTTGCTCTTCTACTTCCTTGAGACTTAAATCTAAGACAGAGACTAAGTGGGAGTCTGGTTTGGGATGCACATGGACTATTACTTTTTAGGATAAGTTATGGGATAAGTTGTATAAAACCTCCAGAACAGCCTCCAGCTCTCAGTCATTGTTTTCTCTATATCACAGGTTGTACCTTAACCCTTCTACATTAGCCAATGTCTCCTTGAATGCATCTCCAAAATGTTGGTCCTGTGATTATCATACTAGGGACCTCATCCACTTATTATTTCATTGTCCTCCTAGTGCTTCCTTTTGGGAAATGGTGTGGGCTCAGATTAACTCAATGCTTCATTTACAGTCCCCATTTTTCTAGGTAGTTTATCCGGCGATATCCACTCACCCTTTATTCATTTAAGGTTGTTAGATCTCAGGTTGGTTTTGGCATTTCAACAGATTTCTATTAAATGGAAGTGTTCCTCGAACATATCTTATACGTCTTGGTGTTATAATGTGTGTTATTATCATAGATTAGATACTGCTTTCACTTCTTTACACTGCCCTACTGTTAACAGAGAGTCGTGTTTGATACCGCTGACTTCTTTTTTAGATAGTGTTGCTCATAAATCTCCAATTTATATTTCTACAGAAAATTTTAAGCCGGCGTATATATTGCATTTCTCTGCTAAAGGTTGTTATTTCTTAATAATATTTTTTTTATTCTTTATATATTGTAACTCTAATTCCACATGTTATATTTTCTGATGTTGTCAAGATTGGTCTTCTTTTATTAGTTTTCTCTCTCCCCCCCTTTCCTTCCCTTATTCCCCGACATATTCTCTCCTTAATGAGAGATTTGTATGTTCAGTTTTCATTTATAATGCCACTGGTTATTGTTAACTGGTTTGCCCTTCGAATATTTCTCAATAAAACAGTTTTTTCCTTAAAATGTTGCTCAAATCATGATCTCCTGGACGTAGAACCACTTACTGCTACAAATGGAAGAACTTTCTTCACAACCTACCTTCAGGGAGTCTTGGAAAATGATTCTATTTTGTTTCTTTTTCCTGGTATCACATCACATGTCTGTGCCTTTGGTTCCTGGAAACTCATTGATAATCCTGCACTTTATCAGGAGTCAATAATCAAATCAAACCATATCACTGGCGAAGCTGAAATAGTCCACTCATGAGGACTTAAGTTGTGGCTTGCAAAAGCCTCAAACCTTGGCTCATTTCCTACCTATTGTAAAACCAAGACTGCACCAGACTCAGGCCTCAGCACAGGTTTGGAAGTCTAATATGACAGGACCGCTCTAATTCCCACGCGTTTCACCTGATTTGTTCTTTGAGGGCCCCACAGCCGCCGGGCTAGGATTTCTAACCTGGCGCATGGACTCAGGCAATGTGTCAATACGGTGTTAGAGCTGCAATCCATACAGAACCCATGAGCAAAACCGCACAGGACGTGTTTCTGGTCACGATCAGTTCCACAAGATGAGTTCAAGGAAAGAGTTGAACACCAACCTGGTAGTGTGGGCCAATAACACACTCAAAATAGTGCAGAGAAACGTTTTAAATGTTTATTTTAAAATACTAGTCTAGTGCAGAAATTGTGAACAATAACCACACAGAATGCAAAAAATAAATGTAGCAATTCATGTGACGGTCAGCGAAAACAGCAAAAATATTTATAACATGTTTAGTGAGTTTTAACACCTTAAGTAATATTTACACCCTATACTAAATTTTAGTAGTAGCAATAAATAGCAAGATTGTGTTTTGAGTTTTCACTATAAATATAGGAACTCAGCTGCTCTCTATCACATCATTGTCCAAGGACTGACAAACAGTGCTAGGCAGGAGGCCACTTCTCTGCGCTGCGCCAGGCGGGGCCACCGGCTGGGGCAGGCGGGCGGTCAAACCGGAGGGCGCTCTGGCCTGAGGGTCCTTGCGTGAAGCCCCTCTAACTCATGGGCAGATACCTGGGCTCCTGCAGTATCTGCTGGACAATCTTGTCTTTACATTTGTAAAACAAAACTGCACTTGCAGACACCAAAGTATCAACAAGATGAAGCAATCATGGGTATAAGTGAGTCATCTTGATTAACATAATGAATATAAGGTTCTACAATTAAAAACAATACATTAGCCTAAATAGTAAGCAGACAAGGCCAACATTCCTGCACATGCCCACAAACCTCTCACTCTCAAAAAGGAGATAAAAGACTGAAGGAGGCGTGGGGTAGAAATAGAACTGGCATAAACTGCAGCTGCCAAGGTGTTCACACCACACCCACTCATGCTGCCGGCTTTTCCTGTTCTGAAACCCTGAGGGGTGGCGCCCTGTGCACCCTGAGCTGAGGCTCAAGGCAGATGCAGGCAGGTAGGGAAAGACATGAGACTGAACCCGTCTGGCCTCCATCCACCTCTCACAGTCCTGTTAAAAGTTCACAATACTTTTACTCTAAGAAACTCTCTCTTGTTTGTCAGGGTAATTAATTGTTTGCTCCATCTCCTGTCCTGTTCTCTGGGCTTAGGGACCGCCATCTCTGCACAGGGGTCTGTTCTATGGAGGAGAAAAGTAACACCAAGGCTTTGGACAATGGTGCAATACTGGCTCCTTTCCTGCTTCTGGGACTCCTGTGCGGATGTATGACATTACAACGCATGCCTTTACAACGCTGTTTTTACAACGCATGCCTTTACAACGCATAGTGCTTTGGGGCGCTGGATAGTGAATAGTTTAATTTACTATTCCAACTCCAGTCCCAGTGGATAGTAGGGAAGGTGTTGGATAGTACATTTAACCTATTCCCTATCCTAGAGCGCCCCCCAGCGCAATGCGTTGTAATGGTTTGCGTTGTAAAAGTTGCGTCGTAAAGGCACTGCGTGGTAAAAGTTGCGTTGTAAAGGATGTTTCCCCTCCTGTGCTGATGATTGGATACTTGAGAGACAGAAGGCTCTCTCAACTGAATTATTGATAACTTCTTCTTGCACAACTTGCCCCAAAACACTAGGGTGCACACCAAAGGCAGAAGTAATCAGAAACCAATACGGATAAGCTTTCTTTGTAAATATAAATTCAATGTGAGGAGAAGACTGGAAATAGCGTTAACAATGCTGTTTCCACAAGGCATGGCCTTAGAACGCAGTCGTTACAACGACCGCCTTGTTACCCCGCGTGCCATTGCATCACAAATCATAACAACGACTTGCTGTAGGGGGCGTGCAACACCAAGGAATGTGTTGGATTTTAAATCCAACACCTTTCCTGCTGTTGCATAAACTGGAGTAGGAATAGTAATTTATACTATTTCTAAGTCCAGCGCGCCCCCTACAGCAAGTCATTGTTACAACTTGCGATGTAATGGCACACATGGTAACAACGCAGTCGTTGTAAGAACCGTGTTGTGAAGCCATTCGTGGAGAATGTATGCATAGTAACATCATACATTCAGAGAAGACACTCCGGTTATGCAATAACTTCCTAGATGTTTCTCACAGCGTGCCGATAAGAACAAACAACTCCCTTGATCACAACAAAATGTCGTCAAGCATGTAACCCTTACAGCCAATAGCAATGTCTATGGCAGAATATAATGCAGTATCTTTTCATAGCCTCATACAGGTACCTCTGCTTTCCTTAATATTCACACGTGTTTTCAGTTTCTGACTATTTCTCTTTGGTGGTGATCATTATAAGTGCTCCTCAGAGGGTCCTATGGATGTGGGGGGAGGGGGCTGCTGCCATTAGACGGTTCATGCTCCGCCCTTATTCCATGGAGTGATCCAGGCTCCTTTCCCTTTGTCCCTAGCATGCCCTCAACTTTCATACTGCGATCCGAGACAGACGGTACCCATGCGCTGCTCTGCTGAAGTGGTCGTGTGAAGCACTCTTTATCCTTTCTCTCCCCCAAAATTCTAGGGTTTAGAGGCCGCACTCAGAGAGAGAAGACAAATAGTGCACGCAATTAGGAATAGATTACTTTGGAATTTTGAGTTGTGTCGGCCATTTTAGCTCTCGGCCGGCGTGCTTGTTCGCAAATAGTTTTTTCCTCAGTATCCTGCTCTTCCTCTCAAGCTACTGCGGTCTTCTAAGCCCATTTATTCTGTTTTGCATCTCAAGCCCTGAGTCAGGCCATTGCAGGCTACAGGTGTTCCCTGTCAGTAGATGTTGTGGGTACTCAACCCATCCTACCATTTGGGGTGTAATTAGATTGATCTGTTGTGAAAAACAAGGACCCCCTGAATAGAGATAACAATTCCTAGGACAGGGAAATGAACAAATGTGCAACAATTCCTAGGCAATTATAATAAAAACAAGGGAACTAGTAAGAGGGGGAGGAGGACATTAAAGGAAAATGCAAATAAAATCATATGCTATTTATTAAACAACAGTACATTATACACATATTTGTCAGATAAAAATTATTCATCACAATTTCAAATACACAGTTAAAATAAACTAGAAATATAACAAAAAACAACAATAATCAATAGGAAAATTAATATATAAAAGAGAAGAAGTGGCAAGAAAATATGTTCGACGCGCATTTCGGCGTATAAGACAACGCCTTCTTCAGGAGCCGCACAAATTTCTGTAACATATAACAGAAAAAAGATTTATTAGATTGATCTGTCACGCAGCAGTTTGGTTGTGAAGGATGGCTGATAACCATGGTTATGTGAGGCAGTTGGAGGTTGGCCAATCATACAATTTAGACCCAGAGCTGATCAAGATGCTGGATTGGGTAGTGTCAAAATCAGTGCAAGCAGCAATGTCTAGAGCATTGCAAAAGTGGCAGAATACTTCCACTAAGGGTTCAACTGGCACTCTGGCATAGATGCACCGTATTGTAAGTATGTATGCATGTAGCTGATTTATAAAGCGCAGGAATCACTCCCGAAGGAGTATCTCTGTGCTACCGGCAAGCGAGAGTACAGCGGACAAAAACTAACTACGACTACCATTTAAATAGTTCCAACTTCTGAAGTTTTCTGAAGCAGACATGGCTGGGACACTTACGAGGTCCTCCGGTAGAGTATTCCAATATTTCGGACCTAAGTGAGCCACAGTTCTACCGATTAATACAATAGAATTTAAACTTGTCTGCTAGATAGCCTGGGCTCGCACCATATAGAGATTTATGGGCGAGGCAACATAGCTTAAATTTAATTCTCTGACATATGGGAAGCCAATGGAGAGATTTCAAAAGTTGTCCAGGCGAGGTACGAGGAGGTTTTATAAGAGCCAACCGTGCCTCCACATTTTGGACAATTTGAAGTCTGCTGAGAAGTGATCCATTTACGGCTGCCAATAAAGCATTGCAATAGTCCAGGCGGCCAATAATTAGCGCCTGAACTAAAGTTCTACGTGCCGAAAGGGGCAGCCATTGGAACACTCTACGCAGCAGAATCAATGTATGATAGCAGGTCCCTAAGGTAGTAAAAATTTGGTCCTTCATAGAAAAGTGTGCATCCAGCCGGACCCCTACGTTTTTTGCCGCTAAGGTTTGAGAAGGGGCAGAGCCCATTTCTGTTGGCCACCACTCCAGGGACCAGGCGGTTTCTACAGCGCCAAACAGCAACATTTAAGTTTTTGTCGCATTTAGCTGTAAACAATGACCCGTTATCCACTCTGATATGGCTAGCATGCCCCCAGCGAAATGCTGATCAGCTAACTCCATGTCCTATCAAAGGACAGGAGTAGCTGTGTATCGTCTGCATAGGAGAAAGGAGTGAAGCCATGCTCCCGAATGATTTTGGCAAGAGGGGCCACATAGATGTTAAACAGGGTAGGGCATAGACAAGAGCTCTGGGGCACCCCCTTGGTGAGGTTCAGAGTTTGGGAATGGAAAGGGCCTAAATTGATGGTCTGAGAGCGTTGATCTAAAAAGCTTACAAACCAGTCAAGAACTTGTCCCTGCAGACCGGCCTCTCTCAGACGCAATGTCAATATCTAATAAGATACCGTGTCAAAAGCTGCTGTCAGATCCAACAAGACCAACAGCACTGCTTTGTTATCATCTAAGGCCAAATTGATAAAATCAGTGACCCTGATGAGAGTTGTGTCTGTGGAGTAGCTTTGTCTGAACCCCGACTGCGGGGGGTCAAGAATGCCATTGCCATCAGATAATTAATTAATTGGGTATTGACATCCCTCTCCACCATCTTGCTCAAGGGTGGAAGGAGCGAGATGGGTCGATAATTGGAGAGTACATCGCCTGACAACTGATCTTTCTTTTTGATAGGAAGCACTTGGGCAACCTTCCAATCCGAGGGCAAGTGCCCTTCACTTAAAGAAGTGTTCAGGATCTCAGCAATGGGGATGGCCAGGAGAGGGGCCAGGAGAGCAGATTTATGAGCAGGCATAATATCCAGCGAAGATCCGGATTTGGCTGTTTTTAACATTGCTTCCACCTGCGAGACCTGAATCAGATTGACTTGATTACATTGATTCACCCCTTCATCTAAGCTCTCAATAGATGTAGATCCAGAATGAGAAGGCAGCACATAATCTATATTTTGGGGAAATCGGCTATAGATTAGATTAGTTTTATCATCTAAGTATCCCGCTATAGTGTTGCACAATTCTTGTGAGGGTGTGATTTTATTAGCGGATGCCGTAGGATTGGTGAAGGACTTCAGGACTTTATACAGATCTTTAGATGAATTTCCTGCCAAATTAAGCTTGGTTATAATATAAGCTTTGTGTGCCTTTTTTATATTTTTGTAATAGGTGGAAAGGGCCAGTTTAAATTGAACTCTTTCACTTTCCAATTGATATTTACGCCAAGATTTTTCTTGGCGTTTACAATGTGATTTTTCACTGCGTAAGTCAGCAGTGTACCAGTCTTCACTTTTTTTCCGTGAGTTACAAGGCTGGTAAATCACAGGAGCTAGCTTGTCTATAATCTCATTTAAAGTGGCACTGAAGGCACTAAGTTTCATAATAACATCCATATATTCATTAAAGCGCAGAGGGGCATACATTTTACTACAAGAGTCAAACGTGACTTTATTCAAGCATCTTCGAGGAGTGGACCGGGGACGTCCCATCCCTGAGTGTTTCAGGCATCTATTGGTGCAGGTGGTGCCCACATTGGGGTACAAGGCTTCAATCAGTTCAAAAAATTGGCGGAATCCTTTAGGAAACTGCGACACGTGCTACTGGCAACCCCGATGGACCTCTTCGAGGAAGGGGAGGGCCCCAGTGGACTTTTTTCAACAGAAAATACTTCTTCAAAGGTTTAGTGGTCCAACCAGGATCAGACAGATACTGACTCCCCCCCTCCGCAGACTCGGAATAAGAGTGAAAAAGGATCCAGACATTGGCATTCCTCAAGGGAGGGCCAAGAAGAAACTGAAAGCCGATCTGACTGACTGTGATCGGTGCAAAGATCGAATTGATTGCAAGGATATCAGGCACCCCCGCTCTTCAGAGATGGAGCCTTCATCCAATGTGCTTACTACCTGAATAGATACTGAGGCAAACCTTCAATAAGGAAGTAAGCAACACATGCAGGCAAAATGCCTGAGGCTCTCCATCGAAGACAAGGTCAGAGCCACGCCTAAGCTACATACCCCTATGGTTAACTTTATGGGTAAGCTCTACAAAGACTCCAAAAGGGCTATCAATACATCTCTGTGTTCTTGTACATATAAACTTCTTTATATTTCCTCTTGGAAGAAGCTCGACTGGCTTTTCAACTTCTGGAGGACTTGGGTTTCATCATCAATCTATCCAAGTCAGATTTGACACTGAAGCACAGTATGGAATTTTTAGAATTTACCATAGACTCTCCAAAGGCACCCTGGAGTTACCCCAAGCAAGGTCAAGGAGATTTAGAAGTCACTGAGGGGTCTGATTGCATCAGAAAAGATAAAGATCTCCCTTCGTCCTCTGGCAGGGGTAGAAGAAATTCTATTGTACTCTATCCAAGCAATTTTGCCATGGCCCTTGCACTATCGGGTTCTACACCACTGAAGATCAAACATCTTCAGAGGGTAATTTCCTGTTCAGAGAGGTTCATTCTGCCAGAGGGGGCCAGGATAGAGATGACCTGGTGGCTGAACCACATGGAGAAGTGTGGCTCAATGGTTAGAGCGGCAGACCCTGATGCAGAGGTCTGGCCCTTGGACCAGGGTTCAATTCCCGCCTCGGTGGGTCTTGGGCTCAATTTCCCCGGACCCGATAATTCTCGCCTCGGTGCCTATTCCAATCATGGGTCCCACTCTGCAACTCTGGGCAATAGCATGCTTAATCTCCATAACGGCCCCAGCAGCGCTAGGATGCCTGGCCTCCACCTTGGGGGTGCCCAGGAGTGGGCACTTCACAGGGAAAGGCCAGGAAGGGTTCCACAGCAGTATGTGTACAGCGCCTTGAGACCCCTTTGGGGGTGATTCGTGCGCTATATAAGCACTACATTTACATTTACATGGAGGCATGGAACTGCTGCGCAATCTTCAGCTGAACCTCGGTAGTCGTAAAAGAATCTGACGCCAGCCGATGGGGCTGGGGAGCCAGATGCAGGGACACTTCCACAGGAGGGCGTTGATCCCTGGAGGAAATGACCTTTAATATAAACTGCCCAGAACTGCTTGCAGGTTCCTTTGCGTTTTGCAGCCTAGCACAGAACAGAGTGAAGTTTTGCAGATTGCTGAAAGCTGAGACAGTCTCAGCAGTACATTATGTCAACAACCGTGGGGGCATGAGATTCAAAGCCCTGGCAGAGATTGGCAAGTTTTTTTTCACACTATTGCCTGGAAAAGGAGATTTCAGTGTCAGCTATCCATTTACCGGGAATTTGCACGACAGTAGTGGGCTGAAATGTATGAATTTCTGAGAGATTCCAGAGATTTATCCCTATGTTTTTCTACTGATGTGCCAGAAATGGGGTAAACCGAGACTGAATAGGCAAGTGCGGCAGTTCTTCAGCTGAAGGATGTACCCGGAAGCCACAGAAGTGGAAGCATTTCTGCAAGACTGGAGCACAGGGCTGAATTAAGCGCTTCCTCCATTCATCACAATTACCAGGGTGGTGGCACAGGCCTGATGGCAGCAGGTGGAGATTATCCTGGAACTCTGCTCTGAAGAACTCAAACAGGGTTTCTTCTACTCCAGGAGATGTTGAGGGACTGACCGGTGACTCTCCCAAACTTTCAGGAGATCATAAAAGGTCCAGGATGAGATGTACATCCAATGGTTCTGGACATGCTGCTTACCCTGATGGCATGGAGAATCTCCAGCGAAGAAGGAATATGTCAGGTCTTTTGTGATTGGCTTCCTCGTGTATGGCACAAGTTTAGGCAACAGGAACCGATAAAAGATACAAGTCTGCCTGTTCAGTTGGTGTTTGGAGAGAGATATGAATGCCTTAAGGGGGGTGACTTTGTATAGATATATAGATACTAGAGTAGATCGCACTCCACCATCAATTCATTTCGATCAGCTATATCAGCAGGGCATATTCCAATTGCAGGTAAGCCGGTAGGTTCACACTCTTTGATATGTAAACTCTTGAACAGTATCCGGTTTTCTAATCCTCCAGCTCGCACATACACGATACCTGGCAATAAAGTCCTACAAATTTTCATGAAATCGATTACTGAATTACGACCGTTCCAGGAAGCAACTCTTCTTGAAACTGACAATGCTACTATGCCTTATATGGAGTATTTTCAGTTGTGCGAGCCCTGGATTTATCAGGTAGGTTCTTTACTCTAGTTTGTGTTATGTTTATCATCTCCGATTGCTCAAAAAGTAACATGTGGACAGTCCTTTTTTCTGCATTGCCTGACATTCCCAAGTTAGGTGTTGTGTAATATTTGTTGATAGTACAAGTGTGTGCGACGTGGAGTACTGCCCACGGCATTAAGCAGTTGTTGTGTGTCATTACCAAACCACACCAAGCAGTACACTTACCCACCGTGGCTGGATGGGCCTGATGGGTGATGCAGGAAGCATGCACTGACACTTCAATGTGCGGTGCCCATCTGCCAGGAGTGCCGTGTCCTTCAACGCCGACCTTTTAGGAACAAGACTAGATAATAGTTTACGAAGAGCAGACTTATCGTTAGATTCCACCTTCAATGGTTTCTGCAATGGTGTGTAAGCTTTCAAAAAGCATAATCAGAACCTCCAGTCCTGACATAGATTGAAGAATTTCCTAGCTATCGTGAAGGAAAATTCCAAATCTATTAAAGCAATGAGGCAAAAAGGATTCCACTCCTAGTTCTTTGAAGATTCCCTCCCAAACCAGAGAGAATACATCGACCTGCATTGGGTGCAAGTATTTCGGCTTCTTTTAACATTCGGATAAAATTTGTACCTGCAATTTTTAATATGACTATGTAATAATCTTATGGTTTGCATATGCTAGAGGTTATAAAATGTAGATATAATAATTCATATCTTCTCTGTTCATCTCAGTCAACGGAGAGAAAACATGAGGATCACGTGGAGTTAAAGGAAAGGAGTTTTAGGCCACCCTTCGCACACAGAAAGAGAACAATGAGACATGATGCTGCAATATATCGAGCCAAGGACGTTTTTATTGGTTGTAAGAGTCATGCATCTGATTAGATATGGTTGTGCTCATGGGAGTTGCAGTATGTTTTATTATCGGCTGGTTTGAGAAAAGTAAATGAAATCAAAGCATAAGCTTCACCTCTGTGTCCTTAATGGAATCAAAGTTTCCTTCACCCTAGCAAGGAAAGGTTTTCAATTGCAGCACTCTGAGTAAGGCTGACATGTTTCCCAGAGAAAGCACCGGCCATGTGTTCAGGTTTTAGATTTCTAGAAAGGCCCAACATGCTACTTAAATAGATTTTAAGTAAAATTGTCTGTTTTCTCTTAAACATGGTTTTTCTGTCTTTGTTTGCTTAAATGATCAGCCAGGGATCTATAGTACATTTTAAAGTGCTTCCTTCTTATATTTGCCATTTTGCTTATGTACTGATAAGGGGGAAATTACTGTTTTTAGGTGATTTTCCTAATTTCGGTACTGACCGGTACAATATAACACTGGTCATGCAGGTGACAACCCTCAGCACTAGCTACATAAGCCAACTTATGCTACATAATTGTTCGATTCTATTAAAAGATGGATTGCTTCTCTCCGACTCTGCTCACTCACCATGGGAGAGGTCAGGTACATCCGTGACCGACATATAATGATGAGATAGTTTACCGCAATACTCAGGGGACACGTTATAGATCCCTCTCTTTTTCACACTTGCCGCACTCCGAAAACTGGAGTTCATTTGATGTTGTTGAACCATGATCGCTGATGCTGAGCACTGTTTATGTTTATGTTGTTAGACCTGTGATTGTTGTATGTCCTGCAAGGGATTTTGCTTGGACATGTCGAAAACCCTAATAAAAAGATTTAAACAAAAAAAAAGATGGATTGCTTCTAGCATATCGAAGTTATTCAAATTGTTAACCATAGGGTGCAATGCTACACTAGACACTTTACAAAAACTATATGGTTGCCTTTACCTGTTGAATTGTAATATCATTGGTGAAGAGAATTGCGATTTGAATAGATTTACTGTATAAAGAATCGAGATTTTAATAAAGACTAGGAGGCTAGCATTATGCATTATACTTTTATTCGCCACCTCTGAGCATCAACCATTAAAAGCTTTCACCGACCTCAAAAACACCACAATAACCAAAAGAATGTCCAGTCCCATAAATAGCATACAACCTCCATCTTCCTCCTCTTATCGTTTGCTCCTCTTCTTCATTGTATCCGTCCTTTATGTCCAAACTATACTCTTCTAATTTTCTACGAAATTATAAAGAAACCAAACATACAAACTTTTTTCCAGTTCCTTCCTAACCGTTTATTCTTAAACTTCTTAACTTATCATTATCACAACATATTAAGATATGCTTATAATACAAATAAAATCACCACACCCCAAGGGCTGGTGGGTGGGATAATGCTAGCCTCTTAGTCTTTGATAAAATCTTGATTCTTTATGCAGTAAACCTATAAGAATTGCAATTTTATGTCAAGACAGGAGGCTGGCATTGTGCATTTTCAAAGCTTTTTAACCACATTTTGATACATGATCTACTGACTTGAAATAAAACTTTCTGAATGTTTGAGCAGAAGACCAATCAGCTGCTTCATAATATCCTCCAATCTTCCACCTAGCATATGCACCCTCCTTGCCATAGCTCCTCTCACTGAATGAGCCGTGAACTATGCCACATTCACACCTGCCGCCTTCATAGCACACTTCATCCATCTTGCAATTGTTGCACTAGGAACCGCTTTATGAGTTTTCACGTACGAAATTTGCACTTGCTAAACTCCTGCATCTCTTTTTTCCAACATCCTGCTTTCATACTCTTTGAGACAATGCACCACACACAACCTAGGACACTCATCAAATCTAGGATAAAAAATGGATCCAGACATGATTTTAGTTCTCCTGCAAACCTAAAAAATCACACCATTTGGCTGATAAAACCTAAATGATATATCTAGTGCCTTCACATCTGATACCCTCCAGAAAAATATAAGACATAACAAAGTAGCTAACTTCCAAGATAATTCTCTCACTTCCAAATGTGTTGCTTGGCCCCCTCAAATAACTTTAGAACTAAAGCAACATTCCATAAAGTGTGATACTTAGGGTTCCGAGATCTCCTCAATCGAATGCCTTTCATCACCATACACACCATGGACATTTACTAAGAGAAATGCCATGCTTGAGAGAAAGACCAGCAGACACAGCTGACATGTAACAATTCACTGCCCTAGAAGACACCCCCATCTCAAATAATTCTTCCAAGAACTTTGCTACCTGAGAGTCATATGCCTCCAAGGGATCCAGACTCCTTTCCAAGCGCAAACCAAGCCACACCTTCCATGCCCCTCTATGCCTCTTTCTTGTACCTGGGGCCCACGACTCACTGAGTAACTCTACAGATGTGCCTGAAACCTCAGAGAATCCTCCTGAACACCCGATATCTTCCATACCAGAAGGTTGAGAGAACCCGACTCCACCAACGGATGGTCTCCTCCTTCCACATTTTTAAAAAGACTGTTGAAGGCCATCACCAAAAAAGGTTCTTCCACTGCCAATTCCATCACTGAAGGAAACTATGGTTGAGTCTTCCAAAACGGGATGATCAAAACTACCTGACATTCCTGCCTCCTCATCTGGACAAACACCCTCTGTATCATAGAGAACGGGGAACTGCATACACCCTCAACCCATTCCAATTCTGCAAAAACACTTCCACTACCATCACCCCTGAATCCGGACTCCAGCTCACATAATTCAGTAACTGTGAGGCTTCCATGGATTCTCCTGTTAGCAAGGTTGTGAGGATGTTATGGTTTCTACTGTTAGCATGCCTGTGAGGCTTCCATGAACTGTACTCTTAGTAAGCTTGGGAAGCTTTCATGGACTCTCTTGGTAGTAAGCCTATGAGGCTTCCACGGACGCTCCTGTTAGCAAGCCTATGAGGCTTCCATGGATTCTTCTTGTAGCATGCATATGAGGCTTCCACGGACGCTCCTGTTAGCAAGCCTATGAGGCTTCCATGGATTCTTCTTGTAGCATGCATATGAGGCTTCCATGGACGCTCCTGTTAGCATGCTTTTGAGGCTTCCACGGACGCTCCTGTTAGCAAGCCTGTGAGATTTCCATGGATTCTCCTGTTAGCAAGCCTGTGAGGTTCCAAAGGACGCTCCTGTTAGCAAGCCTGTGAAGCTTCCTTGTACTCTCCTGTTAGCAAGCTTGCGAAGCTTCCATGGACGCTCCTGTTAGCATGTATGTGAAGCTTCCATTGACGCTCCTGTTAGCATGCTTGTGAAGCTTCCATGGACGCTCCTGTTAGCAAGCCTGTGAGGTTCCAAAGGACGCTCCTGTTAGCAAGCCTGTGAAGCTTCCTTGTACTCTCCTGTTAGCAAGCTTGCGAAGCTTCCATGGACGCTCCTGTTAGCATGCTTGTGAAGCTTCCATTGACGCTCCTGTTAGCATGCTTGTGAAGCTTCCATGGACGCTCCTGTCAGCATGCTTGTGAAGCTTCCATGGACGCTCCTGTTAGCATGTATGTGAAGCTTCCATTGACGCTCCTGTTAGCATGCCTGTGAAGCTTCCATCGACGCTCCTGTTAGCATGCTTGTGAAGCTTCCATGGACGCTGCTGTCAGCATGCTTGTGAAGCTTCCATTGACGCTCCTGTTAGCATGCCTGTGAAGCTTCCATCGACGCTCCTGTTAGCATGCTTGTGAAGCTTCCATGGACGCTCCTGTTAGCAAGCCTGTGAGGTTCCAAAGGACGCTCCTGTTAGCAAGCCTGTGAAGCTTCCTTGTACTCTCCTGTTATCAAGCTTGTGAAGCTTCCATGGACGCTCCTGTTAGCATGTATGTGAAGCTTCCATTGACGCTCCTGTTAGCATGCCTGTGAAGCTTCCATCGACGCTCCTGTTAGCATGCTTGTGAAGCTTCCATGGACGCTCCTGTTAGCAAGCCTGTGAGGTTCCAAAGGACGCTCCTGTTAGCAAGCCTGTGAAGCTTCCTTGTACTCTCCTGTTACCAAGCTTGTGAAGCTGCCTTGTACTCTCCTGTTAGCAAGCTTGTGAAGCTTCCACGGACGCTCCAGTTAGCATGCTTGTGAAGCTTCCATGGACGCTCCTGTTAGCATGCTTGTGAAGCTTCCATGGACGCTCCTGTTAGCATGCTTGTGAAGCTTCCATGGACGCTCCTGTTAGCATGCTTTTGAAGCTTCCATAGACGCTCCTATTAGCATGCTTGTGAAGCTTCCATAGACGCTCCTATTAGCATGCTTGTGAAGCTTCCATAGACGCTCCTATTAGCATGCTTGTGAAGCTTCCATAGACGCTCCTATTAGCATGCTTGTGAAGCTTCCATGGACGCTCCTGTTAGCATGCTTGTGAAGCTTCCATAGACGCTCCTATTAGCATGCTTGTGAAGCTTCCATGGACGCTCCTGTTAGCATGCTTGTGAAGCTTCCATGGACGCTCCTGTTAGCATGCTTGTGAAGCTTCCATGGACGCTCCTGTTAGCATGCTTGTGAAGCTTCCATAGACGCTCCTATTAGCATGCTTGTGAAGCTTCCATAGACGCTCCTATTAGCATGCTTGTGAAGCTTCCATAGACGCTCCTATTAGCATGCTTGTGAAGCTTCCATAGACGCTCCTATTAGCATGCTTGTGAAGCTTCCATGGACGCTCCTGTTAGCATGCTTGTGAAGCTTCCATAGACGCTCCTATTAGCATGCTTGTGAAGCTTCCACGGACGCTCCTGTTAGCATACTTGTGAGCCTTCCATGGACGCTCCTGTTAGCATGCTTGTGAAGCTTCCATGGACGCTCCTGTTAGCATGCTTGTGAAGCTTCCATGGACGCTCCTGTTAGCATGCTTGTGAAGCTTCCCTGGACGCTCCTGTTAGCATGCTTGTGAAGCTTCCTTGTACTCTCCTGTTACCAAGCCTGT
The DNA here is from genome assembly GCF_964261635.1 of Lissotriton helveticus. Classification (NCBI taxonomy): domain Eukaryota; kingdom Metazoa; phylum Chordata; class Amphibia; order Caudata; family Salamandridae; genus Lissotriton; species Lissotriton helveticus. The sequence continues at coordinate 2,094,314,973 of NC_136067.1, forward strand.
GAAGCTTCCTTGTACTCTCCTGTTACCAAGCTTCTGAAGCTTCCATCGACGCTCCTGTTAGCATGCTTGTGAGCCTTCCATAGACGCTCCTGTTAGCATGCTTGTGAAGCTTCCATGGACGCTCCTGTTAGCATGCTTGTGAGCCTTCCATAGACGCTCCTGTTAGTATGCTTGTGAAGCTTCCATGGATGCTCCTGTTAGCATGCTTGTGAAGCTTCCATGGACGCTCCTGTTAGCATGCTTGTGAAGCTTCCATGGACGCTCCTGTTAGCATGCTTGTGAAGCTTCCATGGACGCTCCTGTTAGCATGCTTGTGAGCCTTCCACGGACGCTCCTGTTAGTATGCTTGTGAAGCTTCCATGGACGCTCCTGTTAGCATGCTTGTGAGCCTTCCATAGACGCTCCTGTTAGCATGCTTGTGAAGCTTCCATGGACGCTCCTGTCAGCATGCTTGTGAAGCTTCCATGGACGCTCCTGTTAGCATGTATGTGAAGCTTCCATGGACGCTCCTGTTAGCATGCTTGTGAGCCTTCCACGGACGCTCCTGTTAGTATGCTTGTGAAGCTTCCATGGACGCTCCTGTTAGCATGCTTGTGAGCCTTCCATAGACGCTCCTGTTAGCATGCTTGTGAAGCTTCCATGGACGCTCCTGTTAGCATGCTTGTGAGCCTTCCATAGACGCTCCTGTTAGTATGCTTGTGAAGCTTCCATGGATGCTCCTGTTAGCATGCTTGTGAAGCTTCCATGGACGCTCCTGTTAGCATGCTTGTGAAGCTTCCATGGACGCTCCTGTTAGCATGCTTGTGAAGCTTCCATGGACGCTCCTGTTAGCATGCTTGTGAGCCTTCCACGGACGCTCCTGTTAGTATGCTTGTGAAGCTTCCATGGACGCTCCTGTTAGCATGCTTGTGAGCCTTCCATAGACGCTCCTGTTAGCATGCTTGTGAAGCTTCCATGGACGCTCCTGTCAGCATGCTTGTGAAGCTTCCATGGACGCTCCTGTTAGCATGTATGTGAAGCTTCCATTGACGCTCCTGTTAGCATGCCTGTGAAGCTTCCATCGACGCTCCTGTTAGCATGCTTGTGAAGCTTCCATGGACGCTCCTGTTAGCATGCTTGTGAGCCTTCCATAGACGCTCCTGTTAGCATGCTTGTGAAGCTTCCATGGACGCTCCTGTTAGCATGCTTGTGAGCCTTCCATAGACGCTCCTGTTAGTATGCTTGTGAAGCTTCCATGGATGCTCCTGTTAGCATGCTTGTGAAGCTTCCATGGACGCTCCTGTTAGCATGCTTGTGAGCCTTCCATAGACGCTCCTGTTAGTATGCTTGTGAAGCTTCCATGGACGCTCCTGTTAGCATGCTTGTGAGCCTTCCATAGACGCTCCTGTTAGTATGCTTGTGAAGCTTCCATGGACGCTCCTGTTAGTATGCTTGTGAAGCTTCCATGGACGCTCCTGTTAGCATGCTTGTGAAGCTTCCATGGACGCTCCTGTTAGCATGCTTGTGAAGCTTCCATGGACGCTCCTGTTAGCATGCTTGTGAGCCTTCCACGGACGCTCCTGTTAGTATGCTTGTGAAGCTTCCATGGACGCTCCTGTTAGCATGCTTGTGAGCCTTCCATAGACGCTCCTGTTAGCATGCTTGTGAAGCTTCCATGGACGCTCCTGTCAGCATGCTTGTGAGCCTTCCATAGACGCTCCTGTTAGTATGCTTGTGAAGCTTCCATGGACGCTCCTGTTAGTATGCTTGTGAAGCTTCCATGGACGCTCCTGTTAGCATGCTTGTGAGCCTTCCATAGACGCTCCTGTTAGCATGCTTGTGAAGCTTCCATGGACGCTCCTGTCAGCATGCTTGTGAAGCTTCCATGGACGCTCCTGTTAGCATGCCTGTGAAGCTTCCATCGACGCTCCTGTTAGCATGCTTGTGAAGCTTCCATGGACGCTCCTGTTAGCATGCTTGTGAAGTTTCCACGGACTCTCCAGTTAGCAAGCTTGTGAAGCTTCCACGGACGCTCCAGTTAGCAAGCTTGTGAAGTTTCCACGGACGCTCCTGTTAGCAAGCTTCTGAAGCTTCCACGGATGCTCCTGTTAGCAAGCTTGTGAGGCTTCCATGGAGTGCATAGTTTGTGGATTATGCTTCAAACAATACTTCTTGATTGACACCCATCAAGAGGTTATCTGTGATGTGGCGATGTGGATGTGAATGAGGAGATCCTCCCAGCATTGGGGGATTCTTCGGTAACGTAAGGTGCCCGAGTGCCTTTATAACTCTTCGCTTGCACTCACAGGTGCATCAGCAGTCTCGTAAGCTGCTTCTAACCGCCACTTTACATGGATTGATGATGCCTGGTGCCAGACTATCCTACCCTAGTTGTCTTCCTGGAGCAAATGACCCTCTGGGACGTTTGCTCTACAAAAACATGTCTTTGTATTACAGAGGTGGAAACCAGCACGTCTTGTGCCTAGGTGAACACAACACAAATGCAAGAATAGCACCAGAGCTGGTTTTTGTTCTTTTGCATTCAGGGTGTTGTGTGGTTTTGTTTTCCTTGTCACAGAGAGAGAAATAAACCAGCACTGATGGCTAATCAGACTTGACCAGCATGTCCTGAGATATTTTGGTGTGACAAGGGTACACTTGGAGTAATCTTGAGTTTGTCACTATTTCCAGATTCTCTGGGTGCCAGGGTGAGTCCTGGGTTTCATTTCACTGCCTAATCCATTCTGGGATTTGTCATCTTGGTCATTTTATTCATCGCAAATGACTACCCCAACAGCGGAATGAATGAATCCCTGTAAAGGCCTGACCTATTGGCTTTGACAATGCATGTTTCATTCTACCAAGGGTGTGGCATATTGCCGCAAGCGACATTGGAAAGCCCTTCTGTAAATTGTGAGCTACCCCTTCTACTACTTCTTGCAAGGCCGGCTTTGCTTCCCTCATACACATCTGGCCCTAAACATTATACAGAAGAACAAATACACCTTTTTCAATTCCCACCAAACACAGACTTTAACAAGAAATGCCAGTTATGCCAAACTATTTGTACCTAATGCAAGATGGGAAAGTATATTGCAAAAGTTAAAACGGAGATGTTGTAATGTTTTATAAATTATTACTGTCACTGGCTCTTTACACAGCCTACACACGTTGTCACAGAATAACAACTTTATGTTGGTATAGCATTTGATGTCAGACTTGTAGCCTTCTGGCACTATACATAAAATACCTATACCTGTATCTACATCCTATACCTGTATCACCTTACTCAATGAAAGTTGTTTTGAAGCATTAAGGCCACCTTAATTCTGCCAAGGTTCAACTCTGTAGGATGCACATATATAGATCTGTACAATGTGGTTATGCCTGGCTTCACCCTGGGAGTGCCCAGGAGAGGCGTCTCACAGGGAGAGCCAGGAAGGGTTCCACAGCGTTATACAGCGCCGGGACGCCCCGTTGGGGCAGCTGTGCGCTTTACTACATACATTTACATTACATATTGTACAGATCAGTCTGAGTGCATCCTTTAGGTCTGACCAAATAAAAACATTGTAAGAAGGGACGTTGTATTGCATGCTTTTTCTCAGAATTCTGCATATTTGGTGATAGGGGGGCTGAAGGAGTAACCTCGCCTAGGGTGCAGCAGGCTTCCTTGCAACCTCCACCCCCACTATAAGACCGCAACAATTTTCAACCAGAATAGGGAAAAGAAAGGGTCTGAAAAGTCCCGCTAAAACAATAGCAAAGGCGGCCAGTGAAAGGAGGGGGCACCTTTCGAAACTGGTCCATTGGCCATGGAGTAAGGAGACAATATTAGGATGGGTTGCAAAGGCAACAGGCACAGCAGCTGCCACAAATAACTGAATCTCGCCCACCCTCACCAGAACAAGGCACAAGAAGACGCGTCACAGAAAAAGGAAGCACAGCCTGTCCTCAAACAAAGCAATGTACGAAGGTTGCAAGGGCAGCCAGGAAATGCAGTCTTCCCTTATCCATGGGACTTGAGATGCCCCTAATGGCAGGGCAAACGGAGGGAGACTGCAAGGATATTCACGGCTGTGTTCAAATGGATGCCTTAGAACCCAGACGGACGAATCACCAGCAGGCTGGATTACGGCAATACTCTATATAGCGGGATTTCCAAACCACTCCTACACAGACTCCAGACCATCCAGATCACCGATGCAAGACTCATACTTGACCTCCCACGGCACACCCACATCACACCTCGGGAAGCTTGGCAGGTTTACCGTTCACAAGCACAGCTAATTCAAACTTCTCACACAAGCATAAACAGCCCTACACAACACAGGACCAGAATACATGAACATCCACATACACATACGCTCTGCTTCACTCTCACTCACTCACATTTCCCGTAACTGCAAAAGCAAAACTGGAGGCCGTTCATTCTTCTCCATCACACCCAAGACATGGAAGGACCTCCCTCGTCACATCAGAGCCCCCTCCTCACTTCTTAAGTTCAGCAAGAAGCTGAAGACCTGGCTCTTCATATAAGCACCTCGACGACCACGCACCTACACATCTGTTCAAGCGCCAGGATACCCTCTCGGTTGATTAGTGTTCCATTTAAATAATATTCCAGGCACGACACTTGCACCCCAATTACGACAGGGTCCTGGATTAAGATGTTAGTAAGTGAAGCCTAGAATCCTGCAAGTTTATTTTCTTAATGGTATTTTCAGTCACACAGAAATATGAAACATTGATATTATCAAGCCCACATGTGAGAGGACAAGTCTGCTGAATTTGGAACAAGCCCACCTGCAAGTGGGAAGAAATACTTCATGGACTGCGTTCGTTTAATCCTAGTAACATCTCAGAGTGATTTAATAAAGAAAGAGGGGAGTGAGCCGAGTGGGGGGTATGCACTGTCAGGATTTGGCTCCCCCATCTCACTCCAAAATGGCTGCCGCTCTTGGCGCGGTCAGTCTTATCAAGCTCCGTGAGGTAGGCCACAACAGGCCAGAGGTCGATGGTCCCCTCGGTCCCCACCTGGAATCACTCCCATCTTTGTGTCAGTGCTCCAGGTCCATGGAGAGCCGAAGCCCTGTTGGAGCACCTGCATGGAGCACTCAGTTCCCGAATTTCGCTCTCATGCCTGGAGGCAGCCGCCCAATGTCATCATTAGTGGCGGCTTACCGCCGAGCCATGGAAGGAGCAGACTAAGGAAGACAATACTGAGGTAAAGTGCAAAGGGCATTGCCACAGAGATGGTCCACTTCTTTGTGTGTGTGTGTGTGTGTATGTGTGTGTGGGTGTGGGTGTGTGTGTTTGTGTGTGTGTGTGTGTACAGCACTGTTTGTCTTTGTGAAGTTTCTACCACATGATACTACCAAAATGCCTGGGGTAGCGGAAGTGACATCACACACCGTTTGACCTTCACTTTCACTCAAGCTTATGCTTAAACACACATACACATTTACACACCCAGTATCACATAAACACTATCTCCCCCGCAAGCATGTATACCACATACATTAAAAAAAATATTTAACTTACCTCAGCTGCAAGGGAGGGTCAAATTGTATCCTTCTGCTATCATTCCAAATTCAATTAACTGACTAACCTATCCACCACTTAAAATGTACTGCATGTTTCACTATACTAATTCAACACGAATCCTCTAGAGGTCCCGGAGTAGCGTGCTACTCGCCGAGAAATTGCTTTGACGCCTCGTCAGGGGTAGTGAGCGCTATATAACTGCAATTAGAATACAATGTAATACAATATTTTAGCTAATTGAACTGACTTTTCATTATAATATTAGAGAAAAATATAATACATGTACATTATCCACTATTAGTGTAATACAATATTTGACAGAATACAAAGAGAGGGCAGGCCCAACTGACATCCATAGGAAAAGCAGCCACTGTGTTCCTGAACTGATTTTGCCACCACAGAGGATGGGGTCGCAAAGGCAGTGCCAGGGGCTTCAAGGGGCAATCCACCACAGCTTCTCTACATAGTTCTTTCAACACTTCCATGCACTCATGTGTTTCTTCTGGGGTCTCACTCATCAGACCTCTGGAAGTTTGTCCTCTGTTGTGGTCTGAGGCCTGCTGATCATTCTTGGCCACTACAAGCCAGGTGTTCGAAGATGTACCCTTAAAGCCTAGAGTAAGGTCATAATACTGACAAGAATGGGGGAAATATTGATAATGCACATTGGAAATATTTAGAAATATAAGCACTGGTATTTGAGTCATCCTATCTTGCTGCAGAACATCTATCAACAACTGACCGGAACTCACTACTCAAACTTCTCCTCAGTCCATCATCTCTTCTCGACATTTTGACTCCCACCAAACCAGAAAACCCAATATGCGCCTTGAATCAACCACCAAGTGGTTCTCTAGGAAACGTGCTGAGATGAAGCCAAAAGAGACCTGGAATGAGAAATGGTGTACGTTTTGGGCTGAAGAAGGCAAGAACAGCTGCCAACAATCAAGCCAGAACAAATTAATCAAAGTTGGGAAAATGCCTCTTTTTCCAAATGCATTTATGAGGCACCCAATCACAACAAAGAAATCTGCAGCATCTACCAGGAATTGACCAATCTCGGTGCATTAACAAGAAAACTTCACATATTTCATGTTCTTGGAATCTAGAATCACCGAAATCTTCAAGTGAACCTTTAACACCCAGACAAGTCTCACATCCCCATATCAGCCCCCCAAGTTCAATCAGCCTCATTCTAACATCTGGAAACAACTGAGTCTCGTACCTAAACCTCATCTTCACAGCAAAAGCATCCACTGAGCCATGTTCAGCCTCAAGCCCCACACAACTCCTCTGCGAAGGACATCAGCGATGATATCAGCATCTTCCTCCTTTCCGGGTATGACTCCAGACCTTTGAAACATGCCATCATCAGTCCCTCCTGAAACCAATCACCACAAATATATATATATTTTTTTAAAGAACCTTTATTGTTACAGTACGGAGATACAAACATGGGCCTACAACCAATCCGGCCGGCCGCTATTCAAATCGATTAAAAAGTAATGTTGTATAAAAATACAGCGGTCCGGAGTGCAAAGCTGAGTATCACCAGGATAATTCATATGATTAGAGTACCATGCGTTAATAAGGATCTAAGACGGTTCATTTTGTAATAACGAAAAATAAAATAAAATCAATGTCGCATAATCACACACACCCCTGATACAGCTAACGAAAAGCAAAAGATTTTACGCCAGTGATGTACATAGATGAAAAAGACGGGGGAGGGGGTATATGAGTCAGGATAGATGCAATAAACACTAAGCAATCATGGCGAACTAGCCCCACCCCTCAAGGCGAAATACAATACGGGAAACATGGAAGACAACGACATCGAAAAAGGAAAGGGGCAAAGGGCCATAGAAACAAAGATAGAACAAAATAACAAACCCATCCCCCAACCCTCAACCCTGCACCCCTGCAAAAGGCTACCCCCCCAGCAGCGTGCCTGTCGCCCTAAATAAGAGACCCGAAATACAGAGAAGAAAAAGAGAAAAAGAAGAGAAAAAATATAGGAGAAGGGCCCTCAATCTGGTTATCCGGCCCCTTCCACCTCCGCTTGCAAAAATCATGTAAACAGTAATGGTAGAAGAAATACAGGCAGCAGCAATCACGTATAACGCAATCAATGACATCCCCGCTAAGCGCCCCTCAAATCACCATCAACCAGCCACGAGTCCCTCCATGTTCCAAGCGAATTCACCCCTGGCCTCGTTTGTCAATAGTACCAACGTTGAACCATCCCTCAAATGGGATACAAAGTAGCACAAAGGGTCCGATTACACCGGGAGGGTCAGGCAGTGTCGCCGCTCCATAGGATCCCAGCCACCGAAAGTTCGCCGATGTTGCATGGCGGAAGTCTGATTGGAACAATGTCAACACCGCCAACAGTCTCGAGTCCGAACACAGTCCCGCCAGACACGGAAAGGGAAAAACACGATGCGGGAAGCGCCAAAATCCCGACGGGGCCGCCCAAGCCATGTATCGATGCTGTTCCTCCACTTGCCGATCAGAGAAAGGCCCCGGTGAGACAATCACATGCGCCACAGGTGTATCCACAGTAAGCTCATGAACCAAATCTATCTACGTCTCTAAGAATGTAGACTCATCCCGGGAATACGTCGACGAAGCAGAGGCAGACACATCAGCGCCTCCTCGAGAGCGATCCGTGCCGTCACAAGATGGCGGGACAACAATGGCGGCCATCCTTTGTCCCAAATCTCGGGCCTCCCGGATCAGGGCTGTCTGCAGGGCTGTTAGTGCAGCCAGTATATGTTTGGGTGTGGGCGTTTTCTCACATATCCAGACCCCGGGATTCTCTTGTGCATTTGTTTCTCTGCCCGGGTGAGGGGTGCACGGGAAAGTATCATCCGCCATTTCAGCCGTCACGTTCTCTTTCCCCTCCATGTGGTATATAAATAAATAATACCGGATCTATTTTTGACTGGACATAGTAATAACAGATAGCTCAATAAATAAGAGTCAAGATTCGAGGTAGTAGGAGTTTGCAGGTTTAATACAGCATGAGGACAGGAACAGGACAACCTGCACAGGAACAGGATGGCAGCGCTGCCGGGGGCAGGATCGGAATCGGGGACGACGGCGTATAGGCGTAACATTTAATAACAGTGCACAAGTATATATACTAAAACAAATGCATTACAATACATACGATAGGCGGAGCAGTGGGTGTGGTCAATAGCAGTCGCGAAAGATAAGGGTGAAAGTAGGTGTAACAGGAGGCGTGTACATAGACATGTGATGTAAACGTAACAGAATATGTCATAAATGGGGCGGAAACATGGAGGGGGCTACCTAAGGAGCCAGGACCTCTAACCTAGTGGTGCGCGCAAACTGACAATGACGTGTTACTAGGAGAAGCTGGGGGCTATGACTTCTGCGCTAGGAGCAGAGACTGAAGTCTGGAGAATCAGGGCAACATGTACCTAAACACTATCTAGTATCTGATGTTTAGAGAACATGTTGATAGAATCCAGAAGTTATCGGGGTAAAGGCTAACAGACTCTAAGACTGGTGCATGCATTATTCTACATGTAGTGCGTGTTGAAGAATATTAAATGACCATTAATACAGTATTTCTCTTACATGGAGACGTAAAGGCTAGACGATGACGGAAACTATTGATGCGATTCAGTAGCTAAGGAATGCAGAGAAGGAGGGCTGGACTGATAACTAGAATCATAACATACTTTTGGCAGACTAGCAGGCAGAGCCAGGCCGAGCCGGGCACTGTGAGACAGGAAGTAAGTGAAGGGTCAGGAATACAGGTGGGGGCTGTATCGCTCCTCAGCGAGGGCTCAGGAGACAGTAGCTGAATCTGGTGTCCGGGCCCTTTTGAGGCCTAGAAACGGGGACTTTTCAATGAAATAACGTGCACACTGAGAAACGTGGCAACGTAACTTTACATAGGCCTAATACTCGTAGCTTTCACGAGAACTGGAAACTGGCATACTAGAGATGGACACAACTGTAATTGCGTCTTTAATCAAACATGGGAAATACATATGCATATTAATCATGCACACTTAACATAAGATGGGGGACACGTAGGGACACAGAACATGGCAAAATTTACTTTTCCACATTCCCTCCTTGTCACTACGTTTCCATCAGGAAACATCAATATTCATGATACCATCTATTATTTCATACAGTACCATTTGCTCGTCTCGAATTGTCTTGGAACTGGATTTAGAACGGGACTTGGGACTAGGAATACAAGAGGTAGCACAAATGCCGCAAATCGCAGGGCCACATTGTATACAGAGGCAGCAACTGAATATGATCGCTACTGCAATACCTAGAAAGGACAACACTTTCCATCCCCAGGCGGAAATTATATTCCAGAACCAACCGGACCATGTCCAGGTGCCTGGATTTTGGTGTAACAGATGGGCAATTTTATGGAGTCTGGTTATAGCTGAATAAACAGACGGCGCGTTATTAGGAATGAAAATGCAGCAACTAGATCCGATGACTCTACATGCCCCGCCCCTATCGGCCAGTATGACGTCAAGGACGAGACGATTCTGGAGCACGACAATTCTCATAAAGGATTGCTCTTCGGTTAAGTTACCTAGAGCAGAGGTAGTCTCAATCACTACTGCTTCGAGTGTTCTGGTTAATCTACGTATCAGTTTACTATTCATGACAGTACCTAAGTAGGGAAAGACACCTTTATTGATATCTATGTATTGTTCTAGAGCAGTTTCAGTATAATCAACAATCGGGAGGTCTCTCTTGTGTCTAGTATGTACTAGGTGAGAGTTCCTATGATAATCAGGTGGGGCTAGAAAAACTGGTGGCAGTAGGAAGGCAATGTAACAGGTTCCCTCCCAATCGAGGGGCAGACGAACATATGCGGTCTGACCACAAACAAAATAAGAATGACGTGAAGCTTTGAAAATAGATTTCCTACTGTCACTATACTTGACAATAGTAGTACAATCACTATGTCCTACATGTACGGAACCATTCTTTCGGACACATAATTCGCCTTTAACGGGTAGTACTGACATAGCAGGTAAGTCTGGAGTAGTATCAGACTGAACATTCAGGACCATGAAATTCGAAGAATAATTACCTAAATTATAAACTTCATTTTCTAGATCTAACCCTGTTCTGTGGGGAAGACCTTGCTTGTCTGGAAAACATGTACTGTTAAGAAAAGACATATCTGTTGAGGATGACGTTAACGTGGACCATGCTCCACATGAACCGTTATGTGAAAATGGATAAGGAAAGAGTGGCAGAACTCCCTTCGGTGTCTGGAAAGGGGGGAGTCGACCACACGCCCAACAATTAGTGGCATTGCTGGTCTGGTGTGAATAATGTAACATGCGGATGAATGAGTTGTTACGCATAGCAAGACGATAAGAAAGTTCATGAGGAGGCAGATCACTAAACATGTGCTCTACTGTAGCATTAGAAGACTTATTTACATTAGAAATAGGAAAACATAAATAAAAAGCATAACTTGTGCAGGTAATCATAAGGCTGAAAAACAATATGAAACTTAGAAAAACGATATATCGGATTGAGTTTTGACTAACTCTCTCACTATGGGGGTCTATTTTATACATGTCAGAAACCGGTCTAACCGTTTCACCTAGGGGAGGACTTAGACAATCAAACTGGCTGACTTATTTTACTAGACCTTAATTTTAACTTATACTCCTGCTGCGGAGTTTTCTCTAACAGGGAGGGTTTTGTATCATTGTCTTTTGCGGGACAGTCCTTGAGAATAGTACTTTGGCAGTCTTTAAAATCCTCGGAAATATTCTTGGAAACAGTCTTTAGTCCATAAAACTTCTTTACGTGAGACAGATGCACCCAGCCCTTCCTGCCTTCCAGCTTGACGGCAGTACGGGTGGCCAGGAGGACCTGCTTTGGCTCCCTCCAGCGAGGCTCCAGCGGACTTGAACGATCAAAGTTCCTTACAAGAACCAAACTTCCGGGAACGATGTCATGCGGTGCCACCTCGGTATTGTCTGGAAATGCGGCGGCAACCTGTGAACGACAAGAGTGTAGGGCAGACATCAAGGAAGCTAGGTAATCTGTCAGCATATTACTTGAAACATCTGTAATACTTCGGGGTCTAGGTGTACCCCACATATTAGGGGGGCGGCCGAATACGACCTCGTACGGGGACAGACCTGATCTGGAATGTGCGACCATGCGCATATAAAACAGAGCGACTGGCAGAGCAACTAACCAGTCTACACCTTTTTCTCGACAGACTTTAGCAATACGGATTTTCAGGGTTTGATCATGTCTCTCTACTAGACCGGCTGCTTCGGGATGGCGTACACAATGGAACTTCCACTGGTACCCTAACAAAAGGGAAACGTGTTTCATCAATTCAGATGAGAACGGCTGGCCGTTATCAGAATATACGACCCTAGGGAGTCCATAGCGGGGGAAGAACTCACGAACCAACTGCTTGGCAGTGGTCGCGGCTGTGTAATCTGGGACTGGATATGCTTCTGTCCACCTGGACAAAGCGCATACAACTACAAGGACATACTTGAAACCTCGACATCGCTCCATCTGGATATAATCCATCTGGAGGACTTCAAAAGGGTGGTCAGGGGGCTGGAATCCACCTTGTTCCACCGGGACACTTTTACCTGGATTAAACTGGCAACATATCATACAGGTACGGACTTTCTGCTTGGCTGCAGCTCGTAAATGCTTGTTGAACCAAATGTTCTGGATACTGTCTAACATAGCTTTTTCTCCTAAGTGTGCTGGACTATGTGCGGTATTGATAATGACTTGAACCATTGAGTCGGGGAGAAACCATGTGGCTCTACCCTTCGTTACCCATCCCTGATCTGTCTGGACCCCTCCTTGTTCGGACCATTTCTTGATTTCATCGGGAGTAGCATGTAACTGGATATCTATGACATCTTGAGTAGGGTCCTTAACTGTCATACAGGTAGTCGGATCTAGTGTATGTGTCTGTGTCGGATTAACTGACATGTCTGGAGTCTGTGCTGTAAGCTTGGCTGTGCGATCTGCTAGATCATTACCTTGAGAAATAATGTCAGTAACTTTCGTATGTGCTTTGCATTTCATGATAGCAATAGATGTTGGTAAGTGGATTGCATCTAACAGAGCTTGAATAAGGAGACCATGCTGAATCTTGGTTCCATGAGAAGTCATGAAACCTCTCTCCTGCCAGAGCACTCCAAAGTCGTGTACAACTCCAAATGCGTAGCGTGAATCTGTGTAAACATTCACTTTCAGGTTCTTGGCGTGTATGCAGGCTTGTGTCAGAGCAACTAGCTCTGCTGCTTGAGCAGACAGGGTGTCAATACGGTGTGTTTCTATAACTTCAGTGTCAGTAGTCACTGCATACGCGGCTACTAGTTCTCCTGTACTTGTTCTCATACATGAACCATCCACATAAAGTGTCAGGTCGGGATCTGGTAATGGGATATCTGTCAGATCTTGTCTTGGCTTAGTCATAGTGTTAACTACTTCCACACAGTCGTGTGTGGCAGGATTCGAATTAACTGACGGTAACAGTGTAGCAGGATTTAGAACGTTGCAGCGTCTGACTTCTATGTGTGGCTGGAACAGTGTCAGTTCATAACCTGTTAAACGTGCAATTGTCAAGTGCTGAGTCTGTGTTCGGTTTAAAAGAACTTCCACGGAGTGTGGAACTTGTACTGTCAGGGAGTGTCCTAATACTATGGAATCACTTTGTCTGATAGCTAGTGCTGTGGCTGCAACTGACTTGAGGCACGCAGGCAGAGCCTGGGCTACTGGATCTAATGTGCTCGAAAAATAAGCACAGGGCTTGTATTGTCCTGCTTGATCTTGTGTGAGAACAGATAATGCTGTACCATCACGTTCTGTGACAAAAAGTGTAAAAGGCTTACTCTAGTTCGGTGTAGCTAGAACAGGAGCTTGGCATAAAGCTTTCTTTAACTCATTGAAACTAAGTGTATGTTCAGATGTCCAAGGGAGGACAGTCGATACGGCTGCCTCCTGTGTCGTTAACTGTATCAGTGGTTTGGCTAGAAATGCATACTGAGGAATCCATTGTCTGCAATAAGAAGTAAGGCCGATAAAAGCACGTACCTCCTTCTGGGTCTTGGGCTGAGGAAGACTCGCTATTAACTGGATACGGTCTGGTGTCAACTGCCTACCCCACTTGGACAGTAAGTGGCCTAAGTAGATCACTTGCTGGACACAGAATTGAAGCTTCGAAGGGGACACCTTGTGCCCCATCTCGGCAAGGAAATACAAGACTGTAAGTGATGCTCGCTCGCAAGCACGTTCAGAACGGGCTGTGATCAGTAGATCATCGACATACTGGAGCAGGGCAGTATCTGTTGGCATGTGAATGTTGTCTAGTTGTCTCTTAAGTGCTTGACTGTAAATACTAGGACTTTCTGTGAAACCTTGAGGAGCTCGTGTGAATTTATAGCTCCTTCCATTTAAACAAAATCCGAAAAGAAACTGGCTGTCTGGATGAATGGGGACACTGAAAAATGCGTTCTTGAGGTCAATGACTGTAAAAAATGAGGCTTCGGAATCAATGGCTGTCAATAGGGAAGAGATATCTGGGACTACTGGATACTGGGGAATAATACATTTATTGAGTTCTCGAAGGTCAATCACTAATCGATATACTGGGGTGCATTTGGATCAGTACGTTTCATGACTGGAATGATCGGAGAATTACATACATTGGAGTCAGTTTCTACAACTACTCCTTGAGCCATGAGCTCGTCAATAATTTTGGATAAGGCTGCTACAGCCTCAGGTGGTAATCTGTACTGTCTGATTCGTGGCAGGACTATACCTTGCTTGAGAGTCACACAATGGGGTGTGATTTGCATGAAGCCAACGTCAGTTGGACCTTGCGCCCATAGATGCTGCGGAACATTAGACAATCTCGGATCAAAATCTCGTAATACATAGTGACCCTTGAAGTCACGTAAAAACAAACGTATTCCCTCTGGGGAGCAGCAAATGACTGCACCTAATTCTTTCAGTGTCTTAATGCCTAACAAATTTTCTGGACATGACTTCGTAAGTAACAGATCAGTAGTGCGGGACAATGGACCTACTTCTAGAGTAACTGGCTTAGATATCTCGTTTACAATAGGCTTTCCTGAAAATCCAAGGGAAACATTTCTGGAGCCTGAGAGCGGAGCCCCTGGAACTTCAGCGTGACTGATGGTCGTCCTACTTGCCCCTGTATCAATCAGAAACTTTCTGTCTTTCCCTAGTACTTGACTATGAACATAGGGACCTTCTTGATCTACAGGAATCTCGATGAGAGGCAAGCCTACCTCCCTCTCTAGGCTGTTTCATGAGTACTGTTGATACTCTGGATACTCTGTCTGTGCATACTGGTACATCTGCTGTGTAACATGCTGTGTTGCAGCAATAGGCTGCGGTGCTGGAACTGTCTGTTGTGCATTCTGTGGCTGAGAAGTCTGTGAAACTTGTTCTTGTCTCGGCGGACGTGGTCTTTCTTTAGTCTTACCAGTAGCTATATTGTGTTTCAGAACTGCACACTCGTTTATGAAATGACCTGGCTGTTTACAATAATTGCATGTCCCTTTAACGGGAGCTGCAGGATGACTGGCTTGATTCGGACCCCTCTTCTGACTGTCTTGAGGAACAGATTGTGCAACTAGTACTTTCATTTTCGTGTCTTTCATACGTTTTCTCTCGTGTTCTTGCTCTTCTCTGATTCTATTCTGATGATACTGGAGCATCTGTAACATCTGGGACGGGGTACTAGCTTGCCATGTACTTTCGACTTTCAAAACTCGATTCTTAACTTGTGGACTTGAATTCTCGACTAATTTAGTAACAAAAAGATGAGGGTATGACTCGCTACTCGTCTTCAAGCCACTGTTTATAATGAAACATTTCTCGAATCTAGAATAAAAATCACTAGTATCTTCATCTTGTTTCTGTTTACAGGCTGAGATTGCATCCCAGTCTTCCTTTTTAGTGGCTAACAATCTGGGCAAAACTTGTATTAACAGTTCTGGTAATTCTTTACATTTCTCTCCAAGACCGGTACCTGGTACTCGTATCTTATCTTCAGCTTCTAGGACTGCCCAATCGATCTTTTTCTCTCCCACCTCCCATTCTTTTTCCTTGAGTTTTTCATATACCCCTGCGGGCAACAGGACTTTTAACATTTTAATAATATCTGGATACGTGTATTCTCCCATACGGAGCATGTCCTTTAATTCTCGGTGGAACCCTGCTGGATCTTTGTCATGACAGGGAATTAATTTCTTCATCTCTAAGAGTTCCATCTTTGTAATCGGGGTGTAAACAAATACTCGTTGCATTTCACCATCTGCTGTCCTGACTGGGTGTACTTCTCGTAATGGATTCTGTCTATCTATGTAAAACGGTTTACTTTCTGGGGGTGAGACATGAACAAAATGCGGGTTCAGGAACGTTCTATATTTATGGCGCTGTTCTAGAATGACACTAATTAAATCGGTACCTAAACCTTTCCATCTATACTGGAGTAACTCGTTCAGGACATCATGTAACGGACCTGGATCAGAATGTTGACCCTCATACAATGTGATGAGGTGCTGAATCATATACATACCCACCAGTCGCTGCTCAGCTGGGGGCAGTTTCAGAAACATTTGTGCCACTATTTCGTCTGGAAAAGTGGTAGAATCAGTAGTCCATCGGACTGCTGATCGGGCTAGTTCTAGTTCATGCATAGTACTTAATTCACTATAACCGATTCGTGATTTCAAAATATGATCGGTAGCTTGAAATACTTGTTCTAGAGAACCTTGTTCCGGTGCTGGATGATGAAAGATTTTCTTGTGTTCTAGGCGTAAATGGCGGTCTGGAAATCTAGATTTACCTACATACGCTATTCTGGCGGTATTCTCGTCCTCTACCTCTTCTGTAGGAGAGTCATTCTCTTTCTCGCTTACTTGTGCTGTTTTACGTTGTTCGTGTAACCTTATTATTTCCTTACGAATTTTCTTGTACATACTCTCTATACTACTGATAGTTCTGTGCTTACCCTCGGCTATATTATCACTCCACCTTGTCAGGGTTCTCATTTCGGCCGGATCTTTGGTCGGATAATCTTGTTCCCTTATTAAACAATTAATCAGAAACTTTAATATCATGAGCTGGATCTCAGCTTTCCTTTGAGACATGGCTTCGCCAATACTTTCTGGATCATCCCCTGTACGGATGAAACGATATATTCTGTCTAGATCTTCTTTCATGTCTGGTAGGGTGTCCAAATACCCGGTCACCCGTCTTACACGTATGGAGTATAAAACCGTACTATCATCGCCTATGACTGGATCATAGCGGCATTCAGTAAGAGCTCGTCGGATATCTGCAATGGACTTATATTTGGGCGTACGCTGTAACGCACGTTCATGTAACTCGACTGACGTTACACGTTGGTGTGGTGGCGGGGTACCAGGAGGACCTCCTCCTGCGGCCCCTAAACTAGAATCGTCAACTGATACTCTTCGTGCTGGTGCGGCGGGAAATTGTAATGTAGGCTGGACCGGGGGTACCGTAGCAGGTACTGCAAAGGGTGCCCCGGTGTCTGGGGGAGCAGGAATTGCATTATTTACAGGAACTGGCGGAACAGGATTTGCATATTCCGGGACTGTGTCGTCCAAATAGGACGAGATAAAAATATCAGCTGCGGTCGGTTTGTGATATAGCTTGGTCGGAACTAATGGTGGCGGAAAATTACTGGATGCCTCCGGGGTTGCTTTTGGCAAGCCCTCGGCAAGAAGAGGATACATACCCTTTATGAGGGCATTCCTCTGTCTGTCTGACTGTTCGGTTTTGACTCGTTCACCTATTTCGATTAATTCCCTTTCTTGGGCTCGTTCTAAGGATTCTCTACTTAATTCTGACTTTCTGATTTATTTTTCGGTTCTTTTATGAGATTCTTTGCGCCATAACTCGATGGCATCTTTCTGTGACTGTCTGGCTTTCTTTTTCCATAATGCTTCTTCTACTCGCATGATGCACTCGGCATCCCACGTACCTGATACGGGCCATCTATACTTTTCTTCTAACTCTTTGGTGTACTCTACCCATAAATCTAGATATAATATGGCACTTATGCCATGCTTCTGATACATAAAGTGACCTGGACTGTCCCTAGGCGGGACAGGAACTGCTTCTTCTAACAGACCTTTTCTAGTTCTTAACTGACGTAGTTTGGAAAACAAAGGCATGACTGGACTGTAATCTAGACACAATACAATACACAATAAGCACGATAATTACACCACTTTCATACCACGACATTAAAATACATGAAGAACATTTAAAATAACAGTTCGAACAGAATTCTACCTGGAATACGGAAAACAGAATACATGAATCTTCTCGAGAACAGAACTGACTAGAACAGAAACTAGATGTACTGCTAAAACAGTACGAAACTTACCGGTCTCATAAAGAGACACGTCAGGACCCGCATCCACCGGAGTGGACACTTCGTTTTGGGTCTGTGTACCACCAAAACCCACGGACCAGAGTCAATTAGATTGACCCTGTCTAGATACTACCCCAGCAACGGTACTCACCGGGCAGCAAGAACGGAAGGCCTCGGACTGGACTGGACTGCTTCGACGCCGGACGGACGAACTTCGGACTTCTGTTACGGGTGGGCCTCCGGATACCTCGGACCTTGGACTCTCGGCTTGGGCTCTGGTCGGGACTCGCCGCGTTCCTCCACCGCCTCGTCTGGATGCTGGACCGCAACCTCCGTCTCCTCCGTGGGCCTGAGGGATACTTGAAGCAGAAATATCTGCACGTGCACGGTATGGTTCCGTCACGGCTGCAGAGGATCAGGGGGCATACGTGGCTTCACCGGCGCGTGGTGAAAGGGCAAGTGCCTGTTCGGGCGCCATTATGTGGTATATAAATAAATAATACCGGATCTATTTTTGTCTGGACATAGTAATAACAGATAGCTCAATAAATAAGAGTCAAGATTCGAGGTAGTAGGAGTTTGCAGGTTTAATACAGCATGAGGACAGGAACAGGACAACCTGCACAGGAACAGGATGGCAGCGCTGCCGGGGGCAGGATCGGAATCGGGGACGACGGCGTATAGGCGTAACATTTAATAACAGTGCACAAGTATATATACTAAAACAAATGCATTACAATACATACGATAGGCGGAGCAGTGGGTGTGGTCAATAGCAGTCGCGAAAGATAAGGGTGAAAGTAGGTGTAACAGGAGGCGTGTACATAGACATGTGATGTAAACGTAACAGAATATGTCATAAATGGGGCGGAAACATGGAGGGGGCTACCTAAGGAGCCAGGACCTCTAACCTAGTGGTGCGCGCAAACTGACAATGACGTGTTACTAGGAGAAGCTGGGGGCTATGACTTCTGCGCTAGGAGCAGAGACTGAAGTCTGGAGAATCAGGGCAACATGTACCTAAACACTATCTAGTATCTGATGTTTAGAGAACATGTTGATAGAATCCAGAAGTTATCGGGGTAAAGGCTAACAGACTCTAAGACTGGTGCATGCATTATTCTACATGTAGTGCGTGTTGAAGAATATTAAATGACCATTAAATGCAGTATTTCTCTTACATGGAGACGTAAAGGCTAGACAATGACGGAAACTATTGATGCGATTCAGTAGCTTTAGGAATGCAGAGGAGGAGGGCTGAACTGATAACTGGAATCATAACATACTCTTGGCAGACTCAGAGGCAGAACCAGGCTGAACCGGGCACTGCGAGGCAGGAAGTAAGTGAAGGGTCGAGGATACAGGTGGGGGCTGTATCGTTCCTCAGCGAGGGCTCAGGAGACAGTAGCTGAATCTGGTGTCCGGGCCCTTTTGAGGCCTAGAAACGGGGACTTTTCAATGAAATAACGTGCACACTGAGAAACGTGGCAACGTAACTTTACATAGGCCTAATACTCGTAGCTTTCACGAGAACTGGAAACTGGCATACTAGAGATGGACACAACTGTAATTGCGTCTTTAATCAAACATGGGGAATACATATGCATATTAATCATGCACACATAACATAAGATGGGGGACACGTAGGGACATAGAACATGGCAAAATTTACTTTTCCACATCCACCACACCTCAGGATCGGGTCCGACCCCCGGAATCAGCAGGTGTCACAGCAGGATCTCAATAGTCGGGGCAGGCAGCAGAAAGAAGAGTCACCGAAAGGCTAAACAAACTCCCTGCTGCCCGGGAGTCCCCCACCGGTTCCCGGGGGGGGGGGAGGGGGCTGTTAACATAACCGAGTATCACACCGAAGGGGAACTGGGCATCGTGGACTCTCTCCGTCCCAGCTATTTCACACCTCTCGCAGGGCAACCCACTGCTGGGAGTGGGTTGGTATCATCTCTTCCGGCTCGCAGATCTCAGGTTCTCTCCGACCGGCTTCCCATCGCAACCAGAGGCGGCTGGTGTTGCAATCACGGCCGGACACTCTCCTTACTCGAGATCCCGGTCTCAGCACCTCGAAGGCCGCCAAAGAAACGGGGACAGTTCTTCGGGTCTACTGCGCGGTGGAGCCTCAAAAGCAGATGGTAAGTGAATGCTTTCCTTCACCTACTGAAATTAGCAAATACTGCTCAGGTTTATCGACAGGATATATGTGCGGGGCGGGAGGGCGCACGGAGCCAAGCAGTTATGCAGCCATCCCGATCGCCATCTTGGCTCCTCCTCCAATCACCACAAATATTGACTAGTTGTCTGCCTTCCACCAGCCTCCCCCTTCCTCAACAGTGTCACAGAAAGGGAAGTTATACGACAACTGCAGGAGTGTGGAGAACCTGACCATCTTCTTCACGACCACCAATCTGCCTTCCAACCTGGGATGGACACAAGCCAGTGTGAGCGAAGAGCTTCAGAACAATAGGAAGGATGCTTGCATTCTCATTCACCTAGTCTTGTCCTACAATACCAGTGAACACACAATACTTCTGGAAAATGCTGAACGCTGGGCAGGAATCTCTGGACCCACAACCGTTGGTGAATTTTGTAATAACCAATTACAATTTCTGCCAGAGCTCCTTGAGCAGTGACCTTGAATTTCAGAATGTATACCAAAGATACCCAAATCCACTTCAACTTGGAAAGCAGTCCAAAGAAACCTCCTGATGTCACCTGGAAATTGCTAAGCTGTTTGTTTTTGCTTAACATCTAATGCAATAGTTAAAATAAAATAATGGGGATAGAGTAGAAAGAAGTGGTATACAGTACATTCATTTTATTCTGTGTCTCTAATACTGTTTCTTTTCTATTCTTGCATGCATCTTATTTGGGCCTAAATGTACTACTGAACTCAATCTTTGGAGAGACTGCGCCTGTGCGAAAGGAACCCTGTGGCATTGAATCCATGCCAATCAGACATGGATGGCAAGAACTATGTGAAGAGTGAACTCCTCACCCTGCCAGAGGAAGCTGGATTGAATAAAATTTTAATTTGTCTTATTGTTACATTTCACTACCGGGTGGAATAAAAGTACATGGGAAGATAAAGTCATGGGAGGGTACATTTGAATATATGATTGACAAGTTACCTCATAATAATATGGTGTGATGACTACTCCTCATCCTTTGTCCAATAAAATTGTGAGATTCACACATTTGCAACATTTGGGGGTGGTACACTGACCTGGAAAATAGTATAACAAAGGTAGGCTTAGCTAGTTAGATTGTCCGACTTGTCCGAATAGCTGACCTGTCACTGACCCAACGCACTCAATAGGTGATCGCGAGCAGAGTTGCTGGCAGAGCACTCTGTCAGAAGATTCGATAACCCAATCGGGGTTCTGGGAAGGAGATCGATGACCCAATCGGGGTTCGACTGTTAGCTGCAGAAAGGGTTTTACAACGCTGGCGTTTGAACTTTAGCTGTGGTGCTGGTCTTAGCCTGTGGTGGTCCTGTCCTGATCCACTTTGGTCAGAACCTGTCCTGATTCTGATCTGCACCTGTTCTTTCCTGCTGGCACCTGCATTTTGGGATTCTTATCTTTTGACTCAGCGCGTGGCCAGGGTTGGTCACCACACCATTCTAGGTAACTATAAAGTGTGGGTTTGTCATTGTACTGTTTTTCCTTTTCTCTACCCACCCTTTGTCTAAATGCCTAAAGATATTTCTTTACAAATTATTGCCTATGTCGTTCTAATCTTCATCGTGCTAAATTGAATAAGAGATTATTGATTTCATGGTTTCAAACATTGAAAAGATTTTCTTAGATAAAGAATTTAAACATTTCCCGAGTTTGTGGTTATTTACAAAATGCTAAATGTTATTTACTGCCTATTTTCTTGCTAACTCCCTTGATCCTTTAGGACTATAGGTATCGATGGCTTGGATTGGTAAGACAAACGGTATAGATTTCGAATGGTAAAATCTAAATTGATTGAGTGTAGGTTTACCTGTTTTAAATATAGGCATAGGTATATGGGCCCATGTGAGTATGTTGAGCAGGTGAACCCGCGCTCCAGAGTGTGGAGGTATATCCCTCTCTCATCTCATGAAAATTCTCCCACTCATCACTGGCCACAAGTTGAAGCTAATGAGATCCTCGCTCAGGGTGCCATGCCTAGATGACTGGTCCCTTGTGGCATAATATTGATAATAATCACAACAGGAAGAAGAAGAAAAAGTTCACCCAGACCTTGATGGTGAGCATCACCTGAAGCTCTGCTCAACCAAAGACTGAGTCCCGGTTATTTTCCAAGAACAACAAACAAGAAGCCTGGCTCACGGCTGTGAACCTTGAAGGCTTCAAACCACAATGTTCACTGAATGTCACTTGGATTCACCCTGGACTTTGGACCTCTCCCTCAAGGAACATTCTGGAAAAAATCAAAGATGCCCTGGTTCCAGCTTTCTCTTCTAAAGATAGTGGAACCGTTTCTTCCAGAAAGCAACTTCAGAGCTGCTGTCCCAGCCCTTACATTCACCCTGCTGGATGGTGATAACGACCTACCCATTACCTTCACACTGGAACCCTTAAGGGCATCTGCTTCACAGCCACGCACCTCACTCAAAGGCTAAAGAAATATGATCACATTGCCCTGAAGAAACTCCATTGGATTTCCTCGCAAGCCTTCACCGTCTTCAAAAAAAAGGTGCATCAGGTACAAAACCATCACAACCAGTACCTCTGCTTATCTTGCAGACAAGCTCACCACCTCTGTTGGTACTTGGCACATCTTTTGCCAGGACATTTTAGCAAACATGACGGAGAACCCTGTCTGCCAAACCCTTGTACTCCCTTGCCTCATTGGGGTCTGTCAATTGAAAACTACCTGCAAGTAGGGGAGTATGGGCCATCGCAGGAAGGACATAACACACCCCACCCAATTTATGGTGAATGGTATAATATCTTGTTTTTTTCTGTCTGTCATTGCCAGGAAAAACCTAGTGGTGAGGGACAAAAAAATTTGTAAAAACCCACACGTACGAAGAAAGTTCCAGCGTATGGGGTTCATTGTTTTTTTTTTTTGTTTTTCAGATATAATCTCCTGCCTTGGTAGTTTATTTCAGAAAAATAAAAAACATTTGAAAGGTTTGGTGAACATTCGTAAAAATCTGTGATGGCCAACCACAAAACGTTTCGTACATTGACTGCTTTGATTGCAACTTCTTTCAAAATATAGAGATGACTGTTTGGCGGATGTTAGTCCATCAAGATGGCAATGATAATGTCCTCTGCTACCCTGAAGGATGGAGTACTGCCTGTGAATTGCTAAATCAGGTCCAGTGTGTTGTCATGATCGGAGTCCCGGGGTCAGTGGGATCCAGACTGAATGCCCCTGGCTTAGCACGATGGAGAATGAGGACAGCCTCCCCCAGACAGTGGAAGCATATCACCTGCATTCCTGACTCTTGAGGGTGGAGGTCAGACAAGGAAATGAGGAGGATGGAGCAGGGATACCCTTAAAGTTTCAGTGAAGGATGTGCTACGGGCTGCTGATTAGTTCCTCCTGAGCACTGCCATTTGGCAGATAATAGTATGTCTGGACGGTGAACTCTGCTCCACTCGGGAAGTTTCCGGAGTTTTCCGCACTCCGTGTTACGTTCATCAACTCGCGCTTATCACCGTTAGGTTGGCGAGTGCGAGCAAGTAAAATCTACCTACCGGCAAGTTTTCTCAACGTAGGCGGTCAGATTTCTCTTTGCAATTAGTTGCGTATGCTCGCGACTGCTCGCGTTGGGTAACCATCCGTTCGTGTTGAGAAAGCTGCCACTTGAGAAAAAATCTACTCGAGCTGCAGAAAGGAAGCAGTGCCCACCTGTGCTGTGCATGGTGCTGTTTGCGATGATTGCACAGTGCAGACAAGCAGCTGGCACTGAAAATCACAGCGAACAGCATTTATCCGAAGAAACTCCGCTGCTTGTGGAGCTCAACGTAGCACAGCAGAGTTTTTTCTTGCACTTCGCGGAGTTCCTACAGGCTTGGATAATAGATGTCTGGGGTTGAGCTATAGTCTTAAGGAAGGCTTTCACTGCTGCGCCACGCTTTGTTGTGGCCTTGTTTTGCATTCTTCTGCTTACACCCATCCCGTTGCTACCTGATGTGAAAGC
Source organism: Lissotriton helveticus (assembly GCF_964261635.1). Taxonomy (NCBI): domain Eukaryota; kingdom Metazoa; phylum Chordata; class Amphibia; order Caudata; family Salamandridae; genus Lissotriton; species Lissotriton helveticus. The sequence continues at coordinate 2,094,339,122 of NC_136067.1, forward strand.
CATCAACCAGCACAAAACCTGTGCCACTGGAGCTTCTTGAAAGTGACATTAGAAAGAGACCCAACACAAACTGACTCTGAACCCTTAGAAAGTGGTTCTACTTTTTCCGGACAGAAAATGTGGTTAAAAGGGCTATCCAAGCCACCCACTGAGTTCCAGTCCTTGATTCTACTGGACAAGGAAGGTGATGCTCCACAGAGTACTCAAATCGCCGCTGTGTAACCAGGGCTGCTGTCTTTCAGAGAGCTGGCCTCCCACAGATCTGACAACTAGTCTAACAGCTAGTCTGCCAGAGATGAGGCAACATCACATAGGGGTGCAGGTGTGACCTGTGCTCTGAAGGGATCCCCCAGACTCTCTGCGCTGTTCATGAAAGCCTGTAAATAGGACTGTGCCAGAGTGTGCCAATCTGTGTCTCCTGGTAGACCGCCACCGCCTGAGTCAACAAGGAGAAGGAGACTGAATCGCTGCTGAAGAGCAAAGCTGTAAATGCTGTAAACTGACTTTGACCCCGGACCCTCACCCAGGCCTCATAGGAGGGTTTTTCCTGGAGGACACAGATACCCCAAGCCCCTGGAGGGCTTGTGCTGCTGGGGGAAGCTCTAACCTGGCCTGGACACCAAACCCTCATCCATGCCCCTTAAGAGGGCTCCTCCTTGAGGCCACAGCTACCTCAAGCCCCTGGAGGGCCCTGCTGCTGAGGGCTGGGGCTGCCATGCTAGACTGCTCCAGAGCCAGTGCTGAGAAGACAATCCTGCTCTGACAGTCACTGCTGTGACTCTACACTATGAGGGTAGGAACGCCACATGTGCAGACAAACCAGCCTGAGCGGCTTCCGAACACCCACCGGTGCCCGTGGATCTGTGCTCCATCTAAGGGCAGGAGAGGCGCAGATGCAGCGTCCACTTGACACTTGTTGGTACAAAAAGCGCTAAAGACATTGACCTGAGCTCCACAATAAACTTGTGAAGACTGTTGAGTGATCTGCCTCTAAGTGTAATCCTTACCAATGCCCTTCCCCTAGTGGGGACGAAAATAGCGGGATTGCAACCATGTCCTGAGGGAACATGGTTACCTGGGAAGAAAGGGTACGCGTAGTGCGGCATCGATAACCTTTAATCTATGACAACCCTGTATAATGTTCTAATTGGACTCAGTGTCTGGTATTTAGTTTAAAAGTACTTTATTTGCAATAAAGATAAGCAGTGGGTCAGACATTATGTTGTTGTGTCTGTTGTTTGACTGCTGGGACTATCAGGTCTAAGCTCCCTCCTTGAGAAGTCTGTGGCTGCTCGCCCTCTTACACCAGAGAGTCAAGTGCAGAAAGGATTGTATGTGGCCCAGTTTGGTGAGTCAGGGTAGGATCGACTCTAGAACACCAATGGTAAATGACCTCGACGACCACGTTGGAGACTGGTGGCCCTGTCTGCCCAGTACACCCCACCCCCCACACCCCCACAGGGTAAGACACACCCCAACAAGGAAAAGGAGAGCAAACTTGTCTTTGTGTCATCAGATGGAGGGCTGCTTTCTCTCCCCTTGACTAATCTGCATTAAACTTGATACAAACTATCAAGAGTTTATTGAATAAACTTCAAGTCATCCAGAATGTTGCAGCTAGGTCCATTCTTATGCTGGGCTCCAAAATTCGGATTTCCCCCCACTTAAAGAACCTACACTGGCTTCCCATTCGCCGCAGAATCAAGTCACTGACTCTGGCCTATAAAGCTTTGCATGACACCGGAGCTCACTACATTAGGAGACGAGTGTCCTTTTACACACCTGGGAGACTCTTAAGATCATCCCAACAGCATTTGATGAGCGTGCCTAAATTAACACGCTCCCGTTCCTTTCAAGTACAGGTAGCTCATCTTTGGAATAAGCTACCTATTACAATAAGACAACTTACAGATGTAGGGCTGTTTAGGAAACAACTAAAAACCTGGTTATTCCAGCAATAATTTCATCATGAGAGTCGGTCCTGCTTTTTTGGTAGCGTTCTGTTCCACTTAGCGCCAGGGCACTCGATTGAGTTGCTGTGCGCTTTACAAATACGCAATAACATAGCATACCAAACTACCTGAGGCTGGCAACGCGTCGGCTAAATTTCACGCATAGTCGACAAATGGTGCCAAAGTTATTTTAAAATAAATGTATTATTAAAGAGTGGCTTAACCACAACTACAGACACTATTGCTAACTCTGTAATATACATATTTATATACACAGGAGAAAGAGTCACAGAATTCCATGGGCGGGGAGCTGGACGTGGATGACAGAAATGCGTAATGGAGATGTGAGATCATTGGAACACACTGAGTTCTTTGGCTCACTCTGGTCAGAACAAGACGTCCCTTTTTATGGCTGGCCTAAGAACAACCCTTTTAAGTAAAGATATAATTAAAGAGTTCCTTGGAAATAATGAATTAATTTGACTTGCAGAGTCATTTCAGCAGCACGTATTTACCTAAATGTCCTGTAAATAACCTTAAACCAGTGCTTTGACTTATGTCTTATTAAATATGTATCAAGGCCTTAAAGCCTGATGCACAGGAGAAACCAGCGGGAGGGTATCTAGAACATTTAATAGGTAAATATGCCCATTGTGGATGCTGGGCCTCCGAGGGGTTCCACGCGACGTCAAAGATGCTGGATATGAAGCGTGAGGGTCTTTATCACTTGAAACCCAGAGGTGGGCATGGCTTGCTTGAGTCTGATTTCGATTGTGTCTCTGATTGTGGTACATTTTTCATATTTTCCATTCCATTTTGCATATTTTCTATTTGTTACGATCTCATTGCATTGATATTCTTCTCTTCTTGTTGTTGCTTCTTTGAATGATGTAAATGAACTAGACATGTTTGCGTTTTTGAGTATTCTCTAGCTAAGGACTTGTCTATTTTGGCCTGGTTCTGCTAGAGACATCCTGGTAACATCAGGCCAGTTCCCTGTTAACATGGCATGCTCTAGGTTCAAACGATAAATCATTTTCCTCTGGGCTCACAGTGGCTGAGCCATGAACCGCAGACCTCAAAACACAGATGAGGACAAATATCCAGACCCCCACAGTAAAACCTCTGGGAAGAAGACTGCGTGAGCCGGCATGGAAAACACTTCTTCCCTGTATGAGCCTCTAAATTCCTTGCTTAAACGCTTGAGAATTCAAATTGTACTCAAGGCCTTTATTTTGGAAGTCCGGGGGCACCACCACTCCCAACTTTGTGCATCTGAAAGTTCTTGCTAGGGTTCTACTCAACCATGTAGAATTAAACCTCTGGACAAATACCCTTTGGCCTTCTGAGATGGGGTTCTCCTCGTGTTAAATAATTCAGCCAAAAGACTGGGCTTAAAAATCAAACAGCTGCTCTGTATTGGTCACCAAATATCTTTCTTGACATCTTCATGTTTCTTGTATTGGAAACTGTTGAGAAAAACCATTCCCATCCAAAATGAAAGTTGGAAGAGATGGTCTGTTTCAGAGCTGATGGATCTTGATTAGCCTACAACACTTTCCTATACTTCTATGTGTCCCATGCCGCTTATTTCAGATTTTCAGTCGATCTACAATGTGGCTACCTCAGTAGTTTTTGGTTCCTACACATTTTCTTTTGCTTAACCAATCCTTGTACAGCCACACTTGCTCTGGATACTGGAACTGATTGAATTCCAAAGCCTCTACATAGTCCACAACAATCATAAGGAACACAATAAAAATATATAATCCTCCAAGTGCCTTACGATTGACCACAGGGAAATTTCTAATAATTCCTAAACTCAAGAAAATCAGATTTGGTGGTCACAGTTTTATGGTCAGTTCAACAAGACTATGGAATTCACTACTGGAAAATGTGCAGTCTGAGACTAATTATGGCTCCTTTAGATGTTCTCTGCAGGGGCATGGCTATTAGTGTAGCTAGTGTAGTGATACTGGAGCACAGAGCTGTGAGTGATCAACTGCCCTCCAGTGATAGATTACTTTTAGTGTTAAAGGGGTCACAGGAGTCCATATTCCTTGATTGAATTATGGCCTCTGACCTCCTTACAGGGTACTGACATGGGTTCCAGGTTTGCCCCTTCTTATGCAAACATCTTTATGGAGTGTTATGAGAGGGGGCATGCCTGGGCCCCGGCAGCCAAGCACTTGATGCAGTACATCCATTTCTGTGGTCATTATATGGACAACATTAATAGCGTATGGACTGGCACAAAGGAACAGATGACTGAATATTATGATTACTTGAATCAAAATCCATACAATATGCCATTAACCAAAGCATGAAAAGGCAAAGGATATCATTCTAAGATGTAGTATTCTACATCAAGGGTGGCAGAAGACAGAGTATTCTGTATAGAAAAGAAACAGCAACTAACAGTATTTCAAGAGCAGAGAGTGCACATCCCAAATCGGTCATTGAAAGGTCTGCAGACAGTGTAGTGAAGAGAAAACTTGTACTGAATATGAAAGATAGTTTGTGGGCGAGAGGGTATGATGACCCCCTGTTGGAACAATCATAGAAAAGAATATTCAGGACTTATAGAGTCAATATGTTGAGGACAGGAACCATGACCAGAAGTGACAATCAGATGGCATTCATTACCACATAGAATTCATCACAGAATTACATCTATAAAGTAATAAGTAAGCATTGGCACCTACTGGCAGCACTACCAGGTTTGACAGAGATTTTCCTCACAAAAAGCTCTGATTATGTCCAGGGAAGGGAAAACTGTAAGAAATATAATAATTAGGAATAATCTGGAACCCCTGAGAGAAGATAGGCACTGGTTACCTGCTCCTGCAAAAGGGTTTTTTATATGCACTGAATGTGATGTGTGTGAACTGGGGATGAATAGAATGTTGGAGATCCAATATAACTCATCAAGAAGGTACAAAATTGAACAGTTTATCAATTGTTATAATATGTTTTAAGGGTGTGTTATTATCTGCAACTATTCTTGGACGTGTAGTACAAAGAGACCATTGAAAGTAAGAAGTCAGGCACATCACGGGGCAGTGAGAAGTTTACACATATTGTATCCACCTGCCCAACATTTGAAAAATCACATCCACAGAACAGTGATTTTCACCTTCACGGAAAACAGACCATTCCATCAAATCTGTGTAAGGAAATAGAGAAATCACACAGAGACAAGCTGAAGCAAGTTTGAATTGTTGTCTAAGTACCTAAGTAAGTAGAGATGGAGCTAAACATAGAAAAGGAGTTAAATTACTTCCTGTGAAATCTCATGGAGTACTTTTGGAACTATATAAGGACTTATAGTATGTGGTAAGAAGTGACCCCATCATTTGGGCATCTGTGCTGTGTCACCTGGAATATCTTGATTTATGAGGGGGCATGTTTTCAAGTTTAGATGGATTACCTAAAATATTGCTACTTACCGGCAGGAGTAGTCCTTGGTCCAAACTATTGGTCATTTATTACTAATGTGAAGATGGTGCAGAATGTTTGAGTCATTTGGATGTATACTAGTGGCTAGCTAGCACCAAGATACTCTTTGGAGTGGTAGTTGCGCTATAAAAATGCACTTTACATTACATTACATTACATAACTATAGATGTAATTGCGAATTTTATTGAAGATAATAAGTGTGATGAAATTCAGTTTATTTTTTTTTAAAGTGTACTCCCTACATGGACATAACACTTAGATTTAAACGACAGATTTCTGTCTGCCTGATCTAAGATTGCGCCACTAACTAGAAAGAACAGGTTTTGGTAGTGATTGCAACATTTCTCAATCCCGTTACCAGATGGTGCACAATTTTAAATCATATAGTTTTGGCGGTGCATCATATACAAGAGCTTACTAATTTATATTATCACAAAAAGCCTCTTGCGACCTAAATTGGTGAATTTAAGTTGCTGCTTTTGATCCACAGTACGGTATTCGGCTATTGGCCTCTTTTTGGGTAAGTTTCACATAGTAGACTAGCAGTGCAGACTTTTGAGAGGCATGGTGCCTAAATAGTCAGACTATGGCCCACATGATTCTTCATTCCTGTTTCAAGATGGTTCACAGTGTTCTGCTGAAGTGAAACATATGTTTGTGGTGGTGCAATATATATAAAGGTTATGAATAAAAGCCCCATGCGATTTGGAGTGATGAATCAAAGCTAATGCTGTTTAACTGCAATAACGGACTTGGATATTGTTCTTGAAGTATGTTTAGTTTTGTTACAACATGGAATACATTTTTCCTAAATTTGACAGTAGATTAGCAGTCTAGGCTACAATGCATGAAACGATAAATCAACACAGTCACCTACTCTTGTGTACACACACACTTTGCATGCACCACAGAATCTTCAGATGGATCCCCAACTACTTGAAAGACCATCACTCAGGCCCTCGTCACAAGCCGCCTTGACTATGGCAATGCCCTAATAATAATAATAATAATAATAATAATAATAATAATAATAATAATAATAATAATAACCCACATTTGTAAAGTGCGAACCATCATCCGTTAGGGTCTCTAGGTGCTGGGGGCCGTTAATATTAAGCAAGCTATTGCCCAGAGTCACATGGTGCTGGGCAAATCTGCCGCCGGCCCCAGGGATCGAACCGTGATCCCCAGATTCCAGAGTCAGTCACCCTGGTTGCAGCGCTCTCTACACCGATATCCCCCCAAGCTCCTAAGAAGACTCCAGACCATACAGAACTCCGCAGCCAGACTCATGCTGAACCTCCCCAAATGAACCCACATTTCCCACGCACATGAGAGACCTCCACCAGCACCCCCTTGAGAAGAGATGCCAGTTCAAGATCCTCACACACGCCTACAAAGTCTTCCACGATCCAGAACCTGCCTACATCACCCATTGACTGACCTTCCACCAACCCTCCACACACCTGCCCTCCTCTTCACTCACGCTTGCACACCCCCCGCATCCGTCACAACCCCAGCAGTGCCACTGCTTCTCCTTCATCACTGCCAGGACCTGGAACGACCTTCCTCTCCAGCTCTGTACAGCCCCCTGCACGTAGACTTCAGAAACAGACCCAAGACCTGGCTCTTCGACGGAGACAAAGTGCTCAGATACCTCTAGAGGTGACAAGAATGCTCTTTACAAATGCTGATTGATTGAGTGATAGGTTTTAGAAGGCATGGTGCCTGGATGATTACGTATTAGTCATGCGACTTGGGCTTCATAAACTAAACCCTATGTGGAGTTCAAGATCAGTAATGGTTATCTTTCTTGTGGACTCATTTTCTTCACGTAGTTCCAAAATGGAGGTCGATGTTTGCACGGATGGGTATATTTGAATACAGTTCAGTGTCCCAGGTGGTGGGGGACCATGTGAATAGGTTTGTATAGGTATAGGTATAGGTAATGTATAGATGTATTGGTCCCACTTGATGCTTTTTAGACAATTAATGGTGGTTGGGATATGATGGCTCATCTGTCAAAACTGGAAGTCGATGCTCTAGCAGATGGGGATACATTTTTGGTTTTTTTTTTCTCGGATTGTGGGGGACCTTAAAATTAGGAAATAGATATATTAATCGGGACCACTTGGGCCATGATAATGTGGATTACAATTTAACTTGTTCTTGTTACTCCTGGTAGGACCTTGTATATTTGTGTTCTCTTTTGGTGAAGATCGATTCTCTCTTTCTCAAGGGCACTTATGAGTCAGATAACATTGTTAGTTATATTTGAATCCTATCAGGATGATATATTTGTTTCCGTTATGTTCTTGGGGTATATGGTGTAGAACAAAATAAGGAATTGATGATGCGTGACCAGTAAAGACTAAGAGGAAAAAACTAATTGGCCTAGAATTCCAATTAATGTCTTCTAATATGTAATGCCTCCAGTACAGTATTAAATAATTTCTGCTTTAATGGGAATTTGAGTCCTCCTTTTTGAATTATTACAAGGGCACTGTTTGGTAGAAACGCCTATACCACAGCCTCACTTTTGATTGGATGAAATCTTTGCAGAATAACCTTGCAATTTGTTGAGCATCTGGAGGAATATTAAGGCAATTGATATATAAAGTTATCAACCTTAATAACATTTAGATAAGGATGTATATGTATGGATTGATGTTAATGCCATGCTATTTGAGTCACATATGCAACATTTTCTTAGATAATTTGCGTGTCTGTAACCAGTTACTGACACGCAAAACAGGGTTTGCGAGTCACTATTAGGAGGGGCTTCCCTTCCTAATCAAGAGACGCAGGGGGATGGGATGTACAATTGTTTTGCGACTGAAATGTGGTCACAAAAAATTGCATTTTACCGTCTACTTCAAGTAGGTGGTAAGCCAGTCGCAAACTGAAAAGGGTCCTCTGAGGGACCCCTTCCCTTTGTGACTAGCAGCAATAGCATTTATTAAGAGCAGCCAGATGTCCCACAGAACAAAAAATTACTGAAACGTTAAATTTTTGTTTTTGAAACGTTTTCCTTTAAGGAACCAGGCTGCATTTTTTTTAAAAAGTTGCTTTATTTAAAAAGCAAACACAGACATGTGAGTCTGCTGTCCCCAACAGACCACCATCCCTGTGATTGTAGCCCATTCCCAGTGGGTAGCAAATTGCGACCTGCCTCTTGAATATTGATGAGGCAGGTCATTTGCGATGCCATTGGGATTGCAAAATGTGTCTGAGATACATTAGTACATTTCCTTTTGCGACTCGCAAACTGCGAGCTGCTAAAATTTGCAAAATGTGAGTCGCCAAAATAAATAGTCGTACCTGTGGCCCTTTATTCCCAGAAATGTTATCAGCTCTACATTGCCCTTGTGGGGCAGAGATGAGAAGATGGCGCTTGACTATGAATGGTACTGAAAAGAATTTGATGTAATGTCCAATGCCTTTTACTGGGATACAGGGAAGATGCCTTTTTGTCTTACATTTTCACCACGGGGAGGAGCTAGGTTTCCATGGTCTCTTTGTACTATAAGTCTAAAGTATAAATTGTATTAAAAATGAAATGTGTGAAACAACTCACAGTTTGAATTGGCTTCGTCGATTCATGGATTTTAAAAGAAGCAATGGATTACTGGAATCTTCATCTTTGAGGGGTGCAGTGTCATTTTTTTCACGGGATCCAGGAATATATCTGATCCTATCATGATGGCTTATTACATACAATTGTGGGACTTGGGGCTCTCCGTTATTTAACAAAATGTTGTATATATTGAATGTTTTTAACAATTAATTATGATTGTTTGTATTTATATGTGTTTCTGCCCTGAAGAAGTCCTTGTGAAGGACAAAACGCATTTTGCTACTGAGTGAACGATGCTGCTTCTGGGGAGACGTTGCCGCTGGATTATCGGAGTGCAGCATGCGGCATAGATAAAAATGAGGAATTGTTGATATGGGAGTGGCCTCTATTTTCAAGGGCTCTGTTTGGTGGGCATGCACACAACGCAAGGGCCCTTAGGACTGCATGGAAAAAAAAACTTTTCAGAATAGCCTCACAATTTGTTTTGTATCTGGAGAAATAGTAAGCCCTGAGGAAGACCTTGTGTAGGACGAAACACATTGTTTGGGACAATGCACTGATTTTAAAAGAAGCACAATGGATTTATTATTAAGATGACTTTGAATGACTATTGAAGTGCTGGTGGATCCCTTACGAGAATTTTGTGGATTTGAAATGGACCTTTATTGTTATTAAAAATGCACATGTGTAATGATTTGACAATGATGAGATTAGATGTGAGCTATAAAATGTATTAAAATGAGTTTCTATCTTGACGGTATAATATATTGTGTTACTCCTCTAAAATGTTTCATGTTTATTTGTAAGTTTATCATAAAATGAAAAACAGACATCACTGTGGCAATGTACTGTAGTTTGTTCATGCCAATCAATAAACTGGGAAATCCGGCCCATATTGCCCTAGCCGTGTTTGCCATTTTAGTGTAATGCGGAAACTGTCCCGGGTCCATCCCATAGCTACGTTGGGCGCCCTCAAATGTCGTGAGACGTCTCACCAGGGTATAACTCACCTAAGGTAGCACATCCCCATCTCTCCACTGGACTCTAGACATGTCCCTATATATTTTTTTGAATGGCTGCAGCTACCGTATCTTCAGTGATGTGGAAAAAAGCACTTAAGGATCCTACAGAAAACCTCCCATGATGTGGCGATGTGTTTGACTATAAATGGGCTTGTGCAGATGTTGCTCTACCTCTCATCAGTGTAATGGGTGACAGTTCCCCATCCTAGCAATCCTTCAGTAATCTTTTGTCCCCAGTTATCCTCTATGATGTGTCACTGCGTCGCGTGCTGTCTTTGTGCTGCCAGATAATACAGCTCCAGGTATGGGGCCCTGGGCCGCCATTCATTGGGTCTAGCTTGAGAACAGTCAACTTCATCCTGATACGCTTACCTGTCAAACCAACAGAATCGAGAGAGCATCTAATTCAGTGAATGATGTCCAAGTACGCACGCAGCGAACTCTGCAGAAATACCCTTTTTGTGAGGGCTATGTGACCGGCACTAGTGAGCGGAGGTGTTTTTTTAGGAATCAATGGATTTGCACAGTCCTGGTAGCTCTTTACCATCTTGCAATCATTCTGTTTTAGTGGGTGTCTTTCCTGTATAGCTAGGTCTCTAAAGTGGCCCAGAGTCCATCGTTGAGCAATGTTTGGTAATCCATCAGGTGCAATCTCTGCTTGAGTGCCCAATGGGCACGCCACTGTCTTATCTAATCGCAAGCCTGTGGCATCACCAAATCTATCCAGCTCACCAAACTACATCAGTGAGGATCTATGAAGTTCCCTCAGATGAATCAAGGTGTCATCCTTGTAGTGGACACTGTATGTGACATGTCGCCAACCCAGATTCTATACTCTCCTAAGATCTCAAGGGGGCTTATTGCCAGCAGTTCCATTGTCAATGCAAACAGTAATGGTGACAAAGAGTACCCCGATGTGTACCCCTTTCTACTCACCGGCTCACTGATATGTTACCACCCAGCCTCACAGTAGCAGTGAGTTCTGTGTACAGGAAGGAAACCCCATCCCAGAACACGGATCCACATCCTATCTGATGCAGCACTCTGAACACATACTACCAGCTAACCGTGTCGAAAGCTTTCTTGATGTCCAGTGCTACCAGCGCGCCCTAGAACCCCATCGGCGGCGTAGAATGTAATACATGAGCACGCCTCAGGATACTCAACATTGTGCTGCGTCTCCGGATAAATCCACTCTGATCCTTGTGTGCCAGCGTACATATTACTTGTCATCACCTGTAAGCCAGCACCTTGAAAAGAAGTTTGGCATTGGGATTAATCACGGAAAGGGTTTGGTAAGATCCCGGATTGGTGAGGTCCCTCCTGGGACTCAGCAGCATCGTTACTGCTTCCCTCATTGATCCTGACAAGCCCCCCAAATGTTTAGCCTCCACAAAGAGCTCCGCCAATTTGTCAGCTAGTAATTGCACATAGGTCCGTTAGAGCTTGGAGGGAAACACACCTGATGCTGGTGTTTTATACCATGGCATCTCATTCATCGGACGGAGGCTACTGGACACGGCTCCTACTCGCTGCGGCCATCATGATACTCGGGACCTTTTAAGGAATAATCGCTCTCTCTTACTCGAGAGATTATTGCGGTTTTTGACCTCAGAAAAAAGTACTGATTTTGCTGCCACTATAAGACGGACTATCTTACCATTACTAAAAGATTTTTTTCGTGCCTTGAAGAAGCCAATGTTTGGGCGAAACGCGTCGGCAGGTAGTGTCATCTGCATATGTTTGCATACCTGAAAATAAAAGACGAAAAAACAAGACTACCGATTTTGTGGAGTCATTGAAGACTCACATCTTGTTCTGTTTTATATATGTTGCCTCTCATCTAAATGAACTTGTGATATTTATTTGTAGTCTATTAGCAGCAGGCTATTTGAGGTGGGCAATATACTGTGTAATTAACTGTGACTAGTCTTGACTGTGCAGTTTTTTCTAACCCAGCTGCTAATGTGCGAAAACAAAGTAAAATATCCTTTTGATCTGAGACTATTGTCCCTTCAGATTGAGTGGGTGGCAGAATCTGTGGGTGTGGCTGCTCCATTTTTAGTAACCAAGCCAAGAGTCTCCCTGAATGTCCCCCTCTTTGTGCAGCTTCTGCCTGTACTCTTTTAGAGTTAGAGTGTCTGAAGCACCCCACCTTGCATTCAGTCATTTCTTGGCCTGAGACAACTGCATCTTGACACAACCTCATCCGTTGGGTCATTCTTTTGTAAATGGGGCACCTTCTTTGCATGATCAGTTGTCTCTTACCTGAGCTGGTGTTGGAGCCCAACTTTCTTACTGATACATCAGCCTCTTAGCACCTGCTTGAAAGCCTCCCATAGCTCAGCCTTTGTGTCTTTGGACCCCCCCCCCCCATTTATATAATAGTATCCATATATCACCTCCTGGATCTTGTGCGAAAGATTGTGTTCTACAGGAGCTCCAGGTGGAGCCATCATACAGGGACCAACAGGTCATCAATGCAGGAGTTTAATCAGCAATTAAAGGCATGTGATCAAGAGGAACCTAACCTGGGAGGCAGCAGCATCCACAGCGCCAGCTTCATCTCTGGTCCCTAAGACTCCATTTAGTCTGCTGTGGGTGTTCTCAGTTATTGAGTGACAGCAAAGATCATGGTCTGCAGGAGCTCCAGGTGGAGCTATCACACAGGGACCAAGAGGTCATCAGTGCAGGAGTGTAATCAAAAATTAACAGCATCTGATCAAGAGGAACCTAACCTTTTTGAAATATTTTGGCCACCACAAGTGTGGCAGGGTATGCTCAGACATGAGTCCCTTGCTCACTGCACCATCAGGATTCAAGCAAGCCGGGCCGAAGACGGCTGTAATGCCAGAAACCGGTCCCTGGAAGCTTGTTTCCTTTCCAGTGAAGAATTGGCTTGGTAGTTTGGTCTGCCCTGTTCCCATGATGCACTGGGCCAGGGACAGACTAATTTGCATATAGCCAGGTTCTGAACTGGGATGGTGCAGTGAGCTAAAAAACGGTGATGGATCAAGCCCTGATCTGTTGACTGGGTAGGAGTGTTCTGACTAACTCAGATACTCTGTCCATCACCACCCCCCTTTTTGAAATAACCTGGGAGGCAGCAGCTTCCGCCGTGCCAGCTTCCTCTCTGGTTCTCAAGACTCCATCTATTCTACTTTAGGCGTCACGGGTTAATGAGTGACAGGAATGTTCATCTGCCTCAGGGTGGAATTCCCACCAAAGATCTACACCGTCTCTTCTATCGATCACTTCCCTCAGTGCTCCTGTCACATCTGGGTTAGCATGTATTGATATGGGTTGTCAGCCTCCGAGCCGAGGAGTGGACTCTGTATCTTTAAGTGTGATCATTGAGCACCCATACATTCCAGATGCCAATCCTAATTGGTCCTGGCATTACTGTCATGAACGGGTAGACAGCAGCCCCTCCAGACAATAAATGGGGTGGATCTGCCTCATCAAAGAGCTCAGCTAAGACACTGGGAGTGGACTATACAACGACCAATCCCTGATCTGCACACAGTGGGCACATTGTGAACATTCTTTTGCCTGAGAACTTCTGAACCCCATAACCACCTTCCTCCTTTTAAACACTGAACCAACCTCGTCTTTACCCGTATGGTTCAACCCTTAACTCATAGGGAAAAAGGGTGCAAAAAAAGAAGATCTAGCTGCACACCTGTGCATGCCTGATAAGAGGTCAACAATTGAGACAACTGGGAGTAAACAGGTGGGAGTCATGAAGGACGTCTAGTACCTGCACTTCTAGAGGTGAGCAGCCCTTGGGGTACACCCGTCCATCCATGACTATCCAATATCACCCAGTGGGAGGAGGCACCCCGCCACTCTCACCTAAAGAACACAAGCATTAGAAATGCAATAAGTCTCCCATTTGTTTGAGTTAGAGCTATTGGCATTGCAATTGGCAATGTCTTTTACTTATGTGTTATGGAGTGCATCTATGAGGTGTGCAGCAGAATAATGTGGGTTGGATTGTATTGGTTACTTCTGTAATTGTGAGGTGTTGAGTGGATTTGTGTAGTGGAATTATGTGGCATGATGTGCTGTGGAATTATGTGGATAGTAATTATGTGGTATTGAGTGTATGGAATTATGTGAAGTGGGGTTGTGTGTTATGGAGTGTATTTATGTGGAATGGAATGTTGTATTGTGGAGTGGCATGTAGTGGAGTTTAATGATGTGGTGTACTGTTGAATTTTGTGGCATGATGTGGAATTGTGTGGTGTGGATTGTATGTATGTGGTGTGCTGTTAAATTGTGTTGTTGAGTTGTACAATGTGGTTTGGTGTTGAATTATGTGGTGTGGTTTGGAACACTGTGGTGTGGAACTGCATGGATAGTTTTGCCTTTTTGGTGACAAAAAAGATTAAATAGGCAGGTGCTAAGCTCCATTTCGGTGTGTTTGGGTGTTCAAAAAAAGAAAGAAAGAGAGTTAAAGCTGTTGGCATTGTAAATGTAAATATTTGTTGCCTATGTGTTATGGATTGGAGTGGATGTATGAGGCGTGTAGTGGAAATATGTGGATTTGTTCAGAGTTGTGATTTGTGGCTTTGTGTGGCATGGGATTGTGTGGTGTGGATTTGTGTAGTGTAATTATGTGGCATAGTGTGCAGTTGTATTATGTAGACAGTAAATATGAGTTTTGGGGTGTATTGGAATTATGTGGAGTGGGATTGTGTGTCATGGATGTAATTATGTGGAATTGTATTTTGAGTTGTGGAGTATTATGTAGTGGAGTTTGATTATTTGGTGTGCTGGAGAATTTTGTGGTATGAAGTTGCATTATGTGTTGTGAATTGGCTATATGTGGTGTGTAGCGAAATTGTGTTGTGGAGTGGAATTATGTGGTTTGGTGTTGAATTATGTGGTGTGGGATAGATTAGTGTGGGGCTGAATAGTATTGAAATGGAACAGTGTGGCATTGAGTGAAATTATGTTTAGTGTAATTATGTGGCATGGTGTGGAGTGTATATGAATTGTTGTTGTGGGGCATAGGGTGGATTTATGTGGGGTGTATGTATGTGATTCCAAGTAGCATGTAATTAGGTGGAGTTGAACTATGTGATGTTGAGTGGCATTATGTGGAGTGTAATTATGTTGCATGGTTTGGAATTGCATGGCGCTGAACTGAGCAGCGCTGTGTTGAATTATGTGGAGTGGAAGGCTTGTTGTCTATGTACAGCAGTGCTGAGGGAGCAGCCTTTATGGGAGGTGAACCAATTTAATTTTTTTTCCTGTCCTCTTACCACCCTGAACTGTCGCAGAGTGGCATGTAGCGGAGTGGAATTACGTGGTGTGGTGTGGAATTTTTTGGCATAAGGTGGATGTTTGTGGTGTAGATTGGATGTATGTGGTGTGTAGTAGAATTATGTGCTGTGGAATTATGTGTTTTGGTTTGGAGTTATGAGGTGTGAAATGGAATTGTGTGGTTTTGAATTGAGTGGTGTGAATCTGTGTGGTGTTGAGTGAAATTATGTTAAGTGGTATTATGTGGCATGATGTGGTTTGTGTTTATATTGAGTGTTGCTCTGTGGCATAGAGTGGATTTATGTGGAGTTTATAAATGTGGTATGGAGAACAGTATAATTAAGTGCCAGAAACATATGCGATTGTTCCACCGAAGCAAACAAGCCTAAGCTAAATCCAGAGTACGCAATGCAAATAACTCCTTCTAAATACTTTTACTTCTCCCTCCCCAGTGCTGCGCACGACCAACGGCCGACGTAGCCCCGCCCACCATTTAGAACGCCCGTGGAAAAACCGCCGCGGTTAAGGCGTTAAAGTTGTTCAAATTGGAAAACCATAAAAAGGCAACTTGTTCCACACACCTTGTGGTGCTGAAAGTAAATAAATATATCATGTTTAGCAACCGTTGAAATGCCAGCACCGAAGCCCAAAAGTGCAAACTAAATACAGTACAGAGTAACCCACACCAACCTGCACAAAAACATACCATGTGTTTATGATGTGCAAAAAGCATAAGATAAGCTTTTTTTATTTTGTACAAAAAAAGTATAAACCAGCGCTTAAAGAGAACGTATGGAGTATTTAAACGCAGCCAATGTCCAAATTGTATTTTAAAATGAAGCCATTGTATCGGCGCTGTTTTTACCAGAAATAGAAAGCATGTCCAACAATGTTGTAAAATAATGCAGACCTGTGCGCGGATTTGTCCCTGATAAATGTAAACGGGGTGAGCATGTGTTCAAATCCACATTATCTTTTGTTTGGGGTGCTAAAAGATAGGAACGTTGAAAATGAACAAAGGGCTTTAGAGAGGTAGCTTTATTTGCTTGCGAAAATGTTTTCCACCATCCCAACAGGACAGCATCTCTGTGCACGCTGCACGCCAGCCCTACTGGGCTCCACCGATCAAATGATGCGTTTCAAAATCCAACGATGGTTGGCGGAAAGTTCAAAAGTCAGTATACAGGAAGAAAATAACGCATACCTGGAATGTAGAAAGACACTGAGTCTGTGCATAGAGGGCCAGATTCATAGAATTAACTTAAGACAAAAGCCGAAATGTACTACTTTTGGTATTCACAGAATGCACTTACTACTTTTGGTATTCACAGAATGGATTTACGACTACTAACTTTACGTCTGCACTCGGGCTGGAGATTCCGGCTCGGAGGTGGAGCTTCCGGCCCGGAGGAGGAGCTTCCGACCCGGAGGCGGAGCTTCTGGCCCGGAGGTGGGGATTCCGGCCGGTGGCGGAGATTTAGCCATGGCCGAAATCTCCACCTCCGGGCCGGAAGTCCCACCTCTGGGCCAGAAGCTCCGCCTCTGGGCCGGAATATCCGCCTCCGGGCCAGAATCTCCGGCCCGAGTGAGGACGTAAAGTTAGTAGTCGTAAATCCATTCTGCGAATACCAAAAGTAGGAAGTTTAGGATTTTGTCTTAAGTTAGTTCTGTGAATCGGGCCCAGAGATTTTGGATTATAGCCAGGGCTTTAAGTGAGCCGGGTCTCACTGGGTCTGAGCGCTGCAGTTTTGTAAAGGGGACCTCGAAAGGGGTCCCTATTGGGCTCTGTTTTTGTGCCGTGGCACAGGCGGTCTGTTTTTTCCGGACTGCAGTGACAGCAGGCCCATCGATGTGCGCATGCTCACACTGCTCACTTGTCATTAGTGTGCGCGTGCTGACGCTGCTGACTTCTCACTAGTATGTGCTCCTCACACTGCTAACTTCTCACTAGTGTGCCTGCTTGCGCTGCTCACTTGTCACTAGTGTGCGCTGATCACACTGCTCACTTCTCACTAGTGTGCGTGTTCTCACCCTGCTTCACTTCTCACTAGTGTGCGCTGCTCACACTGCTCACTTCTTCTCACTAGTGGAGAAGTTTCGGCATGACCTCCTGCCAGGGGAGCGTTGTAAGGGAAGGGAAATCCTTTAAAGAGAGTCATTTTCTGTCTTGATTTCCCTTCTCTTTTTGAAACTCGAAGCAGCAACATTGTGGTGGTGTCACCAGGGTTTTAAGTGGAAGCTTTTTTAATATTATATACAAGCCATAGCTGCTGCTTATTTATCTCATGCAGCTAACAACCATTGACAAAGCCAATAGTCCTGACTTGTTGTAGATATGATGTTGCTTGTTGTATCATATATCTGGATGCAACGACAGAAACAGCAAAATGCCACTCTGGCGGCACACTGTGCTAAACACAGATTTTTAGCTTATGTGTTTTTAAGCTTCGCCCTTAATTTCAATAACCACGCTCCTTTTAGAGGACCCGCCACAGTTTTTTCTTCCCACTTAAATCCCTGTTTATAGTGAGAAGATGGCATAGTGCAGAGGGTTGAGGGATGGCAGGCATCGAGAAATCTAGTTTAAGAATATAGATACCGAAAAAATGCATGGAGGTCAATGAGAAACAGGCTAAAGACCAACAGTGACAAGTGAACAGAAATAAAAAGTGAACGGAGGAATGTGAAGCATAGCTAGAGGATAGATAGAGCGAGATGGGATAGAGTAAAAAAATAATTTGGAATTATAATTTCTATTGGAAAGGTGAAGCGAAAGAGACAAAGTATGAAGGTAACGAGATAGATAGAGAGCAGACTAAGGGAGACAGTTGGAGATATTTGGAGAGAGAACTGAGGGGCATATTATCAACAAGTATCAATATTTATCGCTAACTAAGCTTAGCGACCTTTATTGTATCGCCGCTCATCGCCGGATTTTATCGCAAAGATAACGTGCTATTAGCAATGTTTATCTCAAAGGCGATAAAAGTTCCGGCATTAGCGGCGAAATGTGTGAATATCGCTGGTAATCCAGCGATATTCATGCATTATCGCTAACAGGGACTTAGCCAGAATATCCACCTCCCATTGGATATAATGGCTAAGAACTGGTCTGAACAGGCGTTAGGTTTTGGACATATTCGCGCTTAGCGCAAATATTTCCATCGCTACGCCTGCGTTGATAATAGGCGATAGCGATGTTAGCGGCTGCTTTCAGTCGATAACAGGTTGGGTACGCCCACTTTGCCTGTCATTAGCGATAAATATCGCTGACATGCAAAGCGGACCGCAAACCGCTCGCTATTGCCTACAAGCTGTCGCTAACTGCTGTTAGCGACAGCTTGCTAATAGGGTGATAGAATTTTCACCGCTTAGCGGCCGAAAACGGCCGCCAAAGCGGCGATAATCTCTTATCGCCCTCCTTGATAATATGCCCCTGAGAGTCATAGTGAATAGGGAGAGAAAAAGGAGGAAAACAGTGAGACATTGAATAATAAGATAGTGACATAACGTGTGAGAAAGAAATCAAGAAAGGGATGGGATAGAGAGATAAGAGAAAGGCAGAGTGAACATGGAGACAGAAGTCACTGAGAGAAAATAGAGGGATATAGAGCGCGAGTGAGCTAGAGACTGATAGTGAGTGAAAGAGAGAGAGAGGCAAGAAGGAAGTGAAAGAGCCCATCCAGTTCCCCTAATTGCTAGAAGTATTCTGGGCCATATTATCAAGAACGGGGATAACATTGTCGCCGCTTTAGCGTCAGGAAACTGCCGCTAAAGCGGCAATAAGGGGCTTGATAATATGCCCTTGAGAATTCCCATAGAAGCCCAGGTTAAAACCAGAACAGATTAGCGTTTTGTGGTTTCAAAAAACACATGCAGTGTTATCTGAGCGGCGTATTGACCAGAGAGAGAGAAGGCGGCCTAGTTGTAATTCACAGAAATAAGCAAGTTGTCTACTTAAAGTCGTAACTAATACCAGCAGTAGGAAAACCAGATTTGTGTAGTGAAAAGTGACTTGTGAAACATGAATTAAGTATGCCAGAGCATAGGTACAGTCTGTGCCTTTCTAAACACGGTGTCCTTGGAGGCATATGTTTGCAACCCTTAAACCCTTAAAGCTCACAAGCGAAGTGTCTTCAGAAAGGATGTGGCCTAAAGGTTAAAGTGGTCAACCTCGAAGCTGGGAAACTGGGCTCACAGTCTCGGCAGGCACTCTCAACATCCTGTGATTCTGGGCAAATCACTTGCAGCCAGATTCATGAAGGTAAAATCGGCTCGCAAAGGGCCAGATTCTGCGAGACTGGCCCTTTGCGAGCGCTTTTTTTGCATTTGGGATTCATCACCCAAATGCAAAAATCTCAAATTGCGAAATCGCTAAATTGCGAGGAATTGCATTTAAGGAATCTCTATTTGAGATTCCTTAAATGCAATTCATGAACCATTTTTGAATTGCAAAATCGCTATTTTTGGCCGCTATTTACCGCGAAGTCTGACTTCGTGGTAAATAGCGCAAACTTAGACAAATGCACTTTAGTGCATTTTTCTAAGTTGTATGTTACACACACACATGTCCTTTGGACATGTGTGTGCGCAACATCAGTCTACATTTACATTTCAGGCGTGCTACAGGGTGTCCTTTGGACACCCCTGGCACCCTTGAAATCGCATCGCAAATAAGGAATGACTCCCCATTCATTCCTTTGGGCTTTAGACCCATAGGAATGAATGGGGAGCCATTCCTTATTTTTTGCGATTAGCAATTTGCTAATCGCAAATAAGGAAGCTGTAGAAATCGCAAATAAAATTGCGATTTCTACATGAATCCCGTTTTGCAAGTCTTTAATAGCGATTCCTTAATAATCGCTATTAAGGACTCGCAAAACGGGACAATGATGAATCTGGGGATTAATCTTCCGGTGCCTGACAAAATGAATGTGTGTCCTCATGCAATGTAACTGGTGCTCACGTAAAGCGATCTGATACCTTCGGGTCAAGGTTGCGCTATATAAAAAAGTACAAAAATAAATAGTTAAAGGCCTGTACCACAACCCATAAAATTAAATACAAGCCAATAAAAATATGTTTTCTCATTTGCAGTAGCTATTATAAAAGCATCAAGTCTACTTTCAAATATAATGTTTCCAGTCCGTAAAAAAATCAACATTAGAAATATATATTTTTTTCCAATGAACATAACCT
Organism: Lissotriton helveticus; assembly: GCF_964261635.1. NCBI lineage: Eukaryota > Metazoa > Chordata > Amphibia > Caudata > Salamandridae > Lissotriton > Lissotriton helveticus. The sequence goes on from NC_136067.1 coordinate 2,094,359,603, forward strand.
GCAAGATAAGCACGTTCTAGTTGTAATTCACACAAATAAGTTTATGTTTTTTATATAGCTAATAACAACAGTGGTTGTTTTATTTCAAAATTGTAACTTTTAATATGAGCAGTAACGAGCGGTGGTCAACAAAAAGATTCACTTAGTGAAATCGCCTGGGAGGGAACCAAGGGCCACATACATCATTGTTGGTATTTGCGATTCCTAAATTGCGAAAATTAAGGAAACGCAATTTAGAAATCGCAAATACCTATGCATTAAAAAATCGCAATTTTTTTTGCGTTTTCTTATTTTTCCGTATTTGAGATTCTCAATTTTGCGAATCGCAAATAAGGAATCGCAAATTGAAAATGCAATTTCAAGGGTGCAGCGGGGGTGCAAAGGACCCCCCCTGCACCCTTGAAATGTAACATAAAGTCCATTTTTCACACATACATGCCCCAAGAGCATGTGTGTGTGTAAAATGAAAGTTTCAAAAATGCACTTTTGTGCATTTTTGAAACTTTTCACAAATTACCATGAAGGTTGACTTCATGGTAATTTACCACTTCTAATTTGCGAATTCGCAATTTTTTTTAGATGATGCATTGCTTTTAAGAAATTGCAAAATTGCGATTTCTTAAATGCAATCGCAATTTTAGAAATCGCAAAAAAATTGCGATTTCTTAAATTGCGAAAAAAAACTTGATGCATCTCAAAAATTGGATTTGCATTCGCAAACGGCTGAATTTTGCAATTCACACCATTTGCGAATGCAAAAACCAATGATGCATGTGCCCCCAAGCACCCAATGGTGGAATAGTTACAGTGAATGCCTTAATGAAAACTAAATAACAATAATGGGTGTGACTCTAAATCAGTAAGGCTGAGCCCTTTAGACAAAGAAAACCAAATGCCAATCCTGATGCACAATTCTCTATACTTTGGAAAATGGCGCAGTGTCAAAAAAATCCATACGACCATGAGCTAAATACTAGCTTTTATTCTAATCGCACCGGTTCTTTTGAACTTATTAATTTGTAAAAGAACATTAAAGTTCTTTATCAACATTAGACAGTGAATAAACAGTACCCACAACAAAATATAATAGCCAAACACTTATGTGTACAAAACAAAAAAAGGGGGAATTTTGCCAAAAAACTACCTTACACACATCGCCAAACTCACACATTCAAATCCAATCCTTCATTCAGACTTCACATTCACATTCAACCTACACACAACAATGTGACTGTCCATAGGGCCACCCTGTATAAACTCACAACTAGCGACGGGTCCTATCGAGTAGGACCAAACAAAGTAAAAGTTAATACCTTAATTAATAGTGCACACTAATCCCTCACAGAAATTCACAATTTTGTACAACAATTTCCTAAATGTGCACAACACAGCTCAAAGATTTTTTAGCTTACAATTGTTTGGTAAAACAAGAACAAAGGTCTACGTGTTTCTAACCACCAAACTTTCAGGGTTTTCATGAGGACCAAGAAACACTGCGAAAAACGAAAAAGAAGGACATTTTTTTGCTTTAAAACCGTGATTGACCTGTGCTACCCACTTCATAAGCCACCTCTAGCAAACTCTTACCAGTTTAGTATGCGCCAGAAGATCTGAATTTCAGCACTGGTACATTCTCACACACAAGTGGAGAAAGGAGACACAACATAAAAGCAAAAACATGTGTCAATACTTAGAGTCAATACCAATATATCTCAGTTGGCCCTCAAATCAGCCTGCACTTACTCAACAATCCGATGTCATAGCGACAACGGCGAAACATCAGCCCTCATCCTCCTGGACCTGTCAGCCGCCTTCGACACGGTCTGCCATTGCACTGTAAAGACACGCCTCCTAGAAGCTGGAATCCAAGAGAAGGCTCTTGATTGGACCACGTCCTTCCTCTCCGGCACAACGCAGAGAGTCCGCCTCCCAACCTTCCGATCCGAAGCCACCAACATCATCTGCGGCATCCCCCAGGGCTCATCCCTCAGCCCAACGCTGTTCAATGTCTACATGGCCCCCCTCGCCCAAGTGGCCCGCCATCACTACCTCAACATCATCTCCTACGCTGACGAAACCCAGCTCATCCTCTCCCTCACAAAGGACCCACACACCGCCAAAACCAACGTCCACGAGGGAATGAAGGCCGTCGCCTACTGGATGAGGAGCAGCCGTCTGAAGCTGAACTCGGACAAGACGAAGGTCCTCATCCTCGGACCCACCCCCTCAGCCTGGGATGAGTCCTGGTTGCCGACCACACTTGGAACAGCACCAACACCCACCGACCATGCACGCATTCTAGGATTCATCCTCGACTCCTCCCTCTCCATGTCTAAGCAGGTCAACGCCGTCTCCTCCTCCTGCTACAATACCCTCCACATGCTCCGCAGGATCTACAAGTGGATCTCGACCGAAACAAGAAGAACGGTGACACAGGCCCTCGTCAGCAGCAGTCTGGACTACGGCAACACACTCTACGTAGGAATCCCAGCAAAACACCTACGACGTCTACAACTCATCCAAAACGCCTCTGTCCGACTGATCGTCAACGTCCCCCGCCGCAGCCACATCACCCCCACCTGAGAGACCTACACTGGCTCCCCGTCGACAAGAGGATCACCTTCAAGCTCCTCACCCACGCACACAAAGCACTCCACAACGCCGGACCAGCCTACCTGAACAGCAGACTCAGCTTCCACACCCCCACCCGCCAGCTCCGCTCCGCCAGCCTCTCCCTCGCCGCTGTCCCCCGCATCCAATTAACGACCTCCGGTGGCAGATCCTTCTCCTACCTCATTGCCAAGACCTGGAACACCCTCCCTAGCCACATACAGCAGACCCAAGACCTACTCGCCTTCAGAAGACTCCTCAAGACCTGGCTCTTTGAGCAGTAGCAGAACCCCCTCCCCTCAGCGCCTTGAGACCCTCACGGGTAAGTAGCGCGCTTTACAAGTACTCTGATTGATTGATAGTGCGAAGATGGCCTCTACTATTTCTCAAACAATCGTGTGGTGCTTAATGAAAAGGCAGCATTTCTGAATGCCACAACAAATAATGAATAGCAATCATGGGCGTGCCAAAAGCCCACAGAGGAGAGATACAACAGGTCTTGCACACAATGCATGCGCTGCCTAGGCTCGACCCAAAAAAGAAAAGGACAAAATTACAGTAAAAGCTGAATGGTGCCCGAGCCCAGCCTTATTTTTCTCACATTCATACCCTTAGATATTTCTGTGCTTAAACAGCAAAATCCCCCAATGTTGATGTTCCATCAATAACCAATTCATGTTTGCACAGTGCTTCAACTGAACAAGGTCATGCTTCGCCATCCTGCCGCCACCACAAGGAGCCCAGAACAGTCCTCCTGGGACCCCAAGCTGCACTCGACACCAACAGGCAGTTCTGGCCATGCCACCTCCTCCCCACTCCAGGTGCCTGCCCCAGTGTTACATCCTCTGGTATTTATGTATGTTTTACTTTAAGAGTCTGACCTGTCGCATGCTCCTGCATGAGCTCCTGCGTGAGCCAGTGCATGAGACATGTTATTACTCAAACCAGTTCTACATTCCACACTAAGTGGTTAGGTTTAGGGTAATCATACAATAGGCAGTTGAGCCTTGTACTTTGTATCGTTTAGACCTATGTCTTCGTGCTGAAATAAACTTTACTTGGAAAAGCAAATTATCTCTAGAAATTCTTAACACCCAGCCTCCTCATAGTTCCTGACTGTAGCCTCTCCTGTCCTACTCAGGCTGCCGCACTGCACCCCTAACAGTGGTTTGGCTTGTCCAGCCCTCCGAATCTCTGTGCACCACAGTAGGTCTGCTCCTCCTCTCAGTCTGGGTCAATTGCCCACCTTCTTGTGCAAGCCACCCGTAACTAGTATCAAACTCACATATACTGCCGGTGTGCCTGGCCTGCAAAATATCTGAAACTGATCCAGTCACGATATTATAGGGAGTCACTGAAGGTGTCAATGGCTATTGTGGTGCAGGATGTCCGTGAGGGCTGTCGGGGCTCCAATCTAGTATGTGTTGTCACCGTCCTGGCAGACAACACACTCCCCACCCCCTGTCTACCAAAATCTAAATCATGCCCTATGATTCTTACTGGTTACCACCTCCTCCTGCTCCTATTCATTCACATAGAAAAGTCAGTTACCTTTGGAGGCTAAATGTTGTCTGGTCATATAATATAAGTACAAGGAACAAGGTTTGCTATGACTCTGTCGCTGGCAAGGCCAGCAACATGCAGATTGAAAAGGCGGGCTCAAATGTGCCACTGCTGAAGGACATCAATGGCATTAATTATTTTATACCAGAAAGCCTTTGATGTTGTTCTGTACTTGGACCCACGTCTATTATCACAGCGAACAGGTGGTGGCGCAGGGCCACTTATTCCATTTTGGTGCCACGGTAAGAAGTAGAAATATGGGATTTCCAGCTCTCAATATTCGGCTGGTATCCTCATAAGCATTTCCAATAGAACACTATCCCCTACGGCATTCCAGATAGGGTCACTATGAAGTTCACTACGTCATACTTCCATCCTTCCATGTCTGCACTTGCCCCATCTCCTCGTTCTTCTCCTGACAAACTCCTCACAAGCCAGCTTATAAGGGCAACTGGTGGATGAAGCCAGCGAGACTCCATGAACTGTGGTGTCCTCATCACTCTGGGATCCTGATCTCTTCTGTTATGTCTTCCTGTGCCGGTATGCTTCTGGTGCCAGCCCACAGGCCCTCAAGCACTCAAAGTGAGATAATGCTTCAGATATTGCAGTATCAGGACCAAATATGTGCTGTGCATGAAGCATGAGTGTCTCAGCAGCCGCAGGACCCAGCTGGTATTAGCTGACAATTTGGTAAAGAGTATTACAACTTCTTTATTGTCAATGACAAGAGTCACCTTCCTGTTTCCCAGTTCTTACCTCACAGACTAGTAGTCAGGTCCTGATACTGGAATATCTGATGCACTATCTTTACAAAAACATCACAGAGATCTGGATTCTCATCACCACCCTCACCCTCAACTTTGTATTCCTCATCCAGACCTGCCTCACACACGCATCTGCTCCTCGCTTCATCAGGGCAACACCCAACAGCTGCAAGATCACAAGCAGAGACTGCACCAACAAACCGGGAGATGGGATCCCCATCATCCACAAAAAAACCATCCACTGCACCACTGAGACAGAGGACACCATTCAGACTATGGAACGACTCAACTTCGAACTCCAAATTGACAGAAAAACCACCATCATAGGCCCCATTGCCTACAGACCACCTGGACCACGCCCCAGCTTCTCCACTATCATCCCCTACTTCATCGCCCCTCGGGCCATGGACTCCAAAGACTACATCTTCCTTGGTGGTCTGAATTTCCACCTTGATGACCTCAACAACACCTATACCCTCAGTCTATGGGACGGCATGAATAACAACTCATTTATCTTGTCACCGACCACACCCACAGTGCATGACAAATGCTGGACCCCGTCTTCACCTCCAGCATCAGGGTCAAGTACAGTCAAGGAAACCATAATCACATAGATGACCACTCTATCATACACTTCAACATCTCCAGCCCCCGTACCTCCACTGCTGAGTTATCCAGTGCCTCCACCAAAGTTGGAGCGAAGTATCAGCGAGCCAATGGACTGAGGCCCTCAACACATCATGCCCTAACATTGCATCTAACATGGACCAAGCTGTCAAAACCTTAACTCCTGGATCACCAACTGCACTGACATCATTGCTCCCATCAAGACCAGCTGACACAAGAGAACCACCAAGCAGGCAAGATGATACACCAAAGAACTGATAACAGCAAAATGTCATTGCAAGAAGCTGGAAAGAAGATGGTGTACAAGCAACTAAACTCAGACAAGACCACCCTCAACCTCTACCGCCAGCTACTGAACGAAAAAACCAGGAAAGCCCTAGCCGCCCACTTCAAGACCAGTGCCAACCACAGCACAGAGTTCTTCATCATTGTCACAGAGTTTGCCAACCCCGCAGCCTCAGAAAACAGCATCACCCTCTCCCAAAACGATGTGACTGACTCCTCGACTTTTTCCACGAAAAGATCACACCATCTATAACAACTTCGAACCCCAAACTAAGTCCTCAGATTATTCACCTTCGACCATACAGAACTCCACTGCCAGACTCATCCTCTACCTCCCCAGATGGACCAACATTACCACCCTCCTCAGAAAACTCCACTGGCTCCCCATACAGAAGAAATGCCAATTCAAGCTGTTGATCCATGCCTGGAAAGTGCTGCACAACCAACGACCAGCCTACATCAACCACTGCCAGCCTTTCCACCACCCTACCAGACAACTACACTCCGCCTCCCTCTCTCTCGCCCACACCATCCACAGACACCAAAGCAATAGCGGAGTATGCTCCTCCTACCTCGCTGCGAAAATCTGGAATGACCTCCCTCTTCACCTACGGACCTCAACCGCTCTACTGAAAATCAGGAGAGCACTCAAGACCTGGCTGTTCATCTGAGTCTCCTGAAGCATCTCCACACTCAAACACCTGGATACCCACTCGGGTGATTGACTGTGCTATATAAATCCACTTGAATGATTGATTGCTTGAATATGGCCAGGAAGCACTCCTAAAAGCTAATGCTATGTGTGAACTTTTTAGACCTTCGACCACTTTGCACACCAATGCCTCTTCCACTAAATACTGAAACTGGCTCTTCGGAAAAGGCCTCCACCGTCCAGGTACCTGGGTCAGACTGCAGAACCATGTTCACTACATTATGGCTGTCCAAGACTCAGTACAGGACAACATGTCCGCCCTCATCCCACTCATCCCATCTGAAACCCTAATCCTGTGGTGCAGCTTGGATGCTCCTTTCATGGCACCTGCTGTGTGTGTCTGCAGAATACCCAGAGCTCATGGGACGTAGAACGTGCTGCAGTTCTTCAGTTCACATGTAGTCTCTGTCTTCCCCTCCACTTCCTGTGGCAAGTTTGTTAATGTTTACAGTTTATCAGGGAGAAAACAGAACACATGCAACTGAATCCAGTTCAAAGCCCAAAAATGTGACGCCTGCTGCCAGACCCTCTGTCTTTTCTGGGTCCAATGGCGCACCGACTCCTCAGTGACCTGCTTCATTGCCCTATAATCTCCTGCCTTCTCCGCGTCCCCCACCATCCAGCATCCAGAACGTGATTCACATCAGCTTTTCCACCTCTGCATGTCAACACCAATACGAGGGCCTTGTCAAAGCTGGAGTAAGACCCTGACTGCCCACTCTACTGATCTGACTCTGTCCACAAGAGGTCATGCATCAGTCTGACCTCTCCCTTCGCATTCTTCGCAATGACATTCAAGGGGGCCGCCGTTCCTCCCACCTGAACATCTTTGGTTAATGTAGTGCTTGATTTGGAGTTAAGCTGAAGGTTTACTCCGCCACAATAGTGCCGCAAGGTATAAGACATTCGGGGTATCCATCACATGTGTGACAGAGAAACCCATCCACCGCACTCTGGATCACGGCCTCATGGAACCGTCTCTTTCATGCCCTCTACTGCTCACACAGTTTGACCCACAGCCCCCCTCCCTGCCATGTGGCCCTGCTTGGGGTACCTTCACTCCGTTGGTCAACCCTTCTCTCAGCCCTAGCGCAGCTCTGCCCCTGGTTCCAGTGCCTCCTCGTCGGCTGGGGTACCGGCCCTCGCCCACCAATCAATCAATCAATCAGAACATTTGTAAAGCGCATTACTCACCCGTGAGGGTCTCAAAGCGCGGGGGGGGATGCTGCTGCTGCTCGAATAGCCAGGTCTTGAGGAGTCTTCTGAAGGTTAGTAGGACCAACACCCCTCACGTCACCTCTGCCCAGCACACTTCGCAGGGCTGGATCACTGGCCACCTTCAGTTTATGTTTTTGCATCTTTATTAACCCGCTTACACCCTTTGCAAGAATAAGAGTTTGCTCAGCATTGACCCGGGACAGACTTGTGAACCCATCCGTGAGTTTCAACCATTTTACTCAGTGCTTCAAATGGGCCAGTACTCACAGGTACTGAGTACCGGCACTTCTTGTTTTTACCCAGCTGAGTACCGGCGCTTCTTGTTTTTACCCAGCTGAGTACCGGCACTTCTTGTTTTTACCCAGCTAAGTACCGGCACTTCTTGTTTTTACCCAGCTGAGTACCGGCACTTCTCCAGTACCAAGGAGAGTACCGGTACTCGGATTCATAAGGTGGGCACTGGACTGATGTCTGAGGGCCATCGGTGGTCCGTTTATTTGGCAGCATGTTGGCCGTTTTCACGTCTGTCTGTAACATTCAGCTGAACGGCCTGCCACAGAGGCAAGTGGGCCTCTGCTGCAGAAGCTCTCATTGTCCTCAGCCACCCCCTGCCGGGCCTTCATGCTGGGTCATTTTGTTAGTGTTTTGCACATCAGCTGCCAGGGGCACAGCGATGTGTGCAACCTCAATGGGTGGGAGGGAAGAGAACCTGCATAAGTGACTGTGCCATTAAACACTTGGCCTCCTACTGAGGCCTGACTCACTTGCTCCTGCAAATCCAACCCCACCCTCCTCCACCTGCTGGGACATTGGCAGGGATAAGGTGGTGCAGATGGCCTACACGGCCTACCTGGAGCCCAGGTGAGGTGGGAGGAGGTGTACTGACCTGCCCATTAGAGGCCAGTATTGTTCTTCCCCTGACCTCTGCCCAGGGCTGGCCTGGGAACCAAAACCGGCCCTGGCAAAGTGCTCGCCCGTCCCTCCTCCCTCCCGGGGTTGGTGGTGCTGCCAGAGCCGGTTTTCGGCCGATTTTGTTACATGGCCGATTAGGCAAAAACGCCACAGGGGCATTGGAACTGGAGACAAATGCAAATTGGTAGGGGTATTAACTGAGAGAAAAGACAATAAGTTTGTTAAGTAAGCAGCATTTTTGAAGACTTTCAAAGCAGAGAGGTAAAGAGTGTGTGTCTGTTTATCTAATAATTCTTTGTGAAATCCGTCAGACACCTCACTTTACCCAACTAAAAGCACCTGTACCTAACCATTTTCCAGAAAAGACATTTATTAGGGGCGTGTAGCAATCCAAACACTCCCTCGAAGCTATGCCCCTGACCTAGAGCGATACTGTGGGCTAGATGTAGGTGGGCAAATACCGGTCTGTAACGGCCGAAAATCGGTAAATTTACCGTTACCGACCGGTATTTAGCCCTTTGCAATGTAGGAGGCTGGATTTAAGGATTCGGTAATTTACTGATTCCTTAACTTAAGGAATCGGTAATTTACCGAATCCTCAAATCCTATATGGGGAGCACTCAAGTGAGTGCATTTTTGGTTTAAGGATTCGTTATTTACCACCAACTACAAGTTGGTGGTAAATAACGAATACCTTTAAAAAAGCAATTTTGTGCTTTTTTTAAAGTGCCATGTGGCAGACATACATGCCCTTAGGGCACGTATGTACCCCACATGTGCACACATGCACAATTCAGGGGTGCAACACGGTGTCAATGTGACACCCTGCCACCCTTGAAAATGCTCCCCCTATTACCGATTCGGTATTTACCGAATCGGTAATAGTGAATGGCTTCCCATTCATTCCTATGGGCCTCCAGGTAAATACAGAATCGGAAATAATAAATATTACCGAATCTGTAAAATTTACCGATTTTTTACCTACATTCTATTTACCGATTCTTAAATACCGAATCAGTAAAATTCGGTTTTAAGGAATCGGTAAATAGAAATGACCTACATCTAGCCCTGTATGTTGGAACCAGACTCCTTGATGCCACAACGCCCCGGTGTCCTCCTGGGAGATGAACCTATGACATCATGCTTACACTAGTCACTGGACAGCATGAAGGGAAGACATGGATTAAGGTCTTACAAGTGATTAATTACCAAAAGTCACCTGGGACACAAAGCAACGCGGTGCCCTTCAGTGCCCAGGTGAGCGCCAGCATGGGGGCAGCACCACACGGGGATGTATTACAGGAAGTGCCCCGGGGGCGCAATGGGCATGTGCGTATCTTTTGATCACCCCGGCACTTTGGTTTTACAAAAAGAACCCGCATGGAATGTACGGCCCTTTCTGTAATGCAGATGGTGCTGGTGCACATATGCGGCAGCACTAAAACCAGAGGGTGTTCCCTCATTTGCATGGGGGCGTTGGCAGATTGCAGTACCATCTGGCATGTTGCAGTCACCTCTGGCAGATTGCAGCCCCCTCTGGCAGATTGCAGTCCTCTCTGGCAGATTACAGTCACCTCTGGCAGATTAAAGTCCCCTCTAGCAGATTGCAGTACCCTCTGGCAGATTGCAGTACCCTCTGGCAGATTACAGTACCCTCTGACAGATTGCAGTCCCCTCTGGCAGATTGCAGTCCCCTCTGGTGTATTACAGACCCCCTCTGTCAGATTACGGTCCCCTCTGGCAGATTGCAGTACCCTCTGGAAGATTACAGTCCCCTCCAGCAGATTGCAGTCCCCTCTGGTGGATTACAGTCCCCTCTGACAGGTTACAGTCCCCTCTGGCAGATTGCAGTCCTCTCTGGTGGATTACAGTCCCCTCTGGCAGATTACAGTCCCCTCTGGTGGTTTGCAGTTCCCTCTGGTGGATTGCAGTCCTCTCAGGAAGATTGCAGCCCCCTCTGGCAGAGTGCAGTCCCCTCTGGTGGATTGCAGTCCCCTCTGGCGGATTGCAGTCCCCTCTGGTGGATTGCAGTCCCCTCTGGTGGATTGGAGTCCCCTCTGGTGGATTGCAGGCCTCTCTGGCAGATTGCAGTCCCCTCTGGCAGATTGCAGTCCCCTCTGGTGGATTGCAGTCCCCTCTGGTGGATTGCAGTCCCCTCTGGTGGATTGCAGGCCTCTCTGGCAGATTGCAGTCCCATCTGGTAGACTGCAGTCCCCTCTGACAGATTGCAGTCCCCTCTGGTGGATTACAGTCCCCTCTGACAGGTTACAGTCCCCTCTGGCAGATTGCAGTCCTCTCTGGTGGATTACAGTCCCCTCTAGCAGATTACAGTCCCCTCTGGTGGTTTGCAGTCCCCTCTGGTGGATTGCAGTCCTCTCAGGAAGATTGCAGCCCCCTCTGGCAGAGTGCAGTCCCCTGTGGTGGATTGCAGTCCCCTCTGGCAGATTGCAGTCCCCTCTGGTGGATTGGAGTCCCCTCTGGTGGATTGCAGGCCTCTCTGGCAGATTGCAATCCCCTCTGGCAGATTGCAGTCCCCTCTGGCAGATTGCAGTCCCCTCTGGTGGATTGCAGTCCCCTCTGGTGGATTGCAGTCCCCTCTGGTGGATTGCAGGCCTCTCTGGCAGATTGCAGTCCCATCTGGTAGACTGCAGTCCCCTCTGGTGAATTGGAGTCCCCTCTGGTGGATTGCAGTCCCCTCTGACAGATTGCAGTCCCCTCTGGTGGATTACAGTCCCCTCTGACAGGTTACAGTCCCCTCTGGCAGACTACAGTCCCCTCTGGTGGATTGCAGTCCCCTCCCGCAGATTGCAGTCCCCTCTGGTGGATTGCAGTCCTCTCTGGCAGATTGCAGTCCCCTCCCGCAGATTGCAGTCCCCTCTGGTTGATTGCAGTCCCCTCTCGCTGATTGCAGTCCCCTCTGGTGGATTGCAGTCCTCTATGGCAGATTGCAGTCCCTTCCCGCAGATTGCAGTCCCCTCTGGTGGATTGCGGTGACTTCTGGAACGTTGCAGTCACATGACCAGCATCAACGTTCTAAGATGGCGGAGGGCCCTCGATTTTCATTGCAGTCCCCGAAGAAAGTGATCTAAGCTCTTGATTATCTTTATCATGAGAGAGGCCTGTTATTGCAGCCCTGAGACAGACTGAGCCCTGGCAGGATTGTCGGGCTCTAATCTGATTGGCTGAGAGTCAGGAGCCCAGGATGTCCTGGGTGATCAGAGGACCATGGTGAGGAAGGAGAAGACAGGCTGCAGCCACAGATGAAGGGGCCCTCTGGCGTCTGCAGTCTGTGCGCTTGGGACTCAGAGAGGCCTGGTCAGAACACAGTGTTCATTGGTCCTGGGGTGCTTGGAACAGTCTGTCACTGCTTCACCACATCCCAGGACTTGAGACAAACTGGAAGTGGCCATGATAATCAGAGTGGGGATCTCTGAGGTGCCTCCTCCCTCCCCAGGGCCCCTGTAAATAAAAGCCCTGTTGCAGGGTTTCTGTACTCACACAGAACTGTGCACAGAGGAGTGGAACCTCGGCAAATTAGGATGTCCCAAAACTTACCTTAGCAACCAACTCACCCCTTACCGAGCTAGCTACAGTGTCTCATTGGACATATCAAACACCCAATGTTTAGACAAACCAGAACATGAACTTACAGTACCTCAGGGTACGTGGGACTCATGAACACTCTTTCGTTATATTACCATTACAAACCAGAACATGGAGTAAAGAAGACACATGTGCATTTGAAATGTTTATTTACTAATGCCGTCCTCTCAGGCGCAGTATCTTTGATAATACAAGTATACTTATTATCAGTAGCAAAATTATCAGCATAGTTACTAAGACATAAAAAGCGAATGGTGACAGCATGTTAACATGCTGTAATGAATAAGAGTTAACAACACTTATATCTCACCCTCCCTAACACATATATTATATTATTATCTAAGAAGGTCTCTTTGGGTTGTTTTAGGGCGGGCCCATACCTTAGTGTCCTAGCATGAAGGAATCACATCAGCATACACCAGCTCTCTCTGCATGTGCACCGCATCAAGTGTGTTAACAATTCTCGTGCAAAGCAATATCAATCCCGCCTCAAGCCCAAGTTGGCAAAGGCTGCACTTGTGTTATGACTATGAAGGCGTGGAGATCAGACCTCATAACAATTCCATATCGTGTTGCTCCTGAAACTTCAGCACTCTCCGTGCAGACATGGTTTATTAAACAAGACTGATATCAGAGCAATAACATATTATTCTCACATACACCACGGCAAACCACTAGGTTGAAAGCTAAGTCAACAATTAAGGGTCGTGTGCAGAAGTTGCAAGAAAGGAAAAATGGCGTTTAAATCTGAAATGTACCTATGCTAACTTAACACGATATATGGATATATAGGAGCTATACAACACCCCCCCATGATCCGAGAACGGACTAAATAAGGTAACAGAAGTGCCATCACATGAGAGCAGAATCCATTTATAAACGAGCATGAATAAAAATTCAATAATAAAAACTAATGCTAAAAAATAGCCCACAAATATAATGTGGCTCAAGCCAATAGGCAAGCAAATATAAAATGTCTTGACCAAAAGTCAATAAAATCAAGGAAATGCTATCAATCAGCATGCCAATTTGAGGCAGTGTCTATGATAAGACTGTATATGAAAAGTAAGCTGCAACAGCCTCCAGGAGGAAGTCACTGTCCTCATCCGAAAACAGTTCAGCCATCCAATTTAAAAGATGAAAGGAACATACGTGATCTTCCAGCACCGGATCCTCTATAACCATCAGAGGACAGCTCGGTGGGTTTTCAAGAAAACTTCGTTCCAAGAAACTTTGCGCTGCCGACAACACATCCCAGGGACCCATTAGTCCATGTGCCACCGCCAAGGCCATAATCCTTTCGTCAGAACAAACCAACTCGTGAGCAATGATAGGACTCATCAGTTGATCAAAATCGACGTCAGCAGATATTGGTCCGCAGAGACACAAATCAATGGCCCAAAGGAAATCACAGGTCAGGCAGCGAAATACAGGCTGGACACAGGTGAAATAGGAGAACCGAAAAGATAATCCAAAAGCCGTGCTTAGAGTCGCCAACGGCAGTGTGCCATAATAATCAAGCATGCGGTTGCGAAACCGCGTCAGTAGTAGCTGTGCGTGGACTTGCACAGGAAGGGCATCCATATTTAAAAAGGCAGAAAACCACCAATGCGCCAGCCGCTAAAGCAAGTAAAAACGGGAACCCTCCAAATAAGGATGAAAAAATAGAATGGAAGAAAGCAGGGATGACTCCAAAAATCTTCTCAAAGGAAGTCACGAGACCACCGCTAACAACTTTAAAAAAATGTGCTAGGCCCGTTGTGGAGGATGCGTTAAAGATAGAACGGACCATGGCTCCGAAATGCAAGGGCAAATCAGTGTTTAAAAGAGCCTGAACCTCCGTGCGGGTGTTAGCAATGTGAAGCACGAAAGTTTCACGGGCCGAGCTCAAGGCCACCTCTTTCTGGGACAATAGAGCTCTTATTCTAGCCATGCCGCTGAATTCTGCTCCCAAGGTCGGTATCTGTGGCCAAATGGAAGACTCCCTATGTTCACGTGTGGGAGGATAAAGAACATTTCTGCAGCAAATAACTCGCTCACTAACTGTTACTATGAAAGCTATACCTTTAATTAAACCACAACAGTTTTCATTATTGAGCATTAAATAACTACCATTCTCTAACAATTTAAACGTGGGGATGATAGCAGGAACTGGCGTGCCCTGTAAAACGCAAGCCATATTCGGGCGGTCCTTGTTACATGAACCGTGTAACTGTATGTGTCTGCACATTAAAGAATGATCTGGCGTCTCAGTACACTCATCCCCTGTTAGATAAACCTCTTGGTCATCCTTGAAACATCTGTATGTGTATGGGAGTGACCAGACCTCATGAAGAAAACCGCTACCTAAGGGTTCAAAACGACCTATTGGCACATATTTCATACAATTTGAAAACTTATATAAAGCAAAAGGCAGTGTTATTAAACCGTGGATAAGCCACGTAGCAGCAGTGGATTCTGCCACAGAAAAAGGTAAAGATTCCAACCTTTCAATATGTAGCATAGAAAAGGAAGCATCACGCATTGAAAGCAAGCGTTGTTTGTCTGTCAAATTAAATGGTGCAAATAAAGAGGAAACGTTCATGTATCCCCAGGGAACTTTACCCATTTTTAGAGTCTGTAGTGTCCATGCAAACTGCATGATTGAACGTAATTGATTTTGACCATGGTATAATACAGACACTTCATCATGCACAATATCAACAACAGACGACACAATATTATCTAATGTGTAAATTCTAGAGGAAAGCACGTTAATGCTATTGTCAACCACTGCAAGCACTTTCTCAAGATTTGCCTGATCAATAGCCCTAAGGCGTGAAGCAGCCTCAATCTGTGAGAGTTTCCAAATTTCATTGTAAACACCATATAACCACCTTTTCGACCTGCCACTAGCTGGGCCCTTAATGAAATCATTCAAATCCACGTCTGCATTCAGTTTGGAAAGGTGATACTTAACCGCAGGTAAAGTTGAATGTTTCAGCCAAGCTTGACACAACTTGCCAACAGAGTAAGAGGTGACAGTATGACTCAAATCAAAACGGGGATCAGATCTAACAGTCTTAAAACCGTCAGTTATATTTAAAAATCTCTTTTGGCAAGAATCAGCACCACGGTGCCAAAGCAGCCAACCCTTGGGATTCATACTGGAAATGTTAAAGGAGGAATTCAGAAGCAGAGCCTGTATATCTCTAATGGACAATTTAGTAAAATTACTCCAATTCTCATATTCCTCCAACTCCGGGAAAGACGGGGTGTTTAACCTTTTAGATGTAGCCAATCCAAAGCACGTGGTCTGGGAAATGGTTTCATTTAAAAACCACATATGATTTGGGATGAGACATGCACGGTGCAAAGCCTCTGTGCCTTGTACCTGCCAGGCCCTTGAGCCCCAAACTGATTTAAGGTCTATGGTATCCTTCCATAACTCATACCCTCCAGTAACTAATTGATCCAGGAAGGCCTTTGAATATAACAATTTTGTATTTGTAAGTCGAACCTTGGACAGTGGCTGTTTGTGAAATTTAAAATAAAAGGACTCGGGATTGGACTGATTAAAGTCAGTGAAATAAGTATACTTTTTAAGAAACGTTTCTGAACTCCCTTGTGTTGGTGCTGGGCAATGTTCCCACTGAGTAAAATTAACCGCATCCCTTCGGGAAGATGTCTTGTGTAAGAAGTGATTGCCATAATGTTGGTAACAGAACAATTCACCATAATTAGCAGATTCTAAATATAAATCCTCAGCATCAAAAGCAGCATAATATTTCAAATCAGAAAACAAACTTTCCACAGCATTAACATCCCAATCATCAGAACGAATGTTTTGTTTCACCACATCCCCCATATTAACTCTTAGTACATTAGGGACATTAACGACTTCCGTTGGACCATGAATCTGAAAACGAACTGCATCCCACACGATTCCATCCAGAACAGGCCACGCTGTGATGTTAACCAAAGTCAAGTCTCTTTTTAATCTGTGTGTAGAATGCGAAGAGGAAAGCGGGGCCAAAGTTCCATTCAAATGAGTAATGCAAGTTCTCTCCTCGACATAGTGTCCATTCATAATCCGAAAAAAATAAAACACAAAACCAATTGACATAAAAAGGTAAACTGAAAAAAGGACCAGCCAAATGTATATCCAAGGAGGTATCAAAAAATGTTTTTTAAACAGGCTAGCATATAATGCAATTTTAGAGGGTTTTTTCGAGGCAAGGGAAGCAGAGTCAAATGAAAATCTGGATTCCGTGGCTAAACGAGCTTGCAGGTCAGGCATGGACAAATCAGTGGGGTATGTATAGTCTGTCTCATCAAGGTTAGTTCCTGGTAAATTATTCAATAATGGACTGGAAACAGCAGGTAACTCGATGGCCACCTCAGGTTCATTATTAGAAGCAGTGGGCATAATTGAATTTCTCACAATGGAAGGACAGGAAACAGCCGGTGTCATGCTAAGAAGAATCGGCCACTCTGTGTATCTTGACATTGTCAATAGAAATAAACCTGTTTTCCTTACGACCTGGAAGTGGTGGTAAAATGACTGTTCTTGTGCCCTTCACTCCAAGCACTGGGACCGGAGCTAGATAGGAGGGACCAAACTCTTTCTTGTTGTCGATCTTCTCTCGAACCAGTTCTCCAACTTGGGGTAGCCAGCCAACTACCGGGATCTGCAACGCATCATCCGATGTGGAGGGCAAATGTTCCCTTGCAAGAGTGTCTCTCGTCTTTTGTAGATTCTGTAAAACATTGCAATGTTCATCTGCGTCAAAGGAAGTGGCGCGAACCACCGAGTCTAGACCGTCAAGGTCAGGGACGAACATCTTGATGCCAAAGAGCATTTCGTATGGGGTCCGCCCACCCAGAGACCTTCTAGGGAGATTATTAAGAGCACGCTGCACGCCATAGAGGTGAGCCAGCCAGTTTCTGCCAGTGCCTATAACACGGGCTGTCAAAGATTGCTTTAAATCACGGTTCATTCGTTCAACTACACTATTACCCTCGGGTCTGTAGGGTGACGAAAACTTGACTTGGACCCCCATCGAAGTCATGGCATCCTTATACGCCTTAGAGGCGTAAGCCGGACCCTGATCCGAATGGAAGGTACCACAGGCAAAAATCCCTATAAAGATACGCAAATCTCTGATGACAGTCCGGGAATCAGCGCTGCGATGTGGCCATACCCAAACAAAGCGTGTGCATGAGTCAACTGCTACTAAGATGTATTTATACGCAGTATCAGATGAAAATGGACCGCAGTGATCTAAATAAACACAGCCTAGTGGTTTATTAGAAATGTACAACTGAGTCTGAGGCGGACGCGTAGCAGTTGAAGGTTTAATCTGCTGGCATATGTCACAAAGAAGGACATAATCACGCGTCTGTTTGTACAGTCCCCGCCACCAGAAACGCTGTTGTAGTTGCGTTACAGTGGCTGAGACGCCCGCATGCGCAGACGCCACACCTTCATGAGCCGCTGTAATCAAGTCTGTTCTGCGATCCGAGTTGGGAATCAGCCGTTCCCCAACATCAGGAATTGTCACAAAAGGAACCTTTTCGGGACTTAAGTGGTATTTATACTTCGAAGGGAATCCCGAAGGATGTTTACTTCCCTTCTCAGAGGCAGCAATCGCTGCCAAGATGTCGCTATCAATCTTGGTTTTAGACCTAGTAACTGCTGCAACTAAGTATGTAGATACTGCTGATTTCGCTGCTTCATCAGCAAGCGAGTTGCCAAAAGCGTGAACTCCCACGCGCTGATGACCGAGAGTATGAATCACATAAACGAGTGGCAACATAGCCTTAAGCTCTGCCACTCGCACCCAGATCATTTTATGTTTTATTGTGCTACCCTTGGAATCATGAAAATCATTTTGAATCCAAAAGAACAAGTTTTCATTGTAAGACTGGACACAGTAGTAAGAATCACTTACAATTAGAGTAGTAACACTTGGATCTGCGTACTCCAAAGCTAGTAAGAGAGCACGAAGCTCTGCCAATTGTGCGGTGCAATCGCCCAGGGGCAACGTGTGTACCTCCCTGGAAATGAACTCATCATTCAACATAGCACCGACCACAATGGCGCATGCGGAAACGTAGGCATGTTTAGAGCCATGCGCAACCTGCGCCGACCCATCAGTGTAAATGATGCAATGGAAGTCCTCCAAAGGTCGCATCGCCAGAGGAGCAGGGTGAACGAATTCATACTGCAAGAACTCCTGCGACCGTAAGGAAGCGTCAAAAATAAACATGACATCCGAGGATGACAATGACGCAGCCCACTGAATCCACCGAGGGTGCAAAGCTTTCGAATTTGGTACACTGGCTTTCGTGACTGCCTCCAAATGAGGACAGGGTGTTACCACTAGCATGCGTTTCCCCTGTGACAGAGCTCGTTCCTTTAGAATAGCCATCTGTACAGCAGTTAAAACCTTTTCTATGGTGGGAAACCGCATCTCAGCCGAGGTGTACAAGTGTGACTTGTAAGCAATAGGTACTGTGTCACCTTCATTAAAAGTGAGGTAAGTGAAACCCACCGTCCCAGGAATTATTCTTATGACCAGGTTGGTGTGGTTATCACGAGTCAGTAAATATTTAGAAGCGAGCAGATCAGCCTGCAAGGATTGCAAAATGGCTGAATGCTCAGGCAGCCAGCATGATTTTGAGAAAGTTGGTTGTATCAAAGCATACAAAGGCTTGATACGCTGGGCATATTCCGGAATGTATGTTCTGCCGAAATTCAAAAAGCCCAGTAAGGATTGTAATTTTTTCAGAGTTGTTGGTGCGCGCAATTGTGCGCACTTCTCCAAGAAGTGAGGAGCCAAACCTCTACCTTCATTGTTGAGCTCATAGCCCAAAAACAACACTGTGTGTTCAGCAATGTGCGATTTTGCAAAGTTGAAATTGTAACCCATGTCTGCGAAGTTGCAAACAAGAGAATTTACACGACACAGATGCTCCCAAATATCGTCGTCTGTGAGATATATGTCATCCACATACGAAAAAGCATCAGGGTCGAGTGCCTCCAGAATAGAGACAATTCGAGCGGTAAATACACCAGGACTATTCTTGTAGCCCATTGGAAGACGCCGGAATTGCTTTTGCACTCCAGCGCTTGTAAAACTGGTCCATTGGGAGCTAAAGCTGTCCAATCTGTGGGCATAAAAACCATTGGATATGTCAAGCGTTGTCTTGAAACGCTTACGCACGAGACTATCCACTAGGGCAGAGCCGTGGGTATTCTGTACTGCACAGTTACGGCAATGCGAGTTCAAATGCCGGTAATCCAAAACCAAACGATACGATCCGTCAGGTTTATTCACAGTAAAAAGTGGATTATTCATCGGTGACACACACGTTTCAATAACTCCCTGATATTCCAATTGTTCAAGGATTTCCGCGACGGAAGATTTTGCTTCACGCCGTATGGGATATTGAGGTTGAGGCTGCGGCTGAGACCGCAACGGAATTTCGTGGCAAGGCGACAATTTATCCCAACCACATTGGTTACGGTACAGAGCCGGCGCGAGAGCCCGAGCCCACTCTTCTGCAAAATGCTGCGCATGCTCTTTCGAGACAGTGTTCGCGAAACTGGGTAGGATTACCTCCTCCCCTCGCGGCGCCGCGAGCACAAAAGGTGGGGGCCAGTCAGCCTCCGAAAGTAAAATATCATATGTAGAAGACAGATTCTCCCAAAATACACCTTTAACGGTTCGCTGTATGTCACCTTCAATTAACAGGACAATTTCATATAGTCTTTCAGGGGGAGCGAGTCTAGTATCCGCTGTTTCTATCACAACGTAGACATCAGTCGCTGTCACCCTCAGTAGTGGACGCAGCGCCTCTCTGACTATGGTTATCTCCGCCGCGCTGTCCAGCAAGGTCAGAGCCCACGTCAGATTCCGAAGCCGCGTTCTCACTATCTGTGGCATATCGATGCGCTGTTAAGGCTGCGACTTTCTTTTTCGCAAACTGCGGACGCCTAGGCGTAGAATCCTCCTGCTTCACTGCGCCGTCCGTCTGGAGGGACTGGCCACGTCCTTGTTGGCCACCACGTCCACGTCCACCCCCTCCTCCTCCACCGGTCTTCGGGGCCGATGTGTCCTGAAAGGAACGAGGAGAGCGTTGATCAGAACCCTGAAAACGATCAGGTGATTTAATCATCGCGCGGTCGCGCAAATCATAAACTTTGTCGGATGGCGCAGGAGCTTGTATTGCAGGAAAAGGACCCTGAGTCTGCACTGTCTGCTTCCCCTGCGTCTGTTTTTTAGGCCAATTCGATTTTTTGGACTTGGGCTGGGCATCTGTCACAGCAGATTGTCCCTGAGGTTGTTTTTTATCCTTCACTGGAAAATATTTCAGACCTCTACTTGTGCGGCCTATCGTTTTATAAGCGGCCACTACAATCTTTGCTAACTGGCGGGGTTTGTCGGCATCGGGCAGAGCAGCCAAAGCATTCGACACCTGAAAGTTAACTGCATCTCCTTTAACATTGGAGAGAATGAGATCACTTACAATCTCAAAAGAACCACACAGGCGCATACCCAATTCCACCGCTGCCTCTGGACCGTGATCATTCTGAACACGTCTAATGATCTCAGGCAGGGCATTCATAGACGGGGTGCCGAAGCACCTCGTATAAACTGCCGCAAAAGTTTTTCCCCAGCTTTCACAGTCAGCAAGTTCAGGAGTAATATCCTTCGGTAGAGTAATCGTTAACATTCTATGTTTATCAGCAGGAGTAGAATTCGGAAAAACCGCCTCCAGTTGATCAAACTTCTCTGCTAACCAGAATGGGAAGTCATCGTTGTCAACCGGACGCGCACCAAAAACCGAACTTACCATCACTGGATTGAGACGCATTCCGCCTCGTTCCATGGGAGCGGCCGCACCCCCCTGGGGCCCACCAGGAAGATGTCGACCGATGTATTGCACTAAAGCACGAATCACGGAAATGGAAACTACATGCAGCCTGCGAATTTCTGCCAGGGTGCAAGCCCCGTGATTCGGGTGCGGGGTAAAGCCACCCAACGCAGGCCAATTAGTGCCTGGAATTGAGAGTGGACCTAACCTCGCACGGGACAAAGAGTGGGGGAGGGCGCCATCAAACCAAACTCGATGCTGCCAATGATCAATAGGTATTTCCAATGCCCTGTATGGCGTATATTCAGCCGGGACATCCGAGGCGGTGTAGGAGTGGAACAAACCAGAATTAGCGTCCACAGCCGGAAACGTAACCCAAGAGTAAAACAACTCGTAAGGAAACGCCGGATCTGCACTTACCACGAAAATCACAGCCATCCCATCTACTGGGACCTGGTACGTCTGAAGATGGTTGCGTACCGCTACGCGACTATGCTGCGCAATAGCCACCGCTGCCGCCATCACAGAATTGGAAACAAGAAAACACAAAGAATACTTTGTAGCACAACTGGGTAGTAATTCAAAGAAACCGTTTTAGTAAGAATCAAGCTTGAATAAAGACCTATTTCAAAAAATAGGTAGGTTTCACCAACACCCCGTTTTCCGGAAACGGACGTGAAGGGGTTAAGGCATGAACGATAAACTACTCGAGTGTCATGATATAAGACCACCGAAACCGTTGGGCGCCATGTTGCAGGGTTTCTGTACTCACACAGAACTGTGCACAGAGGAGTGGAACCTCGGCAAATTAGGATGTCCCAAAACTTACCTTAGCAACCAACTCACCCCTTACCGAGCTAGCTACAGTGTCTCATTGGACATATCAAACACCCAATGTTTAGACAAACCAGAACATGAACTTACAGTACCTCAGGGTACGTGGGACTCATGAACACTCTTTCGTTATATTACCATTACAAACCAGAACATGGAGTAAAGAAGACACATGTGCATTTGAAATGTTTATTTACTAATGCCGTCCTCTCAGGCGCAGTATCTTTGATAATACAAGTATACTTATTATCAGTAGCAAAATTATCAGCATAGTTACTAAGACATAAAAAGCGAATGGTGACAGCATGTTAACATGCTGTAATGAATAAGAGTTAACAACACTTATATCTCACCCTCCCTAACACATATATTATATTATTATCTAAGAAGGTCTCTTTGGGTTGTTTTAGGGCGGGCCCATACCTTAGTGTCCTAGCATGAAGGAATCACATCAGCATACACCAGCTCTCTCTGCATGTGCACCGCATCAAGTGTGTTAACAATTCTCGTGCAAAGCAATATCAATCCCGCCTCAAGCCCAAGTTGGCAAAGGCTGCACTTGTGTTATGACTATGAAGGCGTGGAGATCAGACCTCATAACAATTCCATATCGTGTTGCTCCTGAAACTTCAGCACTCTCCGTGCAGACATGGTTTATTAAACAAGACTGATATCAGAGCAATAACATATTATTCTCACATACACCACGGCAAACCACTAGGTTGAAAGCTAAGTCAACAATTAAGGGTCGTGTGCAGAAGTTGCAAGAAAGGAAAAATGGCGTTTAAATCTGAAATGTACCTATGCTAACTTAACACGATATATGGATATATAGGAGCTATACAACAGCCCAGCACTGGCAGACGCAGGCAGAGCCGGGTACAGACATGGAGAAGACCGGAGGAGCACGACTGGCCACAATGCTGCTCGCCCTCTGCATCGGGCTGCCCTACGTGCTCGGGAAGGCAGATGTCGGTGAGTCCAGTGGGCTGCAGGCCTCTTCAGACCCTCACGCCATCATGGCTCTGACGTCATGCACAGAGCATCTATAGGCTAGATGACACTGCATTAACTGTCACTCTAAAATCATGGAACTGTAGGGGTGGGAAACCCTAACCAAACTGTTGGGTGAAAGGGTTTACCACACATTTCAGCAGATAATATGTGACCACAATTCTCCAAAGCAGGCCCTATGTTTGAGGACTGCAACACTCACATGCGAGGATATTGCCCATCTCTTGATTATAGAGATGGGGCCTGGTTTATATATTGGTGGTGAGCGTACTCCGTCACCATGGAGACAGAGTCTGCTTACCGCCAATATACAGGTCCGCCAGCCGAGTTTAGAAGCAGGTAGACCATCGTTGGCCCCGGCACTGACTACCCAGTTGGGCCTTTGGAGAACTGGCTATATGTCTACCCACCGAATTTAAATTGGCACACATATAGCTGTTCTTTACTGCCCATCACCGCCTGGCTAACCCTGGTGGTAATGGGAACTAAAGAACAAAAAATGCTTCACTGGCTTTGGGAG
Organism: Lissotriton helveticus; assembly: GCF_964261635.1. Lineage (NCBI taxonomy): Eukaryota > Metazoa > Chordata > Amphibia > Caudata > Salamandridae > Lissotriton > Lissotriton helveticus. The sequence continues at coordinate 2,094,383,127 of NC_136067.1, forward strand.
ATAACTCCCATGGCAAGGAGTGCATTTTTATTTTTTTTTTTTCAAAACAAAAATTCCTGTTCAGAAATAACATTGACGGGCGGCTCCATCATGTGGGTGGAGCCATGCGTCACACTTAAAAAAGCATGGTTAGGAACTGCTGTGACACTGATGCTGCCAATGCTTTAGTAATGACCCGCTTGGCCATCACTTATATATTTGGCAGGTAGGGGCTCCAACAGGGCAACGGAGTTCATGCTGTGATCCTTGTGCACAAAGGTAAGAACCTGTTTGCATGAAGTCAGCAAGATCCTAATCATGGATTGACAACCATAGCTACGTGTCGATCTTAAACCATAAAAGCTGTCCTACTCACTTTACTATTGGTATCTCAACCATAAACACTGTCCTACTCACTTTACTATGGGTATCTCAACCACAAAAGCTGTCTACTCACTTTACTATTGGTATCTCAACCATAAAAGCGGTCTACTCACTTTACTACTGGTATCTCAACCATAAACACTGTCCTACTCATGTTACTATTGGTATCTCAACCACAAAAGCTGTCTACTCACTTTACTATTGGTATCTCAACCATAAAAGCTGTCTACTCACTTTACTACTGGAATCTCAACCGTAAACCCTGTCCTACTCATGTTACTATTGGTATCTCAACCACAAAAGCTGTCTACTCACTTTACTATTGGTATCTCAACCATAAAAGCTGTCTACTCACTTTACTATTGGTATCTCAACCATAAACACTGTCCTACTCGTGTTACTATTGGTATCTCAACCATAAAAGCTGTCTACTCACTTTACTATTGGTATCTCAACCATAAAAGCGGTCTACTCACTTTACTACTGGTATCTCAACCATAAACACTGTCCTACTCATGTTACTATTGGTATCTCAACCACAAAAGCTGTCTACTCACTTTACTATTGGTATCTCAACCATAAAAGCTGTCTACTCACTTTACTATTGGTATCTCAACCATAAACACTGTCCTACTCATGTTACTATTGGTGTCTCAACCACAAAAGCTGTCTACTCACTTTACTACTGGAATCTCAACCGTAAACACTGTCCTACTCATGTTACTATTGGTATCTCAACCACAAAAGCTGTCTACTCACTTTACTATTGGTATCTCAACCATAAAAGCTGTCTACTCACTTTACTATTGGTATCTCAACCATAAACACTGTCCTACTCATGTTACTATTGGTGTCTCAACCACAAAAGCTGTCTACTCACTTTACAATTGGTATCTTAACCATAAAAGCTGTCTACTCACTTTACAATTGGTATCTCACCCATAAAATCTGTCTACTCACTTTACTATTGGTGTTTCAACCACAAAAGCTGTCTACTCACTTTACAATTGGTATCTCAACCATAAAAGCTGTCTACTCACTTTACAATTGGTATCTCAACCATAAAAGCTGTCTACTCACTTTACAATTGGTATCTCAACCATAAAAGCTGTCTACTCACTTTACAATTGGTATCTCAACCATAAAAGCTGTCTACTCACTTTACTATTGGTATCTCAACCATAAACACTGTCCCACTCACTTTACTATTGGTATCTGAACCGTAAACACTGTCCCACTCACTTTACTATTGGTATCTCAACCGTAAACACTGTCCTACTCACTTTACTATTGGTATCTCAACCATAAACACTGTCCCACTCACTTTACTATTGGTATCTCAACCATAAACACTGTCCTACTCATGTTACTATCGGTATCTCAACCATAAAAGCTGTCTACTCACTTTACTATTGGTATCTCAACCATAAAAGCTGTCCTACTCACTTTAGTATTAGTATCACAGCCATAAGAGCTGTCTACTCACTTTACTATTGGTATCTCAACCATAAACGCTGTCTTCTCACTTTGCCATTGTTTTCTCAACCATAAAAGATGTCTCCTCACTTTACTATTGGTATCTCAACCATAAAAGCTGTCCTTTTCACTTTACTATCGGTATCTCAACCATGAAAGCTGTCTTCTCACTTTACTATTGGCTTCTCAACCATAAAAGCGGTCTACTCACTTAACTATTGGTATCACAACCATAAACACTGTCCTACTCACTTTACTATTGGTATTATTTGACCTTCCGGACAATGTGTTATCTAAAAGACATACAACCACTCAGGTTCCTGAAAATATCACCATTAACAGAGTAAATGGATACACGATCAAATGGGCAGGAGTAGACTCAATACCGCTAACCAAGTCTCTTGTAACCAGCTGTAAAGCAGACTTTCTTGTCTGTCTTGATAAGACTACCCCAGATTCCATTATTCTTAACTCTTTTTGTAATATCACACAGGCCATTCACAGAAATCTAAGATCTGAACTCTCAAAACCTACTAAAAATAAGCCAGGGTGGTTTGATCGTAAATGTAGTAAGTCGCATGCAGCCCTCATAACTGCCCTACACAAGACCACGAGAGACCGGGAAGCTATCAAAAGTGCTAGGGCAGCGTACAAAAAGTCCCTAAAAGAGTGAAAGGAGGCTATAAGAACTGACCTGTGGCGAGCTTTAAAGCAAGCATCAGATACTAAAGATACAAAATGCTTCTGGAGGGCGGTGAATGCCCCGTTTATGGCCCCAAAAAACCTACCTTGTACTGAAATTTTGATTGGGGAAGATTAGTGGGTGTCCCATTTTTCTAGATTGTACTGTATTCATGATGACCCTGCTTAGGGCAAGAATTCTGGATCAGCTCCATCATGTCTACTCCCAATTGATATTGATTTCAATATGGATAAGGTAATTTTAGCAATTAATAGGTGGAAAAGCCCCGGGCCCAGATCGCATATCAGTGGACCTGTACGAATCCTGCCCCTTTTTTTCGGCCCATTATTAATCCTGGCCCTACGGGCCTGTTGTACACAAGGTTTCACCCTGACTTGGACGGAATCCATATTTGTCCCCATTTCTAAGAAGGGTGACCGCAACGACCCGGCCTGCTACAAACCCAGCTCACTGATAGACTCCCTCGTGAAGGTGGCCGGGTGTGTCATCTTAAATCGACTGCAGTTGTGGGCCGAGGGCACTGGTGTCATCTCTGAGTTACAGTACGGATTCTGCCAAGGCCTTGGTACAGGGGAACAGAGTTTGAATCTATGGCTTCTATTGGGAAAATATATACAGGCTAAAAGGGGGAGCCTATACCTGTGCTTTGTTGACTTGAGCTTGGCCTTTGATTGTGTTAACCATCAGAAGCTGTGGGGTAAATTAGAGGCCATGGGGGTAGAAATCCCTGTTATTAACTTCCTAAAACAGTCCTATCTAGATGCTCGAGCCAGGGACCGCTTTGGGAGAACCGGCGAAATCAGCAATAACTTCCCTGTCAGGAAGGGGGTAGGGCAGTGGTAGATTTTTCCACCTGGACAAATTCCTGTCTATTCCTGTCTATTTCCTTCATAACACACTTCAAGTTCACTAGGAGGATCTCGTCTATCTTCTCTACAATTAATATAACTAAATATTTAATCTCTGGGCAAACTCTACCTCCCCATCCATCCATATTCCAGCACATTACCTCAGTTTTTTCTAAATTGACTAGATATCTTGAGAGTAGGCCAAATTTGGCAGTCAGATGTTCTATTCTTGACAATGTTTGTGCTGGGTCCGAGGTGTAAACTACAAGATCATCTGCATAGAAGCTATTTTACTATGGTTTGGGAGTTGGTGTATGGGAATGATCTTATCATCTAACCTTAATTTGTGTGTGAGTTGTTCCATATATATATCAAAAAGAAGGGGGGACAGTGGGCAACTCTGTCTTGTCCCCCTCCTAATTTCGAACCCTCTTGTTAGAACTCCATTCAGCAGAATTTTTGCTGTGGGTTGCTCGTATAGTTTTTGTGCTGCACCAATTAAGTTAGAGTTAATCCCATTATATCTAGAATGGCCCACAGAAATGACCAACAAACCCGTTCAAACGCTTTGGCGTCGTCTATTGTGATCACCGCCAAAAGGGATTGATCTTTCGACCACTAAATCTATGGTTCTTATTAATGATATTAATGAGAGTGTTAGGTCTTGTAATTGTCTCTTAGGGACATATCCTTTTTGGTCAGGGTGTATCAGGTGTGTTGCCTCCTTAGCTAATCTCCCCACCAATATACCAGTGTATATTTTTACATCCACATTTAATAAGGATATATTACGATATGAGTAGGGATTTTTCGGGTCCTTGGCAGGTTTTAGAATTAACATAATGATAGCCTAATTCCAAGAATTTTGAAATTTTTCCCCCTCCTTATATATAGCATTAAGAAGAGACGTCAATTCTGGAACTATCTCTTCCGATAAAAACTTATAAACCTTAGCCGGAACTGAGTCGGGGCCTGCTGCATTACCGTTCTTCATATGCTTTAATTGTTCTCTTATTTCTGCCTCGGAGAACGGGGAATTCAACCTGACCCTCCCTTCTGCTGTTAGAACCGGGTGACCGATATTACTCAACCAGCTCTTTAAGGCCTCTTCATCGGGTCTTTCTGACTCTGAATAGAGTTCTGAGAAAAGCGTTACCATTCTTTCCTGCATTAACTCTTCATTATTGGATACATCCCCCTCAGCAGTTATATCCATCTCTCTAATATGATTTATTTCCCTGTCAGCCCTCGCCTTCCAGGCCAAGAGAGCTCCCGCTCCTTCTCCATATTCAAAATGTTGCTTACAGCTTACATCCCACCTTTCTCTGCTCTTAGTATCCAGTGTCAGCCTATAGACAATCTAGCTTCATCTAGCTTTTTCCTGTCTCATCATCAGAATGTACATCCTGCTGCAATGTCCTTTCCAAAATCTCTATCTCCTCCAATTTTTGTAGCTCAGCTCGTTCCTCTTTGCTCTGATATGCAGCCAGATTTTGCAATACCCCTCTGACATAGACCTTGTAAGTGTCCCAAACACCGCTAATTGGTGCTGAATTGGCTTTAATAATAAAGAATTCCACCCTCTTTTCTTATAATGTGGCAGTAACTCTTGGATCTAATAAAATTGCTCTCTTCAGGGTCCATCTGCCACATCTCCTTACACTAATCCCCCCAGTGTAATACTAACCATGCTATGGTCCGATATAAGGCATGGGGATATATAGACGTCCTTTATTTTCCCTGCCCATTCTCTATCAACCAATATGTAATCTAACCGGGAAAAAGAATGGTACTTCTTACTATGGAAGGTGTAAGCTCTTTTACACTTCTCAGATGTCTCCAGGCATCCACCATTCCCAACTCTGTAAGCATATGTTTTAGAGCCTGTCTTGTTTTTGGTGCTTGGGGCTGTGCCCCCCTCCTGCTCTTTGATCGATCCGTTATTGGATCTAATAATGTATTGAAATCACCTCCTATTACTATGGGGGATGATTTCTCTCGTGTTTGGGCCGTAGAAACCAACACATATAAACTCTGTACCTGAGCATTTAAGCGTGGCCATCACCCGTCTTCCTGAATCGTCGGTACTGGAGGCCATCAGCACCACCCCTGATCCTTTCCTAACTATTAAAGCAACTCCTTTTGTGTAGTCCAGTTGGTTAGATGATGCGTAGCTTTCTATCCACTTATATTTAGAGAACAACCCTCTACTCTCATCTGCTGTTATATGAGTTACCTGTATAATACATACTTGGGCTTTTGAAGCTTCTAAGTGTCCCATGACCATCCTCTGTCTTTTTTTTTAATCTTAAACGATTCACATTCCGTGTTATGTTTTTTATTTCATTGCAGTCAACTCTGGCATGTTGCAGTCACCTCTGGCAGATTGCAGTCTCCTCCAACTAATTACAGTCACGTCTAGCAGATTGCAGCCCTCTCTGGCAGACTGCAGTCCCCTCTGGTGGATTGCAGTCCCCTCTGGTGGATTGCAGTCCTCTCTGGCAGACTGCAGTCCCCTCTGGTGGATTGCAGTCCCCTCTGGTGGATTGCAGTCCCCTCTGGCAGATTGCAGTCCCCTCTGGTGGATTGCAGTCCCCTCTGGTGGATTGCAGTCCTCTCAGGAAGATTGCAGCCCTCTCTGGCAGATTGCAGTCCCCTCTGGTGGATTGCAGTCCCCTCTGGCAGATTGCAGTCCCCTCTGGTGGATTGTAGTCCCCTCTGGTGGATTGCAGTCCCCTATGGCATATTGCAGTCCCCTCTGGTGGGTTGCAGTCCCCTCTGGCAGATTGCAGCCCTCTCTGACAGATTGCAGTCCTCTCTGGCAGATTGCAGTCCTATCTGGCAGATTGCAGTCCTCTCTGACAGATTGCAGTCCTCTCTGGCAGATTGCAGTCCTATCTGGCAGATTGCAGTCCCCTCTGGCAGATTGCAGTCCCCTCTGGTGGATTGCAGTCCCCTCTGGTGGATTGCAGTCCCCTCGGGTGGACTGCAGTCCTCTCTGGCAGATTGCGGTACGCTCTGGCGGATTGTAGTCCCCTCTGGTGGATTGCAGTCCCCTATGGCAGATTGCAGTCCCCTCTGGTGGGTTGCAGTCCCCTCTGGCAGATTGCAGTCCTGTCTGACAGATTGCAGTCCTCTCTGGCAGATTTCAGTCCTATCTGGCAGATTGCAGTCCTCTCTGACAGATTGCAGTCCTCTCTGGCAGATTGCAGTCCTATCTGGCAGATTGCAGTCCCTTCTGGCAGATTGCAGTCCCCTGTGGTGGATTGCAGTCCCCTCTGGCGGATTGCAGTCCTTTCTGATAGATTGCAGTACTCTCTGGCAGACTGCAGTCCCCTGTGGCGGATTGCAGTCCCCTCTGGCGGATTGCAGTCCCCTCTGGTGGATTGCAGTCCCCTCTGGTGGACTGCAGTCCTCTCTGGCAGATTGCAGTCCTCTCTGACAGAATGCAGTCCTCTCTGGCAGATTGCAGTCCCCTCTGGCAGGTTGCAGTCCTATCTGACAGAATGCAGTCCTCTCTGGCAGATTGCAGTCCTCTCTGGCAGATTGCAGTCCCCTCTGACAGATTGCAGTCCTCTCTGACAGATTGCAGTCCTATCTGGCGGATTGCAGTCCTCTCTGGCAGATTGCAGTCCCCTCTGACAGATTGCAGTCCTCTCTGACAGATTGCAGTCCTATCTGGCGGATTGCAGTCCCCTCTGGCGGATTGCAGCCCCCTCTGGTGGATTGCAGTCCCCTATGGTGGATTGCAGTCCCCTCTGGCGGATTCAGTTCCCTCTGGTGGATTGTAGTCCCCTCTGGCGGGTTGCAGTCCCCTCTGGTGGATTGCAGTACCTCTGGTGGATTTAAGTCCCCTCTGGTGGATTGCAGTCCCCTCTGGTGGATTGCAGTCCTCTCTGGCAGACTGCAGTCCCCTCTGGTGGATTGCAGTCCCCTCTGGCAGATTGCAGTCCCCTCTGGTGGATTGCAGTCCCCTCTGGTGGATTGCAGTCCTCTCAGGAAGATTGCAGCCCTCTCTGGCAGATTGCGGTACGCTCTAGCGGATTGTAGTCCCCTCTGGTGGATTGCAGTCCCCTATGGCAGATTGCAGTCCCCTCTGGTGGGTTGCAGTCCCCTCTGGCAGATTGCAGTCCTCTCTGACAGATTGCTGTCCTCTCCGGCAGATTGCAGTCCTATCTGGCAGATTGCAGTCCTCTCTGACAGATTGCAGTCCTTTCTGGCAGATTGCAGTCCTATCTGGCAGATTGCAGTCCCCTCTGGCAGATTGCAGTCCCCTCTGGTGGATTGCAGTCCCCTCTGGTGGATTGCAGTTCCCTCGGGTGGACTGCAGTCCTCTCTGGCAGATTGCGGTACGCTCTGGCGGATTGTAGTCCCCTCTGGTGGATTGCAGTCCCCTATGGCAGATTGCAGTCCCCTCTGGTGGGTTGCAGTCCCCTCTGGCAGATTGCAGTCCTGTCTGACAGATTGCAGTCCTCTCTGGCAGATTGCAGTCCTATCTGGCAGATTGCAGTCCTCTCTGACAGATTGCAGTCCTCTCTGGCAGATTGCAGTCCTATCTGGCAGATGGCAGTCCCTTCTGGCAGATTGCAGTCCCCTGTGGTGGATTGCAGTCCCCTCTGGCGGATTGCAGTCCTTTCTGATAGATTGCAGTACTCTCTGGCAGACTGCAGTCCCCTGTGGCGGATTGCAGTCCCCTCTGGCGGATTGCAGTCCCCTCTGGTGGATTGCAGTCCCCTATGGTGGATTGCAGTCCCCTCTGGCGGATTCAGTTCCCTCTGGTGGATTGCAGTCCCCTCTGGCGGGTTGCAGTCCCCTCTGGTGGATTTAAGTCCCCTCTGGTGGATTGCAGTCCTCTCTCGTGGATTGCAGTCCCCTCTGGTGGATTGCAGTCGCCTCTGGTGGATTGCAGTCCCCTCTGGTGGATTGCAGTCCCCTATGACGGATTGCAGTCCCCTCTGGCGGATCGCAGGGCCCTCTGGTGGATTGCAGTCCCCTCTGGCGGGTTGCAGTCCCCCCTGGCGGATTCTAGTCCCCTCTGGTGGATTGCAGTCCTCTCTGGCAGATTGCAGTCCTCTCTGGCAGATTGCAGTCCCCTCTGGTGGATTTCAGTATCCTCTGGCAGATTGCAGTCACTTCTGGCACGTTGCAGTCACATGACCAGCATCAACGTTCTAAGATGGCGGAGGGCCCTCAGTTGTCATTGCAGTCACCGAAGAAAGTGATCTAAGCTCTTGATTTTCTTTATCCTGAGAGAAGCCTGTTATTCCAGCCCTGAGACAGACTGAGCATAGGCAGGATTGTCCTGCTCTAATCTGATTGGCTGAGAGTCAGGAGCCCAGGATGTCCTGAGTGTTCAGAGGCCCATGACGAGGAAGGAGAAGACAGGCTGCAGCCACAGATGAAGGGGCCCTCTGGCGTCTGCAGTCTGTGCGCTTGGGACTCAGAGAGGCCTGGTCAGAACACAGTGTTCATTGGTCCTGGGGTGCTTGGAACAGTCTGTCACTGCTTCACCACATCCCAGGACTTGAGACAAACCGGAAGTGGCCATGATAATCAGAGTGGGGATCTCTGAGGTGCCTCCTCCCTCCCCAGGGCCCCTGTAAATAAAAGCCCAGCACTGGCAGACGCAGGCAGAGCCGGGTACAGACATGGAGAGGACCAGAAGAGCACGACTGGCCACAATGCTGCTCGCCCTCTGCATCGGGCTGCCCTACGTGCTGGGGAAGGCGGATGTCGGTGAGTCCAGTGGGTTGCAGGCCTCTTCAGACCCTCACGCCATCATGGCTCTGACGTCATGCACAGAGCTACTACTGGCTGCATGACACTGCATTAACTGCCACTCTAAAATCATGGAACTGTAGGGGCGGGAAACCCTAACCAAACTGTTGGGTGAAAGGGATTACGGCATATTTCAGCAGATAGTATGTTACCGCCATTCTCCAAAGCCAGCCCTATGTTTGAGGTTTGCATCCCTCACATTCGAGGATATTGCCTTGCCTACGGCTCTAATGATTAGAGACATGGGGCCTTGTTTATATATTGGCGGAGAGCGTACTCCGTCACCATGAAGGCCGAGTATGCTCACCGCCAATATACAGGTCCGCCAGCCCAGTTTAGATGCAGGCAGACCATTGGTTGGCCATGGCAGAAACTACCCATTTGGGCCATTGTAGAATTGGCTATATGTCTACCCATCGAATTTAAATGGGCAGACACATAGCTGTTTTCACTGCCCATCACCGCCTGGCAGTAATGGGCAGTGAGAACAAAAAATGCCTCACTCTCTATGGGGGATAACTCCCATTGCATGGGGTGCATTTTGAGTTTTTCTATTTTCACAATGAAAATACGTGTTCAGAAATAAGATTGACGGGCGGCTGCATCTTGTGGGTGGAGTCGTGCGTCACACTAACACATAAAAAAGCATTGTTAGGAACTGCTGTGACAGTGGTTCCTGCCAATGCCTTAGAAATGACCAGCTCAGTGGTCAGTTATATATTTGGCTGGTAGGGGCTCCAACAGGGCAACGGAATTCTTGCTGTGATCCTTGTGTACAAAGATTAGATCCTGTTTGCAGGACGTCAACAAGAGATCCTTATCCTGGGATGGTAACAATAAAAGGTGTCTATCTTAAACATGGCATCACAACAATAAAAGCCGTCCTGGTCACTTTATTATTGGTATCTCAACCGTAAAAGTTGTCTACACACTTTACTATTGGTTTCTCAACCATTAAAGCTACCCTCCTCACTTTACTATTAGTATCTCAGCCATAATAGCTGTCCTACTCACTTTACTATTGGTATCTCAACCGTAAAATCTGTCCTACTCATTTTACTATTGGTATCTCCACCGTAAAATCTGTCCTACACACTTTACTATTGGTATCTCAACCTTAAAAGCTGTCCTGGTCACTTTACGATTGGTATCTCAGCATAAAAGCTCTGTACTCACTTTACTATTGGTATCTCAACCGTAAACGCTGTCTTGGTCACTTTTCTATTGTCGGTTACAAATGTACTAATTACTGAGTACCATGAGAGCAGTAAATAGTCACATCTGCATTTAGATGCAAGTTCCTCTCAGTTATTCTCGTCGGATCCACCTACACTTTTTGGTGGTGGTCAACAAGGGTTGAAGAGTGAATGTGACCGCCATTACAGCACCCTAACAAGTGGTACCTTGTAGATCATAAAAACACAACCCTATTAGGGTCAATACCGCACGGCATCAGTACCGGCTAGTGTAGACACTCAAGTGTAGTGTCAGTTTCACTGAAGAAGGCAGGCGTCGGTCCTACCCCCACGGAGCCGGTCCGGGTAGGCTCATAATGTCCGTGAGTGCTTTTCAATAAAGCATTTTTTTTTTCAAATGCAGCCATTTTCCTTAATGGAATGCGGGATGCGTTTAAAAAACAAAAAGAAACATTTTCTTTACATTTTTTAAGAACAGGCAGTGGTCCGTGGGACCCCTTTCCATTTGTGAATGGGATACCACCTCCTTAAAGTAGGTGGTAAAATGCTAATGTTTTGCAATCGCATTCTCGGTCACAAAACATTCATGCATACTGTTAGAATTTGGGGTCTCTGGTTGGCACAGGTATGCACTTGTGACAAGCAGGGACCCTCTCCTCTAAGTCAGGGCAAGGGACTTACTCCTAGAAATAGCCCCTGCTCACCCTCTAGGCGGCATGGCGCGAGCAGACAAGGCTAATCCCCAGGGCACATACGGTTAAGCATTTGGTATAATACACACATTAAATCATTAACCCACCACACAGAGACACAAGACTGGTTGTTTGTAAACATATACTCTTTATATAAAAACTCTCAAGCAGGCTTTAGAATACAGACTTAGTATATAAAACGGTTACTTTTAAAATGACGCCACAGTGCTTAAATATAATGGACAGTACTGAGAATAGATTCAATCACTCCCAAAACGGCTTCACAGTACTACAAAATGGTTCCAGTTATGTTTAAAGGGGATTCCACAATATTTAGAGCAAGATGCAGTTCTTTTTGACAATACTTGTTAAGACTGCGCTTCGTAGCGCTCCTGTTTGCTCCGTGCAGTGTGACGAATAAGGCCTCGCTAAGGCTCACGCGTGTCGCGTTAGGCGCATACGACGTGGCCTGTTTTCCACGAGGGGTACGAGTCGTACCAATTCTGTGCGATTCGTACTACGTTTCTAACCAGGGCCTTCACAATAGCACGCGCCTCGCGGACACGTTAGTCCTGGGCACGACGCACGATGCTGAGCGTACTGAGGGCTTTGGATGCACAAGAGGGCGGTACGAGCCGTAGGCTTCAATGCGACTCACACCGTTCACAGCTACATTACCTTTGGTCTTTGGTTCGGTGCGGACCAGCAGGGGGAGAGCCAATGCCTCACGTCGCGGTGTTCTCCTTGTTGTGGTGCGAGCTACGGCTCGGAGAGCTCGATAGTCACTGTACTCGGCGGGGATGGAGCGTTGTGGGGAAGCTCTTCGTTGCGACGTACGCACAGCTACTGGAAAGGGCCAGACACTCGAGTGCGGGGCAGAGCAGCAGTACGAGTCAAAGGGTACAAGACTTACCCAGCCGCGCCACGTGCCGCAACTGCTCACGAACAGCATCAGGCGCTTCCAACAGGACAGTTCACAAGGGGGAAAGCAGGCACAGGGCGAGGTCCCTTCTTACGGTGCGAGCTACGGCTCGTGCAGGCGGCAGTTACGGTGCTCGGGCCTGTGGGGCTGGTCCATACGATGCGAACTGGGGCTTTGACAGGCAGAAGTCACATTGCTCGGCGGGACCAAGGTGCCCAGGGCTTTTCCAAGTGCGCGGCGGATTTCCACGACGTACTCAGGTTCTCCCAGGTTGAACTGCGGGGAAATGCAGCACTCACAGCAGCTTCTCTTTCCAGGGGGATAGAGCCCAATGGTCCTGGGGCTCAGTTCAGGGGGCAAGTTCACAAGCAAGCCCTTGGAGATTGTTCACAGGTTACACAAGTAGATTTCAAAAGTCCTTCAGTCTTTTCCTCTCCTTCTTGCAGCAAGGCACCCACCACAGGCCAGTCTCTCAGGCTAGAGACAGTAGTCCTCCATGCAGCTTTCCCAGGTCCTTCTCTTCGGGCAGAGTTTCTTCTTGGCGTAAACAGGATCTGATTTCTTAGGAGCAGGGCTCCTACTTTTATACACCATTTCTTTTGTTCTCGCAGGCCAGGGGGCCTTTGCCTAATCCAGTCAGTCTCTGAGCATTTTGTTTTTCAGGCCCTGGCTTCTTCTTTCAGTGTGCAGGGCAGGGACATCAGACGCTCCGCAGGAGGTGGAGCCAGCATTGTGATGACAAGTACAGTCAGGAGCACTCTGTTGACAGTCTTCCCTCTTGCTGGACCAGGTGCAGGGCAGAGTCATTGGTCGCTCTCCAGGGGGCGGAGCCAGCATTGTGGTGGCAGAGCCCAGCCCTATTCAGAGTCAAGGGGCACTCCCCCCAGCCATCCTGGTGTAATCTCTCTATTCACCACCTGTCAACCCCAGCCTGTCCCCTGGAATTCCCCAGCCCTGTCACACACAGAAACCAGACAGCAGATATGCATCAGAGGAGAGGCGGGCTGAAATGGTTAGGCAAGCAAATACTAACTTTTTAAAGTCGTATTTGCAAACACAGGATATTAAAATAAACTTTCTTAAAAGAAGTATTTTATTATTCTGAGTTCAGGCATGCTAAACTTGACTTTCTACCATGGTCTCTGAGTATGTTGGGATTATAGAGTGTAATAATTCCAGCAGCCCATTCTGGCCTATGGATAGTAGGTAGCCTTACAATAGTGAAAAACGAAAATGGCTGTAATTCACTATTAGGACATGCCACACACATCAGGGCATGTCCTACCTTATGCTTACAATGCACCCTGCCCTTGGGCCTACCATAGGGGTGACTAACATGACGTTAAGCGAAGGTTTAGGGACTGGCAAGTATGTGTACTTGCGCAGTTAGCATGACAGTACCAGACTGCACGCAGGTTCTGCAATGGCAGACCTTAGGCACATTTTACCAGGCCGCTTCTGTGGGTGGCACAACCAGTGCTGCAAGCCCATCAGCAGCATTTGTATTTACAAGCCAGGGCACTCCTGGTGCACTTTACTGGGGACTGACAGTAAACCAAATAGGCCAATCATGGAAATCAATCACATATACATTTTATACAGGGAGAGCATATGCACTTTAGCACTGGTCAGCAGTGGTAAAGTGCCCAGAGTCATTAAACCAACAAAAACAGGTCAGAGAGACTATTGGAGGAAGGCAAAAAGTTCAGGGATGACCCTGCCAAGAGGGCCAAGTCCAACACATACTATTAGGATTCACTATTTGGAAGGGACACCCTAAACATGCCCCTTCCAAATAGCAAATCGCAAACTCATTTTGCGATTCGGCAACATGTTACCGAATCGGAAAATTAGGTTTGCTGCATCAGAAATGCATTTTTTGCGATCACAAACTTTTGCGAGGAGCAAAATGCATGATGCATCTGGCCCTGTATGTCTAGTGTGGATGTGCGGAGACTCCATCATGATCCCACTGTACCTCCAGTTGTGGGGAACATGAATCCAAACCTCGCTCGGGTAATGCCGAAAGCAGGATGGAGGCAAAACGTCTGAGCCACCGAAGAAACACAGACTCTCACATGCACCTCCCTCAACCAGGGGTGTCCACAGCCTCCAAAGCAATATTTGGTAAGGAGGTAAACTTCAGAAAGCATTGTGATGGCTCCACTCTTGTGTGATGATTCTCTGCTGTGGTTGCGCTGTGGCGTGGCTGCGCTTTGGTGTAGGTGTGCTCTGGTGTGGCTGTGCTCTGGTGTGGCTGCGTTTTGGTGTAGGTGTGCACTGGTGTGGGTGTGCTCTGGTGTGGCTGTGCTCTGGTGTGGATGTGCTCTGCTGTGACTGTGCTCTGGTGTGGCTGCGCTAAGGTGTGGGTGTGCTCTGGTGTGGATGTGCTCTGGTGTGGCTGTGCTCCGGCGTAGCTGTGCTTTGGTATAGGTGTGCTTTGGTGTTGGTTGTGCACTGGTGTTGGTTGTGCACTGGTGTGGCTGTGCACTGGTGCGGCTGTGGTCTGGTGTGGCTGTGGTCTGGTGTGGCTGTGCTCAGCTGTGGCTGCGCTCTGGTGTGGCTGTGCACTGGTGTGGCTCTGCTCTGGTGTAGCTGTGCTTTGGTGTAGGTGTGCACTGGTGTGGATGTGCTCTGGTGTGGCTGCGCTCTGGTGTGGGTGTGCTCTGGTGTAGCTGTGTTCTGGTGTGGCTGCGCTTTGGTATAGGTGTGCTTTGGTGTGGCTGTGGTCTGCTGTGGCTGTGCTCTGGTGTGGCTGTGCTCTGCTGTGGCTGTGCTCTGGTGTGGCTGCGCTCTGGTGTGGTTGTGCTCTGATGTCGCTGTGCTCTGGTGTGGCTGCGCTTTGGTGTAGGTGTGCTCTGGTGTGGCTGTGCTCTGGTGTGGCTCCGCTCTGGTGTGGCTGTGCTCTTCTTTGGTTAGGCTGTGGTGTGGCTGTGCTCTGGTGTGGCTGTGCTCTGGTGTGGCTGCTCTTTGGTGTAGGTGTGCTCAGGTGTGGCTGCGCTCTGGTGTGGGTGTGCACTGGTGTGGCTGTGTTGTGGTGTGGCTGTGCTCTGGTGTGGCTGCGCTTTGGAATAGGTCTTCTCTCGTGTGACTGTGCTCTGGTGTGGCTGCGCTCTAGTGTGGGTCTGCACTGGTGTGGCTGTGCTCAGGTGTGGCTGCGCTTTGGTGTAGCTGCACTTTGGTGTAGGTGTGCACTGATGTGGATGTGCTCTGGTGTGGTTGTGCTCTGGTGTGGCTACGCTTTGGTGTAGGTGTGCACTGGTGTGGCTGTGCTCTGGTGTGGCTGCGCTCTGGTGTGGGTCTGCACTGGTGTGGCTGTGCTCTATTGTGGCTGCGCTTTGGTGTATGTGTGCACTGGTGTGGTCTTCTCTGGTGTGGCTGCACTTTGGTGTAGGTGTGCACTGGTGTGGCTGTGCTCTGGTGTGGTGGCTGTAGTGTAGGTGTGTACTAGTGTGGCTGTGATCTGGTGTGTCTGTGCTCTGGTGTGGCTGCGCTTTGGTGTAGGTGTGCACTGGTGAGGCTGTGCTCTGGTGTGGCTGCGCTCTGGTGTGTGTGTGCACTGGTGTGGATGTGCTCTGGTGTGGCTGCGCTTTGTTTTAGGTGTGCACTGGTGTGGCTGTTCTCTGGTGTGGTTGCGCTCTGGTCTGGGTGTGCACTGGTGTGGCTGTGCTCTGGTGTGGCTGTGCTTTGGTATAGGTGTGCTCTGGTGTGGATGTGCTCTGCTGTGGCTGTGCTCTGGTGTGGCTGCACTCTGGTGTGGGTGTGCTCTGGTGGGGCTGTGCTCTGGTGTGGCTGCGCTTCGGTGTAGGTGTGCTCTGGTGTGGCTGCGCTCTGGTTTGACTCCGCTCTGGTGTGGCTGTGCTTTGCTGTGGCTGTGCTCTGGTGTGGCTGCGCTCTGGTGTCGGTTTGCTCTGGTGTGGATGTGCTCTGGTGTGGCTGCATTTCGGTGTAGGTGTGCTCTGGTGTGGCTGTGCTCTGGTGTGGTTGCGCTCTGGTGTGGCTCCGCTCTGGTGTGGCTGTGCTCTGCTGTGGTATGGCTGTGCTATGGTGTGGCTGCACTTTGGTGTAGGTGTGCTCTGGTGTGGCTGTGCTCTGCTGTGGCTGCGCTCTGGTGTGGGTGTGCTCTGGTGTGGCTGCGCTTTGGTGTAGGTGTACACTGGTGTGGCTGTGCTCTGGTGTGGCCGCGCTCTGGTGTGGCTCCGCTCTGGTGTGGCTGTGCACTGGTGTGACTGTGCTCTGGTGTGGCTGCGCTTTGGTGTAGGTGTGCACTTTTGTGGCTGTGCACTGGTGTGGCTGTGCTCTGTGTAGCTGTTGTTTGGTCTAGGTGTCCACTGGTGTGGCTGTGCTCTGGTGTGGCTGCGCTCTGGTGTGGCTGTGCTCTGGGGTGGCTGTGCTCTGGTGTGGCTGCGCTTTGGTGTAGGTGTGCTCTGGTGTGGCTGCGCTCTGGTGTGACTCTGGCTCTGCTGTGGTATGGCTGTGCTATGGTGTGGCTGCACTTTGGTGTAGGTGTGTTCTAGCGTGGCTGTGCTCTGCTGTGGCTGTGCTTTGGTGTAGGTGTGCTGTGGTGTGGCTGTGCTCTGGCGTGGCTGAGCTCTGGTGTGGCTGCTCTTTGGTGTAGGTGTGCTCTGGTGTGGCTGTGCTCTGTTGTGGCTGTACTCTGGTGTGGCTGAGCTTTGGCATAGGCGTGCACTGGTGTGGCTGTGCTCTGGTGTGACTGTGCTCTGGTGCGGCTGCGTTTTGGTATAGGTGTGCACTGGTTTGGCTGTGCTCTGGTGTGGCTGCGCTTTGGTATAGGTGTTCTCTGGTGTGGCTGTGCTCTGCTCTGGCTGCGCTTTGGTATACGTGTGCATGGGTGTGACTGTGCTATGGTGTGGCTGTGCTCTGGTGTGACTGCACTTTAGTTTAGGTATGCACTGGTGTGGCTGTGCTCTGGTGTGGCTGCGCTCTGGTATGACTTGCTTTGGTGTGGCTGCGCTGTGGTTTGGCTGTGCTTGGGTGTGGCTGCAATCTGGTGTGGCTGCGCTCTGGCGTGGCTCTGCTCTGATGTGGCTGTGCTCCGCTGTGGTTGTGCTCTGGTGTGGCTGTGCTCTGGTGTGGGTGTGCTCTAATGTGGCTGTGCTCTGGTGTGGCTGTGCTTTGGTGTGGGTGTGCTCTTGTGTGGCTGCGCTCTGGTTGGCTGTGCTCTGGTGTGGCTGTGCTCTGCTGTGGCTGTGCTCTGGTGTGGCTGTGCTTTGGTGTAGGTGTGCTCTGGTGTGGCTGTGCTCTGCTATGGCTGGGCTCTGGTGTGGCTGTGCTCTGGTGTGGTTGTGCTCTGGTGTGGCTGTGCTCTGGTGTGGCTGCGCTTTGGTGTAGGTGTGCTCTGGTGTGGCTCCGCTCTGGTGTGGCTGTGCTATGGTGTGGCTGCGCTTTGTTGTAGGTGTGCTCTGGTGTGGCTGTGCTCTGCTGTGGCTGCGCTTTGGTGTAGGTATGCTGTGGTGTGGCTGTGCTTTGGTGTATATATGCACTGGTGTGGCTGTGCTCTGGTGTGGCTGCGCTTTGGTGTAGGTGTGCACTGGTGTGGCTGTGCTCTGGGGTGGCTGTGCTCTGGTGTGGCTGCGCTTTGGTGTAGGTGTGCTCGGGTGCGGCTGCGCTCTGGTGTGACTTCGCTCTGGTGTGGCTGTGCTCTGCTGTGGTATGGCTGTGCTATGGTGAGGCTGCACTTTGGTGTAGGTGTGTTCTAGCGTGGCTGTGCTCTGCTGTGGCTGTGCTTTGGTGTAGGTGTGCTGTGGTGTGGCCGTGCTCTGGCGTGGCTGAGCTCTGGTGTGGCTGCTCTTTGGTGTAGGTGTGCTCTGGTGTAGCTGTGCTCTGTTGTGGCTGTACTCTGGTGTGGCTGCGCTTTGGCATAGGCGTGCACTGGTGAGGCTGTGCTCTGGTGTGACTGTGCTCTGGTGCGGCTGCGTTTTGGTATAGGTGTGCACTGATGTGGCTGTGCTCTGGTGTGGCTGCGCTTTGGTATAGGTGTTCTCTGGTGTGGCTGTGCTCTGCTGTGGCTGCGCTTTGGTATACGTGTGCACGGGTGTGACTGTGCTATGGTGTGGCTGTGCTCTGGTGTGACCGCACTTTAGTGTAGGTATGCACTGGTGTGGCTGTGCTCTGGTGTGGCTGCGCTCTGGTATGACTCGCTTTGGTGTGGCTGCGCTGTGGTTTGGCTGTGCTTGGGTGTGGCTGCGATCTGGTGTGGCTGCGCTCTGGCGTGGCTCTGCTCTGATGTGGCTGTGCTCCGCTGTGGTTGTGCTCTGGTGTGGCTGTGCTCTGGTGTGGGTGTGCTCTAATGTGGCTGTGCTCTGGTGTGGCTGTGCTTTGGTGTAGGTGTGCTCTGGTGTTGCTGCGCTCTGGTGTGGCTCCGCTCTGGTGTGGCTGTGCTCTGCTGTGGCTGTGCTCTGGTGTGGCTGTGCTTTGGTGTAGGTGTGCTCTGGTGTGGCTGCGCTCTGGTGTGGCTCCGCTCTGGTGTGGCTGTCCTCTGCTGTGGCTGTGCTCTGGTGTGGCTGTGCTCTGGTGTGTTTGTGCTCTGGTGTGGCTGTGCTCTGGTGTGGCTGCGCTTTAGTGTAGGTGTGCTCTGGTGTGGCTGCGCTCTGGTGTGGCTCCGCTCTGGTGTGGCTGTGCTCTGCTGTGGCTGTGCTCTGGCGTGGCTGAGCTCTGGTGTGGCTGCTCTTTGGTGTAGGTGTGCTCTGGTGTAGCTGTGCTCTGTTGTGGCTGTACTCTGGTGTGGCTGAGCTTTGGCATAGGCGTGCACTGGTGTGGCTGTGCTCTGGTGTGACTGTGCTTTGGTGCGGCTGCGTTTTGGTATAGGTGTGCACTGGTTTGGCTGTGCTCTGGTGTGGCTGCGCTTTGGTATAGGTGTTCTCTGGTGTGGCTGTGCTCTGCTCTGGCTGCACTTTGGTATACGTGTGCACGGGTGTGACTGTGCTATGGTGTGGCTGTGCTCTGGTGTGACTGCACTTTAGTTTAGGTATGCACTGGTGTGGCTGTGCTCTGGTGTGGCTGTGCTCTGGTATGACTTGCTTTGGTGTGGCTGCGCTGTGGTTTGGCTGTGCTTGGGTGTGGCTGCAATCTGGTGTGGCTGCGCTCTGGCGTGGCTCTGCTCTGATGTGGCTGTGCTCCGCTGTGGTTGTGCTCTGGTGTGGCTGTGCTCTGGTGTGGGTGTGCTCTAATGTGGCTGTGCTCTGGTGTGGCTGTGCTTTGGTGTGGGTGTGCTCTTGTGTGGCTGCGCTCTGGTTGGCTGTGCTCTGGTGTGGCTGTGCTCTGCTGTGGCTGTGCTCTGGTGTGGCTGTGCTTTGGTGTAGGTGTGCTATGGTGTGGCTGCGCTCTGGTGTGG
The DNA here is from genome assembly GCF_964261635.1 of Lissotriton helveticus. Taxonomy (NCBI): domain Eukaryota; kingdom Metazoa; phylum Chordata; class Amphibia; order Caudata; family Salamandridae; genus Lissotriton; species Lissotriton helveticus. The sequence continues at coordinate 2,094,402,459 of NC_136067.1, forward strand.
CGGCTCCGCTCTGGTGTGGCTGTGCTCTGCTATGGCTGGGCTCTGGTGTGGCTGTGCTCTGGTGTGGTTGTGCTCTGGTGTGGCTGTGCTCTGGTGTGGCTGCGCTTTGGTGTAGGTGTGCTCTGGTGTGGCTCCTCTCTGGTGTGGCTGTGCTATGGTGTGGCTGCGCTTTGTTGTAGGTGTGCTCTGGTGTGGCTGTGCTCTGCTGTGGCTGCGCTTTGGTGTAGGTATGCTGTGGTGTGGCTGTGCTTTGGTGTATATGTGCACTGGTGTGGCTGTGCTCTGGTGTGGCTGCGCTTTGGTGTAGGTGTGCACTGGTGTGGCTGTGCTCTGGGGTGGCTGTGCTCTGGTGTGACTGCGCTTTGGTGTAGGTGTGCTCGGGTGCGGCTGCGCTCTGGTGTGACTTCGCTCTGGTGTGGCTGTGCTCTGCTGTGGTATGGCTGTGCTATGGTGAGGCTGCACTTTGGTGTAGGTGTGTTCTAGCGTGGCTGTGCTCTGCTGTGGCTGTGCTTTGGTGTAGGTGTGCTGTGGTGTGGCCGTGCTCTGGTGTGGCTGAGCTCTGGTGTGGCTGCTCTTTGGTGTAGGTGTGCTCTGGTGTAGCTGTGCTCTGTTGTGGCTGTACTCTGGTGTGGCTGCGCTTTGGCATAGGCGTGCACTGGTGAGGCTGTGCTCTGGTGTGACTGTGCTCTGGTGCGGCTGCGTTTTGGTATAGGTGTGCACTGATGTGGCTGTGCTCTGGTGTGGCTGCGCTTTGGTATAGGTGTTCTCTGGTGTGGCTGTGCTCTGCTGTGGCTGCGCTTTGGTATACGTGTGCACGGGTGTGACTGTGCTATGGTGTGGCTGTGCTCTGGTGTGACCGCACTTTAGTGTAGGTATGCACTGGTGTGGCTGTGCTCTGGTGTGGCTGCGCTCTGGTATGACTCGCTTTGGTGTGGCTGCGCTGTGGTTTGGCTGTGCTTGGGTGTGGCTGCGATCTGGTGTGGCTGCGCTCTGGCGTGGCTCTGCTCTGATGTGGCTGTGCTCCGCTGTGGTTGTGCTCTGGTGTGGCTGTGCTCTGGTGTGGGTGTGCTCTAATGTGGCTGTGCTCTGGTGTGGCTGTGCTTTGGTGTAGGTGTGCTCTGGTGTTGCTGCGCTCTGGTGTGGCTCCGCTCTGGTGTGGCTGTGCTCTGCTGTGGCTGTGCTCTGGTGTGGCTGTGCTTTGGTGTAGGTGTGCTCTGGTGTGGCTGCGCTCTGGTGTGGCTCCGCTCTGGTGTGGCTGTCCTCTGCTGTGGCTGTGCTCTGGTGTGGCTGTGCTCTGGTGTGGTTGTGCTCTGGTGTGGCTGTGCTCTGGTGTGGCTGCGCTTTAGTGTAGGTGTGCTCTGGTGTGGCTGCGCTCTGGTGTGGCTCCGCTCTGGTGTGGCTGTGCTCTGCTGTGGCTGTGCTCTGGTGTGGCTGTGCTCTGGTGTGGTTGTGCTCTGGTGTGGCTGTGCTCTGGTGTGGCTGCGCTTTAGTGTAGGTGTGCTCTGGTGTGGCTGCGCTCTGGTGTGGCTCAGCTCTGGTGTGGCTGTGCTATGGTGTGGCTGCGCTTTGTTGTAGGTGTGCTCTGGTGTGGCTGTGCTCTGCTGTGGCTGCGCTTTGGTGTAGGTATGCTGTGGTGTGGCTGTCCTTTGGTGTATGTGTGCACTGGTGTGGCTTTGCTCTGGTGTGGCTGCGCTTTGGTGTAGGTGTGCACTGGTGTGGCTGTGCTCTGGTGTGGCTGCGATCTGGTTTGGGTGTGCACTGGTATGGCTGTGCTCTGGTGTGGCTGCGCTTTGGTGTAGGTGTGCACTGGTGTGGCTGTGCTCTGGTATGGCTGCGCTTTGGTGTAGGTGTGCACTGGTGTGGCTGTGCTCTGGTGTGGCCGCACTCTGGTGTGGCTCCGCTCTGGTGTGGCTGTGCTCTGCTGTGGTTGCGCTGTGGTTTGGCTGTGCTCTGGTGTGGCTGCGCTTTGGTGTAGGTGTGCACTGGTGTGGCTGTGCTCTGGTGTGGCTGTGCTTTGGTGTAGGTGTGCACTTTTGTGGCTGTGCACTGGTGTGGTTGTGCTCTGGTATAGCTGTTGTTTGGTGCAGGTGTGCACTGGTGTGGCTGTGCTCTGGTGTGGCTGTGCTCTGGTGTGGCTGTGCTCTGGTGTGGCTGCGCTCTGGTTTGACTCTCTTTGGTGTGTCTGCGCTGTGGTGTAGCTGTGCTCTGGTGTGGCTGTGCTCTGGTGTGGCTGCGCTTTGGTGTAGGTGTGCTCTGGTGTGGCTGCGCTGTGGTGGGGCTGTGCTCTTCTGTGGCTATGCTGTTAAGTGGCTGTGCTCTGGTGTGGCTGCTCTTTGGTGTGGGTGTGCTCTGATGGGATGTATGTCGTTACTACGCATGCATTTACAACGCATGCCTTTACGACGCAACTTTTACAACGCAAGTCGTTACAACGACTTGCGTTGGGGGGCGCTGGATAGTGAATAGTTTAATTTACTATTCCAACTCCAGTCCCCGTGGATAGTAGGGAAGGAGTTGGATAGTAAATTAAACTATTCCCTGTCCTGGATCGCCCCCCAGCGCAAGTCGTTGTAACGACTTGCGTTGTAAAAGTTGCATCGTAAAGGCACAGCGTTGTAAAAGTTGCGTAGTAAACGCTGTTCCCCCTCTGATGTGGCTGTACTCTGGTGTGGCTGCGCTTGGGTGTAGGTGTGCACTGGTGTGGCTGTGCTCTGGTGTGGCTGAGCTCTGGTGTGGCTGCTCTTTGGTGTAGGTGTGCTCTGGTGTGGCTGTGCTCTATTGTGGCTGTTCTCTGTTAAGGCTGCGCTTTGGCATAGGCGTGCACTAGTGTGGCTGTGCTCTGGTGTGGCTGTGTTCTGGTGTGGCTGCGTTTTGGTATAGGTGTGCACTGGTGTGGCTGTGCTCTGGTGTGACTATGCTCTGGTGTGGGTGAGCTTTGGTATAGGTGTTCTTTGGTGTGGCTGTGCTCTGCTGTGGCTGCGCTTTTGTATACGTGTGCACGGGTGTGGCTGTGCTCTGGTGTGGCTGTGCTCTGGTGTGACTGCACTTTGGTGTAGGTGTGCACTGGTGTGGCTGTGCTCTGGTGTGCCTGCGCTCTCGTTTGACTCGCTTTGGTGTGGCTGCGCTGTGGTGTGGCTGTGCTTGAGTGTGGCTGCGCTCTGGTGTGGCTGCGCTCTGGCGTGGCTCCGCTCTAGTGTGGCTCCGCTCTGCTGTGGCTGTGCTCTGGTGTGGCTGCGCTCTGGTGTGGGTGTGCTCTGGTCTGGCTGTGCTCTGGTGTAGGTGTGCTCTGGTGTGGGTGTGCCCTGGTGTGGCTGAGCTCTGGTGTGGCTGCTCTTTGGTCTATGTGTGCTCTGGCGTGGCTCCACTCTAGTGTGGCTCCGCTCTGCTGTGGCTGTGCTCTGGTGTGGCTGCGCTCTGGTGTGGGTGTGCTCTGGTGTGGCTGTGCTTTGGTGTAGGTGTGCTCTGGTGTGGGTGTGCCCTGGTGTGGCTGAGCTCTGGTGTGGCTGCTCTTTGGTGTATGTGTGCTCTGGGGTGGCTGTGCTCTGGTGTGGCTGCGCTCTGGTGTGGGTGTGCCCTGGTGTGGCTGTGCTCTGGTGTGGCTGCGCCCTGGTGTGCGTGTGCTCTGGTGTGGCTGCACTTTGGTGTAGGTGTGCTCTGGTGTGGCTGTGCTCTGGCTTGACTGCGCTTTGATGTGGGTGTGCTTTGATGTAGCTGCGCTGTTGTGTGGTTGCGTTGTGGTGTCAATGCACTCTGGTGTCGCTGCTCTGTGGTTTGGCTGTGCTCTGGTGTGGCTGCTCTGTGGTGTAACTGCACTGTGGTTTGGCTTGCTTTGGTGTCTACACTTTGGTGTGGGTGTGCTCCGGTGTGGGTGTTCTCTGGAGTGGCTGTGCTCAAGTGTGTGTGCGGTTTGGTGTGGCTGCGCTCTGGTTTGACTCGATTTGGTGTGGCTGTGCTTTGGTTTGGCTGCTCTTTAGTGTGACTGCATTTTGGTTTGGCTTGATTTGGTGTGATTGTATTTTGGTTTGGCTTGATTTGCTGTGGGTGTGCTCTGGTGTGGGCATGCTCTGATGAGCTGGAAGGGAGACTCTGGAACTCCAGAAAGCTCAGACCTTAGAACCGTGAGCAGGAGCGAGCGCCCTCTGGGCTCTGCAGAATATTCAAAGCTTTAGCATCCCTGAGGGCTGCTCACATCCAGGGCTGGTGGCTTCATGTGGCAGTCCAAACTTGTGGGCCAGGGCTGGGGGGACCGCTCTCCGGAGACCCAGTGCCCGCGGACATGGGTGACTCCTCACACACAGGGAGGAGGGAAGGGAAGGGACCTGACCCTGTCTTCATACATTCACCAGTAGTGTGGAATACCGGCTATCAAAGTCCACGTCCCTTCAGTAGCTGTAGACCAAGAAACTGCAATGACAGGCTGCGGCCGCCTACTGGACATAGAAATGCCTACACCAGCCATCACGTGCAGGTTAGTATGCACTCAGTGGCTACACCTGGGATCAAGTCCAGGCTAGTATCTAACTAGCATTAAAAGATAAGATAGCATTGGCAAAAAAAACACAAGTGGATACTGGCACTATGGCATAAGAGGACACTGGCACTAAGGCATAAGAGGACACTGGCACTATGGCATAAGACAACACTGGCACTATGGCATAAGAGGACACTGGCACTATGGCATAAGACAACACTGGCACTATGGCATAAGACAACACTGGCACTATGGCATAAGAGGACACTGGCACTAAGGCATAAGAGGACACTGGCACTAAAGCATAAGAGGACACTGGCACTATGGCATAAGAGGACACTGGCACTATGGCATAAGAGGACACTGGCACTAAGGCATAAGAGGACACTGGCACTGAAGCATAAGAGGACCCTCGCACTGAGGGATCAGGGGACACTGGCACTGAAGCATAAGAGGACCCTGGCACTAAGGGATCAGGGGACACTGGCACTAAGGCATAAGAGGACACCAGCCTTAAGGCATGAGAGGACACTGGCACTAAGGCATAAGAGGACACTGGCACTATGGCATAAGACAACACTGGCACTATGGCATAAGAGGACACTGGCACTATGGCATAAGAGGACACTGGCACTAAGGCATAAGAGGACACTAACACTGAAGCATAAGAGGACCCTGGCACTGAGGGATCAGGGGACACTGGCACTGAAGCATAAGAGGACCCTGGCACTAAAGGATCATAGGACACTGGCACTAAGGCATAAGAGGACACTGGCACTGTGGTATTAGAGGATAATGGCAGTAAGGCCTAAATAGACACTGGCACTAAGTGATAAGTGGACATTGGCACTAAAGCATAAGACGACACTGGCACTATGGCATAAGCGGACACTGGCACTAAAGCATAAGACGACACTGGCACTATGGCATAAGACAACACTGGCACTATGGCATAAGACAACACTGGCACTATGGCATAAGAGGACATGGCACTAAGGCATAAGAGGACACTGGCACTGAAGCATAAGAGGACCCTGGCACTGAGGGATCAGGGGACACTGGCACTAAAGCATAAGAGGACCCTGGCACTAAGGGATCAGAGGACACTGGCACTAAGGCATAAGAGGACACTGGCACTGTGGTATTAGAGGACACAGACTTCCGGGTGATGTCGACCGCACCAGCTTGCTCCGATGCGGCTTGAAGAGAACGAATTCGACTAACAAGTGAAGGGAACTGCCACAGATGGCGAAATTGATTTACTGCCACCCCTTTCGTAAATAAAGCCAGACGACTCCCTCAAAAGCCACAGTTAAACTGCTTTTGAACACTAAACTTGCTGAATACAACCCGTCGTTCCAGTGCCCCATTCAGGAAAGCACATATTCCTGTGTACAGCCCACGTGCAGACGCTAACGCCTCCCATTAGCCGATTGAAGTTAGACCTTGACTACTCAGATCCTCTGTTTGGTCCTGATGAGAATCGGACAAAGGGTCCGGTTCGAAACGCGTCGACCTTTATTATTATTTTTTGGTATCCTATGTCAGATAATTGTTTATGCATTGTTGCCCTTGAGTAGAAACGTATATTCAGTATTGAAAGTATGGGAACAATTTTGTAATGTGATTTATTGATATATGTTTTGACATAGGCCCCATTTGTTTTTTGTTGTATGTTTTACGTTTTTGGGAGCTTGAAGGTTTTGAATGCTTACATGAAGACGAATTGAGTCAGGTTACAAAAGATGTGGTTATGAATGGTTCTATTCGCTGTGAATTCCTCGTTAATTGTTTGTTCACGTCTGTCTCTAAATTATAGGTGTCACACATATTTATAATTACTATTTGTACTTTGTGTCTTTTTGAAGTTTTTGAAATGAAATAAATGATGACGGATTAAATCCATACATGACTAATAATTTATTGGTTGTTAGCCATTCATAACTGATGGTGTTTAGAGTAGATTTCAGTATTGGCATTTTGTTTTGGTTATCTAAGTATATAGACTCTGCCTTACTGAAGGTGAGTCAAAGCCCTGTTGTGTTTCTTCAGCATAAGAGGACCCTGGCACTGAGGGATCAGGGGACGCTGGCACTGAAGCATAAGAGGACTCCGGCACTAAGGCATAAGAAGACACCAGCCTTAAGGCATGAGAGGACACTGGCACTAATGCATAAGCGGACACCAGCTGTAAGGGATAAGAGGACACTGGGAGTAAGGGATCAGAGGACACTGGCACAAAGGCATAAGAGGACACTGGCACTGTGGCATTGGAGGATACTGACACTAAGGCCTAAATAGACACTGGCACTAAGGGATAAGAGGACATTGGCACTAATGCATAAGCAGACATCAGCTCTAAGGGACAAGAGGACACTGGCGGTAAGGCATAAAGGGACACTGGCACTAAGTGATAAGAAGACATTGGCTCTAATGCCTAAGCGAACATCAGCTCTAAGGCATAAGAGGACACTGGCACTAAGGCATAAGAGGATACTGGCCGTAAGGCATAAGTAGACACTGGCAGTAAGGGATAAGAGAACACTGGCACTAAGGCATAAGAGGACATTGGCACTAAGGCATAAGTAGACACTGGCACTAAGGCATAAGTAGACACCAGCACTAAGGCATAAGAGGACAATGTCACTAAGGGATAAGAAGACACTGGCACTAAGGGGTAAGCGAACATTGGCATAAGAGGACACCAGACTTAAGGTATAAGTGGACACTGGCACTAAGGGATCAGAGGACACTGGCATTAATGCATAAGGGGAAACTGGCACTAGGGGATACGAGGACACTGGCACTAAGGGATAAGAGGACACACACTATGGCATAAGAGGACACTGGCACTAAGGCATAAGAGCACACTGCCACTAGGGCATAAGAGGACACTGGCCCTAAAGGATAAGAGGACATTGGCAATATGGCATAAGGGGACACTGGCACTAAGGCATGAGAGGACACTGGCACTATGGCATAAGACAACACTGGCAGTAAGGGATCAGAGGACACCGGCACTAAGGCATAAGAGGACACTGGCACTAAGAGATAAGAGAACACTGGCACAAAGGCATAGAGAGCACTGTCACTAAGGGACAAGAAGACACCAGCACTAAGGTGGCACAGCAGGACACTGGCCTTAAGGCATAAGAAGACCCTGGCACTAAGGGATCAGAGGACAATGACACTAATGGATAAGAAGACACTGGCACTGAGGCATAAGAGGACACTGGCACTAAGTGATAAGAAAGCACTGGCTCTAATATATAAGATGGCATTGTAACTAAGGGATAAGAGGATATTGGCAATAAGTATAGGAAATTGCCTCCTTTGGACAATGTTATCCGCCACTTTTTGCCTGGAAAATGATGAAATTTCGACTAGAAGTGTATAGGGTCCCTGCCAACCAGGTGCCCTGTGCCAGATTTCCTTCCCTAAACTGTACTTTTTGTTCCAGCAATTGCACCCTGTTAGCTAACGTATAACTCCCTAGTAAAAGGTACCCCTGGTACTAAGAGCCTTATGGTTCAAGATGGTACCTCAGGGCTGCAGCACAAATGGTGCCACCCTAAGGGACCCCTCACCAAGCACATGCAAACTGCCCCTGCAGCTTGCGTGTCTTGGTGCAGAGAAAACTGAAGAGTCAACATGGCACGCATCCTGTGTGCCATGCCCACAGACACTGCATGACTTTTAAGGTAAGAAACCCCTCTTTCAGGCCTTAGCCCTAAGCAGGGTACACTATATCTCCTGTGAAGGCATATCTGCATGAGCAGATATGTCCCTGCAATGTCATTGTTGATTCCTGGTTATTGTAAGAGCACAGGGAAGCCATAGTACGTATATGTGCCGGACAACCATCATTATGAATTTCCCAGCTCCATGATGGCTACTCTGAAGTTTGGGATGTTTGGTTCCAAACATCTCATTATAATAAACCTGCACTGATTCCAGTTCAGACGTATTCAAAATTGCACACAAATGCCCCCTTAGAGGGGTCCCCTGAAACCTACTAATCCTTAGTGAGGTCACCGACTGGCCTGAGCCAGCCTGCTGCCACCAGACAGTGTTCTGACCTCATGGGGAGAGTGCCTGCGTGCTCTGAGGTAAAGAACAATGCCTTTCCTGGGTAGAGATGTTCACACTTACCCCTGGTCAGGAAGAGCCGAGTGGCGGAAAGCTTCAAAGGCCTTGCCACCTTTGTAATACTGTTAGAGGGAGCAGGTCTCCTTCCTGTCCTCACACCCTTTTTGGTGGGAGGGCAGATTGGAAAACTCAGAAAAGTAAGGAGGTGAGCCCACCCTCTGCCAACTCCACCCCTCGGATACTGGAGGTGAGGTGAAGTACACTTTTCAGTGCCCCGACCCCCAACTTGAAGATACAATCAGGGCTAGGTCTATGTCCCGTTCCCACAGGAGATGGGCATAATAGAGGGTGTAGGCACCCCAGGTAAGTGGCTGTTTGGCCACTACCTGTCACTCCCTTTTAATGCCATTAACTGGCAGATGCATCAAAGTTATGTTTTGCGAGTCCTTAATAGCGAATTTTTAGGAATCGCTATTAAAGACTCGCAAAACGGGATGCATGTAGGAATCACAATGTTATTAGCGATTCCTACAGATTCCTTATTTGCGATTCGGTAATAGCTAATCGCTAATAAGGAATGGCTTAAAGGCCTAAAGGCCCATAGGAATGAATGGGAAAGCCATTCCTTATTAGCGATTAGCTATTACCGAATTGCTAATGTTCCGCTATTTCAAGGGTGCCAGGGTATCCAAAGGACACCCTGTTGCACCCCTGAAATGGACCTGTGCACCAATGTTACACACACACATGCCCTAAGGGCATGTGTGTGCGCAACATGTAACTTTGAAAAATGCACCAAAGTGCATTTTTCAAAGTTTTAGCAAATTACCACGAAGTTCAACTTCATGGTAATTTGCTCCCCCTATTAGCGAATTCGTTATTTTTTTAGGTTCCATGCATTGCATTTAAGGAATCTCATTTTGGGATTCCTTAAATGCAAGAGCAATTTAAGGAATCGCTATTTAGAGATTCCTTAAATTGCGATTTCTGCATTTGGGATGATGCATCCCAAATGCAAAAATACCGGGAGCAAACGGCCAGATTCTGAGAATCTGCACGTTTGCTCCCGGTATTTTCTTTGATGCATCTGCCTGTATATCAAGTATTTAGGTGGCATCCCCAGACCCTGAACTTCAGTACCTGACAACCTAAAAAGAGACGTACACTGTAGAGTCGTGCCAGCAGAGAAGACTGCAGAGACCAACTGACTCGGCTCCAACCCTAGCACCTGTCTGCAGCCCTCGAAGATCTTGCACTAAAAGACGACTCGCCCTGCAACCCAGTGACCTCCAGAACAGTAGGAGGACTGTCTGCCTTCAACAAAGAACAAGACTTCCGAGAACAGCGGACCTGTTCACTCAGCAACAATCTTCAAAGTAAACACTCTGTGACCCGAAGAACTGCAAAGCCTGCAACCGGTTCCACCTCTACACCTGACGCCTCCGGCTCAAGTCCATGTGGCCCATCGGTTCCAGCCGGGTTCTGCAGCATTCCAGAGCCTGAGTCCACAATGAACGGACCTCTCCTGGACCCTTTAAAGTTGCCTGCAGCCTCTGCATGGAGACCCCCCAACCGTGACCTGCTCCAGTAAGCCTTTTTCTGACGCCAAATGATACCACTGCACCCGTTCGCCATGGGCCTCAGTAAACAAGACCAACAGTGTCTGTCCATCCCTGAGCATCACAACTTACCTCTGCAGATGCTGGTTCCCTTCATCCAGCCTCCTGTCTTGTGCCTTCAGACCTTTTTCAATTGGTCTGCTCTCCGTTGCCTTACATTGGGTCCTTGACACTGTGTTAGCACCCTCCACCAGACAGCCACAGTGGCGCTGGTGGTATAGTGTTGGTGCTGCTTTGTACCCCGTCTAGTGCTTGATTCAGCCCCCGGAGATAGGCCCCCAAACCGCTGCAACTTACCTTTAAGCTGCCTCTATCCGATTGCCCCCAATCCCAATTGAGTTGTATTGGACGCCCAACCTCCAACTTGCACCCTGCACAAGGCCGCCTCTGTGCAGCTAGTGGTGCGAAACTGAATGTTGCCCTCTACTGACCTCTACTTCCAAAGACTGGCCTTGTAAGTCAATGTTATCCTGATGTATGCAGAATGTTTTCTTCCTTCTATAGGTTAACATTGCAAAGTCTGAAAATTGCAGTGTCCAATTTTTAAACTGAAATGTTTTTCTATTGAAAAACATATTTACCTATGATGAAATTCTGTGGTTCTGCAAAATAAATGCAACCAAGTACTATTTTTATAAATTGGTCTGAGATTTATTCATTGAGTGTGTGTCTCATTTATTGTCACTGTGTGTACAAGAAATGCCTAACCCCTTCGAGGCGGATGGCGAGCTCGTCATGAGTTACGTCTCTCGTACGCTCATGACGAGCTGAGCTCGTCATGAACCGCGGGTTTTTAAAAAACCCAGCGCACAGCGGGAAAACCGCTAGCGCGCATGCGGTTAACACAGCCCTTTGATAAGCTTAACTGCTCACCCACATTACAACGAAAGAGAGCATCAGCATTATGTACTTCAGTCTCGGCAAAGCCTCTGGCGCTCCAATGGACTCTATGCACACTATACCTCTCTTTGGTATAGTGTATAAAGAGCCAGCTAGCTACATTGGTGGCCCAGCAGTGGAGTACACAACTTTGCGTTTGCATAACAGGAAAGTGGCACTAAGAAATAAGATGACGATAGCACTAAGGGATCAGATGATACTGGTACAATGGCATAAGAGGCCGCTGTCACTAAAGGATAAAATGACACTAGCATTACTGCAAAAGAAAACACTGGCAGTAAGGCATAAGAGGACACTGTTACTAAGGCATAAGAAGACTCTGGCACTAGCGGCAGCTTGCACAGGTAAGCACGGTGGGCAGGGTGGGGCGGGGCGAGATGGGTGGGGGTGGGAAGTCGACAGATGACAGAATAGGTGTACTTAAATGAATAAATAATACCTCTACCATCACTTGTTGACTCCCCCCCCTGCCGTGCTCCACCGTGCTTACCTTACCTGTGCGGGCCATGGCTGACTAGCACTAAGGCATAAGAGGACACTGTCACTAAGGGATACGTAGACACTGGCACTAAGGCATGAGAGGACACCGGTACTAAGGCATGAGAGGACACCGGTACTAAGGCATGAGAGGACACCGGTACTAAGGCATAAGAGGACACCGGTACTAAGGCATGAGAGGACACCGGTACTAAGGCATAAGAGGACACCGGTACTAAGGCATAAGAGGACACCGGTACTAAGGCATTAGAGGACACCGGTACTAAGGCATAAGAGGACACCGGTACTAAGGCATAAGAGGACACCGGTACTAAGGCATAAGAGGACACCGCCACCTGGACATACGAAGACACTGGCAGTTAGGGATAAGATGCAGGGGTGAATTACTTGTATAATCATACCTTGAAGGTCACCTACCTTGACCCACTTATGAATGTCAACACCAGCACTCGAGCCGGGATAACATCTAATCAGAGGCTACACCTGCCTTCAAGTCCAGGTTAGCATCTGATCAGAGACTTATGAAGCCTACACCAGCAATTAGTATCTATTCAATGATCTTGGACGCCTGCACCAGCACTCACACCTAGGCTAGTATCTAGTCAGTGGCTTAGGAATACCTACACCAACTCACACCCAGGTTAGTATCTACTCAGTGGGTTATAAACACCTACACCAACTCACACCCAGGTTAGTATCTACTCAGTGGGTTATAAACACCTACACCAACTCACACCCAGGTTGGTATCTACTCAGTGGGTTATAAACACCTACACCAACTCATACCCAGGTTAGTATCTACTCAGTGGGTTATAAACACCTACACCAACTCACACCCAGGTTAGTATCTACTCAGTGTGTTATAAACACCTACACTAACTCACACCCAGGTTAGTATCTACTCAGTGGGTTGTAAACACCTACACCAACTCACACCCAGGTTAGTATCTACTCAGTGGGATGTAAACACCTACACCAACTCACACCCAGGTTAGTATCTACTCAGTGTATTAAAAACACCTACACTAACTCACACCCAGGTTAGTATCTACTCAGTGGCTTAGGAATACCTACACTAACTCACACCCAGGCTAGTATCTACTCAGTGGCTTAGGAATACCTACACCAACTCATACCCAGGTTAGTATCTACTCAGTGTATTAAAAACACCTACGCTAACTCACACCCAGGTTAGTATCTACTCATTGGCTTAGGAATACCTACACCAACTCATACCCAGGTTAGTATCTACTCAGTGGGTTATAAACACCTACACCAACTCACACCCAGGTTGGTATCTACTCAGTGGGTTATAAACACCTACACTAACTCACACCCAGGTTAGTATCTACTCCGTGTATTAAAAACACCTACACTAACTCACACCCAGGTTAGTATCTACTCAGTGGCTTAGGAATACCTACACTAACTCACACCCAGGCTAGTATCTACTCAGTGGGATGTTAACACCTACACTAACTCACACCCAGGCTAGTATCTACTCAGTGGGTTATAAACACCTACACCAACTCATACCCAGGTTAGTATCTACTCAGTGGGTTATAAACACCTACACCAACTCATACCCAGGTTAGTATCTACTCAGTGGGTTATAAACACCTACACCAACTCACACCCAGGTTAGTATCTACTCAGTGGGTTATAAACACCTACACCAACTCACACCCAGGTTAGTATCTACTCAGTGTATTAAAAACACCTACACCAACTCACACCCAGGTTAGTATCTACTCAGTGGCTTAGGAATACCTACACTAACTCACACCCAGGCTAGTATCTACTCAGTGGCTTAGGAATACCTACACTAACTCACACCCAGGCTAGTATCTACTCAGTGGCTTAGGAATACCTACACTAACTCACACCCAGGCTAGTATCTACTCAGTGGCTTAGGAATACCTACACCAACTCATACCCAGGTTGGTATCTACTCAGTGGGTTATAAACACCTACACTAACTCACACCCAGGTTAGTATCTACTCAGTGGCTTAGGAATACCTACACCAACTCATACCCAGGTTAGTATCTACTCAGTGGCTTAGGAATACCTACACCAACTCATACCCAGGTTATGTTATGTTATGTTAATTATTTATTTCTATAGCGCACGGCTACTCAAAAAGAGTGTCCCGGCGCTTTATTGGAGAAGGAGACAAAACTGTAACATACTAACATAACACCAGATAAAAAGACTAACAGAAAAGTGGGCCAAAGATTCACAGAAGACCGGCTACTGAATGAACAGCCAAGTTTTAAGGCTTTTCCTAAAAGCCAATAGACTGGTGGCTCCCCGCAGGGCCAGTGGTAAGGAATTCCACAACTGAGATGCCAACAGTCCAAAAGAGCGGCCTCCGAGGCGCGCTTTCTTTACCCGGGGAACAACAGCAAGGTACAGGGCTATGAGCTAGTATCTACTCAGTGGGTTATAAACACCTACACCAACTCACACCCAGGCTAGTATCTACTCAGTGGCTTAGGAATACCTACACCAACTCACACCCAGGCTAGTATCTACTCAGTGGCTTAGGAATACCTACACTAACTCACACCCAGGCTAGTATCTACTCAGTGGGTTATAAACACCTACACCAACTCACACCCAGGCTAGTATCTACTCAGTGGCTTAGGAATACCTACACTAACTCACACCCAGGCTAGTATCTACTCAGTGGCTTAGGAATACCTACACCAACTCACACCCAGGCTAGTATCTACTCAGTGGCTTAGGAATACCTACACCAACTCATACCCAGGTTAGTATCTACTCAGTGGGTTATAAACACCTACACCAACTCACACCCAGGTTAGTATCTACTCAGTGGGTTATAAACACCTACACTAACTCACACCCAGGCTAGTATCTACTCGGTGAGCTATACATGCCGACACAAGCAATCATGCCCAGCATAGTATCTACTCAGTAGCTTTTGAATACCTAGTCAACCAATAAAGCCCAGCTTAGCATCTACCCAGTGGGTTAGGAATGCCTACCCAACCATGACTCAGTGACTTGTTTGTATAAACCTTTCCTAGAAGGTTTATACAAACAAGTACTGTACTGTACAAGTACTGTACTGGCCTGCCCCAGGCAGGCCAGTACAGTGGAGAAGACTCTGCACCTGATAGTCCACAACTCAGGTGCATCCTGCAGACAGGTGTCCAGTGTCGTCCTTCAGCAGGAGCAAGTGGTCTTTGTCTTGAGTTTTTTGGTACATGGTGTGTTATGTGGTGTTGCGTCCTCCAGTGCTTTGCATCCTGTCGTCTTCAATATATCCAGAGAATATGCTTATGACTCCTGTTAAATTATGGAGAGAAAAACCAAGAAAGATAAATGAAAGATGAAGGGGTAAACAGATGGACAGATGGTTGGGCAGATTGATGAATGCACTGATAGATGGAAGGGTGTGTGAATGCATGAATAATCTAATTTATCACAATGGTCTCTCTTTTCATTATTGTAGAAAAGCAGAACAAGTGCCCTCCGGCACTTCCTTTCTGTGACCAGCAACGGAATGCTGACTTTTGCAAAACACACGATGAGTGTCCAGGGGACTACCTGTGCTGTGACCTCTGTGGAAAGTGGTGTTCGCCTCCGTTGGGAGGTATGTATCTGCCTTTGAATGTTACATTATATCCTGTATTTAACACCTTTGCCTCTTTCTAAGGTACAGCTGTAGGGAATGTGATATGAAGGACCCAGGCCCTGAATCAGTGCCACTGTGCCATCTTAACAGGAAGGACTGTGGTTCATCTCTTCAGCTGGTCTCTGGAGACTCCCAGCTGCAAGAGATTTGTCTGGACCTGGAGCTGATTTAGTGACAAAGTGGTCCAATGCATCCTCTCCAGGACTCGGCGTTCGAATTCATGGTCAAAGTTTCCGATAAACACGGGTTCACTCAGCCTTTCATCCTCCCATGGTCTACAATATGAGTACCATTAAGTTGGGAAACAATAAGCATCTTCTGTTTCAGTGTCAAGAAGCCCTTGAGGGTAAATGTGCATTTTAAATATACATGCTGTGTTAGGTGGATCACTGAAAGAATATCGACGGACAGAATATCGACCATCAAAATTATCGTTGAGAAAATATCGACAGTCAAAATATCGAGTTTCTATCTACAAACAGGTAAGTACAAAAATATCGAGTTAAAAATATCGTTTACAAAAATATAGTTGTAAAAAATATCGTATTTACTAAAAACAGTGTTAAATTAAATTAATATTAATAATTAATTACTAAAATATACTTAAAATTACTTAAATTAACTTATAATAATTAAATAATTAATGAAAGTTAAATAAATATTTTTTTATTTCATATTTATTAAACATATATATATATATAGTAATAAAATATAATAAAATAATTCCCAAAAACTGAAAACTGACCCTGAACCCTAAAAATACCCCTTTACCCAAAAACTGAAAACTGACCCTGAACCCTAAAAATACCCCTTTACCCAAAAACTGAAAATTGACCCTGAACCCTAAAAATACCCCTTTACCCAAAAACTGAAAACTGACCCTGAACCCTAAAAATACCCCTTTGCCCAAAAACTGAAAACTGACCCTGAACCTTAAAAATACCCCTTTGCCCAAAAACTGAAAACTGACCCTGAACCCTAAAAATACCCCTTTACCCAAAAACCCAAAACTGACCCTGAACCCTAAAAATACCCTTTAACCCAAAAACCCAAAACTGACCCTGAACCCTAAAAATAAAAACGATATTACTTCACTTACCTTAAAAACGATATTACTTCACTTACCTTAAAAACGATATTTTGGCTGTCTATATTCTGTCCTGTCGATATTTTCTCCAAACGATATTTTGGAGTCGATATTATGTTTGTGCACCGTGTTGGGTAGAGCTGTCACTTAAGGTGCAGCAGGAATAATCTGGACCACCTTCCCAGCCACCCTACATTGGTAGTCCTGCGCACCTTGCAAGCCGCACTGTAGGACTGAGCCACATCAGCCTCCATCCATACAATAAATAATGCACTGCACCACCCATGACACTTAGTAGGAATGATCTGGATCACAGCAACGCTGCATGAGTAGTCCATTCCACTTCCGGGACCATGCTGCAAGAAGGCTCACTCTCATCTCCACACCCATCTTGTGGCAATCGTTCATGGCATTTCTGTAGCCATGCTGCATGAGTGTTCCATGCCACCTCCCCAGCCACAATGTGGTAATGGTCCATGCCATCTCCATATCCACTCTGCAGGAATAGTCTGTGCGATCTCCACATCTACATGGATAGAATGGTTTACCCCATCTCCACACCCATCTTGGTGCAATGCTTCGTGAAACTTCCCCAGCCACGCTGCATGAGTGGTTCATGCCCTCTCCACAGCCATGCTGCAGGAATGGTCTATCCAGTCTCCACAGCCACGCTGCATGAGTAGTCCATGCTATCTCCACAGCCACCCTGCATTATTGGTGCATTTCATCTCCACAGCTACGCTGCATGAGTGGTCTATGCCATCTCCACAGCCACGCTGCATGAGTGGTCCATGTCATCTCCATGAACACGCTGCATGAGTGGTCGATGCTATCTCCACAGCCACGCTGCATTAGTGGTGCATGTCATCTCCACAGCTACGCTGCATGAGTGGTCTATGCCATCTCCACAGCCACGCTGCATGAGTGGTCCATGTCATCTCCATGACCACGCTGCATGAGTGGTCCATGCTATCTTCACAGCCACGCTGCATTAGTGGTGCATGTCATCTCCACAGCCATGTTGCATGAGTGGTCTATGCCATCTCCACAGCCACGCTGCATGAGTGGTCCATGCTATCTCCACAGCCATGCTGCACGAGTTGTCCATGCTATCTCCATGACCATGCTGCATGAGTGGTCCATGCTATCTCCACAGCCAGGCTGCATTAGTGGTGCATGTCATCTCCATGACCACGCTGCATGAGTGGTCCATGCTATCTCCACAGCCACGATGCTTTAGTGGTCCATGCTATCTCCACAGCCAGGCTAAATTAGTGGTGCATGTCATCTCCACAGCTACGCTGCATGAGTGGTCCATGCCATCTCCACAGCCACGCTGCATGAGTGGTCCATGTCATCTCCACAGCCACGCTGCATTAGTGGTCAATGCTATCTCCACAACCACGCTGCATGAGTGGTCCATGTCATCTCCATAGCCACGCTGCTTTAGTTGTCCATGTCATCTCCACAGCTACGCTGCATGAGTGGTCCATGTCATATCCACAGCCACACTGCATGAGTGGTCCATGCCATCTCCACAACCACGCTGCATGAGTGGTCCATGTCATCTCCACAGCCACGCTGCTTTAGTTGTCCATGTCATCTCCACAGCTACGCTGCATGAGTGGTCCATGTCATCTCCACAGCCACACTGCATGAGTGGTCCATGCCATCTCCACAGCCACGCTGCTTTAGTGGTCCATGCATTCGCCACAGCCACGCTAAATGAGTAGTCCATGCATTCTCCACAGCCACACTGTATGAGTGGTCCATGAATTCCCCACAGCCATGCTGCATGAATGGTCCATGCATTCTCCACAGCCACGCTGCATTAGTGGTGCATGTCATCTCCACAGCCACGCTGCATTAGTGGTCTATGCCATCTCCACAGCCACGCTGCATGAGTTGTCCATGCTATCTCCATGACCATGCTGCATGAGTGGTCCATGCTATTCCACAGCCATGCTGCATGAGTGAGCCATACTATCTCCATGACCACGCTGCATGAGTGGTCCATGCTATCTCCACAGCCACGCTGCTTTAGTGGTCCATGCATTCTCCACAGCCACGCTGCATGAGTGGTCCATGTCATCTCCACAGCTACGCTGCATGAGTGGTCCATGCCATCTCTACAGCCACGCTGCATGAGTGGTCCATGTCATCTCCACAGCCACGCTGCATTAGTGGTCCATGCTGTCTCCACAGCCGCGCTGCATGAGTGGTCCATGTCATCTCCACAGCCACGCTGCATTAGTGGTGCATGTCATCTCCACAGCCACGCTGCATGAGTGGTCCATCCAGTCTCTCCAGCTACGTTGCTTGAGTGGTCCATGCCATCTCCACAGCCACGTTGCTTTAGTGTTCCATGCATTCGCCACAGCCACGCTAAATGAGTAGTCCATGCATTCTCCACAGCCACACTGCATGAATGGTTCATGCATTCTCCCGAGCCACGCTGCATGAATGGTCCATCCATTCACCACAGCCACGCTGCATGAGTGGTCCATGTCATCTCCACAACCACGCTGCATTAGTGGTCCATGTCATCTCCACAGCCACGCTGCATGAGTGGTCCATGCCATCTCCACAGCCACACTGCTTTAGTGGTCCATGCATTCGCCACAGCCACGCTGCTTTAGTGGTCCATGCATTCGCCACAGCCACGCTAAATGAGTAGTCCATGCATTCTCCACAGCCACACTGCATGAGTGGTCCATGAATTCCCCACAGCCATGCTGCATGAATGGTCCATGCATTCTCCACAGCCACGCTGCATTAGTGGTGCATGTCATCTCCACAGCCACGCTGCATTAGTGGTTTATGCCATCTCCACAGCCACGCTGCATGAGTTGTCCATGCTATCTCCATGACTATGCTGCATGAGTGGTCCATGCTATTCCACAGCCATGCTGCATGAGTGAGCCATACTATCTCCATGACCACGCTGCATGAGTGGCCCATGCTATCTCCACAGCCACGCTGCTTTAGTGGTCCATGCATTCTCCACAGCCACGCTGTATGAGTGGTCCATGTCATCTCCACAGCTACGCTGCATGAGTGGTCCATGCCATCTCCACAGCCACCCTGCATGAGTGGTCCATGTCATCTCCACAGCCACGCTGCATGAATGGTCCATGCATTCTCCACAGCCACGCTGCATGAATGGTCCATGTCATCTCCACAGCCATGCTGCATTAGTGGTGCATGTCATCTCCACAGCCACGCTGCATGAGTGGTCCATCCAGTCTCTCCAGCTACGTTGCTTGAGTGGTCCATGCGATCTCCACACCCACGTTGCTTTAGTGGTCCATGCATTCGCCACAGCCACGCTAAATGAGTAGTCCATGCATTCTCCACAGCCACACTGCATGAGTGGTCCATGAATTCCCCACAGCTACGCTGCATGAATGGTCCATGCATTCTCCCGAGCCACGCTGCATGAATGGTCCATCCATTCACCACAGCCACGCTGCATGAGTGGTCCATGTCATCTCCACAACCACGCTGCATTAGTGGTGCATGTCATCTCCACAGCAACGCTGCATGAGTGGTCCATGCCATCTCCACAGCCACGCTGCATGAGTGGTCCATGTCATCTCCATGACCACGCTGCATGAATGGTCGATGCTATCTCCACAGCCAGGCTGCATTAGTGGTGCATGTCATCTCTCCAGCTACGCTGCTTGAGTGGTCCATGCCATCTCCACAGCCACGCTGCTTTAGTGGTCCATGCATTCTCCACAGTGTCGCTGCATGAGTGGTCCATGCATTCCCCACAGCCACGCTGCATGAATGGTCCATGCATTCTCCCGAGCCACGCTGCATGAGTGCTCCATGCATTCTCCACAGCTACACTGCATGAGTGGTCGATGCATTCTCCACAGTCACGCTGCATGAGTGGTCCATGCATTCCCCACAGCCACGCTGCATGAATGGTCCATGCATTCTCCCGAGCCACGCTGCATGAGTGTTCCATGCATTCTCCACAGCTACACTGCATGAGTGGTCGATGCATTCTCCACAGCCACGCTGCATGAGTGTTCCATGCATTCTCCACAGCTACACTGCATGAGTGGTCCATGCATTCTCCACAGCCATGCTGCATGAGTGTTCCATGCATTCTCCACAGCTACACTGCATGAGTGGTCCATGCATTCCCCACAGCCATGCTGCATGAGTGTTCCATTCATTCTCCACAGCTACACTGCATGAGTGGTCCATGCATTCTCCACAGCCATGCTGAATGAGTAGTCCATGAATTCCCCACAGCCATGCTGCATGAATGGTCCATGCATTCTCCACAGCCACGCTGCATGAGTGGTCCATGCATTCTCCACAGCCACGCTGCATGAGTGGTTCATGCATTCTCCACAGTCACGCTGCATGACTGGTCCATGCTATCTCCACAGCCACGCTACATGAGTGGTCCATGCTATCTCCACAGCCACGCTACATGAGTGGTCCATGCTATCTCCACAGCCACGCTGAATGAGTAGTCCATGCATTCTCCACAGCCACGCTGCATGAGTGGTCCATGCATTCTCCACAGCCATGCTGCATGAGTGTTCCATGCATTCTCCACAGCTACACTGCATGAGTGGTCGATGCATTCTCCACAGCCACGCTGCATGAGTGTTCCATGCATTCTCCACAGCTACACTGCATGAGTGGTCAATGCATTCTCCAAAGCCACGCTGCATGAGTGTTCTATGCATTCTCCACAGCTACACTGCATGAGTGGTCCATGCATTCTCCACAGCCATGCTGCATGAGCGTTCCTTGCATTTTCCACAGCTACACTGCATGAGTGGTCAATGCATTCTCCACAGCCACGCTGCATGAGTGTTCCATGCATTCTCCACAGCTACACTGCATGAGTGGTCGATGCATTCTCCACAGCCACGCTGCATGAGTGTTCCATGCATTCTCCACAGCTACACTGCATGAGTGGTCGATGCATTCTCCACAGCCACGCTGCATGAGTGTTCCATGCATTCTCCACAGCTACACTGCATGAGTGGTCCATGCATTCTCCACAACCATGCTGCTTGATTGTTCCATGCATTCTCCACAGTACACTGCATGAGTGGTCCATGCATTCTCCACAGCCATGCTGCATGAGTGTTCCATGCATTCTCCACAGCTACACTGCATGAGTGGTCCATGCATTCTCCACAACCATGCTGCATGAGTGGTCCATGAATTCCCCACAGCCATGCTGCATGAATGGTCCATGCATTCTCCACAGCCACGCTGCATGAGTGGTCCATGCATTCTCCACAGCCACGCTGCATGAGTGGTTCATGCATTCTCCACAGTCACGCTGCATGAGTGGTCCATGCTATCTCCACAGCCACACTACATGAGTGGTCCATGCTATCTCCACAGCCACGCTACATGAGTGGTCCATGCATTCTCCACAGCCACGCTGAATGAGTAGTCCATGCATTCTCCACAGCCACGCTGCATGAGTGGTCCATGCATTCTCCACAGCCATGCTGCATGAGTGTTCCATGCATTCTCCACAGCTGCACTGCATGAGTGGGCGATGCATTCTCCAAAGCCACGCTGCATGAGTGTTCTATGCATTCTCCACAGCTTCACTGCATGAGTGGTCCATGCATTCTCCACAGCCACGCTGCATGAGTGGTCCATGTCATCTCCACAGCTACGCTGCATGAGTGGTCCATGCCATCTCTACAGCCACGCTGCATGAGTGGTCCATGTCATCTCCACAGCCACGCTGCATTAGTGGTCCATGCTGTCTCCACAGCCGCGCTGCATGAGTGGTCCATGTCATCTCCACAGCCACGCTGCATTAGTGGTGCATGTCATCTCCACAGCCACGCTGCATGAGTGGTCCATCCAGTCTCTCCAGCTACGTTGCTTGAGTGGTCCATGCCATCTCCACAGCCACGTTGCTTTAGTGTTCCATGCATTCACCACAGCCACGCTAAATGAGTAGTCCATGCATTCTCCACAGCCACACTGCATGAATGGTCCATGCATTCTCCCGAGCCACGCTGCATGAATGGTCCATCCATTCACCACAGCCACGCTGCATGAGTGGTCCATGTCATCTCCACAACCACGCTGCATTAGTGGTCCATGTCATCTCCACAGCCACGCTGCATGAGTGGTCCATGCCATCTCCACAGCCACACTGCTTTAGTGGTCCATGCATTCGCCACAGCCACGCTGCTTTAGTGGTCCATGCATTCGCCACAGCCACGCTAAATGAGTAGTCCATGCATTCTCCACAGCCACACTGCATGAGTGGTCCATGAATTCCCCACAGCCATGCTGCATGAATGGTCCATGCATTCTCCACAGCCACGCTGCATTAGTGGTGCATGTCATCTCCACAGCCACGCTGCATTAGTGGTTTATGCCATCTCCACAGCCACGCTGCATGAGTTGTCCATGCTATCTCCATGACTATGCTGCATGAGTGGTCCATGCTATTCCACAGCCATGCTGCATGAGTGAGCCATACTATCTCCATGACCACGCTGCATGAGTGGCCCATGCTATCTCCACAGCCACGCTGCTTTAGTGGTCCATGCATTCTCCACAGCCACGCTGTATGAGTGGTCCATGTCATCTCCACAGCCACCCTGCATGAGTGGTCCATGTCATCTCCACAGCCACGCTGCATGAATGGTCCATGCATTCTCCACAGCCACGCTGCATGAATGGTCCATGTCATCTCCACAGCCATGCTGCATTAGTGGTGCATGTCATCTCCACAGCCACGCTGCATGAGTGGTCCATCCAGTCTCTCCAGCTACGTTGCTTGAGTGGTCCATGCCATCTCCACACCCACGTTGCTTTAGTGGTCCATGCATTCGCCACAGCCACGCTAAATGAGTAGTCCATGCATTCTCCACAGCCACACTGCATGAGTGGTCCATGAATTCCCCACAGCTACGCTGCATGAATGGTCCATGCATTCTCCCGAGCCACGCTGCATGAATGGTCCATCCATTCACCACAGCCACGCTGCATGAGTGGTCCATGTCATCTCCACAACCACGCTGCATTAGTGGTGCATGTCATCTCCACAGCAACGCTGCATGAGTGGTCCATGCCATCTCCACAGCTGCATGAGTGGTCCATGTCATCTCCATGACCACGCTGCATGAATGGTCGATGCTATCTCCACAGCCAGGCTGCATTAGTGGTGCATGTCATCTCTCCAGCTACGCTGCTTGAGTGGTCCATGCCATCTCCACAGCCACGCTGCTTTAGTGGTCCATGCATTCTCCACAGTGTCGCTGCATGAGTGGTCCATGCATTCCCCACAGCCACGCTGCATGAATGGTCCATGCATTCTCCCGAGCCACGCTGCATGAGTGCTCCATGCATTCTCCACAGCTACACTGCATGAGTGGTCGATGCATTCTCCACAGTCACGCTGCATGAGTGGCCCATGCATTCCCCACAGCCACGCTGCATGAATGGTCCATGCATTCTCCCGAGCCACGCTGCATGAGTGTTCCATGCATTCTCCACAGCTACACTGCATGAGTGGTCGATGCATTCTCCACAGCCACGCTGCATGAGTGTTCCATGCATTCTCCACAGCTACACTGCATGAGTGGTCCATGCATTCTCCACAGCCATGCTGCATGAGTGTTCCATGCATTCTCCACAGCTACACTGCATGAGTGGTCCATGCATTCTCCACAGCCATGCTGCATGAGTGTTCCATTCATTCTCCACAGCTACACTGCATGAGTGGTCCATGCATTCTCCACAGCCATGCTGAATGAGTAGTCCATGAATTCCCCACAGCCATGCTGCATGAATGGTCCATGCATTCTCCACAGCCACGCTGCATGAGTGTTCCATGCATTCTCCACAGCCACGCTGCATGAGTGGTTCATGCATTCTCCACAGTCACGCTGCATGACTGGTCCATGCTATCTCCACAGCCACGCTACATGAGTGGTCCATGCTATCTCCACAGCCACGCTACATGAGTGGTCCATGCTATCTCCACAGCCACGCTGAATGAGTAGTCCATGCATTCTCCACAGCCACGCTGCATGAGTGGTCCATGCATTCTCCACAGCCATGCTGCATGAGTGTTCCATGCATTCTCCACAGCTACACTGCATGAGTGGTCGATGCATTCTCCACAGCCACGCTGCATGAGTGTTCCATGCATTCTCCACAGCTACACTGCATGAGTGGTCAATGCATTCTCCAAAGCCACGCTGCATGAGTGTTCTATGCATTCTCCACAGCTACACTGCATGAGTGGTCCATGCATTCTCCACAGCCATGCTGCATGAGCGTTCCTTGCATTTTCCACAGCTACACTGCATGAGTGGTCAATGCATTCTCCACAGCCACGCTGCATGAGTGTTCCATGCATTCTCCACAGCTACACTGCATGAGTGGTCGATGCATTCTCCACAGCCACGCTGCATGAGTGTTCCATGCATTCTCCACAGCTACACTGCATGAGTGGTCCATGCATTCTCCACAGCCATGCTGCTTGAGTGTTCCATGCATTCTCCACAGTACACTGCATGAGTGGTCCATGCATTCTCCACATCCATGCTGCATGAGTGTTCCATGCATTCTCCACAGCTACACTGCATGAGTGGTCCATGCATTCTCCACAACCATGCTGCATGAGTGGTCCATGAATTCCCCACAGCCATGCTGCATGAATGGTCCATGCATTCTCCACAGCCACGCTGCATGAGTGGTCCATGCATTCTCCACAGCCACGCTGCATGAGTGGTTCATGCATTCTCCACAGTCACGCTGCATGAGTGGTCCATGCTATCTCCACAGCCACACTACATGAGTGGTCCATGCTATCTCCACAGCCACGCTACATGAGTGGTCCATGCATTCTCCACAGCCACGCTGAATGAGTAGTCCATGCATTCTCCACAGCCACGCTGCATGAGTGGTCCATGCATTCTCCACAGCCATGCTGCATGAGTGTCCCATGCATTCTCCACAGCTGCACTGCATGAGTGGGCGATGCATTCTCCAAAGCCACGCTGCATGAGTGTTCTATGCATTCTCCACAGCTTCACTGCATGAGTGGTCCATGCATTCTCCACAGCCATGCTGCATGAGTGTTCCATGCATTCTCCACAGCTACACTGCATGAGTGGTCGATGCTATCTCCACAGCCATGCTGTATGAGTGTTCCATGCATTCTCCACAGCTACACTGCAATAAGTGGTCGATGCTATCTCCACAGCCACGCTGCATGAATGGTCCATGCATTCTCCACAGCTATGCTGCATGAGTGGTCCATACTATCTCCACAGCCACGCTACATGAGTGGTCCATGTCATCTCCACAGCTTCCACTTGTAAGTGTATTTTGGACATTCTTTAATTAGAAACATATCTCACTTTGTGAATGTATTTTAACTTCAATAACTCATATTAAACCTTAAATAATTATGTGTATCCATTGATTGAATTAAATAGCATAAGACGCTGTAATTGGTCAGTGAAATGCCAAACAAATACAAATAATTGGGATGTTGTGTGCATTCTGGCTGCACCTCTGACTCCGCCCACTGATCCAATCCTTGGGTTATTACCGCCTTCTGATTCTCCACCCACAGTTCCCCTACTTTTGTTCCCCACTTCGACCACTGACCTCACTAGATTTCATGAGTGTGCCTTGCAGGTTACAATCAGATCTCCGAAGAGTCTGCAGAAGCCCTGGTGATCTTTTGACCTGTCACCTGCATGCAGACTTCACCCACTGATGCCAGTGCTTTAACCTTCCGAGCTACCTTACTGGCAAACAGGTGGAAACGGAGGAGCTCATTTCTACATGAACTGATTATAATACAAAGCACTTTGTTTCCAAACAGGTTTCGCCAGGGCACGAGTCGGGGATATACGCAGGTACACAGAGTCCACCCGATATTTTCACAAGGTGGACGCCGTCCCCCTGCCAGGAAGTTGGGCCCCACAAAAATATGTTGAACTTGCCCATTGTAAGACACGGGGACAGTTTCAGCAGCGCCGGCACTTTGTCTGATTTTCATTTCCAGCAGCAACGTGCAGGCAGCGAGGGGGCTTTTTCACCTCCAGCAAGGCCAAAGTTAAGGGGCTATCAGGCCTCCTTTTTTTAGGTCTCACATACGCATCATGCATGCGCTGCATAGGAAAAGACCTGTAGCCATCGATTCCGTTTCTGTCCCAAAAATGTGCACGCATTGCATTGCCTTGAATGGCAACGCATGCACGTTTGTCGATTCCCTTGCGGGAGCGAGCTTTGACACCATATGTTTGTGATTAACTTGCAAACACATGGTGCCCCAGACTCGCTCCCGCAAGGGAAACGCTTTGTGTGCTCTGAGCCGCACTCCCCTAAACCCTCCCACTTTTAGCGCAAGGAGCGCGTGCGTGAGTTTACATCACACAAACACAAGTGCCACGAACAGCAGCAGCTCGGGTTCTGGTTGGACATGTTGGTCTCTTGGCTCCTCCACTGAAGTTATGCTACGTGGCATAATGATGGGGTAAAGTGAAATTCGCGAAATTATCCAAGATTCTTACACAATTATGGAAATTTTGCCATGCCGCCTTTTTATAGATCATAAATTCAATAGCATACTTAATCACCTGCTTTTCTTTAGGACGGACCTGGCCAAACTTAATTGTGAAACCTCGAAGTTATCATTAAGCGCAGCGCGGTTACAGCGTATTATTTAGGTGTGTTATTTTCCTGCAAACCCTGCCAGCCGTCCTTTAATCAATTCTGGTCAATGCACTTCAGCCCATTAGTATTAGCCTCAATCAAAGCGCACAAGATGACAAATGATAACCAAGTGCTCTGCGATGCAGGGAAGCCACAACACGCGCTCTTGGGCAGTGGGGGAAGGGGATGCCAGTGTGCGGAAACTGCTCACAGACGGAGTAAATCTAAAAATAAAACGGTGGACAAATACTATGCTGAATTTTGAGGCAGTCTCTCGTTTCTTGAGAGACGTTTGAAAGTTGCCACTGCCCCGTAAACTATTAAACTTGTATATAGGACTTGCTTTACGAGACGTCCCACGAAACGTCCAACTTCGTTTCAAATAACCCACGGAAATGCCATGTGCCACACTGGCTCTGTGCGGTAACCGGGCGTCCATTTTCCTCTTGCACCGCCGTGATCAATTGAACAAAAAAGAAAACATCTATTTGCAAACTGTTTCAGGCACCATTGTCACGTGACACCAGCAGTTGCGTAATAAATCAAAACACATGACAATGTAGAAGAACATATGTAGATGTTCGGTACGTATGTATATGTTATGTACAGGATCGGGGTACGGCATAGGCACTGCTCCATGTTGTGGTGCAGTACAACTACGTGTACTAAGTCTGCCCTGCTCCGTGTTGGGTATTTTGCACATTTCTTTGTTCCAAGCATGCAACACTCTTCAAGCTGTTATGTGTACCTAACACTACTGTGCTCCACATTATGTACAGAACATATGCTATCAATTATATACAGCATGTGTGCACTGCGAAATTAGATGTACGGCACTCCTACGCCCGATACTCCATACAGTTTAACATGCACAAGTGTTTTGCACTCCACATACACTCAAATTTTCAGCACACCCAATCCCCATATGTGCTGTGCTCTGCTTATTGTAAGTCTAACTTGTGTTGGTGGTATAGGCAATAGGCTATAGGCGCCGATAAGTAGTTTCACTAAGTATTTGTAAGGTAAAGTTCTGAGTAGTGACGGTGCTGAAGGGTTTGAGAGAACCACCTGCCTCCCTAAGTTTTGTGGCCTAAGCAACAAGACAACATAATCAGCATACCCCAGCACACGTGAATTCAAAATGACAGTTTCAGATGTTATTCACATATTACCCAATAGATCAATCAGTTGATTTTTTCTTCTTTAATAAATCTTCAAGCTTTCAGTAAGTGACCTGTTCCCAAGCCAACACATGTTTCATCGCCTAAGTAAGGTTGTACATGCGACTTGTTCACGGCTGAATGGATTCACTATATTGCAGTTTCCAGTGTGGCGATAATTCCAGGCCATACTAATACTGTGGCGTGAGGTGATAATCAATAAAGTCTGCTGGGCAAGTTTAAAATTCGTTCGCTTGCTCCGTTTCCTATGCTCCCGAATCTGAAAAATCAAGCCTCCGATCTGTGTACTCACTCCCCACACCGGTCTCCTTGAGACCCCTGCTGAGCTGCTGACGCCATTGCACAGTATTCTGGAGTGCAATGCTGCTGGAAGAGAGTTGGGGTGTGACCCACTGAAAACAGAGGATTTTGAACAAGCCTATTATGGCTTAGCGAGCCAGGGTGGTGAGTGAAGGATTCCTGTTTAGTTCTTGGGAGGGGTACATGGCCCAATGGAATATATGTTCATATCCCACATTCATTTTCCCCGCAGGGAATCCCAACGTGGTCGTCACAACGACTGCGTTGTGATTCCGAATACCATTACTCCGCAAGTCGGAACAACGACTTGCGGAGGGGGGTTCTGGAAGTTGGAATAGTATAATTTACTATTCCAACTCCAGTCAGTGCGGACACTCGTGAAGGTATTGGATTTTAAATCCAACACCTCACCCCCATCCGCAAGTCGTTGTTCCGACTTCCGGAGTAATGGTATGCGGAATCACAACGCGGTCGTTGTGACGACTGCGTTGTGATTCCCTGCGGGGAAAATGATTCGTGGTAAAAGCTGTTTACCAGCCCAATGGTACATTTAGAAGCAGATGTCCACAAATATACGGCTAAAATGTGGAGTGCAGATTACTGTGTTGAAATATGCGCTTGGATCAGGGTTCCTATTTTTGTGAATTTTTCCCTGCAAAAATTTGTGTCAGTGGATTGAGGCTTGACAGTGTTTTGTATTGAGAAATTCTTCAATATTCTAAGATTTGCATGGTGGACCAGGGTACACATATCATTGCCATGTTACCCCTGAGTCCAAGGTGTAGCACTCAGAACAGGCCGGTGATACTACTCATGGTAAATCCCGCAAAACAGCGTTATTTACTGCGTGCGGTATTAAGCCCCTTACTTACCCTGGGTCTCACAATGACCCCTCAAGGTGTTTCAGTGTCACTGTTGTCTTCGTAAAGGCTTGCAAAGTTTAGTGTGTATGCCCTATGGTCATGTGTGTGCTGTAGACTAATGACATCCATCAATAAGGTTTTTATAGAGCGCTGCAAATCACTTGGTGAGGGTCTGCAGGCGCTGGGGTGCTGGTTGCTGGGTGGTGATCTGTTCATTCATACAGCGAGGTCTTGAATCCTTTCTTGAACTTCTGGAGCGATGTGGCAGCCATCTCCTTTCACTTTCTTGGACCCCTGGAGAGGGCTGCTAGGGTCAGAGGCAGAGCAGGTAGTCAAAAGAAGACCTCTGAGAGCCTACCTTTGAAAAACTAATACAAAGGTCAGACTACTGCAATTCTTTTTTATTGATCATTTTCAAAGTGACCTCCTGACAGGCTATCTGAGGGCACTGCTCAACGCCCCGGCACCCTTAGTTCCAGGGTCACTGATGTTACGCCACTGGTGTCCCTGGAAATTTTGCATGTTGATTCTACTAAGCATCAGATGGGTCCATCCTCCATGACTTCCTGAGAGCATTGCCATCAGAGAGTGGTAGCTATTGGCCCCTGCTGAAGGGCCAGTGGTGCTGGGGGGCCACTGGCCATGTTACAGGGATGCTGCTCATGAACAGAACTTGGGAGCCCATTAGGATCGTGGACGGACTTGAGTCGGTCCGCAACCCCTGAGGAGGGGGGAACGTCCGCATGGGCTGCTGCGTTCCCTTCTGTGCAATTAGGATGTGACCGCCACCCTGGCGGTCACATCCTCTATTTTTAACATTGCGGCGGGTGCGGCTTCAAGCTGCACCCGCCGCATTGGTAAAAAAGCACGCATTGCATTTACGTGCAGAAAGCTGCAGGCACCGTGCGGTGCCTGCCGCTGTCTGCATGTAAATGCAGGGGGGTACCATAGGTACCCCCATGTGCACCCCCCACCCCCCCTTCACCCTGCCGAAGTGCACATCCGTATGCTTTTCCACGGCAGAGAACCCGCCGCGGAAAAGCATATCTGATATGCAATCCTAATATGGCTGGCGGTGTCTGAGAGACACCGCCACCATATAAGAGCTTTTCCGCCGCGGTTGTCAGCCGACCGCGGCGGAAAAGCGGCAGACATAAACCAAGACTCACCAGCCATCCTAATTTGGTGGTGGGTCTTTGGAGGCTCCGTGGCAGTTTTCCCGCATCCTCCAGGCCGGCTGTGGCTTCAGCCGGCCCGGAGGATGTGGGAAAACCGTGATCGTAATGTGCCCCTATGTTTGGGACCATAGAACATCGGCGTGTACAGACTGAGTCACCATACCACATCAGTACCTATAGGACCCGAATCTGACTAGCTTATAGTGCCTCACCTGCCCTCCTAACCATTTCAGAGACTAAAGTGATTTGAAATCGAATTCCAGAACACAACCCTCTCATCCCTCTCAGCGATCGTGGTAGCAGGTCAACCCCTTTCGTTCTCTCACTCGTGTTTGTCCACAATAAACAGAAAAGAGGCTGTTCAGACTAAATCCCACCAAAAGAACAGAATATAACATGCTGAGCTTGTGTGAAATTACAGTGTGTCACATAACGAGTGTGTTATTTGGTGACATGTGCAAAGCAACAGTGGCCTACAACGTACACAGCTAGGCTAACTCAAGGAAAACGACATTGGGCTGAGTAAGAAATACACAACAGTGCATTACTGGCAGCCTAGGGACAGACAGGGAGGTACCTGACTGCAGGAGTGCCACGGTTTACCTGGGATCATGTCAGGACTGTGGCGGTGCTGTGGGGTTGGTTGGTTGGTCTGTGAGGTGACGGAGAAGCTGGGGTATCCCCCAGATGTGCCGGTGAACACTCACATAAGTAGGTTCATGAGGCAGCACTGCACAAGCATGTGCTTGGGTATCTGCCTCCAGGGTGGAGCTTGTGGGCGCACCCCACAAATGCAGTCTGAATATTCCACACTTACTGCACTTCAGAGGGTGGTAGACCCAGGTGGCTTCTGCACCGCAGGCCCGACATGTGGCCTGACCATTCAGAGGAGGCGTCATCATGGCTGACATGCAGAAAACACACCAGAGGCTCCACCAGTAAAAGTAGAGGGACAGAAGTGAATAATGATTACTGTGAAGAGGGAGAAGCCCAAGGGAAGGGCTGGGTGGGGAGGGCAACTGCTCTGCTCCGTAAATGTTATATACACAGATCTATAAATGAAAATACAGGGCAGTGAATGCTGTATAGGAAAAGTAGAGGTTCTCACCCAGGGGTGCTGGAGGGTGAGTGAGGTTTGCTAACTGCATCTCACTAGCCCAGTTCTGGAGGTTGAGTGAGGTTTGCTGACTGCATCTCACTAGCCCGGATCTGGAGGTTGAGTGAGGTTTGCTGACTGCGTCTCACCAACCGGGTGCTGGAGGGTGAGTGAGGTTGGCTGACTGCATCTCACTAGCCCAGTTCTGGAGGTTGAGTGAGGTTTGCTGACTGCATCTCACTAGCCTGGTTCTGGAGGTTGAGTGAGGTTTGCTGACTGCGTATCACCAACCGGGTTCTGGAGGGTGAGTGAGGTTTGTTGACTGCATCTCACTAGTCCGGTTCTGGAGGTTGAGTGAGGTTTGCTGACTGCGTCTCACCAACCGGGTGCTGGAGAGTGAGTGAGGTTTGCTGACTGCATCTCACTAGCCCAGTTCTGGAGGTTGAGTGAGGTTTGCTGACTGCATCTCACTAGCCCGGATCTGGAGTTTGAGTGAGGTTTGCTGACTGCGTCTCACCAACCGGGTGTCGAGGGTGAGTAGAGTTTGCTGACTGCATCTCACGAGCCCGGTTCTGGAGGTTGAGTGAGGTTTGCTGACTGCGTCTCACCAACCGGGTGCTGGAGGGTGAGTGAGGTTGGCTCACTGCATCTCACTAGCCCAGTTCTGGAGGTTGAGTGAGGTTTGTTGACTGCATCTCACTAGTCCGGTTCTGGAGGTTGAGTGAGGTTTGCTGACTGCGTCTCGCCAACCGGATGCTGGAGAGTAAGTGAGGTTTGCTGACTGCATCTCACTAGCCCGGTTCTGGAGGTTGAGTGAGATTTGCTGACAGCATCTCACTAGCCTGTATCTGGAGGTTGAGTGAGGTCTGCTGACTGCGTCTCACCAACCGGGTGCTGGAGAGTGAGTAGAGGTTGCTGACTGCATCTCACTAGCCCGGTTCTGGAGGTTGAGTGAGGTTTGCTGACTGCGTCTCACCAACCGGGTGCTAGAGGGTGAGTGAGGTTTGCTGACTGCATCTCACTAGTCCGGTTCTGGAGGTTGAGTGAGGTTTGCTGACTGCGTCTCACCAACCTGGTGCTGGAGGGTGAGTGAGGTTTGCTGACTGCATCTCACTAGCCCAGTTCTGGAGGTTGAGTGAGGTTTGCTGACTGCGTCTCACCAACCGGGTGCTGGAGGGTGAGTGAGATTTGCTGACTGCACCTCACTAGCTGGGTTCAGGAGGTTGAGTGGGGTTTGCTGACTGCATCTCACCAGCCGGGTTCTGGATGAAGGAGGTTTGCTAACTGCGTCTCACCAGCCGGGTTCTGGATGAGTGAGGTTTGCTAACTGCGTCTCACCAGCCGGGTTCAGGAGGTTGAGTAGGGTTTGCTGACTGCGTATCACCAGCCGGGTTCTGGATGAGTGAGTGTTGGACTTGGCCCTTCTGGCAGGTTCACCCTTAAACTTTTTTTGCTTTTTAATGGTGACCTGGTGATAGTGATTTTTGGTTTCTGCACACTTTACCACTGTGTCCAAGGGTAAAGTGCGTGCGTGTGGTGAGATTGGCCTGCCATCCTATAGGAATGCATGTGGAATGTGTGTGTCCCTGGTAATTCCTGATGCGTGGGGAGTGCAGGTGCGAGTATGGTATGTGCGGACTCGTGTGATTGAATGCTGCGCGATGATGTGTGTGGCGTTCATGTGTCTAGTGTGGAAGTGCCACTTTTAGAAGTTGGCCTGTCTGTGCAGTGAATGTGCTGGCTTGTGATTGGCTGGGGCTGGCTGGTGTGCCAGGCTCCTGGAGTCAGGATGGGTCTGCCCCGGTGGTGAATGGGAGATCTGCATGTTGAAGGCTAGGGAGGAGTGCACCTGGGACCAGAATAGGGCTGGGGTTTCCTCCCACAATGCTGGCTCCACCCCCTGTGGTGTGTCTGATATCCCTGACCCATCCTGTGAATAGAGAGAGGGGCAAACCAAAGTGCTCAGGAACTGGTCTGGTTCGTCCCTTGCCTGCACCTTTAGACAAAGGAATTGTGTGTATAAAAAGAGGCTGTGACCTCTTATAAAATGTTCTTGTTTCCTAACTTGAATCTACCAGGGGTGGGCTGCTGCTGGGGCCCAGGGGAAGGCTTGCCTCCCTGGGCCCTGCCCAGCCCCTGGATGCCTGGAGTTCCTGCTTGGGTCCTAATAAAGGGGGCTGCTGCTGGTGGGGCCCATGAGGGACCGCCATGGGGGCTGTCTCCTGCCCTGTGTGCTGGCCCCTGGGCCCTGCATTCCCCTCCTGATGCCCAGGACCACTGGGACCCTTTTTTGTTTTAGGGGGATCCTCCTTTCTGGGGCCTTTGGTGATTTCTGTGCCCCCAGCGCCTCGTTAGCGCTGGATTTCTATTCCTGGGCAGAGCGCTGGCATTTTCCCTGAGGGAAGTGATCCTGCCCTTTTGTGGCCCTCACAGGTGCCCACCCTGCGTTATGCCAGTATTTGCATTATTTTTATTTACGGGTGCCACCCCGTTTATATGCTCCTTAGCGGGTGCCCACCCCGCTTCTACGTTTATTTTTAAAACCGAGGGTGCCCACCCCTCATTTTGCCCCCGTAAAATCACCACCGCGGCCCTCGCCCCGCACACAGGAAGTCAGGCACCATAGTGCCTGACGCGTGGCGGGACATCCCTTCAAAGCCGGAAGTCCCTCCCGCAGCCGCGCTCTGATTAGAGGAGCGCGTGAAGGAAGGGAGAAGTGCGGCCGAAAGTCAGCGCGGGGCTCCTGTGAGCCTGGGAGAGCCCCGCGCCAAAGGAAAAGAAGCCGGCCGTCTTATGGCCTCCCGCGGCTCCCATGAGGTAGGGAGAGCCCCGGGGCCGCCAGCAGCGAGACAGAAGTGCTGCCCCGAGGAGGCCCGAGCCAGCAGCAGTACACTGCTGAGGGGGCGCGAGGCACATTGTCGGTGCCTGCCCCCACAGCGAGCATAGAGGATGTCCTGCCGCCTGCCCAGAGGAGCCCCGCCGGAGGACAGCAGCCCGGTGAGTGGAAACGGGCTAGGGGCTCCAGGCGGGTGTTATTGCCAGTGCGAGGCACAGTATGTTGGTGGCCTGTAGGGCGGATGGCAGTGGGCCGCCCCACCATTTTACAGAGCCCACGAGGCTCCCGGGGCACTATTGTATTTTTGTAGCCCACAAGTGCTCCAAGGCCCACATTCGTTTTCAGAGCCTAGAGGGCTCCAATGGACGTATTAGTTGTTCTAGAGCCTCCGTGGCTCCCACTAGAGGCATGTTCATTTTCAGAGCCTAGAGGGCTCCAAGGTAGGCAGTATTTGTCCTAGAGCCTAGAAGGCTCCCAGTTGGTGCAGTTTTGGTTCCTAAGGGGCTAGTGAGAGTCCCTGTCACAATTTGCTTCCCAGCTGCCCAGCAAGTAGTGGGCAGCTGCACCGTTTAGGCTTTTATTCCTAGGGGACTTGTCTCTGGACTCAGGAGTGAGTCGCACTCCTTCATCCCTACTTTGGCCTTCCCCAGTTGCACAGCACTTAGTGCCACCTGCAGCGTTTAGGCTCCTTGCTAATGTACTCAGCTGCCCAGCAAGTAGTGGGCAGCTGCTACGTTTAGGCTTTGGCGCAGTGGTGCAACCTGGACTTTGATGTGAGTTATGTGCTACATGTGATTTATGTGCTTCCTAGGGTGCTAGGAAATGTACTATGTGTAGAATGTTCTGGGCACCCTGTTCTGACACCGCTGAATGTGTTTTATGCATCATGTGTTTTACCTACACCGCTGAATGTGTTTTATGCATCATGTGTTTTACCTACACCGCTGAATGTGTTTTATGCGTCATGTGTCTTCCCTACACCGCTGAATGTGTTTTATGCATCATGTGTTTTACCTACACCGCTGAATGTGTTTTATGCATCATGTGTCTTACCTACACCGCTGAATGTGTTCTTATGCATCTTGTGTGAAGCTCTGCTTGTTCTATGTTCTACGTGCTAGTTCTACCAGGTGCTTATTCCTGACAGTGGTCCATGTGGCCCTGTCCTATATGTACAAAATCCCCTGTAAATTCTGCCTGTGCCTATGGCACAATGTACATTCTGTGATTATGCTTCTGATGTGTTCTGATAATACAAAGGCTATTTTTATATAACCTTGTGTGGAGTTCCTTTTGTGGGGGACCTGGGATGTTGTTGATGGTGGGTGCGTGCGCAAATACTTAACTTACATTGCCCCGGGGATCAGCCTTACTGCTCGTGTCATGTTGCCAAGGGGGTGAGCAGGGGTTATCTTTGGAGTGTAACTTCCTTGCCCTAACTAGAGTGGTGGTTTCTGTCTGGCTTTGGCGCAAGCCTCAGCCAACCAGAAATCCCATTTCTAACAGTGAGGTTTGCTAACTGCGTCTCACCAGCTGTGTTCTGGATGAGTGAGGTTTGCTAACTGCGTCTCACCAGCCAGGTTCTGGATCAATGAGGTTTGCTGACTGCGTCTCACTAGCCGGGTTCAGGAGGTTGAGTGGGGTTTGCTGACTGCGTCTCACCAGCCAGGTTCTGCATGAGTGAGGTTTGCTATCTGCGTTTCACCAGCCGGGTTCTGGATGAGTGAGGTTTGCTAACTGCGTCTCACCAGCTGGGTTCTGGATCAGTGAGGTTTGCTGACTGCGTCTCACTAGCCGGGTTCAGGAGGTTGAGTGGGGTTTACTGACTGCGTCTCACCAGCCGGGTTCTGCATGAGTGAGGTTTGCTAACTGCGTCTCACTAGCCGGGTTCAGGAGGTTGAGTGGAGTTTGCTGACTGCATCTCATCAACTTGGTGCCGGAGGATGTATGAGATTTTTTAACTGCATCTTACTAGCTAGGTGCAGGAAGTTGAGTGAGGTTTGCTGACTGCTTGAAAGGTCGGCAGCAGGGTCCAAGGAAGAACTGGAGAGATGTAACCAGGGTACATACTGGAGAGGTTCAACCAGGGGGGCGTACTGGCGAGATTCAGCTCTAGCCTGAGGCTGGATGATAAAATGGAAGTGATTGGCAGTCGACGAAGGAGAGCACAGCTCAGAGTGCTGGTGGCATTGACGAATGCTGCCCCCCAGAGAGAACCTGACCTACTCTGAGTGTGGTTCACGCTCCCCTGAATCGCTTGGCACAGCCATGGATGCATTTCAGCTTGCTCTTATTCTGAGTTGGTATGTCTAGCTCTTTTTGCCTGACTGAAGCCTAGATAGCTTTCTGTTGAAAAGAGCACTGCTGGAAGCGAAAAGAAAGTACTCACACATGGCACCGGATGCATTCATGTGACAGCAAAGTTGGAGCTTTTCTAAATTGAATATAGGGCACTTATTGTCCATAGTTTATTCTGTTTGATGCACTTTCAATTCTCCCACAAATCAATCTGAGGATATCAACTAAATTTTAGCCTACAATTTCAAATCCCTTCAAATTTACAGATCATTTTTAAATTCTCAACTTTAAATCCCTGGACCACATGTTAAGAACCATTGATGAAGGAGTGAAGTTGGCGTGGTCATGGCTTTCCATGTATCTGCGTGGGATTGGCTCCTTGGAATCAGAGTGGGTAACTCCACTTTGAGCTGGCAGTAACATTTTTCCTCCAGGTTCCCTTTCTTGTCCCAGTTAGTCCTTGGGCCTTTGAGGTTTATTGGGTGGTAATGAGGTGACTGCAGTGGGCAGGCATGTCCTTCATGTAGAATCATCTGCGCATTCTCGGGGAAATGGGCAATGTTGTCTTTAATATGTATTCCTCTTTGTGCTTAATATGCCCAATAAACAAGTAGTAAAATACATGTTCAGATTACTGTCTTCTCATGGTGAGAGTCTTCTGCACAGGGGACCTTTGGCTCGATCCACCCATAAGATCTCTCTTTTTATATCACAGGGGCGCAGTAGTAAAAGGATTTGCATATTAGCTTGTTTGTTGGGTGCAGTTCAGTGGCAGATCTATCAGGGCCCTCTGGAGTTAGTATTATGTAGTCAGAATGAACAGTACCTTTCCATACCTAGGTGTGAATTATGTAAAAGTTTGGAATTACAACAAAGACTCCAAATTTAAAAGAAATCATTTGGCTGAGAAGTCGCATCGTTGTCTAGTTCTTCAACCTATTGAGATGGAATCTGATCTAAAACATCTTCATGTGATTTTAGGATTATTGTTCTCAATTTGTGTCCTCACTTTCTGAAAGAATCCCTGATTACACTCACACTGGAGACTGTTTCAGATAAGGATCCTCAGTCCACCCTGTCAAAGGCCTTTATCGTGCCCAATGTTGACGGCAAGATCCAGTGTCTGTGGTCCTGAACTTGTACAATGACTTGTTGCTGGTGGCTAAACTCCATCTTCATAGGACCTTTGGGGACAACGCCTACTACATTTTGAGTTCCTGTGGTTGACCATTATTCAGCCCTTTGGCTTATGCATGCTAAGTATTTTTGATGCATATTATCTCTTTCTTTGTGATGCATGCTATCCCTTTCATTTGGAGTCATGCCATCCCTTTCATGTTGATACATACTATCCCTTTCTTTGTGAGGCATGCTATCCCTTCCATTTTGAGCCATGCTATCCCTTTCATTTTGAGGCATGCTATCCCTTTCATTTTGAGGCATGCTATCCCTTTCTTTGTGAGGCATGCTATCCTTTTCATTTTGAGACATGCTATCCCTTTCTTTGTGAGGCATGCTATCCCTTTCATTTTGAGACAGACATACTATCCCTTTCATTTTGAGGCATGCTATCACTTTCATTTTGAGACATACTATCCCTTTCTTTGTGAGGCATGCTATCCCTTTCATTTTGAGACAGACATACTATCTCTTTCATTTTGAGGCATGCTATCCCTTTCATTTTTAGACATACTATCCCTTTCTTTGTGAAGCATGCTATCCCTTTCATTTTGAGACATGCTATCCCTTTCTTTGTGATGCATGCTATCCCTTTCATTTTGAGGCATGCTATCCCTTTCATTTTGAGGCATGCTATCCCTTTCATTTTGAGACATACTATCTCTTTCTGTTTGATGCTTGCTATCCCTTTATTTTTTATGCATATTATCCCTTGCCCAGCCGGCCAAACACACATGAGCCCTCCTCCCCTTCCCATGCCGTGGCCCCACCCCTCCCAACACTGCTTGCTAAGAGCTGACAAGTGCAAAATAAAACAATGCAAGAGGATCGTTTTATTTTTATTTTCTGGCTCCAAGCCAGGCAGTGGGGCGACGCTCGTCCGCCAATGCAGAGGAGCCGCCACTGCACTTCTTCTGGTTTTGAGTGTCTCTAAACTTGTGTCTAGTACTTACTGCTGTAAAGTGATCCCTGCCGCCCTTCTTACTATGGCAGCCCATTATCAGATCCAATCATCCCTCTAAGACTAGGAAGTGGTCACTCCTCCATCATTCCACAGTCTCCACTGCTCCAGGAGACGTGTGTCCCCCATGGCTCCCATCCAGAGTTCTCTCTGGTTCCCCGACTCTTGCCTTCCAGGCTCTTCGTGTTTGATTACAAGCACTTTGCTTCAGATAGGATAAGGGAAGCTTGCCTGTATCAATGCCCTCTCCTTCATATGTTTGAGTGAGCAAGTAGAATCTACAAACAACAGCTGTGAAAAAGAGATCCTCTCATGGTCAAATGCTACTCAGTGAGTACACAAATACCACTTACCCAAACCAGTAACTAGGGGCTTGAGTCCCAACACGGCCTTTTCTATCTTTCATCCTTCCAGTGTTGTAAAATGCTGCATTATATTACGAATATCCACCTATATATGGGGGTGGGGGAGAGGCTGGGTGTCCATATCCACCTAGCTCCACCTCTTTTTGACTTCCTCAAGGTGCTTTAAAATCTTCTTTTGAAACAACGCCTGGTCACAGTTTAGCAATTCACATGCCGGTCACACCTGGAGAGTGGTCAGGGCCACCCCTTTCCAAACCCCCTCTTCCTTTCACCCTAGAGCTGTCAATTAATCGCTTCCTGAAACTCCCTGTCAACCTCTTGTCTGCACATACCACTCTTTCCTGTCCCACCCTTGATTCCCCTCTTACTCTACTTTACCTACTGTAAATCCTACCACCATATACTGCACTCCACTGCTAGGTTCACGCAGCATAAGACAAATGCATACCTGCATATATGCATACATGCAGGCCTGTTATTTTAAGGCCTAGACTGACGTGTGATGTATGAAAAGTCCTCAGACATATTCCACTTTGTGGGAGTCACTGACTTGTGCTGGTGAAAAGTGACTTCTTGGTGCACTTAGTAAGAGTCACGGACCTTTGTGCTGGTGAAAAGTGGCTTTATGTTGCACTTAGTAAGAGTCACTGACCTGCGTGCAGGTTCAAAGTGGCTTCATGTTGCACTTAGTAAGAGTCACTAACCTGTGTCCTGGTGAAAAGTGGCTTCTTTGCACTTAGTAAGTGTCACTGATCTGCGTGCTGTTGAAAAGTGACTTTGTGGTGCACTTCTTGTTGATTGATTGATTGATTGATTGTGGGTTTCTAAAGCGCTAGAATCGACTCCCGAAGGAGTATCTCTGCGCCGTAGACCGCTGGGGAACACGTCCTGGCTTTCCCTGTGAGATGGTCCCTACTGGGTATCTCCAAGGTGAAACCAGGCATTCCCAGCGTATGTGGGGGGCCGTTGTGGACAGGAGGCAAGCTAATGCCCAGAGTTGCCGAGTGTAATCCCTGGTTAGAGTAGGCACCGAGGTGAGAATTATCGAGTCCGCTGACCCTGGTCCAAGACCCTGCCGCGTCGGGGATAAAACCCTGGTCCCGGGCCGTCCTCTGCTTCCGGGTCTGCCGCCTCTAACC
Source organism: Lissotriton helveticus (assembly GCF_964261635.1). NCBI lineage: Eukaryota > Metazoa > Chordata > Amphibia > Caudata > Salamandridae > Lissotriton > Lissotriton helveticus. Next base: position 2,094,442,880 of record NC_136067.1, read on the forward strand.
AGTGAGCTACACCACTCCACTCCTCTTAATAAGAGTGACTGGCCTGTGTGCTTGTGAAAAGTGACTTCATGGTGCCCTTAGTAAGAATCACTGACATGTGTGCTGGTGAAAAACGACGTCTGGACTGATTACGATGTCGGTAGTAAAGCATTCCGACCAACTCAGTGAAAAAATGGTTTCCGACCAACTCAGGATCGGGAAGTTTGACTGACCAATTACGATGGTTCCAAATACTGTTCAGTCGGACTGCTATAGATTTTGATGGGAGCCTGCATTCTTACCGACAACACAGGCTCCCATTGAAAAAAGGGTTGGTGGCAGAAAGCCTTGCACCCTGTGGCAGGCACCCCAGGGTGCCACACTGTGCATGGTTGGAAAGAGGGGTCACATGGGTAACCCCACAGGGCCCATTCGGAGGCCTTTGGGTGCAGGAGGGCCTGCTACGGGTCCCCAAAGTTGGATTCTGACAGCCAATCCATGTCGGCTAGACCGAGTCGGAACGCCTGTCGCAATCAGACATCATAATCGGTTGTTTGAAAACGCAGCCCGTATCGCTCTGCGATTCGGCTCAGAACAACTTGGACTCCATAAATACAAGTTGGAACCGATTCAGAATGACCAACTGTATACCTTGTATCGTAATAGGTCAGTCAGAAATGTTTCCGAGTCGGTCCGAAACACGGGACAAACCAAATGCCATTCGGAGCTTTTCTGGCTGACATCGTAATCGGCCCCTATATGTTGCTCTTAATAAGAGTCAATGACCTGTGTGCTGGTGGGAAGTGTCTTCATGCTTTTCTCAGTAAGAGTCACTGACCTGTGTGGTGGTGAAAAGTGGCTTCATGGTGCACTAACTAAGTCACTGGCCTATGTCCTGGTGACAAGTGAGTTCATGGTGCTGTTAGTAAGAGTCACTGACCTGTGTGCTGGTGAAAAGTGACTTTGTGGTGCAAGGCTCCTGTTTCAGAGGCCACGTGATCTATGAGAGTAGAATTTGTGAGTGTGGACCCTCTGATCATGCATCCATAGCCTCACTCACATAACACGCATGTAGGTTGTGTAAGTATCACAACATAGGAAAGTAGATCCTGCTTTGGAAGGTGATGGGAGATGGTTCTTATAATACTTGTATTTGGAACCCAGCTGTTGTTTTTTATTTTCATCAAAAATGTATTTGGAAATTCATTGGATGACATTGAAGTGTATCAAAGAAAATTGATTTGTGCTACTCAGATGAAAATAATAATTGAATGCTGCAGTTTGCAATCCATGTCTAATGATCTGAACACCTTTTCCTCCAGGAATTCGCTTTGGCTGATTCTGCGAAGAGAGATTATGCTGAATATCAACTCTGAAGGTGGATCTCCTGGGCCAGGGAAGCTTTTGATCACCCGTGACGAACACCAGCCATGACCTGGCATCTCCATGAAGACCGCAGAATAGACCCTGGGATCAAAGAATACAGCAAACTCCTGCCTAATTGTAATCAGCCACCTAATGACTAAGTCAATGCATGTGAAATCTTCGGATAGTCCAGATCCTCTCTAGATGAGGACAGGAACACTCTTAGGGCCTGAGGTAGATCTTGGCAGATGGATTACTACTTAGTATATAACGGGATTTATCTTTCGATGGACGGGATATCAGTCACTGTTCGGATGGAGTAACCAGTCCACCAAGATCGAAATTAGGCCCTTCATTTCCTCTCAATCCTTCTCCCTAGCCTTGTACCCTTTGACCGAAGATCAATGAATGAATACAGGTGCCCGGGGGTGGCCGATGTCCCCCAATAGTAACAAAATACATGCAATGGGGAAACTCTCATCATTTGAAACCTCTTGAGGAATCCGAGCTGTCCAGATCCTCTCATTAAACTGAGACCTGAGTCACTTTCAATCCTGCCAATGCCCCTCCTTGAACGAATATGCCTCAGAGACACATTTGTATTTTTTGGGATTTGCCTTTCCACTAAAAAAGGGCTTTATCCACCTCACTATCCCAGCACTTGCCTCTGAGTCCACTGGTTGTGGTCAAGCAGATGTTTGTCGATGGTCAGGGGTTTGTCTGGAACAGAAGGACTGGAGCAAACTGTCCTGCCCTTGGCAGACCTGTGTCTTCTTCATCTCTTTTAGAGTCCACCTTGTGCTACAAGGGTGAGGTCAAGGAAAAGACAGAGTCCTCTAACCACCTTAAATCAGATGGTAAGAGGTGGCATCTCTGTTTGCCCTGTGTTAGGTTCCTGATGGTTCCTTGACTCTATGATTTGGAGAGCCATGTCTTTTGCTACACTTGTTGGTAGCTAATGTTTCATGAAGTGAAGTTGCCTTGGAACCTGGTCATTGAAAATGTTCTGATTGGTGAAAGAAGGGGCAGTTCCCACACAGAGGATTCCCTATTGGTAGAGATTCCCCTAGGGGATAATTGACAAGGGTACATATCCAAATACAGCAACATCTCCTGCTCTGTCTTCAGATGCACACAGCATCTCCTGTCCCTGGCTGGTCGTGGAAGGTCCGAAACCTCCCTGCCTCTACCTTTGTTTTGTTTCCATTCTCAAAGCAACAGAGATTTATGATATCATCAGCAATATAAAGTTGCATACACTATCTGAGCTTCCTGTGTTGTTTTATTTTCAAGATTTTATTAGCATCAACAGGACAAAAAATTGTTTGTGTCGGACATCTGAAATGTAGTTGTGGGACAGGGAAACCACAGAGTACAGCATGGGTGACTATTTACCAGTGATGGCAGGAGAGGCAGCGAGTGGTTAATACCATAAGTACATATCTCCTGAGTCACACGACCTTGTGGGACCTGGGAGAAACTTTGTCTCAAAGTGTCTGTAAGTCCAGATCCTAAATTACGGAAACAGGATTTGTCCATTTTTCTTACTCTAAATTAGACCTCCATCTTGGACATAAACTTAAGAGGCCCGAGCAGCAGTGCTGGACTCTGAGGGACAGGTAATGGCACATATACAGCAAATAGGAAGCACATGCTTTGTGACTGAGCTCTCCGGAACATGTAAGAGAACATGAGATTTGATCAAACACTCCCAGATGTCTGTACCGCCTGACCTTCCATCAGTGATGCAGTGTCTGTGAGTGCTGAGGGTCAGGCCCGTGAAAGGGAATGAGGGCTCCTCTGTCTTTGAATATACGAGTCGGCCTTCCCTTCTGCCTCAGAGCATCTGCACTATGTCACGCCAGAGGGCTGTCACTGTTGGTCTATCTTAGGGCAGTCCCTGCCTGGGAGCAATCAATCGATCAAACATTTATAGAGCGAGGCATCTCACCTGTGAGGGTCTCGAGGAGCTTGTAGCTACTGCATGGTCATATCTCATTTGAACATCCAGGCCTTGAGTACTCTCCTGAACTGCTTGAGCAATGGGGTGGTCCTTAGGTGCGGGGGAAGGTAGCTCCATGTCTTGGCCGCCAGGTTCAAGATGGTGCTCCTCCTCTGTTGGTTTGGCCGGTCCCGTTTGGTGCCTGCGAGGAAGCGGGAGGCAGACAGGAGGTGTCTGGTTGGTGGGTGGAAAGTCAGTCGTTTGTTGAGGTATGCTGGTCCTTCATTGTGTAGGGCTTTGTAGGTGTGGGGCAGCATCTTTAACTGCCATCTCTTCTGCATTGGAAGCCAGTGTAGTTTCCTGGGTTGAGGTGTGATGTGGGTTCTTCTGGGCATGTCGAGGATGCGTCTTGCTGCTGTGTTCTGTATTGTCGGAAGCCTCCTCGGGATTCCTATGTAAGGTGTGTTTCCATAGTCCAGCCTGCTGATGATGAGCGTCTCTGTGACGATCCTTCTGGTGTTGACGGGGAGGCACCTGGAGATCTTGAGCAGCAAGCTGAGAGTATGAAAGCAGGCTGATGAGACTGCATTGACTTGCTTTCCCATCAAGAGCTTGCTGTCCAGGATGATGCTCCGGTTGCTGGCACGATCTGTGGGGCCGGTGCTGGGACAAGACTAGGTGTCCACCAGGCGTTGTTCCAGATCGAGGTGTTGTTTCCAAAGATGAGGACTTCCATCTTGTCCGTGTTGAGTTTCATACAAGTATCGCTCATCCATTTGGTGACACCCTTCAAGCTGGTGTGAAAGTCACCTCTGGCGGTGGAGGGGTATTCGGTCAGCGAGATGATGGGCTTGGTGTCATTGGTGTATGAGGTGATGTTGAGTCCTTGTGATCTGATCGTGTGTGCCAGGGAGTCATGAAGATGTTGAAGAGGGTGGGGCTGAGTGATGAACATCAGGGAACTCCACTGATGATCTTCTTGGGCTCTGATGTGAACGGGGGGAGGCAGATCCGCTGGGTTCTTCCGGAAAGTAATTATGCTATCCATTTGAGGGTATGTCCTTAGATACCGATGTGCTGGAGTCTGTTGATCAGTGTGTGACGGGAGATTGTTTTGAAAGTGGCTGATAGATCCAGAAGGATGAGGGCTGCTGTTTTCCCGCAGTCCAGAAGTCCTGTCACCATTCTGATTCACCATCTGATTCTCTGTTCTGTGAAGGTAACACCAGTTAAATGTAAATGTATGTGTCTTGTAAAGCGCACTGCTGCCCTGAGGCGTCCTGGCGCTGTAGACCGCTGGGGAACCCGTCCTGGCTATCCCTGTGAGATGGTCCCTTATGGGTATCTCCAAGGTGAAACCAGGCATCCCCGGCGAATGTGGGGGGCCGTTGTAGAGATGAGGCAAGCTAATGCCCAGAGTTGCCGAGTGTGATCCCTGGTTAGAGTAGGCACCGAGGCGAGAATTATCGAGTCCACTGACCCTGATCCACGACCCTGCCGCGTCAGGAATTGAACCCTGGTCCCGGGCCGTTCTCTGTTTCTGGGTCTGCCGCCTCTAACCAGTGAGCCACACCACTCCACTCTGCATTCTGTGGACACAGGCGCATTCAGTTTGCAGTAACTCTTCTGTGAATCCACTGTACTGAGAATGCCTGCACGCCAGCTGACGGGATTGCAGCGGATGCACCATCCTACAGAAAGTGAATCTCTGGGCTAAAAAACAAACTCTCTTTCTGTATATTAATACCATTGCTCTACAGTCTGCACTCACTGCCCGTACATGAAAGAGATAGCTGTAAGACACTTCGACATTCAGATGCTTACCTGAAAATGGCCTTCTGGCACTGAGCAGTTTGCTAAAACTGTCCTATCACAGTGAGTGGGCGAAGGGTTCATTTAAGGATGTGCCAGCTGTCATCAGGACCTCCACAAGAAGGAACCATTGCTGGCTGGGCCTGGCCTTCACCCAGCTGAGCTGTCTGTGGAATGGGCTGTACTTAGTGTGTGTTTGATGATGATTCCACCCGTTAAGGGCCAGTGCTGGTTGGGGCTGGCCTTTACCCAGCTGAGCTGACTCTGGAATGAGATGTACTTAGGGTGTGCTTGGTAATGATTCTACCCGCTGGAGGACTAGTGCTGGCTGGGCCAGGCCTTCACCCAGGTGAGCTTGTTGCGGGGATTCTGATCAGGAACAGAACTATGCTTGGGACCGTAGATCATTAGTAGATAGGGACTAAGTCACCATATCACCTCAGTACCACGAGTCACCACACCACCTCAGTGCCATGAGTCACCATACCACCTCAGTGCCATGAGTCAGCAAACCACCTCAGTGCCATGAGTCAGCAAACCACCTCAGTGCCATAAGTCACCATACCACCTCAGTGCCATAAGTCACCATACCACCTCAGTGCCATAAGTCACCATACCACCTCAGTGCCATGAGTCACCACACCATCTCAGTGCCATGAGTCACCACACCATCTCAGTGCCATGAGTCACCATACCACCTCAGTGCCATGAGTCACCATACCACCTCAGTGCCATGAGTCAGCAAACCACCTCAGTGCCATAAGTCACCATACCACCTCAGTGCCATAAGTCACCATACCACCTCAGTGCCATAAGTCACCATACCACCTCAGTGCCATGAGTCACCACACCATCTCAGTGCCATGAGTCACCATACCACCTCAGTGCCATGAGTCACCATACCACCTCAGTGCCATGAGTCAGCAAACCACCTCAGTGCCATGAGTCAGCAAACCACCTCAGTGCCATGAGTCACCATACCACCTCAGTGCCATGAGTCACCATACCACCTCAGTGCCATGAGTCACCATACCACCTCAGTGCCATGAGTCACCATACCACCTCAGTGCCATAAGTCACCATACCACCTCAGTGCCATGAGTCACCATACCACCTCAGTGCCACGAGTCACCATACCATCTCAGTGCCATGAGTCACCATACCACCTCAGTGCCATAAGTCACCATACCACCTCAGTGCCATGAGTCACCATACCACCTCAGTGCCATGAGTCACCATACCACCTCAGTGCCATAAGTCACCATACCACCTCAGTGCCATGAGTCACCATACCACCTCAGTGCCATGAGTCACCATACCACCTCAGTGCCATGAGCCTGAGTCTTAATAGCTATAGTGTTGCACTTCCCCTCCTACCCATATCCAGAGACACAAGTGAATTGACACCCCACACCACAACACTCCCGACCCTCTCAGGGATCGCAGAAACAGGACACCCCTTTTCGCTCTCACACTTGTACTCATCCACAATAAGATATTGCAGTATACATGCCTGTTGGACACGGCCTCGTGGCGTGGGCCTACCGCCTCGTGGCGTGGGCCTACCCCTCCCACATGGCGGGCCCCGGACGATATCGGGCCGCCGTCGATCTGCTGTCGACCCCCCTGACACGAACATTCCCGAACCCGCAAGGAGGGCCGCCCCCTGGCAACCTACGGCTCTCCCTCTTCCTGGCCCCCGGCGGGCCCTGCTCGCCAACGCCGCCGGTCCAGCAACCATGCCTGGCCCCATCTCTGGCCCGACTCCATCTTGGGCCCATCACGTCCCGAGCACGTGGCCGCCGCCACCCTGGCCCCGGCCCCAGCGAAGCCCCGACATCGGGGCACCAAGATCCTCCCAGGTGGTCGAGTGGCCACTCGACAGATCTGAGAGGCGGGAGGTTTCGATGGCCCTCCAGCCGTCCCCGGATGCCTGGTATCGATCGCCCTCCAGCCTCCCTGGGCGCTGGCTCCACCCCCCTGCGGGGTGTCTGGACACCTTCATCCCGGCCCCTCTGACCCCCAGGCGCGAGGGTCCGGACATCAAAGGACGCCAGTCCTATATCTGGGCCAGCCCTGGATCAGGACGGCAGTTGTATCTGGAGTCGAAGCCCTGCTGACCTCGTCGCGGCTGATCCTGATCCGAACTCTTGTACCTGGAACTATCTTCGAGGCCCTGCTGACGCTGTCGCGGCCTGTCCAAGCTGAACTACCTTTGAGGCCCTGCTGACGCTGTCGCGGCCTGTCCAAGCTGAACTACCTTTGAGGCCCTGCTGACGCTGTTGCGGCCTGACCAAGCTGAACGATCTCCGAGGCCCTGCTGACGCTGTCGCGGCCTGACCAAGCTGAACCACCTCCGATGTCCTGCTGACGCTGTCGCGGCCTGACCAAGCTGAACCACCTTCGAGGCCCTGCTGACGCTGTCGCGGCCTGACCAAGCTGAACCACCTTCGAGGCCCTGCTGACGCTGTCGCGGCCTGACCAAGCTGAACTATCTCCGAGGCCCTGCTGACGCTGTCGCGGCCTGACCCCTTGAACTATCCACGCACCAGTGGGTGCCAAGACTGTCCCGCTACCCCCTTTTCCCCCGAAATCAAGACATTACGGATCCCTCGATCCTTGCCGCTATCCTGCCAAGAACTTGCGTTGAGTACTTATATAAAGATTCTTGTGAACCTCCTTCCTGTGTAGTGTCTACCTGTAAGTAGTGTGATTACCCTGCTGTTACGATTGTAGGAGAGGAGCCTCGCCAAGGAGGCCTCCCTACGGTGCTCGGCCTATTCCATACAGAGAGGTGGGTCTCGGGGCGGACAGTCAGACACCTTCTGTCTCCCCTGGGGTCGCCTTTCCAACAATGCCACAATCAGAAGACAACTGCCTAGTAAAAATAGCATCAACATAGCCAGTAAACCATATATTACACAACGCTTTGTCAAGTTATAGGACAGAATAGCCTAGCCCCACTCCCCTTCTACAGAACCAAAGTGATTATAGAGCCAAGATCTCTGGGATTAGCAACAGACCCGGTACCTTGGCATACACAGATGGACACTCTACACCTCAGATACAGCTGTGATATTCTTTCAGAAAATCTCTTACTCTCTCTCTCTCTCTGTTACATTACTGTGCAAACCTATATGACAAGGCACACATGCACATAAACAAAAGCTGCATTCCTGTGTTGTGTCTAGGTGCTAGTGCCTGACCAGAATAGCAAGTGTCGGACTTGGCCCTTTTGGCAGGTTCACCCCGAAACTTTTTGCATTTTCCTAGCCTGTTTCTGTAACCTGGTGTTGGTTATTTTAGGCCTCTGTGCACTTTTCACTGTGGTCCACTGTAAAGTGCGTGCGCTCTCTGCCACCCACTGGAGAGCCAGTGCTGGCTGGGCCTAGAGTGAGATGTACTTAGGGTGTGTTTGATGATGATTCCACCCACTGGAGAGCCAGTGCTGGCTGGGCCTAGTTTGAAATGTACTTAGGGTGTGTTTGATGATGATTCCACCCTCTGGAGGGCCAATGCTGGCTGGACCTAGAGTGAGATGTACTTAGGGTGTGTTTGATGATGATTCCACCATCTGGAGGGGCAATGCTGGCTGGACCTAGAGTGAGATGTACTTAGGGTGTGTTTGATGATGATTCCACCCTCTGGAGGGCCAATGCTGGCTGGGCCTAGAGTGACATGTACTTAGGGTGTGTTTGATGATGATTCCACCATCTGGAGGGGCAATGCTGGCTGGACCTAGAGTGAGATGTACTTAGGGTGTGTTTGATGATGATTCCACCCTCTGGAGGGCCAGTGCTGGCTGGACCTAGAGTGAGATGTACTTAGGGTGTGTTTGATGATGATTCCACCATCTGGAGGGGCAATGCTGGCTGGACCTAGAGTGAGATGTACTTAGGGTGTGTTTGATGATGATTCCACCCACTGGAGGGCCTATGCTGGCTGGGCCTAGTTTGAAATGTACTTAGGGTGTGTTTGATGATGATTCCACCATCTGGAGGGGCAATGCTGGCTGGACCTAGAGTGAGATGTACTTAGGGTGTGTTTGATGATGATTCCACCCTCTGGAGGGCCAATGCTAGCTGGGCCTAGAGTGACATGTACTTAGGGTGTGTTTGATGATGATTCCACCATCTGGAGGGGCAATGCTGGCTGGACCTAGAGTGAGATGTACTTAGGGTGTGTTTGATGATGATTCCACCCTCTGGAGGGCCAGTGCTGGCTGGACCTAGAGTGAGATGTGCTTAGGGTGTGTTTGATGATGATTCCACCATCTGGAGGGGCAATGCTGGCTGGACCTAGAGTGAGATGTACTTAGGGTGTGTTTGATGATGATTCCACCCACTGGAGGGCCTATGCTGGCTGGGCCTAGTTTGAAATGTACTTAGGGTGTGTTTGATGATGATTCCACCCTCTGGAGGGCCAATGCTGGCTGGACCTAGAGTGAGATGTACTTAGGGTGTGTTTGATGATGATTCCACCATCTGGAGGGGCAATGCTGGCTGGACCTAGAGTGAGATGTACTTAGGGTGTGTTTGATGATGATTCCACCCTCTGGAGGGCCAATACTGGCTGGGCCTAGAGTGAGATGTACTTAGGGTGTGTTTGATGATGATTCTACCCTCTGGCGATCCAGTCCTGGCTGGGCCTAGAGTGAGATGTACTTAGGGTGTGTTTGATGATGATTCCACCCTCTGGAGGGCCAATGCTGCTAGACCTAGAGTGAGATGTACTTAGAGTGTGTTTGATGATGATTCCACCCTCTGGAGGGCCAATACTGGCTGGGCCTAGAGTGAGATGTACTTAGGGTGTGTTTGATGATGATTCCACCCTCTGGCGATCCAGTCCTGGCTGGGCCTAGAGTGAGATGTACTTAGGGTGTGTTTGATGATGATTCCACCCTCTGGAGGGCCAATGCTGGCTGGACCTAGAGTGAGATGTACTTAGGGTGTGTTTGACGATGATTCCACCCTCTGGAGGGCCAATGCTGGCTGGGCCTAGAGTGACATGTACTTAGGGTGTGTTTGATGATGATTCCACCCTCTGGAGAGCCAATGCTGGCTGGGCCTAGAGTGAGATGTACTTAGGGTGTGTTTGATGATGATTCCACCCTCTGGAGGGCCAATGCTGGCTGGACCTAGAGTGAGATGTACTTAGGGTGTGTTTGATGATGATTCCACCCTCTGGAGGGCCAGTGCTGGCTGGACCTAGAGTGAGATGTACTTAGAGTGTGTTTGATGATGATTCCACCCTCTGGAGGGCCAGTGCTGGCTGGACCTAGAGTGAGATGTACTTAGGGTGTGTTTGATGATGATTCCACCCTCTGGAGGGCCAGTGCTGGCTGGACCTAGAGTGAGATTTACTCAGGGTGTGTTTGATGATGATTCCACCTTCTGGAGGGCCAATGCTGGCTGGACCTAGAGTGAGATTTACTCAGGGTGTGTTTGATGATGATTCCACCCTCTGGAGGGCCAATGCTGGCTGGAGCTAGAGTGAGATGTACTGTGGGTGTGTTTGATGATGATTCCACCTGCCGGATGGCCAATGCTGGCTGGACCTAGGGTGAGATGTACTTAGGGTGTGTTTGATGATGATTCCACCCTCTGGAGGGCCAATGCTGGCTGGACCTAGAGTGAGATGTACTTAGGGTGTGTTTGATGATGATTCCACCCTCTGGAGGGCCAATGCTGGCTGGACCTAGGGTGAGATGTACTTAGGGTGTGTTTGATGATGATTCCACCCTCTGGAGGGCCAATGCTGGCTGGGCCTAGAGTGAGATGTACTTAGAGTGTGTTTGATGATGATTCCACCCTCTGGAGGGCCAATGCTGGCTGGAGCTAGAGTGAGATGTACTGTGGGTGTGTTTAATGATGATTCCACCTGCCGGATGGCCAATGCTGGCTGGACCTAGGGTGAGATGTACTTAGGGTGTGTTTGATGATGATTCCACCCTCTGGAGGGCCAATGCTGGCTGGACCTAGAGTAAGATGTACTTAGGGTGTGTTTGATGATGATTCCACCCTCTGGAGGGCTAATGCTGGCTGGAACTAGAGTGAAATGTACTTAGGGTGTGTTTGATGATGAATCCACCCTCTGGAGGGCTAATGCTGGCTGGACCTAGGGTGAGATGTACTTAGGGTGTGTTTGATGATGATTCCACCCTCTGGAGGGCTAATGCTGGCTGGACCTAGAGTGAGATGTACTTAGGGTGTGTTTGATGATGATTCCACCCTCTGGAGGGCTAATGCTGGCTGGGCCTAGAGTGACATGTACTTAGGGTGTGTTTGATGATGATTCCACCCTCTGGAGGGCCAATGCTGGCTGGACCTAGAGTGAGATGTACTTAGGGTGTGTTTGATGATGATTCCACCCTCTGGAAGGCCAATGCTGGCAGGACCTAGAGTGAGATGTACTTAGAGTGTGTTTGATGATGATTCCACCCTCTGGAGGGCCAATGCTGGCTGGACCTAGAGTGAGATGTACTTAGGGTGTGTTTGATGATGATTCCACCCTCTGGAGGGCCAATGCTGGCAGGACCTAGAGTGAGATGTACTTAGGGTGTGTTTGATGATGATTCCACCCTCTGGAGGGCCAATGCTGGCTGGGCCTAGAGTGAGATGTACTCAGGGTGTGTTTGATGATGATTCCACCATCTGGAGGGGCAATGCTGGCTGGACCTAGAGTGAGATGTACTTAGGGTGTATTTGATGATGATTCCACCCTCTGGAGGGCCAATGCTGGCTGGGCCTAGAGTGAGATGTACTTAGGGTGTGTTTGATGATGATTCCACCCTCTGGAGGGCCAGTGCTGGCTGGACCTAGAGTGAGATTTACTCAGGGTGTGTTTGATGATGATTCCACCTTCTGGAGGGCCAATGCTGGCTGGACCTAGAGTGAGATGTACTCAGGGTGTGTTTGATGATGATTCCACCCTCTGGAGGGCCAATGCTGGCTGGACCTAGAGTGAGATGTACTTAGGGTGTGTTTGATGATGATTCCACCCTCTGGAGGGCCAATGCTGGCTGGACCTAGAGTGGGATGTACTTAGGGTGTGTTTGATGATGATTCCACCCTCTGGAGGGCCAATGCTGGCTGGAGCTAGAGTGAGATGTACTGTGGGTGTGTTTGATGATGATTCCACCTGCCGGATGGCCAATGCTGGCTGGACCTAGGGTGAGATGTACTTAGGGTGTGTTTGATGATGATTCCACCCTCTGGAGGGGCAATGCTGGCTGGGCCTAGAGTGACATGTACTTAGGGTGTGTTTGATGATGATTCCACCCTCTGGAGGGCCAATGCTGGCTGGACCTAGAGTGAGATGTACTTAGGGTGTGTTTGATGATGATTCCACCCTCTGGAGGGCCAATGCTGGCAGGACCTAGAGTGAGATGTACTTAGGGTGTGTTTGATGATGATTCCACCCTCTGGAGGGCCAATGCTGGCTGGACCTAGAGTAAGATGTACTTAGGGTGTGTTTGATGATGATTCCACCCTCTGGAGGGCTAATGCTGGCTGGACCTAGAGTGAGATGTACTTAGGGTGTGTTTGATGATGATTCCACCCTCTGGAGGGCCAATGCTGGCTGGACCTAGAGTAAGATGTACTTAGGGTGTGTTTGATGATGATTCCACCCTCTGGAGGGCTAATGCTGGCTGGACCTAGAGTGAGATGTACTTAGGGTGTGTTTGATGATGATTCCACCCTCTGGAGGGCCAATGCTGGCTGGGCCTAGAGTGACATGTACTTAGGGTGTGTTTGATGATGATTCCACCCTCTGGAGGGCCAATGCTGGCTGGACCTAGAGTGAGATGTACTTAGGGTGTGTTTGATGATGATTCCACCCTCTGGAGGGCTAATGCTGGCTGGACCTAGAGTGAGATGTACTTAGGGTGTGTTTGATGATGATTCCACCCTCTGGAGGGCCAATGCTGGCAGGACCTAGAGTGAGATGTACTTAGGGTGTATTTGATGATGATTCCACCCTCTGGAGGGCCAATGCTGGCTGGGCCTAGAGTGAGATGTACTTAGGGTGTGTTTGATGATGATTCCAGACTCTGGAGGGCCAATGTTGGCTGGGCCTAGAGTGAGATGTACTTAGGGTGTGTTTGATGATGATTCCACCCTCTGGAGGGCTAATGCTGGCTGGACCTAGAGTGAGATGTACTTAGGGTGTGTTTGATGATGATTCCACCCTCTGGAGGGCCAATGCTGGCAGGACCTAGAGTGAGATGTACTTAGGGTGTGTTTGATGATGATTCCACCCTCTGGAGGGCCAATGCTGGCAGGGCCTAGAGTGAGATGTACTTAGGGTGTGTTTGATGATGATTCCACCCTCTGGAGGGCCAATGCTGGCTGGGCCTAGAGTGAGATGTACTTAGGGTGTGTTTGATGATGATTCCACCCTCTGGAGGGCCAATGCTGGCTGGACCTAGAGTGAGATGTACATAGGGTGTGTTTGATGATGATTCCACCCTCTGGAGGGCCAATGCTGGCTGGAGCTAGAGTGAGATGTACTGTGGGTGTGTTTGATGATGATTCCACCTGCCAGATGGCCAATGCTGGCTGGACCTAGGGTGAGATGTACTTAGGGTGTGTTTGATGATGATTCCACCCTCTGGAGGGCTAATGCTGGCTGGACCTAGAGTAAGATGTACTTAGGGTGTGTTTGATGATGATTCCACCCTCTGGAGGGCTAATGCTGGCTGGACCTAGAGTGAGATGTACTTAGGGTGTGTTTGATGATGAATCCACCCTCTGGAGGGCTAATGCTGGCTGGACCTAGAGTGAGATGTACTTAGGGTGTGTTTGATGATGATTCCACCCTCTGGAGGGCCAATGCTGGCAGGACCTAGAGTGAGATGTACTTAGGGTGTATTTGATGATGATTCCACCCTCTGGAGGGCCAATGCTGGCTGGGCCTAGAGTGAGATGTACTTAGGGTGTGTTTGATGATGATTCCACCCTCTGGAGGGCCAATGCTGGCAGGACCTAGAGTGAGATGTACTGTGGGTGTGTTTGATGATGATTCCACCCTCTGGAGGGCCAATGCTGGCTGGACCTAGGGTGAGATGTACTTAGGGTGTGTTTGATGATGATTCCACCCTCTGGAGGGCCAATGCTGGCTGGACCTAGAGTAAGATGTACTTAGGGTGTGTTTGATGATGAATCCACCCTCTGGAGGGCTAATGCTGGCTGGACCTAGGGTGAGATGTACTTAGGGTGTGTTTGATGATGATTCCACCCTCTGGAGGGCCAATGCTGGCTGGGCCTAGAGTGAGATGTACTCAGGGTGTGTTTGATGATGATTCCACCCTCTGGAGGGCCAATGCTGGCTGGACCTAGGGTGAGATGTACGTAGGGTGTGTTTGATGATGATTCCACCCTCTGGAGGGCCAATGCTGGCTGGACCTAGAGTAAGATGTACTTAGGGTGTGTTTGATGATGATTCCACCCTCTGGAGGGCCAATGCTGGCAGGACCTAGAGTGAGATGTACTTAGGGTGTGTTTGATGATGATTCCACCCTCTGGAGGGCCAATGCTGGCAGGACCTAGAGTGAGATGTACTTAGGGTGTGTTTGATGATGATTCCACCCTCTGGAGGGCCAATGCTGGCAGGACCTAGAGTGAGATGTACTTAGGGTGTGTTTGATGATGATTCCACCCTCTGGAGGGCCAATGCTGGAAGGACCTAGAGTGAGATGTACTTAGGGTGTGTTTGATGATGATTCCACCCTCTGGAGGGCCAATGCTGGCAGGACCTAGAGTGAGATGTACTTAGGGTGTGTTTGATGATGATTCCACCCTCTGGAGGGCCAATGCTGGCAGGACCTAGAGTGAGATGTACTTAGGGTGTGTTTGATGATGATTCCACCCTCTGGAGGGCCAATGCTGGCTGGGCCTAGAGTGAGATGTACTCAGGGTGTGTTTGATGATGATTCCACCCTCTGGAGGGCCAATGCTGGCAGGACCTAGAGTGAGATGTACTTAGGGTGTGTTTGATGATGATTCCACCCTCTGGAGGGCTAATGCTGGCTGGACCTTAGAGTGAGATGTACTTAGAGTGTGTTTGATGATGATTCCACCCTCTGGAGGGCCAGTGCTGGCAGGACCTAGAGTGAGATGTACTTAGGATGTGTTTGATGATGATTCCACCATCTGGAGGGGCAATGCTGGCTGGACCTAGAGTGAGATGTACTTAGGGTGTGTTTGATGATGATTCCACCCTCTGGAGGGCCAATGCTGGCTGGGCCTAGAGTGAGATGTACTCAGGGTGTGTTTGATGATGATTCCACCATCTGGAGGGCTAATGCTGGCTGGACCTAGAGTGAGATGTACTTAGGGTGTGTTTGATGATCATTCCACCCTCTGGAGGGCTAATGCTGGCTGGACCTAGAGTGAGATGTACTTAGGGTGTGTTTGATGATGATTCCACCCTCTGGAGGGCCAATGCTGGCTGGACCTAGAGTGAGATGTACTTAGGGTGTGTTTGATGATGATTCCACCCTCTGGAGGGCCAATGCTGGCTGGGCCTAGAGTGAGATGTACTCAGGGTGTGTTTGATGATGATTCCACCATCTGGAGGGGCAATGCTGGCTGGACCTAGAGTGAGATGTACTTAGGGTGTGTTTGATGATGATTCCACCCTCTGGAGGGCTAATGCTGGCTGGACCTAGAGTGAAATGTACTTAGGGTGTGTTTGATGATGATTCCACCCTCTGGAGGGCTAATGCTGGCTGGGCCTAGAGTGAGATGTACTTAGGGTGTGTTTGATGATGATTCCACCCTCTGGAGGGCCAATGCTGGCTGGGCCTAGAGTGAGATGTACTCAGGGTGTGTTTGATGATGATTCCACCCTCTGGAGGGCCAATGCTGGCTGGACCTAGAGTGAGATGTACTTAGGGTGTGTTTGATGATGATTCCACCCTCTGGAGGGCCAATGCTGGCAGGACCTAGAGTGAGATGTACTTAGGGTGTGTTTGATGATGATTCCACCTGCCGGATGGCCAATGCTGGCTGGACCTAGGGTGAGATGTACTTAGGGTGTGTTTGATGATGATTCCACCCTCTGGAGGGCCAATGCTGGCTGGGCCTAGAGTGAGATGTACTTAGGGTGTGTTTGATGATGATTCCACCCTCTGGAGGGCCAATGCTGGCTGGGCCTAGAGTGAGATGTACTTAGGGTGTGTTTGATGATGATTCCACCCTCTGGAGGGCCAATGCTGGCTGGGCCTAGAGTGAGATGTACTTAGGGTGTGTTTGATGATGATTCCTCCCTCTGGAGGGCCAATGCTGGCAGGACCTAGAGTGAGATGTACTTAGGGTGTATTTGATGATGATTCCACCCTCTGGAGGGCCAATGCTGGTTGGACCTAGAGTGAGATGTACTTAGGGTGTGTTTGATGATGATTCCACCCTCTGGAGGGCTAATGCTGGCTGGGCCTAGAGTGAGATGTACTTAGGGTGTGTTTGATGATGAATCCACCCTCTGGAGGGCCAATGCTGGCAGGACCTAGAGTGAGATGTACTTAGGGTGTGTTTGATGATGATTCCACCCTCTGGAGGGCCAATGCTGGCAGGACCTAGAGTGAGATGTACTTAGGGTGTGTTTGATGATGATTCCACCCTCTGGAGGGCCAATGCTGGCTGGACCTAGAGTGGGATGTACTTAGGGTGTGTTTGATGATGATTCCACCCTCTGGAGGGCCAATGCTGGCTGGGCCTAGAGTGAGATGTACTTAGGGTGTGTTTGATGATGATTCCACCCTCTGGAGGGCCAATGCTGGCTGGGCCTAGAGTGAGATGTACTTAGGGTGTGTTTGATGATGATTCCACCCTCTGGAGGGCCAATGCTGGCAGGACCTAGAGTGAGATGTACTTAGGGTGTGTTTGATGATGATTCCACCCTCTGGAGGGCCAATGCTGGCAGGACCTAGAGTGAGATGTACTTAGGGTGTGTTTGATGATGATTCCACCCTCTGGAGGGCCAATGCTGGCTGGACCTAGAGTGGGATGTACTTAGGGTGTGTTTGATGATGATTCCACCCTCTGGAGGGCCAATGCTGGCTGGGCCTAGAGTGAGATGTACTTAGGGTGTGTTTGATGATGATTCCACCCTCTGGAGGGCCAATGCTGGCTGGGCCTAGAGTGAGATGTACTCAGGGTGTGTTTGATGATGATTCCACCCTCGGGAGAGCCAATGCTGGCTGGACCTAGAGTGAGATGTACTTAGGGTGTGTTTGATGATGATTCCACCCTCTGGAGGGCCAATGCTGGCTGGGCCTAGAGTGAGATGTACTTAGGGTGTGTTTGATGATGATTCCACCCTCTGGAGGGCCAATGCTGGCTGGGCCTAGAGTGAGATGTACTCAGGGTGTGTTTGATGATGATTCCACCCTCTGGAGAGCCAGTGCTGGCTGGGCCTAGAGTGAGATGTACTTAGGGTGTGTTTGATGATGATTCCACCCTCTGGAGAGCCAATGCTGGCTGGAGCTAGAGTGAGATGTACTTAGGGTGTATTTGATGATGATTCCACCCTCTGGAGGGCCAATGCTAGCTGGGCCTAGAGTGAGATGTACTTAGGGTGTGTTTGATGATGATTCCACCCTCTGGAGGGCCAATGCTGGCTGGACCTTAGAGTGAAATGTACTTAGGGTGTGTTTGATGATGATTCCACCCTCTGGATGGCCAATGCTGGCTGGACCTAGAGTGAGATGTGCTTAGGGTGTGTTTGATGATGATTCCACCCTCTGGAGGGCCAATGCTGGCTGGGCCTAGAGTGAGATGTGCTTAGGGTGTGTTTGATGATGATTCCACCTGCCGGATGGCCAATGCTGGCTGGACCTAGAGTGAGATGTACTTAGGGTGTGTTTGATGATGATTCCACCCTCTGGAGGGCCAATGCTGGCTGGACCTAGAGTGAGATGTACTTAGGGTGTGTTTGATGATGATTCCACCCTCTGGAGGGCCAGTGCTGGCTGGACCTAGAGTGAGATGTACTTAGGGTGTGTTTGATGATGATTCCACCCTCTGGAGGGCCAGTGCTGGCTGGACCTAGAGTGAGATGTACTTAGGGTGTGTTTGATGATGATTCCACCCTCTGGAGGGCCAATGCTGGCTGGAGCTAGAGTGAGATGTACTCAGGGTGTGTTTGATGATGATTCCACCCTCTGGAGGGCCAATGCTGGCTGGAGCTAGAGTGAGATGTACTTAGGGTGTGTTTGATGATGATTCCACCCTCTGGAGGGCTAATGCTGGCTGGGCCTAGAGTGAGATGTACTTAGGGTGTATTTGATGATGATTCCACCCTCTGGAGGGCCAATGCTGGCTGGACCTAGAGTAAGATGTACTTAGGGTGTGTTTGATGATGATTCCACCCTCTGGAGGGCCAATGCTGGCTGGACCTAGAGTAAGATGTACTTAGGGTGTATTTGATGATGATTCCACCCTCTGGAGGGCCAATGCTGGCTGGGCCTAGAGTGAGATGTACTTAGGGTGTGTTTGATGATGATTCCACCTGCCGGATGGCCCTGGTGCAAGATAGCTCCACTTCCTGACGTCTGTCACTGAAGCACCACAGGAAGAGGTTGTGTTCACAGCACTGAGACCTCCTCAGTGCTGCTTCTATTCTATCAGCACAGTGTACTGGTGATAACTGCATGTGACACCCAGATGAACCCAGAGGCACTGAGGGCTTCGTCCAGATTTCTCTGTTGGCTCTGTGGGGAATAAACAATTCCAGCCAGAATCTCCTTGTGGGTTAACAGGGATTGCGAGTTGTACTTCTGCGTGTTTTTTCCCTTTCCGGGATGAAATAACCTGACCCACTCCTCGCACCCTCACTACCTGCTTGGAGTGGTTGGTAAATGTTACAGGTGTGTTTCTATTGCCCTAGGGTGGGTGAAACGGGGGCAGCGGAAGCGGGAGGGAAGGGTTCTTTCTTCTTAGGTATGGTCATAATATATAAACAATGGTGGAATAAAATAGATGGTTGATATAGTTTGAACGGTACAAAAGGGGGTGGTAATGGACGGAGCATCTGAACCAATCAAACACTCACACCCAGTCAAAAGATCTGGGTTTAATCCATCACCGTTCTTTAGCCCACTCTGCCACCCCAGTTCAGACATGGCTATATGCAAACCAGTCTGACCCTGTGCCTCATGGGAACAGTCCAGCCCGAACTGCCAAGCCATGCCTTCCCTGGACCGGAAACAAGCTTCCGAGGACCAGTTTCTGGCATTACAGCCGTCTTCAGCCCGACTTGCTTGAATCCAGTGGCAAAGTGAGCAAGGGACTCGCGTCTGAGCATACCCTGCCAACTTATGGCGGCCAAAATCGGTACAAAAGGGGGTGGTAATGGACGGAGCATCTGAACCAATCAAACACTCACACCCAGTTAAAATGATGTGGGTTTAATCCATCTCCGTTCTTTAGCCCACTCTGCCACCCCAGTTCAGACATGGCTATATGCAAATCAGTCTGACCCTGTGCCTCATGGGAACAGTCCAGCCCGAACTGCCAAGCCATGTCTTCCCTGGACCGGAAACATATAGTTTGAAGGCAGTGATAGTAAGTTAGTTTAAAAGTTGTGGGGCTGCGCTGTTCTTTTCAGAGGTAGAGTTGTTCAGGCTCTTTGAAAGATGTTGGGGAAGCATCAGAGATTGTTTCAGGAGGGTGGGTTCAAGTATTTGGAGAGTAGTAGTTGAAGTTTTTGTCTGAAGTGTAGGAATATTTGATTGTGGTGTAAATCCTGTGGCAGAGCACTGCAGATTCTAGGTGCATTCCCTGAGAAGGAACTGGTCAGTGATATTACTTTCTTAAATCTGGGCAGAATTCTGAGGAGAGTTTTTGCATTTCTCAGGGGTCTTTTTTGTCCAGCTTTTGATAGCTTGTTTGCGAGGGAGGTTGGTTTTTCCAACTAGAGAGCTTTGTGGGTTATGCAGGCAGTTTTGAATATACTGCTCTCTTTCATTGGCAGCCAGTTGAGTTTCTTGAGTGTGGGAGTGATGTTTTCATAGTGGCTTTCTCTAGAAAGAAGTCTGGCCGCTGCATTGAGTGAGGAGTTCATAGGAATAAGGTCTTTTTTTGGGTTGCCAGAAATCATTAGGTTCCCATAGTCCAGCTTACAGAGGACTAAGGATTGCACTACGGTCTTTAGGTCTTCAGGTGGGAGGAAGGGTTTGACTTTTTCATGTTTCAGTGTGTAGAAGGCACCTTTTGCTGAGGCAACAATGTGGTCTTTCATGCTCAGGTTATTGTTAAGTGCAATCCCACAGTGGTGTGGCCCACTGTTTAGAGGCGGCAGACCCGGAAGCAGAAGTCGGCCCGGGACCAGGGTTCGATTCCCGACGCGGCAGGGTTGTGGACCTTGGTCAGCGGACTCGATAATTTTCACTTCGGTGCCTACTATAATCAGGGGTCCCACTCGGCAACTCTGGGCATTAGCTTGCCTAATCTCCACAATGGCCCCATCAACGCCGGGGATGCCTGGCTCCACCTTGGGGACTCCCAGCAGAAACCATCCCACAGGGAAAGCCAGGACGGGTTCCCCAGCGGTATACAGCGCCAGGACGCCGACTGGCAACAGTGCGCTTTACAAGTATACACATTACATTACATTACATTTGACAGATTTGGAGATAGAGAGCTTACAGTGGTGTGCAGTGAGGGTATCCAGCCAGTTTTGAAGAGGATAGGACTTTCCTTTTGACTGGATGAGGAGGAGTTCAGTGTCGGGGTACGGCGGTTCAGACCCCCCTGCACCGCAGGGCTTGTGTTACGCCACTGCCTTCAGGGTGTGCTCTCAATATATCTAAGCAGTGGAATAAAACAAGATGATGAGGCCCTCTGCATGATGTGGCAAGGGGCCCCTAAAACTCCCATATTGCAGCTATTCCAAAGTCTCTGTCAGAAGGGGGGGGCCCTGAATGGCAGACCCCCCTGTGCCACATGCCCTGTGTTACAATACTGCCATGGGGGTGTCTCATCATTAATTGTAGGCAGTGGGGAAGCAAGGATGCCATATGCCCTTATGTGACGAAGGGACTTGGGCGAGCCTGCTCCCTAGTTAGGGAGAGAAACAACCCCTTCTGGGTGGCAGTGGTCCCCTCACACTTCTGGCCATGGTGCCACTGCACCCCTGAAAGTTACAGCCCTGAATCTAGGCAGTCCTACGTTGACGTTTACAGAGTCAGCATTGTGAAAGGCTTTCCATGACAGCATCACAGTATTTTTGTGTGAAACACGTTTTTAAGGAGGATGTAAGTGTGAAACGCTGGGCAGACCCTCACATGATGGTAAATTAACATCTATTTTCTTCTTGGGGGTGTGTGTTACCCTCCCTATTCAACTGAACGCTATTGGCACTGAATTCGCGATAAGTTCTGGTCCCTTTGTAAATGTGTGTTTGTGCAGAGATCGAACTCCACGTTGTGTGATGGTTATCGCACCCTGCTGCTTTCCTCTGGAAAGGGGAGGGAAGGTGTGTTGGTGTGTTAAATACCAACTCCACAACATTAGGCCTCATTTCACAACCTCCTGAAGATAGGGTCAGTATTAAACCTATTAGACCCTGAGTGTGAGGGCTGCAGAGGTTCACTTGTATTTCTCGCCCCCCAATACAATCCCACACCCTACCGTTCAGAATAGAGCGGGTGCAATAAATAGAGGCTATTCTACAATTGTCCCTGATAATGAGGATAAATGTGAGTTTTGGTATATATTGCAGCTCTATTCTTTTCCCTGGTTAAACTCCAGTTAGCGTGACCAACCAAAATCAAACAGGGAGCTCAGACTTCATTGGGTGCAAAAAAGTCCCATCATCTCATCAATCTCAGCCCTAGTGAAGAAGGGTTCGCACAATAAATCACAGCCTGGTACTTCTTTTGTTTAGCAAAAAAGGCCACTTTATTAAGACAGGTGAATCTTGCAACTTTATGTAAACAGCATTAATAACTCAAGATTACCAATACTTTCAAATAAATCAATCCCCAAATTAGATCAACATAGCTTCAAAAACAAAACCCCATGGTCATCGAGAATCCTCAAACGAATTGCACTCATGTTATAGAAAGCCCCGTCATTTCTCTTCCCCTCCCGTGTCCTGATGTACCCCCTCCCTGCCGAGGGATGGATTAGCCCGCTCCAGACTGTCCACCCCCCACAAAACCTTACTACAAGATTTATAGGAAAAAACCTATACCTGTCTTATAATGTTACAGGTATTCCAGGGATTCCCAAGAGCCTGCAAATAAATGCTTATTTTCCAAAATTCAGAACTGAATAAAGGGGGTGGGTGGGTCAGCTAGAAAAGATTCCTACAGCCCGAACGACCGTTGCCGCAAATTTCTTCCCGCCCAAACGCCTCTATATATAACCTCCCACTAGATCACGCCCTCACCACTATTTGCACCTATCCGCACCTGTGGCCTGCTCCATCGCCCGAAAAACACCCAGGGGGAGACCGGCTTGTGCCAAGGTCCCTCTGGGTCCCCGTCATAAATAAATCACAGGCCACTACTTCTTTTGTTTAGCAAAAAAGGCCACTTTATTAAGACAGGTGAATTTTGTAACTTTATGTAAACAGCATTAACAACTCAAGATTACCAATACTTTAAAATAAATCAATCCCCAAATTAGCTCAACATAGCTTCAAGAACAAAACCATAAGGTGATCGAGCATCCTCATACAAACTGCACTCATGTTGTAGAAAGCCCCATCATTTCTCTTCCCTGGCCCCATGTCTTGTCCTCCCCTTCTCCCCACGAGGGATGGACAAGCCTGCTCCAGACTGTCCATCCCCCCAGAAAACCTGACACCCAGGAAAACCGAAGAGTTTTCCTGACCCCACCCCATAGTGATGAAATTAAAGCCCTATAACATTTTGCTGGAGCACCATACATTTTCTTTCCATAGTTTTTCAATCAAATCTCTCAGTTCAAATACATAATATTCTTGCACCATTTGAGATAAATGAGCACCATCATCACGAAATAGATGCCCCTCAGTTCCCTTTCGATTGGCATGAGACAGTACTGTAATCCCCAGAGTGCCACGAAAAACTCTTATTGCTCTGTTGAGTTTACGTCTCGCTTTTTCGATTGCTGCCTGGCTTCTCGCTCCTCTCCAATGTTGTTGAGTTATAAATTCAGAACAAACTACACATGTACCAGCCCAGTTATTCTTTATAACAACCAAATCCAATTTCATTTGTTTTATTAACAACAGACACGATGAATTTACTAAATCATTTTCACCTAAATGAATAACTAAATTATCAGGGCAACCCCTATTGGAGCACATTTCCATCAATTTATTAAACAAACTCCCCAACGCTTTCCACCTCCCCCCTCCAAACCACCTCATGCCTGATACTTGGGAGTCAAAGAGATCTGCCATGAATTTGATGTTCAACATATAGCTGCTTATTTTATGAAGGAATGTCCCATCATCCAAGTGTTAATTTTTCCAGATAATGGCCCTTGCACACAAACTAAATAGAAAAACAAATATTAGCAACAAGAAATGATATATATATATATATATCCAAGCACGAGTTTGCCTGAAATGAGTTGAGCCCGCACAGGTAAGTTCCATCAGCCATACATTTAATGGAGGAAGCCACAACAAAACCAGCAGAGTGTCTTGCTCAAAATTTTGAAAGTTCAGCCCGACGCGTTTCGTGCTATGCAGCACTTCTTCATGGGCAACTGACTTCCTGGTGAATGAAACACTGCGGCGAAAAGCACCAAATAAAGTTTTTAACAACCCGCCCACATGGGCGCGGTCACTCCGTGGCCTCTTGGTAGTTGTAGTGCTTTTTTGTGTTACTTTAGTGAGTTGCCGTGCGTTTATTCTCTTTATCCAGTCTTTTACCCCAGTGGGTTGCAAAGAAAACATCTTGCCGCTTTGACATGCTTTTTCCTTCCCCCATCGGCATTACCTGTTCAAAAGACAGTGCGTGAAATGCTGATAATTGCCGCCCCGTTGCATTGAAGCCACAGCCCATGAGGAAGTGCTCCACGAGCACGAAACGCGTCGGGCAGGACTCTTTGAAATTTCTGTGTGGCTGCCAGTTGTCATTTCATGCGGTACCTTCATTAAAGATTTTGACAGCAAAATACTTACCTGTTTGTGGGCTCCCTCCATCGCAGGCAACTTTGTGTATGTGATATATATATATATATATATATATATATATATATATATATATATATATGTTATACCAAGTTGCCCTAAGCTATGAGAAGGCACACGTCACCTCCCGCCTTCCAGGCTGTCGTGCTACTTGCATCCTTCTTCCCCGGCATTCTGTTATCTTTCGCCGACGCGTTTCGGGGCCAAGCCCCTTCATCTTGGGCGTGAACAAACGAGCTTACAACCTGCATGAGTGATTACTTGTTTTTATTTCACCTCAACCCCGCCTCAACAGAATGCCGGGGAAGAAGGATGCAAGTAGCACGACAGCCTGGAAGGCGGGAGGTGACGTGTGCCTTCTCATAGCTTAGGGCAACTTGGTATAACATTAACGCACGGCGGCCTGGCCGTGGAGAAGGGCACCACCGGCAGCTGAAGGAAACGCCCTCCATCGACTGCACGGAGCTGAAGTTTGGAACTGATCCGAGCTGTCAACAGTGTCACGTCCCCATGTGCATGATGGGCTTGCACCAATCCTACCTGGAACTCACTTAGAGTAATAATGGAACTTTTAATTGAACCTACAAATTCGAACTTATTCCTGCATGGCAAACTACATGCCCCACAACACCCCGCGTAATCGATCAAACACGTGACAATGGAGGCGGGGTTGAGGTGAAATAAAAACAAGTAATCACTCATGCAGGTTGTAAGCTCGTTTGTTCACGCCCAAGATGAAGGGGCTTGGCCCCGAAACGCGTCGGCGAAAGATAACAGAATGCCGGGGAAGAAGGATGCAAGTAGCACGACAGCCTGGAAGGCGGGAGGTGACGTGTGCCTTCTCATAGCTTAGGGCAACTTGGTATAACATTAACGCACGGCGGCCTGGCCGTGGAGAAGGGCACCACCGGCAGCTGAAGGAAACGCCCTCCATCGACTGCACGGAGCTGAAGTTTGGAACTGATCCGAGCTGTCAACAGTGTCACGTCCCCATGTGCATGATGGGCTTGCACCAATCCTACCTGGAACTCACTTAGAGTAATAATGGAACTTTTAATTGAACCTACAAATTCGAACTTATTCCTGCATGGCAAACTACATGCCCCACAACACCCCGCGTAATCGATCAAACACGTGACAATGGAGGCGGGGTTGAGGTGAAATAAAAACAAGTAATCACTGATGCAGGTTGTAAGCTCGTTTGTTCACGCCCAAGATGAAGGGGCTTGGCCCCGAAACGCGTCGGCGAAAGATAACAGAATGCCGGGGAAGAAGGATGCAAGTAGCACGACAGCCTGGAAGGCGGGAGGTGACGTGTGCCTTCTCATAGCTTAGGGCAACTTGGTATAACATTAACGCACGGCGGCCTGGCCGTGGAGAAGGGCACCACCGGCAGCTGAAGGAAACGCCCTCCATCGACTGCACGGAGCTGAAGTTTGGAACTGATCCGAGCTGTCAACAGTGTCACGTCCCCATGTGCATGATGGGCTTGCACCAATCCTACCTGGAACTCACTTAGAGTAATAATGGAACTTTTAATTGAACCTACAAATTCGAACTTATTCCTGCATGGCAAACTACATGCCCCACAACACCCCGCGTAATCGATCAAACACGTGACAATGGAGGCGGGGTTGAGGTGAAATAAAAACAAGTAATCACTCATGCAGGTTGTAAGCTCGGTTGTTCACGCCCAAGATGAAGGGGCTTGGCCCCGAAACGCGTCGGCGAAAGATAACAGAATGCCGGGGAAGAAGGATGCAAGTAGCACGACAGCCTGGAAGGCGGGAGGTGACGTGTGCCTTCTCATAGCTTAGGGCAACTTGGTATAACATATATATATATATATATATATATATATATATATATATATATATATATATATATATTCACTGAAAAAACCATAGGTTATAGACCATATATAGTTAGGAATTAGCATTTAAAAAACCTTATTTTACTCACACAAAACCATTGAAATTCCATATATAGTTAGTTGCACTAACTATATATTGCGCACCCGCAATCCACTGCTGATGATGTCACATATTACATCATTCATGACATGGTCAGTGACATCACTGATGACATCACTGATGACATCTCAAATGACATCACTGATGACATCTCACTTGACATCAATGATCACATCACTGATGATATCATTCATGTGACAATACAATGCATCTCCTCACATTTTAATATAACCTCTGTTTCACCCAGTGTTAAAAACAGAGTATAATTTTTGAAACCATTGACACACCAATACTAGTTACTACATACGTACTCACTGATTCCTACGTCTACACACACATTCACTCATTCACCCATACAATCATTCATACATACAATCACTCATCTTTACAACACTATCATATGCACTCATACACCTATACAGACACTCACACTCTGCCACTCATCCATGGAGTTACTCACACACCTAGTCAGTCCTGTAAAGAATCAATCACACTTCCATTTTCTACTCTATACAGTTAAACATAGAGCACCTTACGTTTTCAACCATATACTAACACATACTTACTCTCTTATACAATCATTGATACAAGTACACATTGATCTGTACAGAGTCACACACCTCCCATCCAGCCACACACACACTCAGTCTCCCATGCAAATACTTGGGCAATCAATCAATAACCCATATAGTTACTCATATAGCTACTGATCAACACATGCAGCAGTTTACAGAACAACAGACATAATGATGCACAAATTAAGACAGTTTAGTCACTAACCCATGCACTCAGTGAGACACATTTAATCACTCACTCATACATTCAGTCATGCACCTACTAAATCCTTCGTCCAGACACTTATACATCCACTCATTCTTCAATATGTAAGACATATTTTAACTTTACAGAAACATAGTCACTGGATGTTGTCATCAGTGATGTCATCAGTGATGTCATTTGAGATGTCATCAGTGATGTCATCAGTGATGTCACTGACCATGTCATGAATGATGTAATATGTGACATCATCAGCAGTGGATTGCGGGTGCGCAATATATAGTTAGTGCAACTAACTATATATGGAATTTCAATGGTTTTGTGTGAGTAAAATAAGGTTTTTTAAATGCTAATTCCTAACTATATATGGTCTATAACCTATGGTTTTTTCAGTGAATTTTCAAGGTTTTGTAAATGCTAATTCCTAACTATATATGGTCTATAACCTATGGTTTTTTCAGTGAATTTCAATGGTTTTTTAATAGCAAATATCATAAGCTGTCGAATGTCAAGTACGTGGTAAGATTTTTTTTTTTCGTGTTTATGCACACTGATCTGCTTTGATTGCTGCCCCCCACCCCTCATTTCTATTAGGAGTACTCTCTCTTTGCAGATAGTGAAGGGTAGTTAACGCAGCCCTTTCCCCCTTTGTAATCCGTCGTGCCTGCTTCTCTCTCCATTTGATTGATTGTTCTCTTTGGTTCATTCTCTATTTACAAACAAGCACAGAGTCGCAATACTCTGTTTAGTCTTTGCAGATAGCGAAAAATCGTGTAAAAAAACAAAAGGAATCGAGCAAAATCAGTAGGCCACTAATGGGATCTCTTTTGACCTCGCTAAAATAGAAACATTAGGAACAACCTGTTGAAAATAGCAATGCGTATGTATATAAGCGGCGTTCATTTGTGTTCACAGTACCCCTTGTTGATTGTTTCAATCGAGCATTGAATTGTTCGAAGTTAATTCTCTTAACGATCTTCTCTACCTGCAAACGAGGAAGAATAGGAATATTCTATCTCCCTTTGCAGATAGTGAAGGGTAGGTAACGCAAGCCTTTAACACGTCGTACCTATTTCATTCCTCATTGATTGATTGATTGTCCGAACATTGACTGTTTGGGAATTAGTTCTTTTTGGAGGTATTCCCTGTTTGCAAATAAACGTAGGAAAATCTTTGCAAGTAGTGAAAGGGTACGTAATGCGGACCGTTCTCCCCCGTTGTAATCTGTCATGCCTATCTACTCCCCACTGATTGATGCACCTTTTTCACCCGGACCATTTACTAGAGATACGTCATCTGGCCCGACCAGAGAGCACCCCTAGTGAAAAGGACATATGCAATAATAACGAAGTGATCACTGTATCCTGTTAACAGAAACTTTACCATGAAACAACCTGGAAAGAAAAAAATAGGAAAACGAAAATCAGTAGGCCACTGATGAACATGAACTTTTATTAAACAACGAACAAAGAAACGATAACATAACGTAATGATAAAACCTATTAATGTCCTAGAAACAAGAAAACGTTAAAATATGCCAGTGGTGAGAGACCAGAAAAACAGTAAGAGAAACCAAATCACCCCTCGCTGTCCCACCGCCTGCCACGCCAAAAAAATCGATAGACTAGGGAAAATGCAAGTCAGTAGAACATCCACCCCCACTCTGGAAACTTCCAAGGTGGGGCAGGGTTCCGGCTACGCCCAGCCGGGAGCAGCCCATATAAGGCAGGTCCTGCTGCCACGCCTCGGCCAGGAGATCCTAACGTAGGGTGTAGCCGGAGGAGAGGCCGAGACCAGCGGGACCCGGCCAGGGGATTGCCTTTACAACGCTGAACAGTTGCAGGGGGGGGGAATGTCTCCTCGACCCTCCCCTCTCTCTCCCAGTCCGGCCGCGGTGGCCCTTGAGAGTTGCAGGTAGTCCCGCCACATGCTCTTCCGGTCCGACCACCAACGGTCGGGGGGCCGAGGCCGACGGGATCCGGCTGCAGCCGATAAACCAAGAAACCCGTTCATGGGGCCAGAGCCAGGGGCGTCCGGCCGACATCCACCGGAAGCCCGGCCCGAAGACGGACGGGACACTTCTTTCTTTTATAATGGCTGCGACAACACTGGAGGGGGATGTCTTGCACATGCCTCCGACCCCCCCCTCGTCCTCATCGCCTGGTCCGGCCATAACAAATCTCAAGCGAGACGCCGTGGGGTGCACTGGGAGGGAGAGACGGTGCGAACAGGCCTCTCCCGCCTCCCCAGGTGGAGGCTTCCCAGCTGCACCCTCAGCGCTCCAGGCGGTGGCATCCTAACAACTACAGTGCTGCACAGTTTCGGAACGACCTAGATAACGGTTCTTCCACTGTGGCCATGCTGCAACGTCTCGCCCGGCAGGGTGGAGCCCGTCCGCTCATGTGACCCCGCGATCGCCGGTAGCTGCCGAACTCTCAAAATGGCGGTCGACCTGGCAAGAGCGGGCCCAACATAAAGAAATGGCCCGGTCACTGGTTGACTCCACCACCGTAGTCCTCCACGACCTTGAAGATTCTAGAGGAGCCGCGGGAGTCTCCGACCCCCGATGGGGAATGACTGCCATGATCGCCCGTGGAGTGACGAAACTGTATCCGCGGGACGTCGGCGCTCCCATGCTGGCGCCAGCCTCACTTTGAATTACTACAATCCTGCAGACCTTACTTCCGGTGAAAGCACAGTGTGACCCGGTAGGAAAAATTATTGCACCCCCTCCCCTTTTTGACTGATAGTTCAAACCACCGATCCTTTCCTTTGCCCTTTTAACGGAACTTTGGACTGCCTCCCCCTCTTTTACATTTTCTAGAGAAAACAAAACATTAACCACTACATTAGCATAGCAGTTGACACCAGAACTGTTTTCAAATTGAAAACCAACAACATCTTCAACAGAATCCTTTTTGTTTCTGCTGTGACCCTGCTACAGCACAGGCATTGTCCCCAGCAGTAATTCTGCAATGCCGGTAAGAATAGCTGTGGTGCCTACTGGACTCACTCACCCCCGCGGCGCCCCACGCCGTTTTTTGCTGGGCGGCAACTTACTAGACATCACTTTCGTGCCATCTAGATTTCAGCGCGTTCTGCTGCCTTGGAACTATTCGCACAACAGACCGCTACTGACAAGAATATTTCATTATTAGTGCTGTCAATTTCAATAAATCTATTGGATAATTAAAAAGAAATTGCCACGGTCTCTTCGTTGTTTAAATGTTTTTACTGTTTTTGTTTTGTTGTATATATTTATATGTTATTAAAGTTTTATATTCCTACTACTTTGTTGGAGTGCTATATATTTTTAATGTGACACATAATTGTAAAAACTTTGATGTACAAAGAGTCATTCCTGGAATCTTCCGCTTCAGGCTCGGTCCCCTCCCCAATCACAATACAGGATGGTTTTCAGATAGTAGGAACGCGTGTGCTGTGACGGATCACATCGGGTGTGGGCCTTGATCTACTATAACTCCTTTGAAGAGGGGTGATTCTTTACAGCTGGGGCCATAAACTACATCTGCAGGGCTAGCTGATAGCCTAGGACCGGCCTGGACATTCGGACACAGAGGAAGAGGAGTGTCAGAGGGTGCGGTAGTGAATAGGGCGAAAGGGAGGTGTCGGGCGGGCACAGAGTGTGATTCTCAGGGAAGAGCAGCGCAGATGGGGGAAGGTTTATTGCCCATGCATAAGACAGAGAGCGGTGGTGACCAGTGCCTGGGGGAGATGCTTACGAGGGTGAGGAGCCATGCTACGAATCGACAGCGTGCAGAGAGTGGGTCTGGTCAAGACATCTAAAATGGCTGCCGTGCACGACAAAAGTGTGGCATTTCAAAAAAGGCAAGATGGCGCAGACAATGTTTTTCAACACTTCCTCATTTCCTTCGAATCGAACGTTAACAGACGTTGGGGCATATTACCAAAGTTAAGCGATATTTATCGCTAACGATGCTTACCAACCAATTTTTTACCACTAAGCATCGTCAGAAATTATCGAAGATAAACCTTACTATTATCAAGGTTTATCGCAAATGCGATAATAAACGGCCGCAATGCATGAATATCGCTAAAAAGTCAGCGATATTCATGCATTACCGAGCTAATACTCTTAGCCATGTTATCCACCTCCCATTGGATAACATGGCTAAGAACTGCTCAGGGCAGGTGTTACTTTTTGGAGATATTCGCGCTTAGCGCGAATATCTCCAAAAGTTGGTAATAGGAGATAGATATCTTGCATGTTGTAATGCAAGTTATTGTGGTATATGGAACTCATACCATAATCTCTCAGGAAAGCAGAAACTGATCCTTTTGGGACCGCCTAAAAAGGCCTAGGGGGTGAGGAGTACTCTACTTTGCCCCCTTTTCACGTTCCGAACTATTTTATTTTACTCTCTTCTGTAATTACACAAAATACCAGCGATAAGATGCATCGGAGACACACAGTGAGAGAAAGGAGGCCGGAGATGAAGAAGACATGTCAAATACACATTGGAGATAATATAGTGGCAGAAGGGAAGTAAATATGAGTAAACTTACCATGTAACATAAAAATGTTGCACTCTATACTATAAGTCTCATTTTATACTACAATCACTTCGCTACAACCTCATAAATTAAAAATAAAAATAAATAATGTCTCAAACAATTTTTGATTTCTAAATATAAATTTATTCTTCAGAATTTTCTAAATTTGAAACAACTAGTAACATGTCCTCATCAGTAATTTCCTCTTCAATCATCTCATCTGGAATCTCCTCATTAAAAGTCTGCAATGATGATTCTTGTAACTCTATGGTCTCCAAACACTCGATAAATTCGCCATCAAGAGATTGATCAAAAAAATCATTCAAGTCATCTCCTCCTTCTGACAATATTTCATTATTGGTGCTGTCCATTTCAATCAATGTAGTGGAATCATTCAAGTCATCTCCTCGTGACAATATTTCATTATTGGTGCTCTCAATTTCAATCAATGTAGTGGAATCATTCAAGTCATCTCCTCCTTGTGACAATATTTCATTATTGGTGCTGTCCATTTCAATCAATCTAATGGAATCATACAAGCCATCTCCTCCTTGTGACAATATTTCATTATTGGTGCTCTCAATTTCAATCAATGTAGTGGAATCATTCAAGTCATCTCCTTGTGACAATATTTCATTCTTGGTGCTGTCCATTTCAATCAATCTAATGGAATCATACAAGTCATGTCCTCCTTGTGACAATATTTCATTATTGGTGCTCTCAATTTCAATCAATGTAGTGGACAATTCAAAAGAAATTGCCACGGTCTCTTCATTGTGAGCCATTTTATTTTGAAATTGCTTGCTGTAAATTGCAGAAAAAAATAATCACTTTCATTTATCGTTTTTAGTAATACATAATATAAAACTAACTTCATCAAGTATTTAGTATAACAGAAGGACTGCAAATAAATAACAGAAAACATTTTTCAAATTATCTTCAAGTGTACAACATAGTTCCCCTTACAAATTAACAACTCACCTTTTTAAAAGTAGCAGAAGTGTTAGTACTGTGTAAATCAAACACCAGAAATTCACCACCAAAAATTCCTCACAAATGTACCTCAGACAGTAGTATCACAAAATGGCTGTGGTTTCCTCTCATTTGACATATATACATAACCAATTAACTTTCATCACACACAAATACAAAACCAAAGTAACATTTTAATTGGTTCTAAATTTCAACACTTTCAAATGTGTTTTCCCCATGCAATTTTCCATAGGACATTTACATACGTCTACAGCCTGAATGGCTGAACGGAATTACACCAAACTTGGCAAAATGGTACATCAAACCTAAGAGGTCAGGAATGATCTACTATGCCCCCTTATGGTCATTTCCCCCTTCGCTTTGGCCTCCTCTTGTCTCTCAATCCTACCGAGGGACAAGATGGCGGCCGCTACGGACTGTTTGGAATGTTGACAGACGCCGGAGAACCAATCAGCTTCGCAAAGCTCCGTAACGCGAAAAGTACGCGAAGCGGAGCGCTGTTACAGATATATATCTTTTTTTCAACGTTAATTTCTCAAAATCCACTGGAGCACATATATTGAGACCTAGCAAAGGCACATCGGGCTACCAGTCCCTAATATTTTGCCAAGTTTCGTGCAAATCCATTCAGCCGTTCGATTATTATTATTTTGTTTTTTTTTTGCCCCGCGGGGCCCTTTTAAAACCTCCACATCAAACCTAGGGGGTCAGCGAGGATCTACTATGCCCCCTTATAGTTATTTCCCCCTTTGTTTTGACCTCCTCTTGTCTCTCGATCCTACCGAGAGACAAGATGGCGGCCGCTACGGACTGTTTGGAATGTTGACAGACGCCGGAGAACCAATCAGCTTCGCTTCACAAAGCTCCGTTGCGCGAAAAGTCCGCGAACCAGAGCGCTAACCGGTCCGCTGTTACAGATATATATCTTTTTTTAAACGTTAATTTCTCAAAATCCACTGGAGCACATATATTGAGACCTACAAAAGGCACATCGGGCTACCAGTCCCTACAATTTTGCCAAGTTTCGTGCAAATCCATTCAGCCGTTCGGGCTAAAAGTGAGGCCAACCGCCCTATGGAAAACTCAATGTTAAAAACACGTTTTGGGACCCCCCTTTTTTCTCGGCCCCCACTGGACGAACCCCCCCCAAATTTTCAAGGGCTGCTCAGAAACAAAATGTGCCATTTTCCTGAAAATTTCAGCCGATTCCGTCCACAAACGCCAAAGTTATTAGACATAGAATTTTCAAAAAACCCATAGAGAAAAAATCCTAACTATATATACCTACTGGCGACCGCCAGTAGGTAATATATCTAGATATATATCTATATCTATATATATATATATATATATATATATATATATATATATATCCTGAATTCCGTTTTACCACAAGCTCGCGCAGCTCGCACAGCCAGCAAGTAGACTCCGGACACGGACCTCGAGGTACTTCACAGATTTTATTTGGCAGAAAGAGTCACAGACGTTTCGGCTCAGCGGAGCCTTGATCACATATATATATATGTACAATTATTTACTCCCAATTATATGGATATCTGACCATGACCAAGCCAGTCGTGCAGCCTCTGTAGCTGGCCCAATACGGAATGAATGAGTGCCAAAAAAGATAGGATTTTTTCCTAACCTGCTGATAATCTTTCTCAATACTGCTAATAGTTGTGCAATAGTGATCTTTTTCTTGTTTGCATGACAAAAAAGGTCCCCTGTTTTGAAAAACCTTGAGCTTTGAAAATGTTCCCATTCCTCGACGGGGCATGTGCATTCACACATGCACAAATCCACACACACGCACACCTTTACATAAACGTGCACACAGACGTATGCAGACACACGCATGCACATACACCAACACACACACGTGCATGCCTTCACACATACACACACAAACACACATTCACATGGACACACATGAGCACTCATTCACAAATGTGCACACACACACACATTCACACACACCCGTACAAAACATTTATCGTCCTGATGGCATTTTGTATGTACTGATAATATTAGAAAACACCAGTTATTATTTCAGAGCTATACACCGAGAGAGCAGAGACATTTCGAATTATTCATAACAATAAAAGTCTAATAAAAGACTGATTGAGAAATAAGCAAGGTCAAATACTGCAAAAAAATCAGGTCACCTTAAATTACATTTTAATGCATATCTCTGTCTGCATCTGAACAAGAGTCCATGCCAGTGAGCTCATATATGATGAAGTAAGGTATGTCAGGCTTCCTATGAATTGTGCCTTCTCCTAAGCTGGGACAGTGATGTGTGTTTAGTGCCTTGGACTGTTTAAGCTTGCTGTACCACAGTCTGACTACAGGGGGCAGAGCTGAGCAGAAAAATCAACACATGTAAAGAAACCCGAGCTCCTACATGTTACATTTTTAAGAAGTTGTAAAAATTGTACAGATGTTTTGAAAGTCATTTAGTATCATACACATGCAGCACTACCTCGTGGTGACATGAGTTCATGTCTCCACAGTGCTAGCAAGACCCTGCAACGGGAGGGTGTTATGATAAATGAGTGCCCACAAGGACACACGCACGTGCCACAAACACATGCACGCATTCATACATAGGTGCACACACATGCACGCATTCACACACACACATGCACGCATTCACACACACATGCACGCATTCATAAATAGGTGCACACACATGCCCGCATTCACACACACATGCACGCATTCACACACACATGCACGCATTCACACATAGGTGCACACACATGCACGCATTCACACACACATGCACGCATTCACACATAGGTGCACACACATGCACACATTCACACATAGGTGCACACACATGCACGCATTCACACACACATGCACGCATTCACACACACATGCACGCATTCACACACACATGCACGCATTCACACAGAGGTGCACACACACGCACGCATTCACACCCACATGCACGCTTCCACACACACATGCACACATTCACACACACATGCACGCATTCACACACACACACACATGCACACATTCACACCCACATGCACGCTTCCACACACACATGCACACATTCACACACACATGCACGCATTCACACACACACATGCACACATTCACACACACCTGCACGCATTCACACACACACATGCACTCATTCACACATATATGCAAACACACACAGGCATTCACACACATATACACAAATATGCACACATGCACACATTCACACACATACCCTCATGCGCGCACACACACATGTATGCATTAACACACACATGCATGCATTCACACAAGAACACATGCAAGCATTCACACACACATGCATGCATTCACACAAGAACACATGCATGCATTCACACATACACACACATGCACGCATTCACACACACATGCACGCATTCACACACACATGCACGTGTTCACACACACATGCACGCATTCATACATAGGTGCACACACATGCACGTATTCACAGACACATGCATGCATTCACACACACATGCACGCATTCACACACACATGCACACATTCACACACACATGCACGCATTCACACACATGCACTCATTCACACATATATACAAACACACACAGGCATTCACACACATATACAAAAATATGCACACATGCACACATTCACACACATACCCTCATGCGCGCACACACACATGCATGCATTAACACACACATGCATGCATTCACACAAGAACACATGCAAGCATTCACACACACATGCATGCATTCACACAAGAACACATGCATGCGTTCACACATACACACACATGCACGCATTCACACACACATGCACGCATTCACACACACATGCACGCATTCACACACACACATGCACGCATTCACACACACACATGCACGCATTCACACACACATGCACGCATTCATACATAGGTGCACACACATGCATGCATTCACAGACACATGCACGCATTCACACACACATGCACACATTCACACACACATGCACGCATTCACACACACATGCACGCATTCACACACACATGCATGCATTCACACACACACATGCAATCATTCACACATATATGCAAACACACACAGGCATTCACACACATATACAAAAATATGCACACATGCACACATTCACACACATACCCTCATGCGCGCACACACACATGCATGCATTAACACACACATGCATGCATTCACACAAGAACACATGCAAGCATTCACACACACATGCATGCATTCACACAAGAACACATGCATGCATTCACACATACACACACATGCACGCATTCAAACACACATGCAAGCATTCACACACATGCATGCATTCACACACACATGCATGCATTCACACATACACACACATGCACGCATTCACGCACACATGCAAGCATTCACACACACATGCATGCATTCACACAAGAACACATGCATGCATTCACACATACATGCACATGCACGCATTCACACACACATGCACAGATGCACTCCTTCACACACAAGCGCATATTCACATATATGTGCACACAGACGTATGCACACACATGCATTTACACACACCCTCGCACACATACGTGCTTACATTCATACATATGAACACACACACACATTCACGCACCCACACACAATGCAATACAAAACATTTATCATCCTGATGTCATATTCTATGCATCGTTAACATTAGAAAACAGCAGTTACTCTATTATTTCAGAGCCATACACCGACAGAACAGGATCTGTCACCTTAAATTACATTTTATTAAATATCTCTGTCTACATCTGAACCAGAGTCTATGCCAGCGCGCTCATATATGAGAAAGTAAAGAAGGATAGTTTTTTGCTAGGGGTTGCAAGGTCCTTGCTGAATGCACTCAGCGCCTCGGAGCACTATAATCAGAGGTGATGGTTGTCTCGAACGCCTTGCTGATGGCACTCAGCACCTCGGAGCACTATAATCGGAGGGGAGGGTTGTCTCGACGCCTTGCTGATGGCACTCAGCGCCTCGGAGCACTATAATCGGAGGTGATGGTTGTCTCGAGCGCCTTGCTGATGGCACTCAGCACCTCGGAGCACTATAATCGGAGGGGAGGGTTGTCTCGAGCGCCTTGCTGATGGCACTCAGCGCCTCAGAGCACTATAATCGGAGGTGAGGGTTGTCTCGAGCGCCTTGCTGATGGCACTCAGCGCCTCGGAGCACTATAATCGGAGGTGAGGGCTGGCTCCGCTCTTTCCCAGCTGTCACCAGGTCCAATACAATCTGGGCCTCTGGGCTTCGTGCAGCATTTACAGTTCCTCTGAAGGATGGTTCTGGCTCGGGAGTGCCAGAACCAACAATAACATCAGGTCATGGTACCGCTGCGCTGCCAATCAACCCTCCAGCCGGACCAGGAAGAACAGTGTGTCCTGTGTCAGCCTCATCTTGGCATTACCCGAGCGCCTTAAAGAAAAATCATCACAAAGCTGACTGAGTGTTTGGGAGGATAGCATGCCACGCTCACAGTCAGGGCCACTGGATTCATGCGGCAGGACAGGGCAAATGATGCGGCAGGACAGGGCGAGTGATGCGGCAGGACAGGGCGAATGATGCGGCAGGACAGGGCAAATGATGCGGCAGGACAGGGCGAGTGATGCGGCAGGACAGGGCAAATGATGCGGCAGGA
Source organism: Lissotriton helveticus (assembly GCF_964261635.1). Taxonomy (NCBI): domain Eukaryota; kingdom Metazoa; phylum Chordata; class Amphibia; order Caudata; family Salamandridae; genus Lissotriton; species Lissotriton helveticus. The sequence continues at coordinate 2,094,481,028 of NC_136067.1, forward strand.
CAGGGCGAGTGATGCGGCAGGACAGGGCGAATGATGCGGCAGGACAGGGCGAGTGATGCGGCAGGACAGGGCGAATGATGCGGCAGGACAGGGCAAATGATGCGGCAGGACAGGGCGAATGATGCGGCAGGACAGGGCGAATGATGCGGCAGGACAGGGCGAATGATGCGGCAGTGCAGGGCGAATGATGCAGCAGGACAGGGCGAATGATGCGGCAGGACAGGGCGAATGATGCGGCAGGACAGGGCGAATTATGCGGCAGGACAGGGCGAATGATGCGGCAGGACAGGGCAAATGATGCGGCAGGACAGGGCGAATGATGCGGCAGGACAGGGCGAATGATGTGGCAGGACAGGGCAAATGATGCGGCAGGACAGGGCGAATGATGCGGCAAGACAGGGCGAATGATGCGGCAGGACAGGGCGAATGATGCGGCAGGACAGGGCGAATGATGCGGCAGGTCAGGGCGAATGATGCGACAGGACAGGGTGAATGATGCGGCAGGCTGGGCAAATGATGCGGCAGGACAGGGCGAATGATGCGGCAGGACAGGGCAAATGATGCGGCAGGACAGGGCGAATGATGCGGCAGGACAGGGCGAATGATGCGGCAGGACAGGGCGAATGATGCGGCAGGACAGGGCGAATGATGCGGCAGGACCGGGCGAATGATGCGGCAGGACAGGGCAAATGATGCGGCAGGACCGGGCGAATGATGCGGCAGGACAGGGCGAATGATGCGGCAGGACTGGGCGAATGATGCGGCAGGACAGGGCGAATGATGCTGTACACTGCGGCACGTGCGTGGCATTAGAGACCCGAGCACGCTTTGCACTGGCTGAGCTGAACTCTGACCCCTTGTTCGAGGGCAGAAACCAGCGGAGCCTGAGTGAGGCTGCACCCTGAGTCCAGCAATTCGAAGAAGCTTGGTACCAGTTGAGCTAAACCGCTGTTTTTAAACACCTGTAATTTATGCAGAAGATGCGGGATTAGGGATGGGGTGAGGTAAATAAAAGTCACATTTCGCCCTCATGGTGAAGGGAGGCCCCGGAGCTTCAAGGCGGCTGCAGCCCAGGGCAGAGGTCAACACAAACCCATGCATGGATGGAACAGGCCCTCCTGGCTGTGTCTGGGCAGAGAACTCTGGAAAATAAAAGAAGCCTAGTCTGAATGAACAATGGGAACACAGAGATGTCAACAGAAAACTTGTTTCAGAAACGTGCAATACTAACAAGCATTGGCAAAGCCAGTATGTCTTGCCTGTGAGTGAGCTATCTGCTTTGGCAATAGGGTGGGGCTGGTGATGGGGAAGAGGTGTGAGGGTGGTGAATGGGAGTGTGGGTGGTTGGTGGAGAGCAGGACGATTAAAGAAAAGTGACATGAAGCGGGCATCACTGGCCACATCATAACAGGGTTCACCTTTAGCCTGCACAGTGCTTGTGCTGTGCTTGTGAAATCACTTGTATTGAATATATCTTAAAAGGGGGCTCTTATCAGTTCCCATCCCCGAATGACTATGTCCATTCGCTTTTGTGTGGAACTTTTTATTTCTTTTTAACTTCCCCACTCTGCACACATTTACGATACTTCTACTAAAGCTGTTCACACTGTTTAAATGCCTTTCACTGTCAAGATAAGATCTCTTCCTGCATAAAAGGCAGACCGCTTCTAACAGTATGATGGAATGCTTGCTTCATCCTTAGAAAAAAGGCAGACCGCTTCTAACAGTATGCTGGAATGCTTGCTTTATCCTTAGAATGTTAGTAGCATGTCCTATTCATGCCTCAGTACCTTTCTTTGCACTTTGTAGTCATTGATTAAACTATTTGGTCATTACGATCAAATTCTAAATTTGTAATAAACATTGTATGTTAATACAAGATACAATATACAAGAGCTATGCTATATTTTACAGGCAGCCACAAGTGCAGTTACCTTGCAGATAATTTGATTTGAAAGGTGCACTGGGCCTAAAAGTTGTCAGAACCCGCCTAAACAGATAATATTGCTATGTTTGACTACTAAATAGGCAGTCACCATTGCAGTTACCTTGCACTTAAAAGGGACCTGATTTAAATGCTGCAGGGGCCAAAAGCTTTAGGGACCCCACTAAAGCACAAGTTACTTACCTTCGGTAACGATATATCTGTAAGAAACAGTAGTTAGTGTTAGATTCCTTACCTTAGAATATCCCCAGGCGTCAGACTGGATCCGGAAAGTTTTGCGTAGCAGTACCCCTGCGCGTCGGTAGGCGTCGTCTGGGGCTCCGTGTCCTTCGGCGGCTTCGTTGGCGCCGGGATGACGTCGCCGGAGTACTTAGATGCTGCCCTTGCGCGCTGACGTCAGTTCTTATACACAGCTTTTCCGCGCCAGGAACGCAGAGCCATGATAAAAACCGATACTGGTGTCATAAAACTAGGGCCCTCAAAGGGATGTACCTTAACCCTAGATATTGGTTCGCAGAACGGGGAGGATGGGTAGGGCGGTAACGAATCTAACATTAACTACTGTTTCTTACAGATATATCGTTACCGAAGGTAAGTAACTTGTGCATCTGTAAGAAACAGGTTAGTGTTAGATTCCTTACCTTAGAATAGATACCCCAGCAATAACAACCCCGGTGGTGGGTCTGCGAACCAATGATCACACCAGAAAGTCCTGGAGAACAGAACGGCCGAAAAAGCCGCCTCTCCGGACTTGACTGTCCAGGCAGTAGTGTCTAGCAAACGTGTGCAGCGAGGACCAAGTAGCTGCCTGACAGATGTCCTGCAAGGGGACTCCCTGACCCAGGGCAGTAGTAGCCGCCGTGGCCCGAGTGGAATTGGCCCTCAGCTCAACAGGAGGCACCTTTTTAGCCAAAGAGTAACATACCTTGATGCACAACACGACCCACAGAGAGATGGTCCGTTTGTGCACCGGCCGTCCCTTCTTAGCACCCACGTAACCAACAAAGAGCTGGTCGCCCACCCGGAACTGGCGTGTGCGGTCCAGATAGAATTAGAGCACGTGTTTGGGGTCCAGACGGTGGAGCCTCTCTTCCTCTTTCGAGGGATGCGGAGGTGGAAAGAAAGTGGGCAAGGTGATGAACTGCCCAATGTGGAAGGCTGTGACTACCTTGGGCAGGAAAGAGAGACGCGTTCTCAAGACAACTTTGTCCGGATGGACAGAAAGGAAAGGGGGTTTGGAAGAAAGACCCTGGAGCTCACTCACTCTCCTGACAGAGGTGATGGCAACCAGGAAGGCAGTCTTAAGAGTGAGAAGACGAAGAGGGCAATTGTGAAGTGGCTCGAACGGTGCGCACATCAAATAAGTAAGAACAAGGTTCAAGTCCCACTGAGGCATCACGAAAGGAACAGGAGGAAACATGTGAGTGATGCCCTTCAAGAATCTATTTACAACAGGGGACTTGAAAAGAGAAGGCGGATCAGGTAGCCTTAAAAAGGCTGAAATGGCAGAGATGTAGCCCTTGATAGTGCCCAAAGCAGAGCCCTGCTGGGCAAGAGAAAGAAGAAAGAGGAGAACCTCTGAACGCAGGGCAGAAAGGGGCTCCACAGCCTTTGCTGTGCACCATGCCACACATTTAGTCCACCTGCAGGCGTATACCGATTTTGTGGAGGGACGCCTGGCTGACAGAATCACATCACAGACTTCAGGAGGCAAGTCAAAGGGCCTCAACTGCCACCGCCCAATCTCCACGCATGGAGATGGAGACTGGACAGGTTCGGGTGGAGAACCATCCCCTGCTGCTGCGACAGAAGGTCCTCCCGAAGAGGCAGACGAATCGGGGGATCGACTGACATGCTGAGTAGCTCGGGATACCAGTATCTTCGTGCTCAGTCCGGAGCCACAAGGATGACTTGGGCCCGGTCACGCCTGATCTTCTTCAGCACTCTGGGCAGAAGTGGTATAGGCGGAAAGGCGTACAACAGACCACAGCTCCACTCGCGATGTAAAGCGTCGCGAGCGAGTGCCGCCTTGGAAATTCCAACGCGCAGAACTGATGACATTGCGCGTTCTCTTTTGTGGCGAATAGATCTAACCAAGGCTCTCCCCAATGCTGAAATAGACCTTGCGCCATATCCGAGTTCAGACACCATTCGTGATCCATCATGCACCGACGGCTGAGTTTGTTCGCACTGGCATTCAGGGAACCTGCCAGGTGTTGAACCACCAGGGTCACGCCCTGATGTTCCAGCCATTGCCAGAGGCGCAAAGCCTCCTGACACAGGGTTCATGACCCCGCCCTGTTTGTTGGAGTACCACATGGCGGTGGTGTTGTCCGTGAACACCTGCACTACACTCCCCCGGACAGAGGGGAGTAATGCTTTCAGTGCAAGTCGGATCGCCCGCAGCTCCAGAACTTTGATATGGAGCCGGGACTCTGCTGGAGACCAGAGGCCTCTGATCTCCGCCTCTCCCATGTGGCTCCCCAGCCCAGGAGGGACGCATCCATCACGACTATGTGCTCAGGTTGGGGTAGGGAGAGGGATCTGCCGCTGACCCAATCACGGTCCGTGATCCACCACTGCAACTGTCTCGCAGTGCCCTCCGAGATCAGGACGTGGTCGGACAGGTTGCCCTGATGCTGGGCCCACTGAAACTTCAGGTCCCACTACTGAGCCCGCATCTGCCACCGGGTGTGATGCACCACAAGGATGCAGGAGGCCATCAGCCCCAGAAGCTGCAGCGTCAACCTGACAGAGACTCAGGATAAAGGCTGGAAGATCGTAACAGAGCCTGAATATCCCGAACAAGCTGTTCAGGAGGATAAACCCGAAACCGCTCCGATGAAGAGGAGCTTCTGAGAGGGACACAGGTGTGACTTCGGCACATTGATGGAGAACCCCAGCAGGTGCAGGAGGTCGGCCGTAGTCTGTAGGTGGCTGACGACTGTCTGGGGCGAGCCCGCCTTTAACAACCAGTCGTCGAGATAGGGGAAGACTGTCACCCCTAATCTGCGCAGATGAGCTGCGACCACTGCCATCACTTTCGTGAACACCCGAGGGGCGCTGGTAAGGCCGAAGGGGAGCACGGTAAACTGAAAGTGCTCGTGGCCTACCGTGAACCGCAGGTAGCGCCGGTGGGCCGGCAGGACGGGGATGTGAAAATAAGCGTCCTGCAAGTCCAACGCCACCATCCAGTCTCCAGGGTCTAGGGCAGCTAAGGCCTCAGCCAAAGTCAGCATCTTGAACTTCTTCCTCCGGAGGAAGGCGTTGACGTTCCGAGGGTCCAAGATAGGAGGTAAGCCCCCTTTGTCCTTCTTGGGAACCAGAAAGTAGTGGAAGTAACACCACACCCTACTTCTGGCCCAGGAACGCGCTCGATGGCCCCCTTAGCCAAGAGGGCCGTAACTTCCTCTTGCAGAAGTTGCAAGTGATCCCCCGACATGCGGTGGTACTGCGGTGGCATGGCTGGAGGGGTCGCCTCGAAGGGGAGGGAGTAGCCCCTTTGGACGATTTGCAGCACCCACTTGTCCGATGTGATGGTGCGCCAGTGGAGGAGGTGATGGCGAACCCTGCCCCCCACTGGCGTCAAATGGGCCTGAAAGCTCGGACTAAGTAAGCTTTGGGGCGGATGCTGCGAGGGTGGATGTGGACTGGCCTTGCCGCTGTCCCCTGGCACCGCCACGGCGGTTACCACATCCGCCGTCGCGCTGGATATTAGTCTGCGGCCAGTGGCTGGCAGGACGTGAGGGGGCACCACTTCCTTGGCCATGAAAGGAGCAAAAGGCAGAAGTTTGCTGGCGCTGGCCCGACAGGCCCAAGGACTTGGCCGTAGCCCTGGAGTCCTTGAAACGCTCAAGCGCACTGTCTGCCTTGTCGCCAAAGAGGCGACGGCCATCAAACGGCATGTCCATGAGGGAATTCTGGACATCAGCCGAAAAGTTGGCGGACCTCAGCCAGGTGTGGGGGCGAACCGCCACCGTCGTGGAAATCTCCCTGCCCAGCGGGTCCGTGGTATCCAGCCCACATCGGAGAGAATACCGTGCTGCATCTCGTCCTTCCGCAAGGGCTTGAGCGAGTTTGACCCGGGCCTCCTCCCGGCAACCTGGCCCACAGAGAGTGGGTATAAAGGCCCAAAAGGCAAGCGGTGTTGACCGACCGTACCCCAAACTGAGTGAGTAGAACAGCTTCTTACTGAACGCCTCATACCTTTTGGATTCCCGATCAGGTGGAGCAGTCGGGAATGCGGTCTGGGAGTTAGAGGCCTGGATAACCAGGCTCTCGGGGGTGTGGTGGGTGGACAGGAAACTAGAGTCGCCCGGGGCCGGGCGGTGGAGCCTGGCCACGTTCCGATCTACAGGGGGACCAGTAGCGGGCCTGGACCAAGTGCCCAACAGAACATCAGTAGGGGCCTCATTAAACGGCAGTGGAGGCTCCGAAGAGCTTGCCTGCGGTTTAAGGACCTCGGTAAGGAGGTTAGTCCTCACGGCTGCGACGGGGAGTTCAAGAGCCAAGGCCTTGGCCGCCTTCCTCAGCACCACGCTATAAGCAGCCCCCTCCTTCGTAGCCATGGTAGGAGGGGAGACAAAGCCAGTGTTGGGCGAAATATCCAAACCACTGGCCTCCCCTAGATTCACTGCCCAGTTCCCTCCCAATCCCCCTCGCCTCCTATCTCCTGATAGTCAGGTTCAAAGGATGGGACCGGATTATAGAAGAATTGCTCTTCTCTAGGGCGTCAAATGCGGCGTCGAGCGGCGCCGGTCTGACACCGGATCCGGACCGAGGAAGGGACCAGGGATGTCGTCGGGGGCGACACCCTGGGGGTCGGCACCGGCGGAAGGGTCGTAAGCTCGACCAGCGGCGACCCGGATCCAGATCCGGATCGGGTGGGGCCCTGTGGCGTCGGGACCGAAGTCGTCAACGGCACCGGGGCTGAAGCACCCGACGATGCCGGGGCCGAAGCACCCGGCCCGCTTGGGCTCCCAGTCGGGCCGTGGGGCCCGAAGGTGCCACAGCGTGACCCGACGGAGGAGAGAGCGACCTCATGGCCATGAGGAAGGCATCGTTTAACTCCGGCGTCGCGTTCAGCCCAGGGACCGGCGGGTATGGAGCTGGCAGCGACTCCTGCGGCTCCGGCAGAGCCGCGTGGGCGGTGTCACCCAAAATCCCGGCCGCATCGCGCGAGCATCGGGGGAGTCGGAAGAGTGATGTCGTCTCTTCGATTTCTTGTGCCTCTTACCTGAGGACTTGGAGCCCGACGAATGGTGTCGACTCGCCGAGCTACGATGACTGTGGCCCCACGACCGGTCCTTGGACCTCCACCTCGACCTGGACCGTGAACGGCCCAGGCCCACTGCCAGTGCTCGAGGCGCTTACTGGACCGCTCCCGCCTAGCCTTCGACGTCAAGGCCCGGCAGTCGGGGCACGACTTGACATCATGGTCAGCCCCAAGGCAATACAGGCACCGGCGATGGGGGTCGGTAACCGACATCAGTTCGTTGCAATCGGCACAGGGCTTGAACCCGGGCATCCCTACCGGCACCGATAGTCTTACGACTCGAAACAGGATGAAAAAGATCAAAAAAGTTAGTCAAAAAGTGAATAAGGAGTACTGCTTTTTCCGATTCTGCGCTTACTGGCGCAGAAAAAAGAAGAACTGACATCAGCGTGCGAGGGTGGTGTCTAAGTACTCCGGCGACGTCATCCCGGCGCCAATGACGCCGACGACGGACGCGGAGCCACAGACGACGCCTACCGCCGCGCAGGGGTACTGCTACACAAAAAGTCCAGATCCAGTCTGACGCCTGAGGATATTCTAAGGTAAGGAATCTAACACTAACCTGTATCTTTCAGATCCAAGATTATTGTTAACTTTTCAAACTAAACAGGCAGTCGCAAGTGCAGGAACCTTGCATACAACAGGGTCATGATTTCGATGGTGCAGTAGATGCAGTTGCACCAGGCCCAAACGCTCCTGGCACCCCACCAAAAACCTAAAATTGCTATCTTTTACTACAAAACAAGTGCAGTTACCTTGCAGACAACAGAGTCATAATTTGAATGGTGCAGCAGGTGCAGTGGCACTGGGCCCAAAAGTTATCAGAACTCCTTGAAAATGTAATATTGCCAAATTTTACAACTAAACAGGCAGTGATAAGTGATATTATCTAGCAAGCACTGGGGTTATGGTTTTAATAGTGCAGCAGGTGCAGTGGCACCGAGACCAAAAGCTCCAGACACTCCACTAAACACCTAATATTGCTATATTTGATTCCTAAACAGGGAACCACAAGTGCAGTTACCTTGCAGACAAGAGGGTCTTGATTCGAAAGGTGCAGCAGGTGCAGTAGCACCCGGACCAAAAGTTGTCAGACCTCCTCTAAACACATAATATTGCTATGTTTGACTTCTAAAGTCACAAGTGCATTTATCTTGCAGGCAATAGGATCATGATTTGAATGGTGCAGCAGCACCAGAACCAAAAGCTCTAGGCACCCCACTAAACACCTAATATCGCTATATTTTACTACTAAACAGGGAGTGACAAGGGCAGTTACCTTGCAGACAACATGGTCATGGTTTGAATGGTGCAGCAGGTGCAGTGTGCTAGGGCCAGAATCTCCAGGAACCCCACTAAACGCAGAATTTTGTAAAATGTTACTACTAAACAGGCTTTCACAAGTGCATTTATCTACCTGGCACTAAGGTCATGATTTTAATGCTGCTGCAGGCGCAGTGGCACTGAGGCCCAAAGATGTCAGAACTCCTCTTAACACCAAATATTGCTATATTTAACTACTAAATAAGCAGTCACAAGTGTGGTTACCTCACAGGCACTAGGTCATGATTTCAATGGTGCAGCTGGTACAGTGACACCAGTGCCCAAAGCTCTAGGAATTCCTCTAAACATCAAGTATTGCAATATCTTAATACTAAATAGGCAGTCACAAATGCAGTTATCTTGCAGGCAGCAGGGTCATGATTTGAATGGTGCAGCAGGTGCAGTAAAGTTGTCAGCAGTCCTCTAAACACCTAATATTACTATTACATCAATTAATTCTAGTATTTCCATCTTTCATTTTTAAACATTTTTATATTACTTTCCGACACTATATCACTAGTAACAGCACAATATATTGCCTTTTTCTACATAAACAAGTCATAGCACTTTAACAGACTTTCTGTAACTTATATTGTTCAACTTCTCAGCAAGCTAGAACTTACATCAAATAAATGCTTATTATTAATCACAGGTGAAACCTGATGAATTTACCTATGCTTGTTTTCCTTCTGTCTGTTGTGACGCGGGGGAGAAACAATGACAGGACAGGTGGGGGAGAAGAAAGAGGGACAGGGCGGGTGGGGGAGAGGAAACAGGGATGGGGCGGGTGGCGAGGCATGGAGAAAATCAAAATGGATGGAGGATGGGGAAGGGATAAAAGCAAAACAGGCAGAGGGAGGGACGTGCATGGAAGGATAAGAGCAACACAGATGGAGAGTGGTTGGGATACAACACATAGTACCTGAATCACAGCAGAAGCAGTGGAAGGGCCTCTAAAGGTCTTAAATCTGGCCCTGTCAGCGACGTATAACCAAACCGGCCCCCACCCGAGGATGAACCACACAGAGAGCGGTATACATAACACTATCGTTGTGCAGCACCCGCTCCGTGATTCTTGTGGCACGGCACCACCTTTCTTATACTTACAGTTGTCTAAGTAGGTTCCACAAGGCGGGATGTGTCGGACTATCGGCTGCGTAGGCACACCCTCTGCCTGTCTGAGTCCACCTCTGCCGTTTGGTCCGACTGTCCTTGCGCCTCCCAGCCTCGCCGGAGAGCCATTCATCCGGTCACTTCAGCTGGCTGGAGGACGCACTGACTACCACACAGCTCCAGGGCTCTCCATGAATACGACATGTTACAGCGCAAACATTTACAACGCATGCTTTTACAACACAGTTTTTACATCGCAACATCCATTACAATGCATGATTTTACAAAGCATGCCATCACAACGCATTTTTAGAAACTACATTTACTATGTATTCCATTACAATGCAAAATACCCTTAGGGTAACAGTGAGGTAAGTTTTGAATAGTGTAGGGGTAAAATTACTATTTCCACTCCAGAGTGTGCAACAGTAGGGGAAGCGTTGGATAGCGTAGGGGTATAAATTACTATTCCCACTCCAGTGAGTGCAACAGTAGGGTAAGTGTTGAATAGTGTAGGGGTAAAAATTACTATTCCTGTGTACCCCTAAACGTATACCCACCCTAAAACAAAAAAAACCTCCATTGCTTACCTTGCAATGCGTTGTAATGGCATGCGTTGTAATGGTATGCATTGTAATGGCATGCGTTGTTGTGAGTGACATGTGTTGTAATGCTCGCGTTGTAATGCATATGATGTAAATGCAGTTGCGTTGTAACAGCTGTGTTGTAAAGGTAGTGCGTTGTAATGACTGTATTGTAAGGTAATGTTTCAACTATTTACTTCGAATTGTATTAGGGCCAGCCAACCACATGATCCAGGGCTTGAGACAGGGAAACAGTATGTGGAGAGGGTCTGAGGGGCTTCTCAAGGAACCATCCTCAGATGGATGTGTTTGGGGGCACAAGTTCTCATAGTGATATCAGTCAAAGTGAGAGATGGAGTCGGAGTAATGGAATTACCAGTAAGTGACCGAAACATTAGAAAGGTTCAAAGGGAGGCAAGACAGTCCAACAAGCACCTATTCAGTGGTCTCAAGCGGACTGACATTCCCGCCCGCTCGTGCCGGTGCAGCACTTGTGGCGTTCCGGGCAGTCCATGTCAAAGTTACACTTGTCTCTGCACACGTTCCGTGATGGTTTGTCTTCTTTGCACATCCCACTTCTTCCTGAAACCAAGCAACAAACACAGTTTCTGCATTACTCCCCAGTTCTGAAATAATTGTCCATAAAAAATTGCAGCCAAACGCCTTCTGCATCCACAATAAATGTACTCAGATTTAAGGAACATGTGGAAAATGTGAGTTGGCCACTGCAAATGGGATGCCAGAAAGCCGCGTCATCACCAGGTGCTCAGGGCAGTGGCAGTGCACTTCAAATGTGACATTCTACAGATCTCATGCTTACAGACAAAACATAGCAATGCCTTAGACCTTCCCATAACTGGAGGGTTCAGTATGAGAGGTGCTTCTGGCCACCCTGACCAAACCAACATGCAATGAACCTTAATGGAAGTCAGACCCTGAATGTCTAGCATGGACCTCAGCAGCCTGAGCCCAAGATAGAGCCCCTGAAATAGGCACAGAAGGGAATCCCAATAGGACCATAGCTCAGAGGCGTGTACTGGCGGGTCAAGCTGTAGGGTGGTCACATCATTCTGGATCATTATGGACTCTGTTTTCAGTCCTGAACTTCCACGTGTTCACCTAGTGCATTCTAGTTGTGAGGAAAGTGGTTTATTACATGTTGTGGATGTGTGACCCAACTGTGCAATTGTGTAATAAAGACATGATGATGTCAGTTCTCCATCAGGTTCATTTGTACAAACTTAGCTCAGGCCAGGGTAGCCATGGTTCAGAGCAGTCAGGCTTTAACAAAGGAACAAGTGTCAAGCATTAAAAAGCACAGATACAGTTGAATAAGAAGAAAACACGAAACAATAAAAGAAACAGCACCAATTTATAAGAAATAGTCATATTTTTATCTTCAATTAGACACCTCAATGACTAAAGTGAGCTCCGGAAATATGAATTTTTAAAGAAACAATAAGTCATTGCTTTTCACTAATCCAATAAATCATTTAATCTACTGCAACTCTTCAGTTTAGGGTTTGCCACAACAAGGCTCTCTTGTGGGGTCCAACTCCAAACCAGACCTAATAAGGTCCAGTTGAACAGTTACCATGTAGTTCAAGAAGGCTCAATTCCAGTTCCAGGTTCTTTGACTGAACCGCTATAGATGTCAATGGAGTGGTCCTGATGCAAGGGATGCAGGATGCTGAAGGTCCTATGCATGGACCGCCATAGAAGTCAATGGAGTGGGCCTGATGCAAAGATATAGGATGCAGAATATGCTCACAAACGCTGAGGATGCTGAGCCGGTGCTGAGGGGTTTTCCTTTGACCACCTCTTGGTTCAAGAGCATGGAGGGGCGACTTTGGCCTCAGGGGTCGATGTCCCATAAAGTCTGGTTAAAGACCAGCACAAAACCGGTTGCCACTGGTCTACTGTTTCCGGTTACAGCAAAACGATCAGTTCCATTTACCGTGCAGTAACATCTGTGGTGGATCACCAAACTGCAATCTGATGGCTCTCCAAGGTCCCGTAGACTCGCTCGCAACTTTGGAGGGTCAGGACTTGGTCTACCTGGCTGCACCTTGGCAATCTGAGGTGCGGCTGTCAGGGGTGATAAGTTGATGCCCACTATAAGCCCCGGGAATTTGGCAACTAACTTGCCAATGGGTTACAAGATCCCATACCAGCTGATGACGACTTCCTGCAAAGTGTGGCATCTTGCCAGCCCAGAATGCACTATTTTGCATCACTCCCAAAATGGCAGAACTCTTCATTTGGTGTGTAGAGCTCCCCAGCTCAACCCAGAAGTGTGGGTCCATGGGGGATACACTGCCTTTGGAAAACCGGCTTGACAATGGCTTCTCCCTCTCTGCCTGCGATGCCTGAATGTCTCCTTAAACAAAAGAACAACGCCTTCAAAGGTGGAGTCCCTTTGAAGTTCATCTTTTGGGCTCACACCCACCCTGGCCGTCCTGCCAGGAGGAGGTCACACCTCTTCTCTTGGCAGGTCCTTTGTTTCTCGTCCTGAGAGTCATTCTCACCTCCTTCAAGGAGGACAGAAGCTGTCGTGAGGGCAGCTGCTTATATGCAACTGGGAACAGCTACTGGAAACCTTGAGGTATAAAGTAGCAAGTTATTTATGTTGTCATTTGTGCAAAAGTGTCATTAAATTTGAATTGACAACATGTTCGGTTTAATGCAACAATGGGTTTGATACATTGGAGTACCATATTTGTTAGTACCATTTGCAAGTTAGCACTGCTGAGTTATCAGTGTGTATCTCCATAATCGCCAATGGGAATACTCGCCTTTGCACAGTGAAAACGGCAATGCAGGGATTTTACTGTCAGGAAATGTGAAGTTAATAAACACATGTTTTTCTATTCATTATAATGCACCCGCCTTGGCCTTTGGGGGTCAGTAGGCCTGCCCTAGGGGTGTCTTATAAATATTAAAAAGGAAGGTTTGTGCCTTTGGTTTAATGCAGTGGAGGGCTGGGGAGTCATGCTTTCTTTTGTCACACTTGTGGTTGAATAATAAGTATTGCAGTACATGAGGGACACTTAGCATACAGGGCATGGACACCTCTAATAACATATCCTAGGGACTTATAGGCAAGTTAACTTGTGTCAATTGCGAGTAAACACATTAGACATACACGAGTCAGAGCTCTGGCACTGAGGACAGTTTGTCAGCACTCTGTGCACTCTTAGAGTTGAAACAACAGCAGCATGAGTCTAAAAGCTAGGGGGTGGTTATGAAAATAGAGACATTTCCTTACACTGGGTGTTGTTTATTTATTTGTGTATTTTATATAGCGCACAGCTACCCCAACAGGGTGTCCCGGCGCTCATGCTCGAGATACTAGATCTTGTCCTAGGTCGTTTAGCAGAAGAGAAATGTTTTCAAAGCTTTGCGGAATGGTAATTCCTCCTCGATTTTACGGAGGAAGATGGGAAGTTTATTCCACTGAGAAGAAGCACACACCTGGAAAGTTTTACCCCCATAGCGAGCTTTTTTAAATCTGGGGGTGTTGTTTTGCTTTTCTTCCTATGAACTAATTAAATGAACACACCTGAAGTTATTGATTTGTAGGTGAAAAGCTCCGGTCTGGAGACAATTGCCATAAAGAGCTGATCTTGGGTGGGCGCCATATTCACCTGGGGCCTTGACCAGCAGTGTCTCTGCACTCCCCCCACAACCTCCCACATACCTGCGAGGGGTCTCAGGACACTCTGCCTGATGATCTGGAAATAGCACCCAACTGAAGTTCCATCATTTCCACAAATGACACAGGCCCTGGTAGACTGAACAGCGCCCGATCTCAAGATCTCTTTCAACATGTTATTTTCAAATATGTCTGTCTGTAATAATACCAATCTTTCAGATCAAATACATGGGCCAAAGAACCAGGAAATTACTCTCTAATGTCTCAAACAGAAGCCCTGCATCAATGACACCTTACCCCCTCCCTATTCCACCCCACCACACCCAGCCCATCATACAGCATCACATCCCACCTTTCCCATCAAACACCTTCTCCACCCACTCCATCCCACCATACACCATCCCATCCCACCAATCCAATAATACACCATCTTAACCCACCCCACCCCACCATACACCATCCCATCCCACCCTTCCCATCAAACACCTTCTCCACCCACCCCATCCCACCATACACCATCCCATCCCACCCTTCCCATCAAACACCTTCTCCACCCACTCCATCCCACCATACACCATCCCATCCCACCAATCCAATAATACACCATCTTAACCCACCCCACCCCACCATACACCATCCCATCCCACCCTTCCCATCAAACACCTTCTCCACCCACCCCACCCCACCATACACCATCCCATCCCACCCTTCCCATCAAACACCTTCTCCACCCACCCCACCCCACCATACACCATCCCATCCCACCCTTCCCATCAAACACATTCTCCACCCACCCCACCCCACCATACACCATCCCATCCCACCCTTCCCATCAAACACCTTCTCCACCCACCCCACCCCACCATACACCATCCCATCCCACCCTTCCCATCAAACACCTTCTCCACCCACCCCACCATACACCGTCCCATCCCATCCTATCCCAGCAAGCACCATCCCATTTCACCCAATCCCATCATACACCATCTCAGCCTACCCCAATACCATCCCATCCCATCCTATCCCATCCCATCCACTTGAACACTTAGAAGTGTGGTGTGGCGCCGCGGCCAGGGCGACTGACGCTGGAATCTGGGGACCACGGTTCGATCCCCGGCTCCGGCGGCAGGTTAGTCCAGCACCATGTGACTCTGGGCAATAGCTCGCTTAATCTTCCCGACGGCCCCCAGCGCCTAGAGACCCTTATGGGTGATTGTGCGCTTTACAAATGTGGACTTTACTTTACTTTAGAGAGATGAAAACATGCACTGGAAACACAAACCTGAACTGCAGACACCAGCAGGGACCTGCAATAAGACTTTACGACAATATCCTAGATTTCGTCCCTTTTCACAAACACTGTCATCCTGTGTGGAAATGGATATCACGAACCCCTCCATTTTTTTAAATTATGGATTGTGGCCCTAACCATAACTTGTTGGTTTCAGTGGTGTTTTAGTTTTAATGCATAAACGTATTTTTTTCACTGCATTTTTTAAGTTAATTTCTGAGTATATTTTAAAACATACTTTAAGATGTGACAACCAAAGCTAACCATAACTTCACTGCAACCTAGAGTTTTTCAGAAAATTTCTGTTGTTTTCTTAATCATATCCAGGTTCTATGAAAGTAGACCCTACCCAGCCCTTGGCACCCAACCTGCCTTGGGCAGTCAACCACTACAGGCCTTCAGCCATATGCAGAGACTGGCTGGAGGGTCCTATTGTTCTGTCGGTGATCAACCCTGCATTGCAAACATGTCTTTGTTTCGTTTGGCTTTGCCAACCCCAGTTTGTGTTTGCGAGCCCATGCCAACTTGTAATCCCTAGTTGGACCTCCGTCAGGCTCACAGCCCCAGTACAGGGGGCAATGGAGCCTGTGTGACTTTTAACCCATGTTTGTGTATATGTTTTCTTATAACTTTTGACAAATCTTTTCAAAACTACCCAATCAAGTTGCATCATGTCAAGTTTCATGCAAATCCAACTGGTGGGAAGAATGAAGGGGAAGTAAAAAAAAGTTAATTTTCAATTGAATGTTAGGAAACTATGCTCTCCTGTGAACAGTCCAACTTGGCATGCAATTTGATTTTTACTCAGGGGATTGCTTCTGCTTGGTCTGGTTTAAATATGTTCAGCAGTTTTGGGGATATTTACATTAGAGGGACATTTGCACATCTCAGCTGTTAATTTGCAAATTCTTTCAGATTCAGATCTGTGGATATACCCAAGATAAACGTTAAAAAAAAATGATCCCATGGACAGAATCACTGTCTTGTCCTACACCCAATGGAAGATACGCAGGTCCTTATAGGACTCAATGATTGAGCATCCTTGGGCTTGGTGGGGTTTGTGGGCGAATATAGTTCACACACCCTTGGACAAGATGGAGGCACTAAAGACTTGTAATGTTTTTCAGTCATTGGTGGGAGGGTACAGTAAACAAGGCTTATGCGGTACATCTATTTTTGTAAAATTTATGATGGTCATTAGTATCGGAAATTCTTTAAAACAGGGGAGGTGTACATACGTACCAACACTCCTGATCCAGGCTGGACACTCATGACTTCTTGAGCTTAAATGACTTAATTTTAGCTGTCTCCTGCTTAAAATTGTCTCTGCTCAATACAAGTCAATGGGGAAAATTACATTCTCCCCAATGTTTTTTCAAAATCTCTGTAGGAAGTTGGTACTCTAGTCTATCTAGGGCCCAATGTAGGTGGCTCATTACCGGTCAGTAAACCCGAAATTCTTTAAATTTCAGGCTTACCGACCGGTATTTAGCCATTTCCTATGTAGGCGATGTTTCGGTAAATACAGAATCGGTAGTTACCGATTCTGTATTTACCGAATCATCATTTACCGAAACGGTAAATGCTATGTAGGAAGCACATATTAGAGTGCTTATGTGCATTTAGGATTCGTTATTTACCACCAACTACAAGTTGGTGGTAAATATCGAAAACCTTTAAAAAAGCAAATTTGTGCTTTTTTAACTGTGCCATGTGGCAGACATACATGCCCTTAGGGCATGTATGTCTGCCACATGTGCACACATGCACGATTCAGGGGTGCAACAGGGTATCAATGTGACACCCTACCACCCTTAAATCTGTACCCCATATTACCGAATCGGTATTTACCGATTCGGTAATTCCCAATCATTCTTATGGCCTTCAGGCCCATAGGAATGAATGGGAATTACGGAATCGGTAAATACAGATTCGGTAATACAGAATATTACCGATTCGATAATATTTAGCGATTTTTTTGCTACATAACATTTACCGATTCTAATATACCGAATTGGTAAAATTCGGTCTTTTAGAATTGGTAAATGTCAATTACCTACATATGGCCCATAGTGTACTAAAAAGACGTCCAGTGAGTCTCCAATCGGTTTATAGAGGCAAAAGTAGATAATACTAACACTCTCTTTTGTGGTAGTGTGGGCGAGCAGTTAGGCTGTTCAGAGGGTAGGGCTAAGCATATGTTGCACTCACAGAGGAAATATATGATACACACACTCAAAGAATAAATCCAAGACCCAAATAGAAAAATAACACTTCTTTTTACATATGTTTTAAAACCAAGAACTTCGTTCAAATGCAAGTACTGTATTCAATATCAATTTTTACTGGTAATAAAATTTTTTAAAAGTCATGCGCCTTTATGCACAAAGCAATTCCATGGAAGGAAAAGTCATGAATGCAATAAAGGTAGGTGCAGCCGGTTTCAGGGGTTCACCTTCTGGGTTTCGAGTTGTAGTGTGCCAAGGTCCAAAGTATTACTAGCAATTCATCAGGAACTGCCTGGGTTTCACCAGGAGCAGGATGCTGGTGCGGGTGATATCTGGTGATATCTGTGCACACTACGGAGAAGGGGTGACCTAAAAACAGGCTGCACAGGGGCAATGGGGGGAAAGTCATAGTGCTCCAAATGGGGGCTTGGGTCGCAAGGGGTCTTGATGCAAGGGGGCACAGCCGGTTCGTCGGTACCCGGACTGGACGACTCGGTGCAAAGTGGTTAAGGCGGCTGGGCTGGATGCGCAAAGGTGCTCCTCACAGTTAGGAACAAACAGCTGACAGGAGCAAAATCAGGAAGGCTGGGCCACTCACTGAGTGGGTCTTAATGATGCTCCTGTCCCTCGATGGCTGCTCTGTCATGGTGCAGTGACAATTAAGAATGGACTCTCACTGTTGGTGTTGATTGCAGGGCATCCGATACCCCGGGGATTGGTGCTGCAGTGCTCGGGTTTGTCCTAGTGTCCTCACACTCGGTGGGGAGACAGATCTGACCTTCCAGAGCACGAGCACCTTCTTCTTCTTCTGGTTGTCTGCGGTGTTGGTGGGGTCGGGGAGTTGTCAGGTGGTGGACCACACTCTGCTTGCCTGTGAGCTGCATGGTAGTAGCTTCTCTACGCCAAGGCAGACTGTAGGTGATTTTGGAAGGGCTGGCAGGCTACACAAGGCTTTGGTAGTTATCCAGATTGCAGGATGAGTCACTCTGCTGCGATTGTCGAGATATTGCCAGCAGGCAGGTTTTGGGACAAATGTTCACAGCTCTTCTGCAGATCTCATTGACAGTGACTCTTCTCCATCCTTCTTCTATTGATCAGTCAAATCTAAGTTTGTGCATTCAGGCATGCCACCTAAATACTCTATTTAGGGGCATTTAGGGTAGTAACAGGTATTAGTTAATGGGCTATCTATATTTAGGGTGTCTACACTCTCTATATGACCACTTCCTGTGGGAAGTGGGCATAACCCTGATCCTAGACTGCGAATCCGGCCTCAAGTTGGGAGAATTTGAATAGTGGGGTCCAAGTAAGTTGGTCCATCTTAGGAGTGGTGCCAGCAGAATGTGAGCACACTTCCTAATCTTACTAATTTTCCCAACTGTCCAGCCACCAAAAAGTGGAGTCAGGACAGGGGGGTTGGCATCTCCACAGTCTGGAGAGGTCTGGGTCACATAACAAAGGTGGCAGGCCCCCCGGCTCTTCCCGCCCTGTCATGCACATCCTGCAGGGAGGAGGTTAAACACCTCCGCCCAGAGCAGTCTCTTTTCCTGACCTCCGATAGCAAAGGCTCTCATCTCATGAGGTCAGAAACTTGTCAAGAGTGGTTGAATGTTCGAGACCAGTCAGTCAACACACTAGTGGTCGGTAGTCTTTCAGGAGGCACCTCTAAGGTACCCACTGGGTGCATTCCTCAATACATCCAACACCAGCATCAGTGTGGGTTTATTAGTGACGAGATGTTTGGTATCAACCATCTGTGGGTACAGTGAACCACCATGTAGCTGGGACACTCGCTGGCTAGACCCGTAGGTATCAGAGCGCTTTACATAAGGTTACACATTGCTAGAGAAAATGATAACAATTACACATTACATTAAAAAAAAGCAACACATTGAGAGACGAAAGAAAGATGACACAAATAGAGCAGAGGGGGGAAGGGAATGTGTGAGTGTGGAGGATGAGGGAAAGGACAGCAGGAGAGATGAAAGTAAGTCTGCCCAAAGGCCGACAGGGTAGGTGACGTCCGAGGAGGGAATCCACAGCCTGTCTCCCCTTTAGCTAAACAAGGTAGCTCCATCGGGCATCAGTCAAATAGCTAGGTCTCAACTGACGAGGGGAAAGTACACAGAAGAAAGTCCAGTGGATAAACAGGGTGGGAACAATGAGCAAGGACGGGTGAGGGCAAAGGTCAATAGCTGGAAAGCGGAGAAGTGTAGAGCGGGAAGGGGTAAGTCACCAGTGTCCAGCCCACGTACTCGGTATGACTTCCCTGTGCACTTGTGGTATAGGAGGGTGAACTTAGATATCACAGGGACACATTGTCTCACGCAGATATGTAAAAAAAAAAAAAAACACTTGTAAAGCGCACAATCACCCGTAAGGGTCTCTAGGCGCTAGGGGCCGTCGGGAAGATTAAGCGAGCTATTGCCCATAGTCACATGTTGCTGGGCTTACCTGCCGCCGGAGCCGGGGATCGAACCGTGGTCCCCGGATTCCAGCGTCAGTCGCCCTGGCCGCAGCGCCACACCTCTACCCTGCCCACACATCGGTATAGTGCACCCTGCCATAGGGCTGTAAAGCCTGTTGTAGGGGTGCCATACCTATACCACAGGTAGTGCTTTGCAGGCATGACACACAGAGGTGTGTGTCATGTCAACTCTTTCTTTTTCTCTGCATCAAGACACGCAGCCTGCAATGGCAGTTTGCATGGCTTGGTGAAGGGTTCCTGAGGGTGGTACAATTCGTACTGCAGCCCTTAGGGACTATCTTTAGTTCCAGTGCACTAGGTACCAGGGGCACCATTTACTAGGGACTTACACAGAGCCTAACGTGGGGCCAACCGTGGAACAATATACAGTTTAGGGAAAGAACACTGGTACTGGGGACTTGCCTAGCAGGGTCCCAGAACACTTTCAGTCAAAGTTGCATCAGATACCAGGAAAAATGTGGGGGTATACTGCAACAGAGTCATGTTTCATACAATCTCCCCCTTTCTTGTTCTAAAATGTTGGCATGTATGAATGAGGTTTCTTTACTATCCTCAGATATTTGAACTTAAAATAAATGCTTGTATTCCCAGCCACAGTGACAGTTCTGTATGGAAATGGTTCACACAAGGAAGTGGCAGCAAATGGGCAGCAGAACATCATTTAGCAACAGAACAACCCAATACATGTAGACCAAACACAAAACGCAACAGACAAAGAACCCACACTCCACACAGACCAATGAAGGAAGAAGCATCCGTTGAGTGCAAGTTAACAGTTTTACAGGTCACATCTTGGTGTACCACGGCACTGGTGACACCACTGACTCCTCCAAATCAGGAATAGTGGCACCGGAATTAAACGGATTATGAGAGGATAGATGAAGAGGCAGAGCCACCTCCACATATCACCCCTCTTATGGCATATGGCGGTACAGATATGGGGACATAAGAGGAAGGGGCGTGTGGTATCTGCGTTATATGTGTCGGCGCGATTTGCATTTGTAAGCATTGCATTGCCCACCTGAGAGCGGGTGGGCAACCTTGTTAATTCACAAATGTAATATTGCTAAACCAAAACAATATGGAGCATGAAAGTTTTACTAGATGCTTCATATGCTCAACTGGTTGGAGTGCGCAGTGCAATAGGTAGGATGTGGGAGCTACAAACCCATACTGTCGCCTCCACATGCTTTGCAGTCCCAAGAGAGTTCTGTAACAGCCAGTTATAAAGAAACTCGTTTGGGTTGGGCATGAACAGTTCAAGACAAGTCGAAGGGGGAATTTGTTAATATTTAACACTTTAACTGACAATTGATTGCACTTTAGATATTACACCACTGGAGGTATATGGAACTAAAGAGAAAGGGCATCAAATGGTTAAATTCTTCGACAGGGCTCCATGTTACATGTCATGCAGGGCATTCTGACATCACAAATACATTTATATTTCAGAACCAAAATCATGACTAGATTGACTAGGTATAAGAGCAATATTTAGAAAATAAGGGGGATGGGGAATTTGATAAAAAGGTATAAAATGTACACGGATCTGCCTGTACACAGCATAGATCAGTCTTGTCTGCATGAGCTGCATCTGTCAAAGGCAAAAGGAAATAAATGACACAAGAAGTGGAAAGGATATTACATTTTACAATATACTCATCATACGTGAGGTGTGCGTTGGTATGGATCATAGCAAAACCAAAGGGGATGATGGATGGAGAGTTGAACAATGCAAGCACCAACCCCCAGTCAACTGATCTGGGTTTAATACATCACCGTTCTTTAGCCCACTCTGCCACCCTAGTTCGGACATGGCCATATGCAAATTAGTCTGACCCTGTGCCTCATGGGAACAGTCCAGCCCGAACTGCCAAGAAATGTTTTCCCTGGACCAGAAACAAGCATCCTGGGACCGGTTTCTGGCTAATCAGCCGTCATCAGCCAGGCTAGCTTGAATCCAGTGGCAAAGTGAGCAAGGGACCCACGTCTGGGCATACCCTGCCAACTTAGGGCGAACAAAGCAAAACCAAAGGGGATTATGGACGGAGTGTTGAACAATGCAAGCACTCACCCCCGGGCTCACTGTGCCACTGGAATCAAGCTATCCTGGCTGAAGAGGAGTGAAACCCCGAAACCGGTCCTAGGATGCTTGTTTCCGGTCCTGGGAGGGCCTGGTGTGGCAGTTCAGGCTGGACTGTTCCCATGAGGCACAAGGTCAAGACTAATTTGAATATGGCCAGGTGTAAACTGGGGAGGTAAAGTGAGCAAAAGAATGATGGATTCAACCCAGATCTCCTGACTGGGGGTGAACGTTTTGATTTGTTTTGCATTCCGTCCATCAATTGTGTGTCTTTTTCTTTCTCGCCCTAAGTGCCCCAGATTGCCCAGACGTGGGTCCCAGGCTCACTGTGACACAGGAATCAAGCTATCCTGGCTGAAGAGGGGTGAAACCCTGAAATCGGTCCTAGGATGCTTGTTTCCCGTCCAGGGAGGACCTGGGGTGGCAGTTCGGGCTGGACTGTTCCCATGAGGCACAGGGTCAAGACTGATTGGCATATGGCCAGGTCTAAACTGGGGTGGGATAGTGAGCAAAAGAATGATAGATTCAACCCAGATCTCTTGACTGGGGGTGAAAGTTTTGATTTGTTTTGCATTATGTCCATCTATTGTGTGTCTTTTGCTTTCTCGCCCTAAGTGCGCCGAGTATGCACAGACGTGGGTCCCAGGCTCACTGTGCCACTGGAATAAAGCTATACTAGCTGAAGAGGGGTGAAACCCCGAAACCAGTCCTAGGATGCTTGTTTCCGGTCCAGGGAGGACATGGCTTTATCAGTTCGGTCTGGACTGTTCCCATGAGGCACAGGGTCAAGATTGATTTGCATATGGCCAGGTCTAAACTGGGGTGGCATGGTGAGCAAAAGAATGATGGATTCAACCCAGATCTCTTGACTGGGGGAATGTTTTGATTTGTGCTGCATTCCGTAGATCAATTATGTGTCTTTTGCTTTCTCGCCCTAAGTGCGCCGGGTATGCCCAGACGTGGGTCCCGGGCTCACTGTGCCACTGGAATCAAGCTATCCTGGCTGAAGAGGGGTGAAACCCCGAAATTGGTCCTAAGATGCTTGTTTCCGGTCCAGGGAGTACCTGGCTTGGCAGTTCGGCTGGACTGTTCCCATGAGGCACAGGGTCAAGACTGATTGGCATATGGCCAGGTGTAAACTGGGGTGGCATGGTGAGCAAAAGAATCATGGATTCAACCCAGATCTCCTGACTGGGGGTGAATGTTTTGATTTATTCTGCATTCTGTCCATCAATTGTGTGTCTTTTGCTTTCTCGCCCTAAGTGCGCCGGGTATGCCCAGACGTGGGTCCCGGGCTCACTGTTGTTGTTATTGTTATTGTTATGTTGGATATATATCGCGCCAAATCACCTGCAGGTCTCTAGGCGCTCGGAAATCGGTGAAATTCATACAATAACTACATACAACACAAAGAGGTAGTGCAACAGTACTGGAATCAAGCTATCCTGGCTGAAGAGGGGTGAAACCCCGAAATTGGTCCTAGGATGCTTGTTTCCGGTCCAGGGAGTACCTGGCTTGGCAGTTCGGCTGGACTGTTCCCATGAGGCACAGGGTCAGACTAATTTGCATATGGCCAGGTCTAAACTGGGGTGGCATGGTGAGCAAAAGAATGATGAATTCAACCCAGATCTCTTGACTGGGAGCGAATGTTTAGATTTGTTCTGCATTCCGTCCATCAATTGTGTGTCTTTTGATATGGATCATGTCAGATAAACCTCTGGTGGTTCCGGATATCAAAATTGAACCAAATGGCATGGATGGTACGACTATATCAGTAGCTAGCTTGTATGGGCAAACGTCTTCAGAAACATAGTGCCTAAATGAACTAAAAGCACCTATGCATAGACTGTTGCATGAGCTGGAAATAAGGGCAGTGACTACAATTGTGACTCCAATTGTGCTGGGAGCATCCTACTGGCTAGACGGTGCTAGCCACTACCTGGCACAGTTGTGAAAAAGGCAGGAGGTTGGCTTCTTAGCTGGAATATGGTGAATGTGTGGAGTGCAATTAATCCAACAGGTACAGATTACACATTTTACTCTCTCATACATGATGTACACTCTGGACGCATCCTATATTTTGGAAATTTAAATGGAGCAATAAAGCATTAAGAAGATCTATGAAACATGATCTCTGACCAATACCCACTGCTGATACACCTGAATCAGGAAGACAGGCCCAAGTGTCACAACATGGAGACTGCAGGCTCTGTCTTTATGAGACACAGCTTTGAGAGATAGGTTTAAGAAACAACGATGGATCAACTGTAGACAGATTTATAGATTGGGAGCTCTTCAAAGTCTTCATGTGGGGTATGTGTATTTAGACCTCTCACTGGCTAAATACAATTCTCAACCGCCCGCTAATCGACTAGAACAACAAATATCAAAGCAATGATGGAACCAAAGACTATCGGAAACCTTGCATGCACAAGACCTAACTGTAGTGGGACAGTGGAATCCATGTGCCTATTTGAGTTCAGGAAATAGTTAGGCAGCATAATGAGAGAGGCAAGGCAGGTTTCTTACTGGCCTAGCTGCTGTAAAGAAAGGAGAAACATACCTATTGTAGCACTCAAGACACAAGGAGCTAAGATGACCAACTCCCAAAAAGAAATGGTTCTATTGAGTGCAATAAAAGCATTGACTGCGACGGAAGGGCTTTGTTGGTAGAGCAGTGTTGAAGAAATGTACCCCAATTGAAGCTGCAGACCTAGACGTGCAATATCCTTGGAAGATATCAGAGAAGCAATCAGGGACTCAGCTACGGGTAAAGCTCCGAGGAGATTGTCTTCAGAGTTATTTGACTTGTATAGTACACTGTTACTACCCAGGGTGGCAGTTCTATAACAAGTAGAAAGAGACCAGTAGGGGTGGTGAAGCAGTGACATTATCCAAACCTCATCGAGACCCATTAGAAGCGTCCTCGTATCGCCCACCATCAATGTTACATTTATATGACATGCAGTTAGGTAAAGTGTCATCAGCTAGAATATCACATGTTCCACAAAGTTCACAGCATTGAACTTAAGAAGGCTTTTTCATGTAATTAATGGTTTCACACAGGAATCCAGACCTCCAACCCTGGAGTCTATACACCTGGAGAAAGCTACTGACACCTTCATTGGAATTATCTACTCATGGTTCGCCATATGATGGTTTTGACCTGGAAACCAATTACTTGGATACAAGAATTTATTGTAATCCAACCACATGAGTGAAGACAGGAAGACTCATATCAGAACGCCTCTAAAAAAACATGTGACGTGCACAAGGGGTTCTCTTTATCTCCCCTGCTATTCGCCCTGTCAACCGAGCCACTGTTGGAAGCGTTTCATTGGGAGGGAACCAAATAGGGATTACATTGAGAGAGTATAAATATACAAAATCCCTGTATGCACACAACATATCGCTCCACTTCAAAAGTGCACAGACGGATTCAAGCCTGGCACTGCTGACCTTTGGAAGTTTTAGTGCAATATCAGAGCTAAGCTTGACCTCAGACACGCAGTGTTGGTACTAGCTAGAAACATAATAATTCAGATTACAGGTCCTGGCTTTCCACTGATATGGGGATATGATACATTTAGGGCCTTTGCACTTAGGTGTACTGTACAGACAAAGATCTGATTGTTGGGGATCTGACAAAAGTCTTGCCCGCAAGTTGATGACTTTTTGGCAGCAGTGACCCTTTTCTATAATGAACTAAGCAGCTGCTGCTAAACGGATGCGTTTGGCATATTTACATTGCTTCTTTGCTACCATCTCTATATTTTTGCCTAAGAGTTTTTTAATTGAAACATATTCTATTTCAACAGATTAAATATCTGGTGGACACAAACAAGGCACTTTGTAGGAAATCTGCCTTTTCTACATGGTCCTCCACATTTTTCACTGTTTGCTGACCCCATTTTTGCTGGCTGTAAAACTCTGTGCACTTTACCCCTGCTAACCAGTAGTAATGTGCCTGTAATCCACTTTAAAATGATTTCATTGGCCTATTCCTAGTTGGTATATTTAGCTTTCCTGTAAGGCTCTAGTATATTTTGTAAAGTGTGCATGTTAAATGCTACATGTGGACTGCAGCACCTTGGTCTAACAATATAAGTAGTTTGTTAGACCTGGCACCTTGGCATGGGTCTCCCTTCCACTTTTTGCTGATGTGCCTCACGTGTTTTGCTGGTGTTAGCTGCTCAGAGCACTGTGCCACTGCCAATCAGTGCCACAGTGCAAGTGCTCCCTATGAAAAGTGTATGTGCAATTGATTTCCATGATTGGCTTATTTGGTTTACTGTCAGACCCCAGTAAAGTGCACCAGGAGTGCCAGGGCTTGTGAATGCAAATGCTGCTAGTGGGCCTGCAGCACTGGTTGTGCCACCCACAGAAGCAGCCTTGTAAAATGTGTCTAGGGTCTGCCATTGCAGAACCTGCGTGCAGTCTGGTACTGTCATGCTGGCTGGGCAAGTGCACACACTTGCCAGCCTCTAAAACTCCCCTTTACTTCATGTGAGTCACCCCTATGGTAGGCCCAAGGGCAGGGTGCATTGTAAGCATAAGGTAGGACAAACCCTGGTGTGTGTGGCTTGCCCTAATTGTGAATTCCAGCCATTTTCGTTTTTCACTATTGGAAGGCTACCTGTTCTCATAGGCCAGAATGGGCTGCTGGAATTATTACACTCTATAATCCCAGCAGGCTCAGGGAACATGGTGGAAAGTCAAGTTTGGTAATACATCTTTTAGTAAAGTTTATTTTAATATCCTGTGTTTGCAAGCACCACTTTTAGAAAGCTGGTGTTTGCTTGCCTAACCATTTCAGCCCGCCTCTGCTCTTATGTGTATCTGCTGCCTGGTTTGTGTGAGTGACAGGGCTGACGGATTCCAGGAGACAGTCTGGGCTGCCAGGTGGTGAATAGAGAGATTACACCAGGATGGGTGGGAGGAATGCCTCTTGACTCTGAATAGGGCTGTGCTCCGCCACCTCAATGCTGGCTACACCCCCTGGGGAGTGTCTGATGTCTCTGCCCTGCACACTGAAAGAAAAGCCAGAGTCTCCAAAACAAAGTGCTCAGGAACTGTACTGGATTAGGCAAAGGTCCCCCTGGCCTGAAAGAACAAAGGATTTTGAGTATAAAGACAGGAGCCCTGCTCCTAAGAAATCAGATCCTGTTTACGCCAAGAAGAACCTCTGCCCGATGAGAAGGACCTGGAAAAGCTGCATGGAGGAGTACTGTCTCTAATCTGGGAGACTGGCCTGTGATGGGTGCCTTGCTGCAAGAAGGAGAGGAAAAGACTGAAGTGACTTTTGATTCAACTTGTGCTTTTTGAATAAATCTCCAAGGGCTCGTCGGTGAGCTTGCCCCCTGAACGGAGTCCCAGGACCATTGGACTCCACCTACCTTGAACCCGAGCCGCTGGAAGTTGCCGATTTCCCCCTGCTGCTGGCGCTGCCAGCTGAGTGTGCTCCGCATCCCGGGACAGCCGTGAAGCCGTGCCTGTGACTGCCCGCACCGTGTGAGCCGTTATGCCTACGAGCCGCACCCACACCGTCCCGCTGGGCCGCCCACAACCGCTTCACCCTCCCCCGAGAGACCGCACTGCTCGCAGAGTTCCCCGCTGTGGGAATCCTTGAAGGAAGCGCCTCGCAAGTTCGGGCCGTACGCACGAAGCGTACTGCCCCCCCCCTGTTCACAGCGCAGCCAAAGAACAACAGTCCTGCATGGAAGGAGACAACTCGTACGCCGCAGCGTACAAGCTCCTAGACACCGTGCTGCTGACAGAAAGGAAAGGCCTCCCTCGCTCGAAAGGCACGACGCGGACGAAAGTCGCGCACACCGAAGGCTCCATACCTAGGATCACCCGCTTCACTCCCCGGGGGCCTCCCGCTTGTACGTCTCGGACCGAGACACCTGCACGGGCTGGACACGTACCAACTGGAGAGGGGCCGCCAGATTGCTCCTGGGACGCCTCGCCTACGCACGCCTCATCCGCAGCCGCAACTCTACATTTAAAAAAGGTACTGTGAGAGTTGTACACTGACTCATGCGCACCGGACCCGAGAGTCCGCAACATTGCTTTAACCCTTTGTTTATGCTACGATCTGTCCCACGACGTTCCGCACAGTCAGCACGACTCGCATGAGCCTAAAAATGAATGAATACGTATTTCTTTAGCGCATGGCTACCCTAGGGCATCCCAGCACATTTAAGACAGCTAGAACTTTTCCACTACTCATGGAAAGAGAAAGGTTTTCAGCAGTTTCCTGAAGAGGCGATAATTAGGTTCAAGAGACACGCATTTCTTTAAGATAATCATATCCTTGCATAAAATGTATTGTGGCCTGATTTGACACGTTATCAGGGTCTTGTACTAAGTCTGCTTGCTATATATATATAAAGTACCTATTTTTGATATAAAAACTAGACTGGTGTCCATTTGTGGTGAGTCAGCTAATTACTGTATGTGATCATAAATGCTTAGCCTATAACGCCCTGAAGTTTAGCCTTGTCTGCTCGCGCCACGCAACCTGGAGGGTGAGCAGGAGTTATTCTAAAGAGTAAGTCCCTTGCCCTGACTAGAGGAGAGGGTCCCTGTTTGCCACAAGTACTCACCTGTGCCAACCAGAGACCCCCAATTCTAACTTTGGAAGCAGCTGTAAGGATCCCGAATTTGCATTTGTGATTTATGTAGAGTGGTTATTGAACACTACATAGTGAGTTCAGACCAATAACGCAGCCACATACTTTTGAGTTTTGGTTTTCTAGGAAGATATCCATTTTTGAAAAGTCATGCCTGGCCCAAAGTCTGTAGAGAAGGCAGCATCCATAGTTTCTGGTGGAAGTGAAATGGATTGGGAAGAAGGGAGGCTAGACAGCTACACCAAGGCCCAGCTGAGGGGCTTCTGCATCAAATTCAAAGTTCCCATAACGGGATGTAGAAACAAGCCAGACTACTACAAGGCGCTTAAGGCCTGGTTAGAGTCAAGGGCACCTGTGAATGTGGTGGATGTGGAACAAGCAGAGAGTGTCCATGAATTTGGCAGAGTCTTGTCGCCAGAGGAGTTGGCAGACAGGAAGGAAGCCAGGGCACACGAAATGGAGTTGGCAAAACTGAAAATCAATGGGCAATTGGAGCTGGAAAGCAAAAAGATGGCTCTGGAAGAAAGAAGAATTCAGATGGAGCATGAGATGAAAATGAGGGAGGCGGATCTGAGAGCGCATACTCCCTCTGGTGGCAGCACATCGCCAGTGCAGGTAGAGTTAAGGGTGTACATCCCAAAGGAGGTGCTTAAGGAATTTTTTAAGAATGATGACATAGGGCAGTGGTTCAAGGCCTATGAGGTAGCCATGTCTTCCCACCAGGTCCCTGAGAGAGATTGGGGAGCGGGGTTGTGGGGGCGGTTCCTCAGTGAGGGGCGGGACACACTGTTAGATCTACCTTCTAAAGTTCATAATTCCTACACTCACATGAAGGAAGCTTTGATGGCATGGTATGGGTTAACTCCTGAATTGTACAGACAGAGGTTCAGGGGTTGCACTAAAATTGCTGGGAGCACCCATGTTGAATATAAGACTTTTTTCTGCAGAGCACTGGATGGTTGGGTGAAGGGTTACAAAGTGAATGATTTTCAAGGTCTCTTTGATTTAATTGCATGGGAGCACGTGTCTAGTAATTGTTTTCCTCAGCTACGCCAGCACCTGATTGATAGCAAGCTGACTAACCCTTGGAAGCTTGCTGAGGAGGCGGACCGCTGGGTCAGCACCAGGGTCCACTAGGGTCAAGTGGGAGACTCAGCCAGGGGTGGGCAGGGTCCCCAGCAGAAGAGTGGGGGGTACAAGGGCAAACAGAGGGAGTTCCGAAAGAGGCTCCAAAGTAATACCCAAGGGAACCAAGGGAAAGGTTCTCAGCCTCCCCTACCCCCAAGACTGAGTGGGGCCCGACAGGTACCCCTGTTCAAAGAGGGCCCCCAAAATGTTATAAGTGTGGTGAGCTGGGTCATTTTGCCAATGACCCCAAGTGTCGCCAGTTTGTGAAACCTGCATCCCCTGGTGCAGTCCCCCAGCAGATGGCTAGTGTAGCCCTGGGTGAGGAATGAGTTTTCCAAGGAGGGGGAGGTCCCGTAGAGATGTCCCTTGTCTCATTAGGAGACTGTGAGGTGGTCCCAGCAAGCCACCTGCCCAAGAACACTAAAAAATATGGGCAGTGGGTGACCATCAATGGCAAGAAGGTGGGGGCTCTTAGAGATACAGGAGCCAGTGTGACCAGCGTAAAGCAACACCTGGTGTCTCAAGAGCAGGTTGTCCCACATGCATTCTGCCGAGTTGTGAACGCAGACAACACTGAGACTCAGTGTCCCATGGCTCAAGGTACCTTTGAGTGGGAGGAGGTCTCTGGTACTCTTCAGGTCGCTGTAAGGACTGCCATGCCTGTTGACTGTTTGCTAGGGAATGATGTGGAGAGCTCACCTTGGGAGAAGGTGGAGTCTGCCTGACTGGGCGTGCGTGACCACCCGGTCAATGACAGTCAGTAGGGGTGCTCAAGAGGTCCTGGAGCCTGAGGGAGAGGCCCAGGAACCGGCCTTGGAGAGAAGGAGCAGGAGGCGCGGGAAGCCGGCCCCTGTAGTTCCCACAGTCCAGGAAGAAGCAGACCCCTGGAACCTAGAGGGGAACAGATAGCTGAACTCGGGGACCTGCCTGAGCTGACCCATTGGCAGCAGGAAGGAGGGCTCACCAGGGAGGAATTCTGCAGAGCGCAGAGAGAGTGTCCTTCTCTCATTGGTCGGCCCCAGCAGGCTGCAGACCATGCCAACGGGGCTCAGTCTGGGTCACATTTCATTTATTGGGAGAATGACCTCCTGTATTCAGAGCCTAAGGTTGCTGAGCTTGGGTCAGCCTGTGTGCTGGTGGTACCCCAGAGTTTCAAAACCTTCCTACTGGGGCTGGCTCACGATGTGCCATTGGCAGGACATTTGGGGCAAGACAAGAACTTTGAAAGGCTTGTCACCCACGTTCATTGGCCCCAAATGCATAGGAGCTCAGATTCTCATTGTAGGACCTGTCAGACTTGCCAGGCAAGTGGAAAGAGTGGGAGGAAGCAAAAGGCTCCTCTCCAGCCATTCCCTGTGGTCAGTACCCCATTCCAGCGGGTGGGAATTGACATTGTAGGGCCTCTGGACCCCAAGACAGCCATGGGCAACAGGTTCATCCTGGTCTTGGTGGACCATGCCAACTGGTACCCGGAAGCCATCCCTCTGAGGACAGTGACGGCCCCGTGGTGGGACGTGCACTGATGGGAATTTTCTCCAGAGTGGGATTTCCGCTAGAGGTGGTGTTTGACCGGGGTACCAATTTCATATCTAAGTATATGAAATCTCTTTGGCAAGAGTGTTGTGTAACCTACAAGTTCACCAACCCTTACCACCCCCAAGGAAATGGGTTGGTTGAGAGATTCAACCGTACCCTCAAGGGCATGATTATGGGTCTGGAAGAACCCATGAGGCGTAAGTGGGACGTCCTCTTGCCATGCTACTCTTTGCTGACCGTGAGGTGCCACAGAAGTCTCTAGGGTTCAGCCCCTTTGAGCTCCTGTATGGCCACCCAGTGAGAGGACCTCTAAGTCTGGTCAAGGAAGGCTGGGAGCACTCTCCCAGGAAACCTCCCCAGAATATATATAGCTACATGCTGGCCTTCAGGAATCAGACTAGGCATGATTTCAAGCAACTTGCTGAGGCAAATCTGGAAGCCAGCCAGGAAGAAATGAAGCGGTGGTATGACCAGAATACCACTCTGGTAGAGCTTCAGCCTGGACAAAAGGTGTGGGTCCTGGCCCCTGTGGATCCTTGTGTGCTCCAAGACAAGTGGACCGGACCCTTTGAGATTGTGGAGTGGAAGAGTCCTGTCACCTATTTGGTGGACTTGCAGTCTCTCAGGAACCCCTTGAGGGTCCTGCATGTCAATTACCTGAAGCCCCACTTGGAGAGGTCCGAGTCCGAAGTGGGCATGCTCTTGGCAACAGATGATGGAATGGAGGAGGACACTGAGCCTCTTCCTGACCTCATGGTAGTCACAGAGTGAGATGGGTCAGTGGATGGAGTTAACCTCTCTCCCACCCTGACCCCTGAGCAACAGAATGACTGTCGCCAGCTGCTGGAACAGTTTTCTGACCTGTTCTCCCTGATTCCTAGTGTCACAGATTGGTGCGTCCATGATGTGGCCACAGGAGACAGCTTACCTGTGAGGCACAAAGCTTACAGAGTAACTGACAGGGTCAGGGCCTGCATCAAAGAGGAAGTCTCAAAGATGCTTGCTCTTGGGGTGGTTGAGTCCTCCAGCAGTACTTAGGCCAGCCCAGTGGTCTTGGTCCCAAAGGCTGCAGCGCCGGGAGCCACACCCGAACTCCGGTTCTGTGTGGACTATAGAGGACTCAATTTGGTCACCAAGACTGACGCGCACCCCATCCCCAGAGCTGACGAGCTCATAGATCGGTTAGGGGCTGCCCGGTACCTCAGCACGTTTGATTTGACGTCTGGGTACTGGCAGATTGCCTTGACTGATGGGGCCAAAGAGAGGTCAGCATTCTCCACACCAGATGGGCATTTCCAGTTCTGGGCTATGTCATTTGGGATGAAGAATGCCCCTGCCACCTTTCAGAGGTTGGTCAACCAGGTGTTGGTTGGGCTGGATGAGTTCAGTGCCGCCTACCTGGATGACATCGCACTGTTCAGTGTCACATGGGGAGAACATCTGCGCCACCTCTGGGAAGTGTTGATGACACTGCGCAAGGCAGGCCTCATGATCAAGGCAAGCAAGTGTCAGATCGGACAGGGTTCTGTGGTGTACTTGGGACACCAAGTTGGGAGCGGCCAGGTGGCCCCCCTTCAGCCCAAGATTGAAACCATCCTGGCTTGGGAACCCCCCAAAACCCAGACAGAGGTGACAGCCTTTTTAGGACTCACAGGGTACTACAGGAGGTTTGTCAAGGGATATGGCTACATTGTTGCACCCTTGACAGAGCTGACTTCCAAGAAGCAGCCAAAGAAAGTGATCTGGACTGACACCTGTCAAAAAGCATTTGACACCCTGAAGACTGCCATGTGCATGGCGCCCATGCTCCTGGCACCCAACTTCTCCAAAGAGTTCCTAGTACAGACAGACGCTTCAGAGCATGGTGTAGGGGCAGTCCTTTCACAGATGACTGAGGAGGGCTTTGACCAACCTGTAGCCTTCATCAGTAGGAGGTTACTTCCCCGGGAACAAAGGTGGAGTGCTATTGAGCGAGAAGCATTTGCTGTGTTCTGGGCACTGAAGAAGCGAAGGCCCTACCTGTTTGGGACTCACTTCCGGGTTCAGACAGACCACAGGCCCCTCAGATGGTTGATGCAAATGAGGGGTGAGAACCCAAAGCTGTTGAGGTGGTCCATTTCCCTACAGGGTATGGACTTCATGATGGAACATCGCCCTGGCACAGATCACGCCAATGCTGACGATCTGTCCAGATTTTCCCGCCTTAGTGATGAGAACTCCCTGGGGTAGGATAGTTCTCCCCACATTTCAGCTGGAGGGGACACGTGTTAGACCTGGCACCTTGGCGTGAGTCTCCCTTCCACTTTCTGCTGATGTGCCTTGTGTGTTTTGCTGGTGTTAGCTGCTCAGAGCACTGTGCCACTGCCAATCAGTGCCACAATGCAAGTGCTCCCGATGAAAAGTGTACGTGCAATTGATTTCCATGATTGGCTTATTTGAATTACTGTCAGACCCCAGTAAAGTGCACCAGGAGTACCAGGGCTTGTGAATCCAAATGCTGCTAGTGGGCCTGCAGTCCTGGTTGTGCCACCCACAGAAGCAGACTTGTAAAATGTGCCTAGGGTCTGCCATTGCAGAACCTGGTACTGTCATGCTGGCTGGGCAGTTGCACACACTTGCCAGCCCCTAAAACTCCCCTTTACTTCATGTGAGTCACCCCTATGGTAGGCCCAAGGGCAGGGTGCATTGTAAGCATAAGGTAGGACAAGCCCTGATGTGTGTGGCTTGCCCTAATAGTGAATTACAGCCATTTTCGTTTTTCACTATTGGAAGGCTACCTGTTCTCATAGGCCAGAATGGGCTGCTGGAATTATTACACTCTATATTCCCAGCAGGCTCAGGGAACATGGTAGAAAGTCAAGTTTGGTATGCCTGAACTCAGCATAATAAAATACATATTTTAGTAAAGTTTATTTTAATATCCTGTGTTTGCAAGCACCACTTTTAGAAAGCTGGTGTTTGCTTACCTAACCATTTCAGCCTGCCTCTGCTCTTCTGTGCATCTGCTGTCTGGTTTGTGTGATTGACAGGGCTGGGGGATTCCAGGAGACAGTCTGGACTGCCAGGTGGTAAATAGAGAGATTACACTAGGATGGGTGGGAGGAGTGCCCCTTGACTCTGAATAGGGCTGTGCTCTGTCACCTCAATGCTGGCTCCACCTCCTGGGGAGCGTCTGATGTCTCTGCCCTGCACACTGAAAGAAAAGCCAGAGTCTCCAAAACAAAGTGCTCAGGAACTGGACTGGATTAGGCAAAGGCCCCCTGGCCTGAAAGAACAAAGGATTTTGGGTATAAAGACAGTAGCCCTGCTCCTAAGAAATCAGATCCTGTTTACGCCAAGAAGAACCTCTGCGACAAGAAGGATCTGTAAAAGGTGCATGGAGGAGTACTGTCTCTAACCTGGGAGTTTGGCCTGTGGTGGGTGCCTTGCTGCAAGAAAGAGAGGAAAAGACTGAAGTGACTTTTGATTCAACTTGTGCTTTTTGAACAAATCTCCAAGTGCTTGTGGGTGAGCTTGCCCCCTGAACGGAGTCCCAGGACCATTGGACTCCTCCTGCCTTGAACCTGAGCCGCTGGAAGTTGCCGATTTCTCCCTGCTGCTGGAGCCGCCAGCTGAGTGCGCTCCGCATCCCGGGACAGCTGTGAAGCCACACCTATGACCGCCCGCACCGTGTGAGCCGCTCTGCTTACGAGCCGCACCCACACCGTCCCGCTGGGCCACCCGCATCCGCTTCACCATCCCCCGAGAGACCGCACTGCTCGCAGTGTCCCCGCTGTGGGAATCCTTGAAGGAAGCACCTCGCAAGTTCGGGCCGTACGCATGTAGCGTACTGGCCCCCCCTGTTCACAGCACACCCAGAGAACAGCAGTCCGGAAGGAGACGACTCGTACGCCGAAGCGTACCAGCTCCTAGACGCCACGCTGCTGACAGAAAGGAAAGGCCTCCCCCGCTCGAAAGGCACGACACGGACGAACGTCGCGCACACCGAAGGCTCCACACCTAGGATCACCCGCTTCAATCCCCGGGGGCCTCCCGCTCGTACGTCTCGGACCGAGACGCCTGCACGGGCCAGACACGCACCAACGGGAGAGGGGCCGCCAGATTGCTCCTGGAACACCTCACCTACGCACGCCTCATCCGCGGCCGCAACTCTACATTTAAAAAAGGTACTGTGAGAGTCGTACACTGACTCGTGCGCAACGATCCCGAGAGTCCGCAACATTGCTTTAACCCATTGTTTATGCTACAATTTGTCCCACGACGTTCCTCACAGTCAGCACGACTCGCATGAGCCTAAGAG
This sequence comes from Lissotriton helveticus, assembly GCF_964261635.1. Lineage (NCBI taxonomy): Eukaryota > Metazoa > Chordata > Amphibia > Caudata > Salamandridae > Lissotriton > Lissotriton helveticus. The sequence goes on from NC_136067.1 coordinate 2,094,516,612, forward strand.
ACACACATTTCTTTAAGATAATCATATCCTTGCATAAAAAGTATTGTTGCCTAATTTGACACGTTATCTGGGTCTTGTATTAAGTCTGCTTGCTATATATATATATAAAGTACCTATTTTTTATATAAAAACTAGACTGGTGTCCATTTGTGGTGGGTCAGCTAATTACTGTATGTGATCATAAATGCTTAGCCCATAAAGCCCTGAAGTTTAGCCTTGTCTGCTCGCGCCACGCAACCTAGAGGTTGAGCAGGGGTTATTCTAAAGAGTAAGTCCCGTGCCCTGACTAGAGGAGAGGGTCCCTGTTTGCTACAAGTACTCACCTGTTCCCACCAGAGACCCACAATTCTAACATAATTCATCCCTATGTGTGCCTTTTATCTGGGGGAGACTCTACATCCTGTGATTCTGGGCAAATCCCCCAACCCCCGTGCCTAAAAAATGAATGTGTTTGTCTGTATGCAAGTGGTGCTCATGTAAAGCGCTCTGAAACCTTCGGTCGAGTTTGCACTATATCAAACTGAAAAAGAAAAAAAGTACTAGAAGAGGATAACCTCTCTAGAAGAATCAAAGTTTGACAATCTGCAATTCCAAGTGTAGAGTTCTGTACCTTCAGCAACGGCGACACACTTAATTCTGCATCCGGTGTTGCAGCATCTTTTATTAGCTGGACAATGCGAGTGGTCGCTGCATAGTGGCTTGGCAGGGGGCGTACTGCATTTTATCAAAGTGACATTAACATAAGGGCAGAATAAAACTTGATCTGCAAGATAAAAAAAGCAAAGTTCGAACATTAAATAAAGAACAGCAATCCACACACTGTGTTTGTTTACATTTGATAATAAATAGTGCTATAAACAGGGGTCGAAATGAACTACATTAACATAATAACACCAAAGCCCACACCCCATGCACACATCTCACCTCAACACAACTCTCAAGATATCTAGACTGCACATCCCATAAATCTTCATGCATGTGACACAGGCAAAGTGTGCTGTGCCATCAAGACCAGTCACAGAAAAAAGTCAGAAATATATACATTATTGACTTATGCCTCTATTATTCATGGATTTACCAGTTTTTATAATGACAAATAGCAAACCCAGGCAAAACCAAAGTTCAACAATACAATGAGGACCAGCACATTAAAAATAACATTAAACTTAAATGAATTTTTGTATAAAAATAATCAAGATTTTTAATAAATTTCAAATGCACATTGATAAAAGAATTTTACAAAAAACATGTATATTTTGATAACAAATTACAGTATAATCAAAAACACATAAAATACAATTTTAAAAGATGGTAAAATTGAGGTAGTGACATTTTGATCGATTACGCATGGAAATCCACACAAATCAAGCATTGCCGCCTCATCTACCTTCCTCATCTGTGTTCTAACCTAGAGGCATGATGACACCTGAAGATACGCGCCTAAAAAACATGAAAGTGTGTCCTCATGTAAAAACTTAACTTTTGCTATGTAAAGCGCTCTGATACCTGATTCGGTTCGGGTCTAGTTCGCGCTATATAAAACTCTACAAAAAAAAAAAAAAAATAGGCACTTTACTTGTTCCCTTAAAAAAAACACAGCCATTTCTTCTGCAATAACAAACTCCCCCCGGCTATAATCCCCTCCAATCCCAGTGCTGTCTCGAGTATTGACAAAGGTCCACTTGGATCACAAAGATCTGCTTCTGGTGGCACCAGCATGGACCCGGAGGCCTTGGGTTCCACTTCTTCTGATTGACATTGGACCCTCCTTCTGTGTTTCCAGGTTGAACTTCTTTCCTTCGTCTGCCCCTTTTGTGGCTATAAACCCTTCAATGGCTATGCCATGAAGGTTGAGGGGGTCGCCCTGTACTTAGGATGTATGAACCTCTGAAGCTCTCTTTGTGAAATGTGAACCCTCTGAGAAGGTAGGTGAACCCTGTGTGAGCCATTACTATAGCACAGGTGTCTCCAGCAAGTAGCTTTTCAGCTCCCAGTGCTTAGCTCTTCTGCATTCAGGCCAGCCAACTAATATAGAAGCTTTTGCTTGGTTGAATTATTATATTATACTAAAATTTAAAAGCATGATCTCAAGATGAAAATGTGTCTATTTTCAGAACTCATAAGCTGATGTTTAACAAAAAAAAGTTGAGTTTTCAAAATGTTTTTAAAGCTATTATTGAGTCGGGGAGATTTATTACTCATATAATAACCTTAGCTGCAGGGGTATTGCAGCTATGGCTTTTATGTACTACCCATATACAGTCATTTCACATTCTCAAGGATTTTCTTTTACATTTGTGCTGGAAACACTGCTTCATACACTGCTGTGATCACTGCTGACAATCTTGGATGGAGTGGTCACTATTACATCATTAATATTAGCAGCTCCAGATAATTTCCATTGAACATCAGTAGCTCTTGTTACAGAAAGAGTTGGAGACCCCTGACATAAAGAGCACTTAACAACTTTCATAAATCCTCTTGGTGTAAAGAGTTTAGCACCAAACTATATCAATAAAACACCTTGTGTAAAGAATTCAGAAATCGAGAGACACTTCAGACAAGTTTTTGGGGGGCGGGGTGAGATCTCACCATCCTTCTTCGCGTCAGCTCTTTTCTTACCAATTAAGCTAACATTCCCGATGACCTTAGGAAAACAATTGTGACTACCTTGGTGCTGTCCAAGTTAGACTACTGTAATGGTCTATACCTGGGGTTACAGAAACAACACTTAAGGAAACTTCAGATGGTGCAGAACGCTGCAGCCAGGCTTCTATTGAATATACCAAAGTATCAATCTGTTAAAGAAGAGATCCAGAAGCTTCACTGGTTACCTGTGGTGCAACGCGTCAAATTCAAGGTACTCTGTTTTGCCTAAAAAACTCTGAAATGGACAGGTACCTTTGAAACAGCTCTTTTCGTGGTATCACCCAGGCAGACAATTAAGGTCCACAAATGCCAGAATTATGTCGATACCTAGGATTCGAACTGCGAGTTGGGGGGGTCGGAATACGGCCTACTGTGCTGCAAAACTATGGAACACTCCTCCTGCTGATATGAGAGATGCTAACTCTCTCCTTTCCTTTAGGAAAAAGCTTAAAACCTGGTTGTTTTCAAGATAACTCCCCCCTCTTCCATGTCTAAAGGTCTTACTTTAGTTCAGCGCCAAGACACCCCAGGGTATTCGTGCGCTTTAAAAGTCCCTTTAACATTAACATTAACATTAACAAAGAGAATAGGCAAAACCACAGTTTTCAGCAGGTTCACACTGACCATGTTCTAGGTTGTATAGATGACATTTCCAGCCTCCAGAACTGCAGATTTTGGACCTAAACCCATTGCATGGATACCAGTGATTCCTCGAAGACAACCCTTTTGTTGCCTTTTTTGCGGGGTGGATCACGGGGAGAGCAGGATCCGCCTCCTAGGTTTACCCTGCTGTGAGTGTTCACTCAGCATGTACATTACTTTCCTAATATCAATCATTGCTTAAAACCGGTATGAAATTGAGCCAGCTTTGCGCACTTTCTAGACGATGATCATGGCTTATAATGCACCCGCGCCAGCAGTCATTACTCTGCAACCACTGGGAAGCGAGCTGCAAACACAACGATGCTAAGTATCTTCCATAGATCCAATGCTGCTTTTGTCACAAGAGCCCCACTTAGACCCTGATTATGAGCGGGGGTTAGTCCAATATCCCTGGGAAAACAAGAATTTGATCAGGTATCAGTATTCCTAGCTGTACAATGATTATCAATGTCATTTCCACATCAAAATCCTTGGAATAAGTGGTAACACCTCACCTTTTTCTAACCATCGTACACTTGGAGCCCTTGTGAGTGTACTACAAATCCCTCTCCAAGATAAGGTGCCATATGTAGGTAATTTCATTTTACCGATTCCTAAATACCGAATTTTACCGATTCGGTATTTAGGAATAGGTAAATTGAATGTAGGCAAAAAAACTGTAAATGTTACTGATTCGCTAATATTCGTTATTACTGATTCTGTATTTACCGATTCGGTAAATTCCCATTCATTCCTATGGGCCCGGAGGCCCATAGGCATGAATGGGAAGCCATTCACTATTACCGATTCGGTAAATACTGAATCGGTAAGAGGGGGAGCATTTTCAAGGGTGGCAGGGTGTCACATTGAAACCCTGTTGCACCCCTGAATCACGCATGAGTGCACATGTGGCGCACATACATGCCCTAAGGGCATGTATGTCTGCCACATGGCACTTTTAAAAAAACACAACATTGCTTTTTTAAAGGTATTCGATATTTACCACCAACTTGTAGTTGGTGGTAAATAACGAATCCTTAAATAAAAAATGCACTCACTTGAGTGCTCCCCACATAGGATTTAAGGATTTGGTAATTTACCGATTCGGTGTTCTAAGGATTCGGTAACTTACCGATTCCTTAAATTACCGATTCAGTAAATTACCGAATCCTTAAATCCAGCCACCTACATTAGAAAAAGCTAAATACCGGTCAGTAACGGGAAATTTCCAATTTTCGTCCATTACTGACTGGTATTAAGCTATCTACATATGGCCTTTAGTCTCTGAAGATGTTTTACCTGCTTGCAAATTGGGGAGGGAAGACACTGTCTTTGCGGACCACTAACATTGGTTGGACCGAAACTTTCCTTGCAAAGTTCTGTTCAGTCAAATATCTTGTGTGTCCAGTTGCCAAGGATATGTTGTACATGTACCCCGGTAGGCAGACTCCTCAATGGTGTAAACTTATAACTTTTGGGAATTTTCAAGCATTGTTAGTACTACACCAGTCACAGCTTTCTAAGCGTACGCCTTTGAACGCCGCATGACATCTGCTGTTTCCAATGGTGAAATTGTATGTAAGCTATATCTCTGCACTGCAGACATGGAGGTTGATGAACCCGTGCACATCCTTTCTTCTTCAATGGCAAAGCATGGTCCTCATGGATAAACTCCTCCCGCTGCAGCCCCACATGGACTCGAAGAGTCTCATTCCCTTTCCTACCTTGGAATGGGTGTTGCTCAAACATTTACTGGAGTAACCCTCTGGTCATTTACAGGAGAGGAGTTTGTGAATCGGAATAAACTCCAACGTTTAAGGGCAGTCACAAACTCTCTACACAAACAACTCCTTGAGCCTCCCCTCTTTGTGTGGGGTTTACTGCTCATTACCTATATACTCCCACACTTCAGAGTAAGTGTAGGCCATGAGTATCATGGCCTACACTTACTCTGAAGTGAAACTACACATGGCCGAGTGTCAGCACGGCCAATCGCCATGCCTTTTGGAGGTTTGTGCTCCAATCCTGGCTCCGGGCCCATTGCCCACACAGAGGGTCCTGGGCCACTTTAAACTATCCTTCTGGACAAGCAACTCTCACTCTTTCAGCCCTCTGTGACCTGTGAAAGAGTCACCTGTCACAGGCAGAAAGAGGGAGCTGCAGGACAGCAGGGGTCACGCCTCCTCGACCTGTGAAAGAGACGCCTGTCGCAGCTGGAAAGAGGGATCTGCGGGACACCAGGGGTCACGCAGCCTTGACCTGTGAAAGAGACGCCTGTCCCAGCTGGAAAGAGGGATCTGCGGGACACCAGGGGTCCCACAGCCTTGACCTGTGAAAGAGACGCCTGTCACAGCTGGAAAGAGGGAGCTGCAGGACAGCAGGGGTCACGCAGCCTTGACCTGTGAAAGAGACGCCTATCCCAGCTGGAAAGAGGGAGCTGCGGGACACCAGGGGTCACGCAGCCTTGACCTGTGAAAGAGACGCCTGTCACAGCTGGAAAGAGGGAGCTGCAGGACACCAGGGGTCGCGCAGCCTTGACCTGTGAAAGAGACGCCTGTCACAGCTGGAAAGAGGGAGCTGCAGGACACCAGGGGTCACGCAGCCTTGACCTGTGAAAGAGACGCCTGTCGCAGCTGGAAAGAGGGAGCTGCAGGACAGCAGGGGTCACGCAGCCTTGACCTGTGAGAGAGACACCTGTCACAGCTGGAAAGAGGGAGCTGCAGGACAGCAGGGGTCACGCAGCCTTGACCTGTGAAAGAGACGCCTATCCCAGCTGGAAAGAGGGAGCTGCGGGACACCAGGGGTCACGCAGCCTTGACCTGTGAAAGAGACGCCTGTCACAGCTGGAAAGAGGGAGCTGCAGGACACCAGGGGTCGCGCAGCCTTGACCTGTGAAAGAGACGCCTGTCACAGCTGGAAAGAGGGAGCTGCAGGACACCAGGGGTCACGCAGCCTTGACCTGTGAAAGAGACGCCTGTCGCAGCTGGAAAGAGGGAGCTGCAGGACAGCAGGGGTCACGCAGCCTTGACCTGTGAGAGAGACACCGGTCACAGGTAGAAAGAGGGAGCTGTAGGAAAGCAGGGGTCAAAGAGCCGTGACCTGTGAAAGAGACGCCTATCCCAGCTGGAAAGAGGGAGCTGCAGGACACCAGGGGTCACGCAGCCTTGACCTGTGAAAGAGACACCTGTCGCAGCTGGAAAGAGGGAGCTGCAGGACAGCAGGGGTCACGCAGCCTTGACCTGTGAAAGAGACGCCTGTCACAGCTGGAAAGAGGGAGCTGCAGGACACCAGGGGTCCCACAGCCTTGACCTGTGAAAGAGACGCCTGTCGCAGCTGGAAAGAGGGATCTGCGGGACACCAGGGTTCACGCAGCCTTGACCTGTGAAAGAGACGCCTGTCACAGCTGGAAAGAGGGAGCTGCAGGACACCAGGGGTCGCGCAGCCTTGATCTGTGAAAGAGACACCTGTCGCAGCTGGAAAGAGGGAGCTGCAGGACAGCAGGGGTCACGCAGCCTTGACCTGTGAAAGAGACGCCTATCCCAGCTGGAAAGAGGGAGCTGCAGGACAGCAGGGGTCACGCCTCCTCGACCTGTGAAAGAGACACCTGTTGCAGCTGGAAAGAGGGATCTGCGGGACACCAGGGGTCACGCAGCCTTGACCTGTGAAAGAGACGCCTGTCACAGGAAGAAAGAGAGAGCTGCAGGACAGCAGGGGCCACGCCGCCTCGACCTGTGAAAGAGACGCCTATCCCAGCTGGAAAGAGGGAGCTGCGGGACACCAGGGGTCACGCAGCCTTGACCTGTGAAAGAGACACCTGTCGCAGCTGGAAAGAGGGAGCTGCAGGACAGCAGGGGTCACGCAGCCTTGACCTGTGAAAGAGACGCCTGTCACAGCTGGAAAGAGGGAGCTGCAGGACAGCAGGGGTCACGCAGCCTTGACCTGTGAAAGAGACGCCTATCCCAGCTGGAAAGAGGGATCTGCGGGACACCAGGGGTCACGCAGCCTTGACCTGTGAAAGAGACACCTGTCGCAGCTGGAAAGAGGGAGCTGCAGGACAGCAGGGGTCACGCAGCCTTGACCTGTGAAAGAGACGCCTGTCACAGCTGGAAAGAGGGAGCTGCAGGACACCAGGGGTCACGCAGCCTTGACCTGTGAAAGAGACGCCTGTCGCAGCTGGAAAGAGGGATCTGCGGGACACCAGGGGTCACGCAGCCTTGACCTGTGAAAGAGACGCCTATCCCAGCTGGAAAGAGGGAGCTGCGGGACACCAGGGGTCACACAGCCTTGATCTGTGAAAGAGACGCCTATCCCAGCTGGAAAGAGGGAGCTGCAGGACAGCAGGGGTCACGCAGCCTTGACCTGTGAAAGAGACGCCTGTCACAGCTGGAAAGAGGGAGCTGCAGGACACCAGGGGTCCCACAGCCTTGACCTGTGAAAGAGACTCCTATCCCAGCTGGAAAGAGGGATCTGCGGGACACCAGGGGTCACACAGCCTTGACCTGTGAAAGAGACGCCTATCCCAGCTGGAAAGAGGGATCTGCGGGACACCAGGGGTCACGCAGCCTTGACCTGTGAAAGAGACACCTGTCGCAGCTGGAAAGAGGGAGCTGCAGGACAGCAGGGGTCACGCAGCCTTGACCTGTGAAAGAGACGCCTGTCACAGCTGGAAAGAGGGAGCTGCAGGACACCAGGGGTCCCACAGCCTTGACCTGTGAAAGAGATGCCTGTCACAGCTGGAAAGAGGGATCTGCGGGACACCAGGGGTCACGCAGCCTTGACCTGTGAAAGAGACGCCTATCCCAGCTGGAAAGAGGGAGCTGCGGGACACCAGGGGTCACGCAGCCTTGACCTGTGAAAGAGACGCCTATCCCAGCTGGAAAGAGGGAGCTGCAGGACACCAGGGGTCCCACAGCCTTGACCTGTGAAAGAGACGCCTGTCACAGCTGGAAAGAGGGAGCTGCAGGACACCAGGGGTCCCACAGCCTTGACCTGTGAAAGAGACGCCTATCCCAGCTGGAAAGAGGGATCTGCGGGACACCAGGGGTCACGCAGCCTTGACCTGTGAAAGAGACGCCTGTCACAGCTGGAAAGAGGGAGCTGCAGGACACCAGGGGTCGCGCAGCCTTGATCTGTGAAAGAGACACCTGTCGCAGCTGGAAAGAGGGAGCTGCAGGACAGCAGGGGTCACGCAGCCTTGACCTGTGAAAGAGACGCCTATCCCAGCTGGAAAGAGGGAGCTGCAGGACAGCAGGGGTCACGCAGCCTTGACCTGTGAAAGAGACGCCTGTCACAGCTGGAAAGAGGGAGCTGCAGGACACCAGGGGTCACGCAGCCTTGACCTGTGAAAGAGACGCCTATCCCAGCTGGAAAGAGGGATCTGCGGGACACCAGGGGTCACGCAGCCTTGACCTGTGAAAGAGACACCTGTCGCAGCTGGAAAGAGGGAGCTGCAGGACAGCAGGGGTCACGCAGCCTTGACCTGTGAAAGAGACGCCTGTCACAGCTGGAAAGAGGGAGCTGCAGGACACCAGGGGTCCCACAGCCTTGACCTGTGAAAGAGACGCTTGTCGCAGCTGGAAAGAGGGATCTGCGGGACACCAGGGGTCACGCAGCCTTGACCTGTGAAAGAGACGCCTATCCCAGCTGGAAAGAGGGAGCTGCGGGACACCAGGGGTCACACAGCCTTGATCTGTGAAAGAGACGCCTATCCCAGCTGGAAAGAGGGAGCTGCAGGACAGCAGGGGTCACGCAGCCTTGACCTGTGAAAGAGACGCCTGTCACAGCTGGAAAGAGGGAGCTGCAGGACACCAGGGGTCGCGCAGCCTTGACCTGTGAAAGAGACGCCTGTCACAGCTGGAAAGAGGGAGCTGCGGGACACCAGGGGTCACACAGCCTTGATCTGTGAAAGAGACGCCTATCCCAGCTGGAAAGAGGGAGCTGCAGGACAGCAGGGGTCACGCAGCCTTGACCTGTGAAAGAGACGCCTGTCACAGCTGGATAGAGGGAGCTGCGGGACACCAGGGGTCACACAGCCTTGATCTGTGAAAGAGACGCCTATCCCAGCTGGAAAGAGGGAGCTGCAGGACAGCAGGGGTCACGCAGCCTTGACCTGTGAAAGAGACGCCTGTCACAGCTGGAAAGAGGGAGCTGCAGGACACCAGGGGTCCCACAGCCTTGACCTGTCAAAGAGACGCCTATCCCAGCTGGAAAGAGGGATCTGCGGGACACCAGGGGTCACGCAGCCTTGACCTGTGAAAGAGACACCTGTCGCAGCTGGAAAGAGGGAGCTGCAGGACAGCAGGGGTCACGCAGCCTTGACCTGTGAAAGAGACGCCTGTCACAGCTGGAAAGAGGGAGCTGCAGGACACCAGGGGTCCCACAGCCTTGACCTGTGAAAGAGACGCCTATCCCAGCTGGAAAGAGGGATCTGCGGGACACCAGGGGTCACGCAGCCTTGACCTGTGAAAGAGACGCCTGTCACAGCTGGAAAGAGGGAGCTGCAGGACACCAGGGGTCGCGCAGCCTTGATCTGTGAAAGAGACACCTGTCGCAGCTGGAAAGAGGGAGCTGCAGGACAGCAGGGGTCACGCAGCCTTGACCTGTGAAAGAGACGCCTATCCCAGCTGGAAAGAGGGAGCTGCAGGACAGCAGGGGTCACGCAGCCTTGACCTGTGAAAGAGACGCCTGTCACAGCTGGAAAGAGGGAGCTGCAGGACACCAGGGGTCACGCAGCCTTGACCTGTGAAAGAGACGCCTATCCCAGCTGGAAAGAGGGATCTGCGGGACACCAGGGGTCACGCAGCCTTGACCTGTGAAAGAGACACCTGTCGCAGCTGGAAAGAGGGAGCTGCAGGACAGCAGGGGTCACGCAGCCTTGACCTGTGAAAGAGACGCCTGTCACAGCTGGAAAGAGGGAGCTGCAGGACACCAGGGGTCCCACAGCCTTGACCTGTGAAAGAGAGGCCTGTCGCAGCTGGAAAGAGGGATCTGCGGGACACCAGGGGTCACGCAGCCTTGACCTGTGAAAGAGACGCCTATCCCAGCTGGAAAGAGGGAGCTGCGGGACACCAGGGGTCACGCAGCCTTGACCTGTGAAAGAGACGCCTATCCCAGCTGGAAAGAGGGAGCTGCAGGACACCAGGGGTCCCACAGCCTTGACCTGTGAAAGAGACGCCTGTCACAGCTGGAAAGAGGGAGCTGCAGGACACCAGGGGTCCCACAGCCTTGACCTGTGAAAGAGACGCCTATCCCAGCTGGAAAGAGGGATCTGCGGGACACCAGGGGTCACGCAGCCTTGACCTGTGAAAGAGACGCCTGTCACAGCTGGAAAGAGGGAGCTGCAGGACACCAGGGGTCGCGCAGCCTTGATCTGTGAAAGAGACACCTGTCGCAGCTGGAAAGAGGGAGCTGCAGGACAGCAGGGGTCACGCAGCCTTGACCTGTGAAAGAGACGCCTATCCCAGCTGGAAAGAGGGAGCTGCAGGACAGCAGGGGTCACGCAGCCTTGACCTGTGAAAGAGACGCCTGTCACAGCTGGAAAGAGGGAGCTGCAGGACACCAGGGGTCACGCAGCCTTGACCTGTGAAAGAGACGCCTATCCCAGCTGGAAAGAGGGATCTGCGGGACACCAGGGGTCACGCAGCCTTGACCTGTGAAAGAGACACCTGTCGCAGCTGGAAAGAGGGAGCTGCAGGACAGCAGGGGTCACGCAGCCTTGACCTGTGAAAGAGACGCCTGTCACAGCTGGAAAGAGGGAGCTGCAGGACACCAGGGGTCCCAAAGCCTTGACCTTTGAAAGAGACGCCTGTCGCAGCTGGAAAGAGGGATCTGCGGGACACCAGGGGTCACGCAGCCTTGACCTGTGAAAGAGACGCCTATCCCAGCTGGAAAGAGGGAGCTGCGGGACACCAGGGGTCACACAGCCTTGATCTGTGAAAGAGACGCCTATCCCAGCTGGAAAGAGGGAGCTGCAGGACAGCAGGGGTCACGCAGCCTTGACCTGTGAAAGAGACGCCTGTCACAGCTGGAAAGAGGGAGCTGCAGGACACCAGGGGTCCCACAGCCTTGACCTGTGAAAGAGACGCCTGTCGCAGCTGGAAAGAGGGATCTGCGGGACACCAGGGGTCACGCAGCCTTGACCTGTGAAAGAGACACCTGTCACAGCTGGAAAGAGGGAGCTGCAGGACACCAGGGGTCGCGCAGCCTTGATCTGTGAAAGAGACACCTGTCGCAGCTGGAAAGAGGGAGCTGCAGGACAGCAGGGGTCACGCAGCCTTGACCTGTGAAAGAGACGCCTATCCCAGCTGGAAAGAGGGAGCAGCAGGACAGCAGGGTCACGCCTCCTCGACCTATGAAAGAGACACCTGTTGCAGCTGGAAAGAGGGATCTGCGGGACACCAGGGGTCACGCAGCCTTGACCTGTGAAAGAGACGCCTGTCCCAGCTGGAAAGAGGGATCTGCGGGACACCAGGGGTCACACAGCCTTGACCAGTGAAAGAGACGCCTATCCCAGCTGGAAAGAGGGAGCTGCAGGACACCAGGGGTCGCGCAGCCTTGATCTGTGAAAGAGACACCTGTCGCAGCTGGAAAGAGGGAGCTGCAGGACAGCAGGGGTCACGCAGCCTTGACCTGTGAAAGAGACGCCTATCCCAGCTGGAAAGAGGGAGCTGCAGGACACCAGGGGTCACGCAGCCTTGACCTGTGAAAGAGACGCCTGTCCCAGCTGGAAAGAGGGATCTGCGGGACACCAGGGGTCACACAGCCTTGACCAGTGAAAGAGACGCCTATCCCAGCTGGAAAGAGGGATCTGCGGGACACCAGGGGTCGCGCAGCCTTGATCTGTGAAAGAGACGCCTGTCACAGCTGGAAAGAGGGAGCTGCAGGACACCAGGGGTCGCGCAGCCTTGACCTGTGAAAGAGACGCCTGTCACAGCTGGAAAGAGGGAGCTGCAGGACACCAGGGGTCACACAGCCTTGACCAGTGAAAGAGACGCCTATCCCAGCTGGAAAGAGGGAGCTGCAGGACACCAGGGGTCGCGCAGCCTTGATCTGTGAAAGAGACACCTGTCGCAGCTGGAAAGAGGGAGCTGCGGGACAGCAGGGGTCACGCAGCCTTGACCTGTGAAAGAGACGCCTATCCCAGCTGGAAAGAGGGATCTGCGGGACACCAGGGGTCACGCAGCCTTGACCTGTGAAAGAGACGCCTGTCACAGCTGGAAAGAGGGATCTGCGGGACACCAGGGGTCACACAGCCTTGACCAGTGAAAGAGACGCCTATCCCAGCTGGAAAGAGGGAGCTGCGGGACACCAGGGGTCACACAGCCTTGATCTGTGAAAGAGACGCCTATCCCAGCTGGAAAGAGGGAGCTGCAGGACAGCAGGGGTCACGCAGCCTTGACCTGTGAAAGAGACGCCTGTCACAGCTGGAAAGAGGGAGCTGCAGGACACCAGGGGTCGCGCAGCCTTGACCTGTGAAAGAGACGCCTGTCACAGCTGGAAAGAGGGAGCTGCGGGACACCAGGGGTCACACAGCCTTGATCTGTGAAAGAGACGCCTATCCCAGCTGGAAAGAGGGAGCTGCAGGACAGCAGGGGTCATGCAGCCTTGACCTGTGAAAGAGACGCCTGTCACAGCTGGAAAGAGGGAGCTGCGGGACACCAGGGGTCACACAGCCTTGATCTGTGAAAGAGACGCCTATCCCAGCTGGAAAGAGGGAGCTGCAGGACAGCAGGGGTCACGCAGCCTTGACCTGTGAAAGAGACGCCTGTCACAGCTGGAAAGAGGGAGCTGCAGGACACCAGGGGTCACGCAGCCTTGACCTGTGAAAGAGACGCCTATCCCAGCTGGAAAGAGGGAGCTGCAGGACACCAGGGGTCACACAGCCTTGACCTGTGAAAGAGACGCCTATCCCAGCTGGAAAGAGGGAGCTGCGGGACACCAGGGGTCCCACAGCCTTGACCTGTGAAAGAGACGCCTATCCCAGCTGGAAAGAGGGATCTGCGGGACACCAGGGGTCACGCAGCCTTGACCTGTGAAAGAGACACCTGTCGCAGCTGGAAAGAGGGAGCTGCAGGACAGCAGGGGTCACGCAGCCTTGACCTGTGAAAGAGACGCCTGTCACAGCTGGAAAGAGGGAGCTGCAGGACACCAGGGGTCCCACAGCCTTGACCTGTGAAAGAGACGCCTATCCCAGCTGGAAAGAGGGATCTGCGGGACACCAGGGGTCACGCAGCCTTGACCTGTGAAAGAGACGCCTGTCACAGCTGGAAAGAGGGAGCTGCAGGACACCAGGGGTCGCGCAGCCTTGATCTGTGAAAGAGACACCTGTCGCAGCTGGAAAGAGGGAGCTGCAGGACAGCAAGGGTCACGCAGCCTTGACCTGTGAAAGAGACGCCTATCCCAGCTGGAAAGAGGGAGCTGCAGGACAGCAGGGGTCACGCAGCCTTGACCTGTGAAAGAGACGCCTGTCACAGCTGGAAAGAGGGAGCTGCAGGACACCAGGGGTCACGCAGCCTTGACCTGTGAAAGAGACGCCTATCCCAGCTGGAAAGAGGGATCTGCGGGACACCAGGGGTCACGCAGCCTTGACCTGTGAAAGAGACACCTGTCGCAGCTGGAAAGAGGGAGCTGCAGGACAGCAGGGGTCACGCAGCCTTGACCTGTGAAAGAGACGCCTGTCACAGCTGGAAAGAGGGAGCTGCAGGACACCAGGGGTCCCACAGCCTTGACCTGTGAAAGAGACGCCTGTCGCAGCTGGAAAGAGGGATCTGCGGGACACCAGGGGTCACGCAGCCTTGACCTGTGAAAGAGACGCCTATCCCAGCTGGAAAGAGGGAGCTGCGGGACACCAGGGGTCACGCAGCCTTGACCTGTGAAAGAGACGCCTATCCCAGCTGGAAAGAGGGAGCTGCAGGACACCAGGGGCCACGCAGCCTTGACCTGTGAAAGAGACGCCTGTCACAGCTGGAAAGAGGGAGCTGCAGGACACCAGGGGTCCCACAGCCTTGACCTGTGAAAGAGACGCCTGTCACAGCTGGAAAGAGGGAGCTGCAGGACACCAGGGGTCCCACAGCCTTGACCTGTGAAAGAGACGCCTATCCCAGCTGGAAAGAGGGATCTGCGGGACACCAGGGGTCATGCAGCCTTGACCTGTGAAAGAGACGCCTGTCACAGCTGGAAAGAGGGAGCTGCAGGACACCAGGGGTCGCGCAGCCTTGATCTGTGAAAGAGACACCTGTCGCAGCTGGAAAGAGGGAGCTGCAGGACAGCAGGGGTCACGCAGCCTTGACCTGTGAAAGAGACGCCTATCCCAGCTGGAAAGAGGGAGCTGCAGGACAGCAGGGGTCACGCAGCCTTGACCTGTGAAAGAGACGCCTGTCACAGCTGGAAAGAGGGAGCTGCAGGACACCAGGGGTCACGCAGCCTTGACCTGTGAAAGAGACGCCTATCCCAGCTGGAAAGAGGGATCTGCGGGACACCAGGGGTCACGCAGCCTTGACCTGTGAAAGAGACACCTGTCGCAGCTGGAAAGAGGGAGCTGCAGGACAGCAGGGGTCACGCAGCCTTGACCTGTGAAAGAGACGCCTGTCACAGCTGGAAAGAGGGAGCTGCAGGACACCAGGGGTCCCACAGCCTTGACCTGTGAAAGAGACGCCTGTCGCAGCTGGAAAGAGGGATCTGCGGGACACCAGGGGTCACGCAGCCTTGACCTGTGAAAGAGACGCCTATCCCAGCTGGAAAGAGGGAGCTGCGGGACACCAGGGGTCACACAGCCTTGATCTGTGAAAGAGACGCCTATCCCAGCTGGAAAGAGGGAGCTGCAGGACAGCAGGGGTCACGCAGCCTTGACCTGTGAAAGAGACGCCTGTCACAGCTGGAAAGAGGGAGCTGCAGGACACCAGGGGTCCCACAGCCTTGACCTGTGAAAGAGACGCCTATCCCAGCTGGAAAGAGGGATCTGCGGGACACCAGGGGTCACGCAGCCTTGACCTGTGAAAGAGACACCTGTCGCAGCTGGAAAGAGGGAGCTGCAGGACAGCAGGGGTCACGCAGCCTTGACCTGTGAAAGAGACGCCTGTCACAGCTGGAAAGAGGGAGCTGCAGGACACCAGGGGTCCCACAGCCTTGACCTGTGAAAGAGACGCCTGTCGCAGCTGGAAAGAGGGATCTGCGGGACACCAGGGGTCACGCAGCCTTGACCTGTGAAAGAGACGCCTGTCACAGCTGGAAAGAGGGAGCTGCAGGACACCAGGGGTCGCGCAGCCTTGATCTGTGAAAGAGACACCTGTCGCAGCTGGAAAGAGGGAGCTGCAGGACAGCAGGGGTCACGCAGCCTTGACCTGTGAAAGAGACGCCTATCCCAGCTGGAAAGAGGGAGCTGCAGGACAGCAGGGGTCACGCCTCCTCGACCTGTGAAAGAGACACCTGTTGCAGCTGGAAAGAGGGATCTGCGGGACACCAGGGGTCACGCAGCCTTGACCTGTGAAAGAGACGCCTGTCCCAGCTGGAAAGAGGGATCTGCGGGACACCAGGGTTCACACAGCCTTGACCAGTGAAAGAGACGCCTATCCCAGCTGGAAAGAGGGAGCTGCAGGACACCAGGGGTCGCGCAGCCTTGATCTGTGAAAGAGACACCTGTCGCAGCTGGAAAGAGGGAGCTGCAGGACAGCAGGGGTCACGCAGCCTTGACCTGTGAAAGAGACGCCTATCCCAGCTGGAAAGAGGGAGCTGCAGGACACCAGGGGTCACGCAGCCTTGACCTGTGAAACAGACGCCTGTCCCAGCTGGAAAGAGGGATCTGCGGGACACCAGGGGTCACACAGCCTTGACCAGTGAAAGAGATGCCTATCCCAGCTGGAAAGAGGGATCTGCGGGACACCAGGGGTCGCGCAGCCTTGATCTGTGAAAGAGACGCCTGTCACAGCTGGAAAGAGGGAGCTGCAGGACACCAGGGGTCACACAGCCTTGACCAGTGAAAGAGACGCCTATCCCAGCTGGAAAGAGGGAGCTGCAGGACACCAGGGGTCGCGCAGCCTTGATCTGTGAAAGAGACACCTGTTGCAGCTGGAAAGAGGGAGCTGCAGGACAGCAGGGGTCACGCAGCCTTGACCTGTGAAAGAGACGCCTATCCCAGCTGGAAAGAGGGATCTGCGGGACACCAGGGGTCACGCAGCCTTGATCTGTGAAAGAGACACCTGTTGCAGCTGGAAAGAGGGATCTGCGGGACACCAGGGGTCACGCAGCCTTGACCTGTGAAAGAGACGCCTATCCCAGCTGGAAAGAGGGATCTGCGGGACACCAGGGGTCACGCAGCCTTGACCTGTGAAAGAGACGCCTATCCCAGCTGGAAAGAGGGATCTGCAGGACAGCAGGGGTCACGCAGCCTTGACCTGTGAAAGAGACGCCTGTCACAGCTGGAAAGAGGGATCTGCGGGACACCAGGGGTCACACAGCCTTGATCTGTGAAAGAGAGGCCTGTCGCAGCTGGAAAGAGGGATCTGCGGGACACCAGGGGTCACACAGCCTTGACCAGTGAAAGAGACGCCTATCCCAGCTGGAAAGAGGGATCTGCGGGACACCAGGGGTCACACAGCCTTGACCAGTGAGAGAGACGCCTGTCACAGCTGGAAAGAGGGAGCTGCAGGACAGCAGGGGTCACACAGCCTTGACCAGTGAGAGCGATACCTTAAATTCAATGTATAAAGGAAAAAAAAATTGCTAATTGTCCCTAAGGAATCGCAAATTACCACCAACTTCAAGTTGGTGGTAATTAGCGAATTTCTTGAAAAATGCCAATTTTTGCACTTTTCAAAGTGCCATTTGATGCACATACATGCCCTCTGGGCATGTATGTGCACCACATGTGTACCCATGCTTATTTCAGGGGTACAACAGGGTGTCCTTTGGACACCCCTGCACCCTTGAAATTATTCTCAATTTGTAATTAGCAAATTCCGAATCGCAAATTGAGAATAACTTCCCATTCATTCCTAAGGTCCTCCTGGTCCATAGGAATGAATGGGAAAGTATTCCTTAATTGCGATTCACAATTTGCTAATAGCAATTAAGGAATTTTAAGTAATCGCAAAAAAAATGCGATTTTGTACATACATACCCATTTGCGATTCTCAAATAGCGGTTTCTTAAAAGTCGCTATTGGGGAATCGCAAATGGGTATCTTGATACATATGGCCTCATGTCTCTTGGTGTCCACTGGACTACAGGTAGGGTGGCAGTGATTCCACATCAGACCGGGGGGCCTCCTTTCTAAGTGAGCTATCACCCCAGCTTTCGAGTCCAGTGTTCACTTCCAGCATATGTAGGTGAGGCGCGGAAACCGAGATTGGATGTGCCACAGCCGGGTTCATTGTCTAAACCTCCATGACTGGCAGTGGGCAGTTACTGGGCAGCGTGAGGGGCAGATACTATATTTACATCTGTGTTTCAAAAGTTAAGGCTCCTTTGGATGCCAGTTATTCTTTTTCAGATCTTGTCTCTGATCTCTAGTCACGCGGTGTTTGATTTCTACTCAGTTTCCCAGCTCCTCGTGCGCCTTGACTGCACGCCTAGCGCCTAGAGCGCGCAGTCAAGGCGGACGAGGAGGAGGTGGGAAACTGAGTAGAAATCAAACACCGCGTGAATACTGACCAGACACCATCAGGGTGGCACTGGGACATACATTAGAAGCGGGCACCCACATAAAAGTGGCCCAGTCCATACATGCCTATGGACCCGATTCAGAGGGGAAACTCCCGATTTTTTAAGATAAGCATGGCTTCCTTCAGCTGCCTCCCGCCTGAAATGGCCTCTACCTGGACAGCATCTGTGTGTGCTGCAGGCCAGGTTTGTGTCAATATCAGGAACATCAACAGTAAAAACCGGCCCACCTTAAACAGGCCCACAAACTGCAAAAAAAGACTGGCCCATCCTGTGATCTGTCAGACCAGCTCGTCGGTCACTGACTCATTGCCCTGGAGGCCAGTCCAGCCCTGGGCACGAGCGCTCACCCGCAGGCTCTGTAGATGACGCGGTTTAAGCAGCAGGTGTAGGTTATCACCGATATGACGTCATCCAAGAGCAACTGAGGCCAGGAAGCCTGGGCGTGCACGTCCTCTGCGCAGGTGTGACTGACACCACCAGCAGCCAATCCGGTGACGCGCACACCTGGAGGCACATCTGGGATGCAGCCGCTCATCTGGAGGCTGAGCTCTGCCGAGGCCACATCTGCAGGGAGTGACCTGGTCGATTTGCATCCACGGTGTGACCGCGTCACTCGGCGCCTCTGGAACCGGAGGAGATAACATCTGTGGCGGGATGGAGAGAGCGGCTGCTCATGTCACACGTCAGCGTGTGATCCTGGGCAGAGGCGGCAATGCCCTGGCACGAGGCCACATGATCATGGAGTGACCCGGTAGATTCATATCCAGGCCCTTTGTAACCGGAGGATTACCTTCCCAGCCCGGGCGGGCTGTGGCGGGATGGAGAGAGCGGCTGCTCATGTCACACGTCAGCGTGTGATCCTGGGCAGAGGCGGCAATGCCCAGGCCCTGGCACGAGGCCCGGCTCACGGCTGCACCGACTTGTCTGGGGAGTTGACACTCCGGAGCCCTCCCGCGGTCCTTTCCCCCGGAATCCGTGGGGGAGGGGAGCCCTTCACACCTGGTGTTTGCAGGCCTTTTAGCATTTTAGAAAACTGCACATTTTTTCGCCAAATTTAGTGCCAAGGTTGGACTGGCACTTTAAATGCGTTTCTATGTGCTTTATTTTCCCATCCCGCCCGACTTGTCCTTGTTTATTTATATATTTATCTGTCCACTACTGGCATTGTTTAATTGTGGTTGTTAATACATTTCGCAGATATAACTCAATTTAAACGTCCTCCAGTCTGGTTCCTAATAGTCCTATAGTAAAGATACTGAGAGAAGCCTTTTAAGTAGAGAAAGCTGAATTACCCGAGTCGCAGGAGGCTGCTCTGGAGGGGACAGAGGCTGATGTTGAGTCATTGAGGACAGGGGTCAGGGAGCCATAGTACCTTCCACCAGCAGGGGGTGCAAGCGCTCCGAACAGGGACCTCCTCTATGAAACTCTGAAGACAACTTTGGTGGAGCAACTCACGGAATTTGGCTCTGAAGAATTGCTCGTAGATACATCAAATCTCCGCGAGCTTCGGTGGAGTTCCGCCAACGGGCGGAGATAGGCAGGTCGTCGGGCTGCTCACGATGCTATGACTTAGTGCCAGGAGCCCGTTACGGTTTGAAACATCAGCACAGGAGGCACCACACGCGGCATGACAGGGAACGCAGCTACTCGAGTTGACTTTGCTGCCGTTTGCGTAGATTGTCCACTCGAGAGACAGCTTTCAGACCGCAAATGGTCGTGACCGGCAGCATTAGAAAAATCTTGCTGGATGCCAGAAATCGTGCTAGGGGATGTCAAACCTCGCTCGCCAACTTACAGTTCAAGAAAAAAAATGGTGCCACATGGCGAAAGGCGGAATTTACCCAGAATTCAACATTCCGGCAAATCTGTGGGCGGAACAGGCATTTTTCCCACCCCTAATGACTACAAGGATCAATGAAATACAGTCACTGCTACCACCTTCCATGTCCAACTCCTGGGGACTTTCTGAATGACGGAAGGATATATGTGTGCGTATAGTGCATTCCACATCTCATACGAGACCCATAGGTCGGTTTTATTTATATAGCGCTTCATGCCAGTGGCAAAGTGCTTTGCTTTTCGTGAGTGCCCGGGCATCCGTCAGAGTGCGTGGGTGAAAGGGTGTTGTGTAAGGATTGGCCTGCTTGACATACTCATTGGCGTGTGTGTGGTTTGACAGTATTGCGGATGCACATGTCATTAAGGTCCTGATTTATTCGTTTTTCACACAATGCAGCACAGCTCTTGATTTTCCGTGCAGCGTTGCACCAGGACGCAGCGCAGCGCAGAGCCAAATCCATGAAGATTGTCCTGGTGCGGCTGTCACGCCCTGTGCTGGCGCTCTCAAAGACTGCCATGCTTGACACACAGTAAAGAGATATAGCATCCCAAGTGGTATTATTTAGAGACAGTTTGGCCAGGATATGCATACAACATTATCCGAAAGGAAGCAAGGAGACGCTGTATGGTTATGGCATGTGCTCAAGGCATCATTTATACAAAAGTACGAGGGAAAAGGTCAAACAAAAGGTGTAATTCGCAGTTATTGCAGCACTGCAGTATACAATTGACAGAAATTAAGATTGTTGACCATCCAGTGCAAATACAGGCGCATAACACGAAGCGGTTCACGATACTGAACAAACCAAAAATGAACTTTTAAATCTACCTGGAACCGCCGTGTACCGAATATTTCACTGTACATTTATGCACTAGTCACCTTGCGCCACCCACTCTGTTTCACATTGTCACATGCGTCGCTACCTTGGTCTTCACTTATACACCTTGAGCACCACGTACAATTTGGGTTGTTCTTAATTTCTGTCAATTGTATACTGCAGTGCTGTAATAACTGCGAATTACACCTTTTGTTTTACCTTTTCCCTCGTACTTTTGTATAAATGATGCCTTGAGCACATGCCATAACCATACGGCGTCTCCTTGCTTCCTTTCGGATAATGTTGTATGCATATCCGTGCCAAACTGTCTCTAAATAATACCATTTGGGATACTATATTTCTTTACTATACCGAACCCCAATCCCAACGCGGTTGACGGGTACTTTACTCCTGTTGTTGTTACAACATGCTTGGCACACAGACAGCCTGCGCAGGTCAGCGTGCGCGGTCTAACATAGGATGTTTACTAGAAGCAGACACTTCCAGTACACATTTCAATGTCTAGTAAAACAGAGAAGGATCCCTCATTCTGGATGTGTGTTGTGAACTTCAGCACGCAAAGCAATGCATGTTGTTTTTAAGGAATGAAAACATGTTGCCTTGTTTGCATCTGCTCCCAGAAGGCGTTAGATTTGGATGCAAAGTCTGGTCTGGGTGTCTTAGAAGATATCGCTTTGTGTTAAAACCTAATACAGCTTGAGCTGACCTGCCCAAGTCACACCCTCTTGACATAAAATGATGCAACGCAGTACAAAGGGGCCCTAGATCTGAAAAAGGGGCACCTAGGCAGCACTAAATACCTTTTGCGCTGGAAATAAATACCATGCAGCCGTTTGCGTCGCTTTGCGCTGACACAGGGCCTTAGTAAACCTGACCCTGGGTGTCGCTGCGCATCAGCAGTGGAATTACTTAGACTCCATTCAAGAGACAGATAAGCAACCTTTGAGCACTTAGAAACCAATATCAGTTGTTCTATGGTGTATACCAAGGACCATCAAGTGAATGGACACATTAGAGGCAGTGATAATCCAACAGGAACCCATTGGGGGCAAAGTAAACCACTGAGCAATACCATGTAGTGTGTACCCAGAAGCATCAGAGGGTGACATTTGGAGGCCGTGTTATATGGAGTCTAACCAGGAGCAGCAGGTGCGTGGCCTCTTTGGAGGCAGAGAAAAACCAACCGGAGCCTTCAGAGGCAGTGTTAATCTGCCATGGGGTGCTACGTGGAGTCTACCGATGAGCGACAGACGGGTGAGGCTGGGAGGCAGTGTAATGTGGAGTCTAACTCGGAGCGACTGATGGGTGACGTTTTATGGCAGTGTTAAACCACAAAGGCATTTATACGTGGAATCTACCTTGAAGCAGCAAATTAGCAACAAATAGAAGAAGTGTTAAACCACAAGGAGTACTACGAGGAATCTACGCCAGAGGAACAAATGAGCGACCCATGGAGGCAATGTTAAATCACAAAGGAATACTACAAAGAATCTACGCCAGAGAAACAAATGAGTCTTAAACCACAAAAATGTACTATACAGTCTACTCCAGAGAAACAAATGAGCAACCCACTGGAGGCAGTGTTAAACCACAAAGGTGTACTAAATGTAGTCTACCTCGTAGCAACAAGTAAGTGACCCAATCAAGTCAGTGTTAAACCACAAAGGAATACTACTTTCAAATCTATTCCAGAAAACAAATGAGCAACCATTGCACTCAGTTTTAATCTATGTTGGACTTGGCCCTTCTGGCAGGTTTACCCCTTAACTTTTTTCTTTTTATATGTGACCTGGGGATAGTGATTTTTGGTTTCTGCGCACTTTCACTGTGTCCCAGTGGAAAGTGCGTGCGCACTCTGAGAGCGTGTGGTGAGATAGGCATGCCCTCCCATAGGAATGCATGGGGAATGTATGTGTCCCTGGTAGTTCCTGATGCGTGGGGTGTGCAGGCCCGAGTTTGGTATGTGCAAACTCGTGAGATTGAATGCTGTGCAAGGATGTGTGCGGCATGAATGTGTCTAGTATGGAAGTGCCACTTCTAGACATGGGTGTGCGTGTGCAGTGAGTGTGCTGGCGTGTGATTGGCTGGAGCTGGCTGGTGAGCCTGGCTCCAGGAGTCTGGATGGGTCTGCCCCGGTAGTGAGTGTTGAGGTTAACATGCTGATGTGAGGGAGGGGTGCACCTGGGACCTGAATAGGGCTGGGCTTTCCCCACACATTGCTGGCTCCGCCCCCTGTGGTGCGTCTAATGACCCTAGCCTGGCCAGTGAAAGGAAAGGGTGGATGAGCACATCACAGTGCTCCAAAACCAGCTGAGACTGGGTTTTCCCCCACCCTGCACCCTTAGACAAAAGGTTTTAATGTATAAAAAGGGGCTGTGTCCCCTTGCAAAATGTTCTCTTCTTGGATCCTGTTGCTGAGGGGGGGCTGCTGCTGGGCGCCAGGAGGACCGCCACTGGGGATTGCCTCCCTGCCTAGGAGGACCTTGTGAGCTGACTCTGGGCCCAGCCTTGCCCCACCTCCTCCTGAAGGACTTTGTGCTGGTGTCTGAACTTTTCGGAAACTAGCGCCTGGAAGCGCTGTATTTTGCCCCTAGCGCTTGAGAGCGCTTTACTTTGCCTAGCGCTTGGGAGGGCTTTTTGTTCTCAGCCGGTGCCCACCCGGCATTTGCCCCGTTCATTTGCCGATATTGTAAAGTCCCCTGGCAGGTGCCCACCCTGCCAGGGACCTTGCCGCTATTTCTTTTGGGCCCCCAGGCGAGTGCCCACCTCGCTTCATATTTAAAATTGAAGAGGGAGCCTACCCCTCGTGTTGCCCCGTTTCACCGCCGCCAGCCCGGGACACCCAGTGACGTCTTACCCCAGGCCGAACCGCGATTGGCTGCCGGCCCGAGGCACGACCCGGAAGTACTGGGCCAAAGCAGGAAGCGGACGAGAGCCCACCCCGCGCTCCTGTAAGCAGCTGCAAGCCCAGCCGGAAGAGTGAAGCCGGCACCAGGAAGCCGGAAGAGGCGCTGTGGTCAGAGCCTCCCCAGGAGAGGAGACGCTCCGCAGGACTGCCTCGGCGGGAGAAGGGCTGCAGGGACCTTATCAGCAGAATCCCGCAGTGTGAGAAGGCCGGAGCGGGGCTCTCGGGAGTCTGAGGAGAGAGCCCTGCAGCTCCAGGAAGGTCCCTGCGGTTGCCTGCCTGACGTCGGGGCTCCCATGTGAGCAAGGGGAGCCCCGCCCCGCCGAAACCCCGAGAAGGTAGTCAACGTCCTCACCGAGGCTCCCCTAGCGAAGGGAGAGCCCCGCAGCAGAAGGGAGAGAGAGAGGAGCCCCCGCCGGAAGAAGTCACCCGGTAAGTTGAAACGGGCTCAGGGGCTCCGTGGGTGCAGGATTGTCACCAGGTAGGGCCGAGCGACCCTGCCAACCCACTGAGCGGACCCGCCGTTATGGGCCGCTCCCACCTGGGCATTGCCTTGATTTCCGAGTCCCCAGAGGGTGGACTCCGACGTGGGGGACATTTCTTCTTGTTGCAGAGTGGCCCCGGCTGGTAGTGGGCCGTTCCCCCCACCGTGGGCAGTATTTTCTTTAGAGCCCTTGAGGCTCCATCACTTCGGGGGCATATTTCTATTCAGAGCCTGAGAGGCTCAGGGGGACATTGTATTTGTTTAGGGCCACGAGGCTCCAGCGTTGGCCTCATTGTCTCCCCAGCTGCCCAGCACTTAGTGGGCAGCTGCTCCGTTTAGGCCCCTGACATTTAGGACAGTCACTGGTTGTGGCCTAATGTGATTTCTGCGCAATTGATCTTTGCTACACCTCTGAATGTTGTGATTGCATCATGTGTAATATTCTTATGCCTATACCCCTAAATGTATTGTGATACTTAGGTGGTTGTTCTTCCTAGTACAGGTGTTGCTAGTGAGGTCCTGGTTCCCTGCGTAATATTCTCCTAAGGTGGTTAGGGTTGCGCAGGTGGTACTTACCTGTTACCAGTGATTGCTGGTTGTGTGCTCTATTTCCTATTTTGTGCTATAGTGATTTTATATTCTAGGTTTTAAGTGCTATTTCCAACAAGTATTCTAGTTCTAAAAGTGCTGATCCCTGACAGTGGCCCATGTGGCCCTGTCCTGTACATATCCCTTGTAAATTCTGCCCGTGCCTGTTGGCACATTGTAAAGTGTGCGTTTTTATCTAATGTGTTTTGGTATAATACAAAGGCTATTTTTATATATAACCTTGTGTGGAGTTTCCTTTGTGGTGGGCCTTGGGTGTTGTTGTGGGTGCGTGTGCAAACACTCAACTCACATTGTCTCCGAGTTTAGCCTTACTGCTCGTGCTACGTTACCAAGGGGCTGAGCAGGGGTTATCTTGGCGTGTAACTCCACTGCCCTGACTTAGGGTGGTGGTCTCTGACTGACTTTGGCGCAAGCCTTGGCCAGCCAGAGATCCCATTTCTAACAAACCACAAGGAATATTGCACGGGGTCTACCACGGAGAAAACAAAGGAGCAACCCACTTGAGGCAGTGTTAAACCACAAAGGAATACTAACTGGAGACCAGCCCGGAGGAACAAATAAGCGACCCACTTGAGGCAGTGTTAAACAACAAAGGAATACTACATGGAGACCACCCCAGAGCAACAAATGAGCAAACCACTGGAGACAGTGTTAAACTACAAAGGAATACTAACTGGAGTCTACCCCGGAGCAACAAACAAGCGACCCACTGGAGGCAGCGTTGAACCACAAAGGAATATTAATTGGAGTCTAACCCGGAGGAACAAATGAGTGACCCACTCAAGGAAGTGTTAAATCACAAAGGTATACTAAGTGGAGTCCACCCCGGAGGAACAAATGAGCGAACCACTCAAGGCAGTGTTAAACCACAAAGGTATACTAAGTGGAGCCAACCTGTCACAAAATGAAACGTTTGTGCAATGAGATAGCCAGACAAATTCATACAAATATGGTAGCGGGGTCATCCCTACATAAAAATAAATTTTGCTTCACAATGTTTCAGGTGTGACATGTACAATGCCCTAATAAGAGAGAATTTTGAAAACACACATGCATACACAAAAGCATGCATGCACATATACACAGTCGCACTCACGTGCACATACATAAGCAAATTATACACAAAAACAACCAAATATGCACACAACACATCCCCGTATATGCGCATGTGCACATGTGCATGCACACACACACAAGCACACAAACACAAGCATGCATGCATACACACAGAAAAACACACACACACACACAACCACACAACTGCAAGTGTGTACACACACTCGCACACACACACACAGAGTAGATGATACAAGTACCTTGCTTCAGATCCACACATCTGTGCCCACATTCTGGGCAGCACTTCTGGAGTCCAGGGCACTGCCAGTCCTTGTTGCACAGTTTCTCATCACTGGGAGGAGGGCACAATTCCTTGGATGTGGGGCAGACTCCCGGTTTATCTTAAAATAAAGAATGAATATTAGACATGTGGATGCATGCGGTACATGTGAGCTCTCTCAGTGTGTCTTCAACTCTTGCATTCATTCATCCTTCTATTTCGACTCTTTCATCTCCTTTTATTCAAGGGCGGAGGAGAGAAGGCATGGATGTAGGTCGACGTTGGAGACTGCACCCCTAAGGTACACAACAAGAGTTTCAGTTGTATCTGATGATAGACAA
This sequence comes from Lissotriton helveticus, assembly GCF_964261635.1. Taxonomy (NCBI): domain Eukaryota; kingdom Metazoa; phylum Chordata; class Amphibia; order Caudata; family Salamandridae; genus Lissotriton; species Lissotriton helveticus. The sequence continues at coordinate 2,094,542,914 of NC_136067.1, forward strand.
GGGCAGTGGATGGTTTGATTCCAATGTAAAAGAAGCACATGGCCCCCCTGGAGAGCGATATCTTTCGTGGCTACGAAGGGGAAACATTATGGGATGATGACGTGTTCAAGGATGCAGATAGATCAAAGAGTAGGAGCTGTCAAATAGTGTCTGCTTAGCGACATCCGGGGTGGAAGCCGGCCTGGAGAGAGTCCTGGGTATCAGAGCTTTCTAGGAAGTCCACCAGCTTCTCCATTAGGCAGTGTGGCTGGCAGGGGACGCACAGGGATTGGACAGTAACTCTCTGGGATACTACAATAAAAGGATCAATGGTCTTCCTTAGTTGTGCCTGAGATGCTCCCAAGGCTGACAAGGCGTTTAAGGACAACTTTAACAGAACAGGTAAAATGTGCCTGTCTCTTCCACACTACTGTTAGGATCACATCTTTGTGGGAGCCTGATTTATAAGGCGACCAGAAATTAAAAAAAAAAAGTTAATCTAAAAGAGGCATAGATGAGGCCAGTGGGATCTCCAGACCTTTCCACATCTAATGTGGCAGGTCCTAAGAGAACAAGCATTGGCATAGCCAGTAGGTCTTGCCTTTGGGACATTATAAGTAAAAAAAGAAAAATTTCAAACTGGTTATAACACTTCACATTTACATTCACTTCACATATAGGATGCAATTGGTAGAGAAAAGGGAGGTAAACCGGTCAATGTGGAAAGTAACCTCTAAAAGAGGTTCAGACAGTGTACAGTGCAACTGAAGGGATTGAAGCCTGCAAGTGAGGTGAGATGATATTGTTACTTTTTGTCCTGGCACTGAACTAAGAATGTTTCTTTTTTGTTTAGGATGCTTCCTGCACTCAGCAGATAATTACTGTGCAAGTTCCAGGCTCTGCTGGAGGCACAGAGATTAGAGCTGTTTTACAAAATTTCAGAGGCAGGCAGGCTGGCTGAGACACTTCTGGCTACTTAGGGCCATATGTAGGTAATTCTAAATTACCGAATCGAAAATACAGAATTTTACCAAATTGGTATTTTGGAATAGGTAATTGCTATGTAGATAATAATTCGGTAGAAAAATACCGAATCGGTAAGATTCGGTAATTACCGAATCGGTATTTGCCATTCATTCCTATGGGCCTGGAGGTCCATAGGAATGAATGTCAATTACCGAATCGGTAAATACTGATTCGGTAAAATTGGGAAAAAGTAAAGGGTGGCAGGGTGTCACTTTGACACCCTGTTGCACCCCTGATTAGTGCTTGTGTTCACATGTGGCACACATACATGCCCTAAGGGCATGTATGTCTGTCACATGGCACAGATGTAAATGCACAGATTTGCATTTACATAGGAATTTGTTATTTACCACCAACTAATATTTGGTGGTAAATAACGAATCCTTAAATCCTAGAAGCACTCTTTGAAGTGCTCCCTACATATCATTTACGATTTGGTAAATACCAAATCGGTAAATGATGATTCGGTAAATACTTATTCGTTATTTACCGAATCGGTAAATGTGCCTCCTACATAGGAAAAACCTATTATCGGTCGGTAATGGCCTTCCTACATATGGCCCTTAGTGAGTGTGTATCATTTTTGCAACATTTCTTTTGTCATCCTGGGGAAGGTAAGAGGCTTCCTGTTTCTAATGCGATGTCATTGAAACATAAGCCTGCAAAGCACCCCTCCCCCTCTTCCAATGTCCGGCCCACGGCTTAGCAAGGGGAACATGTAGATTCTTACCTTCCCCCTTGTCATCATGCATTTGTGAATTAACAGGCTGAAATGTTGAAAATGTAACAGACTCTCTGAGTAACCAAGAGTGTCTCAGCCAGCAGGTCTGCTTCTGAGGCCTCTGGAAGGGATCAGCAGAAAGGAGGACAGAGCTGCTGTGAGCTGCATGGGATCTCAGAGAACAAAGGAGAGACAGCGTCCCCGGCTCCATCCCGCCCCGCCTCCAATGGCCACATCCGCAGAGCCCGTGAGGAGCAGAGCGGCCTAAAGCGCTCAGTGAGGCTTCTACCTTTTTTAAAAAAAGAAAAAATATAAAGGAGCAGTTAGTGCTCCGATACGTAGGAGGCGAGCTTCTTATGCTGCTGCAGCGTGTGAGCTTCTAGAAGGGAAGCCAGTACAACAAAAAGCCGTGTGCCAGCCAGCGGAGAGGGCAGCAAGGAAAAGTAGTGCAGGTCAAGAGAACATATGGGCCAGAGCGAAAGGATCGGGGTAGCAGGGGCAGAACACCCACAAGGCGGGAGAAATGAGTAGTATACACCAACCAACACTATGAAATTAGTGAAAGCAGACAAAGTGACCTAATAAAATCGGTGTTCTGTCATGAGTGCGTTTCATCTCTACATACAGATTACAAAATGCCTCGCTGTGCAGCGCATGTGCGCTGCCTCTAGGCTCGACCTAAAAATGAGACCAGAAACTGTTAAAGTAGTAACATGAAGACTAACCCCCAGATGCATCAACAACACATTTTGCGATTCCTTAATAGCGAAAAATACTGATTCGCTATTAAGGAATAGCAAAATGGAATGCATCAAGAAATCACTTAAAAAATAGCGATTTCTTAGAATTCCTTAATTGCGACTCGCAAACTGCGAGTTGCAATTAAGGAATACCTCCCCATTCATTCCTATGGGCCTAGAGGCCCATAGGAATGAATGGGAAGACAATCTCAATTCGCAAATTGCAATTAGCGAATCGCAAATTGAGTTTGCGATTTCAAGGGTGCAGGGGTGTCCAAAGGACACCCTGTTGTACCCCTGAAATTGATCTGTGCACATATGTTGCAACATGAAACTTTGAAAAATGCACAAAAGTGCATTTTTCAAAGTTTTTGCAAATTACCATGAAGTTGTACTTCATGGTAATTTGCGTGCCCTATTAGCGAATTCGCTAATTTTAAAACTTTCATGCATTGCATTTAAGGAATCTCAATTTGAGATTCCTTAAATGCAAATAATCGCAATTAAGCAAATTCTCAATTTGCGATATTTGCATTTGGAATGATGCATCCCAAATACAAAATCCGCTCGCAAAGGGGCAGATTCTGAGAATCTGCCCCTTTGCGAGCGGATTTTTGTTTGATGAATCTATGCCATATTTTAGCCAGATACATAATAGCTAATTCAATATACAGCTCTGGCTAGAAGAGGACTGAGGGTTAGGAGGGTGCGGGTTACAAAATGATGTAATGATTCGAGAGAGTTACCTTCGGTGGAGGACAGAATGCTGATTTTTAACCGCATGCGTGCGGCCGCTATTTTTGCGCTGTGTGGCTATTTACGAAAAGCCGCGTTACATGACGAGCTGAGCTCGTCATGAGCATGGAAGGCGTTAAGAGGTTTTGTGGGTTCAGTCCTCTATACATAAACTGTCCTTAAGTGTCCCCTCGGTCCACACTTTACCTCTCCGTTGTCTCTCATGGCACTGTGTTTATAATGGTTATAGATTCCCCTCTGCCCCCTCGCTGGCTGTATCTGTATGGGCTGCTGCCCGTGACCCTCTCTAAGGAGCCCCCATTGCTCCACGCCGCCCCACTGCGACAGGGGGTCCCGGCTATGCATAGACTGACCCCAGCTGGCCATCTCTCTGCGTCCAGTGACCCTTGTAAGGCTCACGTCCGTCCGCACACCTCTTGCTTACCTGCTCTTCAGTAGTCTATTGTCCACATGACTACAGTGACGTGTTCCTCGGACCCCTGCCTACAAGGCACTCTCACCGCCATCCATCACCAATAAAAATGTTCATTCACTCCAGCCCTCCCGCTCTGCCCCACATCTGTCCGTGGCCTCTTCCTCATCGTCCTCGTTTCCCCACAACCTGTTGTTCTTCATCCTTCAGCTACTGCTTTTATCGGTGTGGAACTGTGTGATCTCCTCCCCTCCTCTCCCCCTAAATCCCCCAGTCCAGTGGTACATTCCACACAGAGCTCCATTCCACGGATGTGGACTAGAGGTTGGAGAAAATACAATTCCATGGGTGCAATTGGGAGAAATCCATTAATTGTAAATTTCCTGAAACTGCAACATTTTAATGTGATTTTTTCCCCAATCATCCTATTGACACACGTCACCAGATTTCGAAGCACATTTCTCTTGAAAGAAGCAGATATGCTGGCTTTTTTATTTTATTTTTTAAAGGTCATTGTTCACTACTTGTAAAATGTATTAGGTTCTTTGCACAGTTAGTTAAAACCATTGCAATGGAAATGCCTCCAAAACATCTTTACATCCTCGATAGCAGGGCCAAACAGTGATTAGAGCTGCCTTAAAAACTTTCAGAGGCAGGCAGGCTGGCTGAGACACTTCTGGCTACTTAGGGCCATATGTAGGTAATTCTAAATTACCGAATCGAAAATACAGAATTTTACCAAATCGGTATTTTCGAATAGGTAATTGCTATGTAGATAACAATTCGGTAAAAGATACCGAATCGGTAAGATTCGGTAAGTACCTAATCGGTATTTACCGATTCAGTATTTGCCATTCATTCCTATGGGCCTGGAGGCCCATAGGAATGAATGTCAATTACCGAATCGGTAATTACCGATTCGGTAAAATTGGGAAAAAGTCAAGGGTGGCAGGGTGTCACTTTGACACCCTGTTGCACCCCTGATTAGTGCTTGTGTGCACATGTGGCACACATGTATGTCTGTCACATGGCACAGGTGTAAATGCACAGATTTGCATTTACATAGGAATTCGTTATTTACTGGCCATCACATTTAAAACTAATTGTTCAGACAAGGCAAACTTACACAGTGGTCTTAATTGTGAGTAAAAATGTTAAAATCAGAGACAAAATAAACATTAGGACATAGTGTAGTGAGAGAACCCTCCGGGCGGTACTATAAAATAGTCAGTAATGAGTTTTTGAGGAGCAGGGACCAGGTTGGGAGAGGTGATACGAGGAAAAAGTAGGTCTTCCTTCATTGTTCACTAAAATCGGCAACAAAAATCAATATGTCATTTTGGCTTCCAAAGATGTATGTTTGCTGATTTTTCCATAGCAATCATTTTGAAAAATATAACTTTTATGCAATGGAATATACAAAATCTGCAACAGAATCTTCTGAAATTCAGGGTGCCAAAGCATGGTAAATGTATACAGACCAATTGTTTGTTCAACAGAAGCCCTGGCCAACCTTAACCAAGTCCTGAACCAAGAGCGGGCAATCCTATCCTTTCTACCTGAGAGAAGGCATGAGTGGACAAAGACTATGTTTTTAATCGCATCAATACATTCTTCCGGATGTATGACGTTACAACATATACTTTTACAATGCATACCTTTACAACGCATTTTTTAAAATGCAACATCCATTACAACGCATTCCATTGCAACGCATGCCATTTAAACACATTTTTAAAAACTACCTTTACAACGCATTCCATTACAACGCATACTACCTTTACAACGCATACCATTACAACGCATACCATTACATTGCATGTATGGTAAGTATTGGATAGTGTAGGGGTAAAAAATACTATTCTAACTCCAGGGGGTGCAACAGTAGGGTAAGTGCTGGATAGTGTAAGGGTACTCGTTGTGATGTATGCGTTGTAATGGTATGCATTGTAATGACTGCATTGTAATGACATGCGTTGTAGTGGTATGCGTTGTAGTGTCATGCGCTATAATGGTTGCGTTGTAATGGCATGCGATGTAATGGATGTTGCATTGTAAAAGTTTTGTTGTAATGGTAGTGCGTTGTAAAAGTTGCATTGTAAAGGTTGTTTCCCCATTCTTCCACACTCTCTGACGTCATTGATGCAGATATCTACTCATTGGGCAGATTCTACAATGCAGCAATCTGTGGTAGCCGTCTAGAGCATTTTTACGATCACTCAACATGACGCCCCGCTCCAAGGCAGGAGGCGCGTGTGTCACTTCACCCAGGACACCCAAAGTCCTTGCACCGGTTCTGTCTCTCCAACCCAGCGAGCTCGGCAATGACCCAAAACATTGGTTGACACTGTTACCTTCCAAGCCCTTCACACACTGGAACCCGCAGCCGAAGAAGCAGCACTTCTCGTTCCGGCGGCAGTCCCGGTCTCCGCTGCACTGAGGCGGAGATGGGTCCGCACATGACGGGGCTCTTCTCTGCTGAAGCGGGCAAAACCATTTATACTCTGTAATATTGAAACCGCCAGAGTTAGTATCCACATATGCACTTTAAGGCTGACACCTCTGGCATATATCACAGACAACATTTTATTTTCTTATGCTAAAAATGTTTGTATTTTTTGGCTATTTTACATTTGTGCTTCATACATAATAGAGGATCCGTTTAGGAGTCTTTGGGTATTAAGGCTAGTTGGGAATTAGGTAATTATATCTATTGTAGTATCATCAAGGCACAGTAAATTTGCTACACTTTGAGAGCCCAACTCTGATTGGTAGGCAGCCCTTGACACACCTGAAGTTCCCAACTGAGATTGGTAGAGGGCCTGTTGCTTGCCTCGAGATCTCATCGGAGATTGGTGTAGGTGGCTCATGGCTTATGACACCCCTCAAGATCTCACCTGGGATTGGTAGGTGGCGTGCGACATGTCTCAATATACCACCTGAGATTCATATAAAGCCTGTGACACTCCTCCAGATCAACATGAGATTGGTAGGTGGCCTGTGACACGCCTCGAGATTCGACATGAGACTCATAGAGAGCCTGTGACATGCCTCAAAATATGACCTGAGACACATAGATAACCTGTGACACGCCTGGAGAACCTACCTGAGATTTTTAGTGTTGCCTGAGAGTGATCCCCAGCAGTGCTCTCTAGCAGTGATCAGCAGTGGTGCCTAGCAGTGATCTCCAGCAGTGATCTCCAGCAGTGATCAGCAGTGATTTCCAGCAGTGATCTCCAGCAGTGATCTCCAATTGTTTGCTGGGACATTTTCCAGTGACAGCATTATGTGATTACAGGCAGTAAATGGCTAACAGTGATAACTAGTAGTGATGGCTATTAGTGATGGCTTACAGTGACAGTCTCTAGTAACGACTGGTACTCAGGGCTTCTAGTAGTAGTTATGAGTTCTGGTACAGATAGATTGCTTGCAGTGATGGATTACTATAGTAACTTGCAATATTATCCAGCAGTGAACACTAGCACTGATCTCTAGCATTGATTGGCAGCAGTGATAAGTAGCACTGATTGGTAGCAGTGTTCTATAGCAGTGATTGGCAGCAGTAATGGGTTGTAGTGATTCCTAGTAGTGAATGGAAGCAGTGATGGCTTGATCTGATCCCTACCTGTGAACTCTAACAGTGATTGGTAGCAGTGATGGCTTACAGTGATCTCTATCAGTAATTTGTTACTGTGATCTCTAGCAGGGATCACTAGCAGTGAGTGGTAGCAGTGATGGCTTACAGTGACCTCTAGCAGTGATTGGTAGCAGTGATGGCTTACAGTGAACTCTAGCCAGTGATTGGAAGCAGTGACACCTTGCAGTGATCTCTAGCAGTGATTGGAAGCAGTGGCATCTTGCAGTGATTTCTAGCAGTGATTGGTAGCCCTGATATCTTGCAGTGATCTCTAGCAGTGATTGGTAGCAGTGATGGCTTACAGTGAACTCTAGCAGTGATTGGTAGCAGTGACATCTTGCAGTGATCTCTAGCAGTGATTGGTAGCAGTGATGACTTACAGTGAACTCTAGAAGTGATTGGTAGCCATGACATCCTGCAGTGATCTCTAGCAGTGATTGGTAGCAGTGATGGCTTACAGTGAACTCTAGCAGTGATTGGTAGCAGTGACATCTTGCAGTGATCTCTAGCAGTGATTGGTATCAGTGATGGCTTACAGTGAACTCTAGCAGTGATTGGTAGCAGTGACATCTTGCAGTGATCTCTAGCAGTGATGGCTTACAGTGATCTCTAGCAGTCATTGGTAGCAGTGGCATCTTGTAGTGAACTCTAGCAGTGATTGGTAGCAGTGACATCTTGCAGTGATCTCTAGCAGTGATTGGTAGCAGTGATGGCTTACAGTGATCTCTAGCAGTGATTGGTAGCAGTGGCATCTTGTAGTGATCTCTAGCAGTGATTGGTAGAAGTGACATCTTGCAGTGATCTCTAGCAGTGATTGGTAGCCGTGATGGCTTACAGTGATCTCTAGTAGTGATTGGTAGCAGTGGCATCTTACAGTGAACTCTAGCAGTGATTGGTAGCCATGACATCTTGCAGTGATCTCTAGCAGTGATTGGTAGCAGTGATGGCTTACAGTGATCTCTAGCAGTGATTGGTAGCAGTGGCATCTTGTAGTGATCTCTAGCAGTGATTGGTAGCAGTGATGGCTTACAGTGATCTCTAGCAGTGATTGGTAGCAGTGGCATCTTACAGTGAACTCTAGCAGTGATTGGTAGCCATGACATCTTGCAGTGATCTCTAGCAGTGATTGGTAGCAGTGATGGCTTACAGTGAACTCTAGCAGTGATTGGTAGCAGTGACATCTTGCAGTGATCTCTAGTAGTGATTGGTAGCAGTGATGGCTTACAGTGATCTCTAGCAGTGATTGGTAGCAGTGGCATCTTGTAGTGATCTCTAGCAGTGATTGGTAGCAGTGATGACTTACAGTGAACTCTAGCAGTGATTGGTAGCCATGACATCCTGCAGTGATCTCTAGCAGTGATTGGTAGCAGTGATGGCTTACAGTGAACTCTAGCAGTGATTGGTAGCAGTGACATCTTGCAGTGATCTCTAGCAGTGATTGGTAGCAGTGGTGGCTTACAGTGAACTCTAGCAGTGATTGGCAGCAGTGACATCTTGCAGTGATCTCTAGCAGTGATTGGTAGCAGTGATGGCTTACAGTGAACTCTAGCAGTGATTGGTAGCAGTGACATCTTGCAGTGATCTCTAGCAGTGATTGGTAGCAGTGATGGCTTGCAGTGATGGCTTACAGTGAACTCTAGCAGTGATTGGAAGCAGTGACACATTGCAGTGATCTCTAGCAGTGATTGGTAGCAGTGGCATCTTGCAGTGACTTCTAGCAGTGATTGGTAGCCATGACATCTTGCAGTGATCTCTAGCAGTGATTGGTAGCAGTGATGGCTTACAGTGAACTCTAGCAGTGATTGGTAGCAGTGACATCTTGCAGTGATCTCTAGCAGTGATTGGTAGCAGTGACATCTTGCAGTGATCTCTAGCAGTGATTGGTAGCAGTGACATCTTGCAGTGATCTCTAGCAGTGATTGGTAGCAGCGATGGCTTACAGTGAACTCTAGCAGTGATTGGTAACAGTGACATCTTGCAGTGATCTCTATTAATGATTGGTAGCAGTGATGGCTTACAGTGAACTCTAGCAGTGATTGGAAGCAGTGACATCTTGCAGTGATCTCTAGCAGTGATTGGTAGCAGTGACATCTTGCAGTGATCTCTAGCAGTGATTGGCAGCAGTGACATCTTGCAGTGATCTCTAGCAGTGATTGGTAGCAGCGATGGCTTACAGTGAACTCTAGCAGTGATTGGTAACAGTGACATCTTGCAGTGATCTCTATTAATGATTGGTAGCAGTGATGGCTTACAGTGAACTCTAGCAGTGATTGGAAGCAGTGACACCTTGCAGTGATCTTTAGCAGTGATTGGAAGCAGTGCCATCTTGCAGTGATCTCTAGTGGTGAGTGGTAGCAGTGATGGCTTACAGTGACCTCTAACAGTGAATGGTAGCAGCGATGGCTTACAGTGAACAATAGCCAGTGATTGGAAGCAGTGACAACTTGCAGTGATCTCTAGCAGTGATTGGTAGCAGTGGCATCTTGCAGTGATTTCTAGCAGTGATTGGTAGCCCTGACATCTTGCAGTGATCTCTAGCAGTGATTGGTAGCAGTGATGGCTTACAGTGAACTCTAGCAGTGATTGGTAGCAGTGACATCTTGCAGTGATCTCTAGCAGTGATTGGTAGCAGTGATGACTTACAGTGAACTCTAGAAGTGATTGGTAGCCATGACATCCTGCAGTGATCTCTAGCAGTGATTGGTAGCAGTGATGGCTTACAGTGAACTCTAGCAGTGATTGGTAGCAGTGACATCTTGCAGTGATCTCTAGCAGTGATTGGTAGCAGTGATGGCTTACAGTGAACTCTAGCAGTGATTGGTAGCAGTGACATCTTGCAGTGATCTCTAGCAGTGATTGGTAGCAGGGATGGCTTACAGTGATCTCTAGCAGTCATTGGTAGCAGTGGCATCTTGTAGTGAACTCTAGCAGTGATTGGTAGCAGTGACATCTTGCAGTGATCTCTAGCAGTGATTGGTAGCAGTGATGGCTTACAGTGATCTCTAGCAGTGATTGGTAGCAGTGGCATCTTGTAGTGATCTCTAGCAGTGATTGGTAGCAGTGACATCTTGCAGTGATCTCTAGCAGTGATTGGTAGCCGTGATGGCTTACAGTGATCTCTAGCAGTGATTGGTAGCAGTGGCATCTTACAGTGAACTCTAGCAGTGATTGGTAGCCATGACATCTTGCAGTGATCTCTAGCAGTGATTGGTAGCAGTGATGGCTTACAGTGATCTCTAGCAATGATTGGTAGCAGTGGCATCTTGTAGTGATCTCTAGCAGTGATTGGTAGCAGTGACATCTTGCAGTGATCTCTAGCAGTGATTGGTAGCAGTGATGGCTTACAGTGATCTCTAGCAGTTATTGGTAGCAGTGGCATCTTACAGTGAACTCTAGCAGTGATTGGTAGCCATGACATCTTGCAGTGATCTCTAGCAGTGATTGGTAGCAGTGATGGCTTACAGTGAACTCTAGCAGTGATTGGTAGCAGTGACATCTTACAGTGATCTCTAGTAGTGATTGGTAGCAATGTGGAAAAGTAAATTTTGCCATGTTCTGTGTCCCTACGTGTTCCCCACCCTATGTTATATGTGCATGATTAATATGCATATGTATTCCCTTATGATCGATTAAAGACGCAATTCTAGTTGTGTCCAACTCTAGTATGTCAGTTTCCAGTTCTCGTGAAAGCTACGAGTATTAGGCCTATGTAAACTTATGTTGCCACGTTTCACAGTGTGCACGTTAATTCAGAATAAAGTCCCCGTTTCTAGGCCTCAAAAGGGCCCGGACATCAGATTCAGCTCCTGTCTCCTGAAACCTCTCCGAGGAGCGATACAGCCCCCACCTGCATCCCTGACCCTTCACTTACTTCCTGCCTCACAGTGCCCGGCTCGGCCTGGTTCTGCCTGCCAGTCTGCCAAGAGTATGTTATGATTCTAGTTATCAGTCCAGCCCTCCTTCTCTGCATTCCTATGCTACTGAATCGCATCAATAGTTTCAGTCATAGTCTAGCCTTTATGTCTCCATGTAAGAGAAATACTGTATTAATGGTCATCGAATATTCCTCAACACGCACTACATGTAGAATAATGCATGCACCAGTCTTAGAGTCTGTTAGCCTTTGCCCTGATAACTTTCGGATTCTATCAACATGTTCTCTAAACATCAGATACTAGATAGTGTTTAGGTACATGTCGCTCTGACACTCCAGACTTTAGTCTCCTCTTCTAGTGCAGAAGTCATAGCCCCCAGTTCTCCCTAGTAACACGTCATTGCCAGCTTGCGCGCACCACTAGGTCAGAGGTCCCGGCTCCTTAGGTAGCCCCCTCCATGTTTCCGCCCCATTTATGACATATTCTGTTACGTTTACATCACATGTCTATGTATACGCCCTGTACACGCCTCTTGTTACACCTACTTCACTCTTATCTTTCGCGACTGCTACGAACTCCGCCCACTGCTACGCCTACTGTATTAACTGCAATGCAATTGTTTTAGTATATATATGTTATGCGCTGTTATTAAAGGGAGCCTTTTAGCTTTTTGTCCAGATCCTGCCCCCGGCAGCTGCCATCCCATTCCCGTACAGGCTGTCCTGTTCCTGTCCTTTATGCCTGATTAAAGCCTGTAAAACTCCAGCTACCTCATCTTGACTCTTATTTATTGAGCTACCTGTTTATATCGTATCCAGTCAAAAATAGTACCGGTAATTAATTATTTATTTACCACATAATGGCGCCCGAATAGGGACTCGCCCTTTCCCCACGCGCCGGAGAAGCCACGCAAGCCCCCTGACCCTCTGCAGTCGTGACGGAACCATCCTGCGCAGTGGCAGATATTTCTGCTTCAAGTATCCCTCAGGCCCGCGGAGGAGACGGAGGTTGCGGTCCAGCATCCAGACGAGGCGGTGGAGGAACGCGGCGAGTCCCGACCAGAGCCCAAGCCGAGAGTCCAAGGTCCGAGGTATCCGGAGGCCCACCCGTAACTGAAGTCCGAAGTTTGTAGTCCGTCGTCGTAGCAGTCCAGTCCAGTCCGAGGCCTTCCGTTCTTGCTGCCCGGTGAGTACCGTTGCTGGGGTAGTATCTAGACAGGGTCAATTAATTTGTCTCTGGTCCGTGGGTTTGGGTACGCAAATCCAACACGAAGTGTCCACCTAGGTGGATGCGGGTCCTGACGTGTCTCTTTATGAGACCGGTATGTTTCGTACTGTTTCAGCAGTGCATCTAGTAATTCTAGTAAGTTCTGTTCTCGAGAAATTCATGTGTTCTGTTCTCAAGTATTCCAGGTAATGTTTCTGTCCGAACTGTTATTTTAAATGTTATTTCATGTGTTTTTCAATGTCGTGGTATGAATGATTTGTTTTCTCAGTCATTATTGTGTTCATTGTGTATTGTATTGTGTCCAGATCCCAGTTTAAGTCATGCCTCTATTCTCTAAGTTACGTCAGTTAAGAACTAGAAAAGGTCTGCTCGAGGAAGCAGTTCCTGTCCCGCCTAGGGACAGTCCAGGTCATTTTATGTATCATAAGCACGGCATAAGTGCCATATTATATCTAGACTTATGGGTCGAGTATACTAAAGATCTAGAAGAGAAATATAGATGGCCTGTATCAGGCACATGGGATGCCGAGTGCATCATGCGAGTAGAAGAAGCATTATGGAAAAAGAAAGCCAGACAGTCACAGAAAGATGCCATCGAGTTATGGCGCAAAGAATCTCATAAAAGAACCGAAAAAGAAATCAGAAAATCAGAATTAAGTAGAGAATCCACAGAAAGAGCCCAAGAAAGGGAATTAATCGAAATAGGTGAACGAGTTAAAACTGAACAGTCAGACAGACAGAGGAATGCCCTCATTAAGGGTATGTACCCTCTTCTTGCCGAGGGTTTGCCAAAAGCAACCCCGGAGGCATCCAGTAATTTCCCGCCACCATTAGTTCCGACCAAGCTACGTCATAAACCGACCGCAGCTGATATTTTTCTCTCGTCCTATTTGGACGACCCAGTCCCGGAATATGCAAATCCTGCTCCGCCAGCTCCTGTAAATAATGTAATTCCTGCTCCTCCAGTCACCGGGGCACCCGTTACAGCACCTGTTACGGGACCCCCGGTTCAGCCTACATTACAAGTACCCGCTACATCAGTCACTCTGCCAGCACGAAGAGTATCAGTCGACGATTCTAGGTTAGGGGCCACGGGGGGAGGTCCTCCTGGTACCCCGCCGCCACACAAACGTGTAACATCAGTCGAGTTACATGAACGTGCGTTACAGCGCACGCCCAAACATCAGTCCGTTGCAGATATCAGGCGAGCTCTTACCGAATGCCGTTATGATCCAGTCCCAGGCGATGATAATATGGTCATATATTCATTGCGCGTAAGACGGGTGACCGAGTATTTGGACACCCTACCGAACATGAAAGAAGATCTAGACAGAATATATCGTTTCATCCGTACAGGAACAGACCCAGAAAGTATTGGCGAAGTCATGTCTCTAAGGAAAGCTGAGATTCAGCTCATGCTATTAAAGTTTCTGATTAATTGTCTAATAAGGGAACAAGATTATTCGACTAAAGATCCAGAAGAAATGAAAGTCCTGACCAGGTGGAGTGACAACATATCCGAGGGAAGACACAAGACACTCAGTAGTATAGAGAGTATGTACAGGAAAATTCGTAAGGAAATAATAAGGTTACACGAGAAACGCAAAGCAGCACAAGTAAGCGAGAAAGAAGACGACTCTCCTACCGAAGAGGTAGACGACGAGAATCCCACTAGAATTGCGTATGTAGGTAGAACTAGACTTCCCGACCGACATTCACGTCTAGAACACAAGAAAGATCTCTCTCTTCCAGCACCAGAACAAGGTTCTCTAGAGCAAGTATTTCAAGCTACCGATCACATTCTGAAATCACGAATCGGTTATAGTGAACTTAGTACTATGCATGAACAAGAACTAGCCCGATCAGCAGTCCGATGGGCTACTGATTCTACCACTTTTCCAGATGAAATAGTGGCACAATCGTTTCTGAAACTGCCCCCAGCCGAGCAGCGACTGGTGGGTATGTACATGATCCAGCACCTCATTACACTGTATGAGGGTCAACATTCCGATCCAGGTCCGTTACATGATGTATTAAACGAGTTACTACAGTATAGATGGAAAGGTCTAGGTACCGATTTAATTAGTATCATTTTAGAACAGCGCCACAAATATCGAACGTTTCTGAATCCGCATTTTGTTCACGTCTCACCCCCAGAAAGTAAGCCATTTTACATAGATAGACAGCATCCGTTACGAGAAGTACATCCAGTTAGGACAGCGGGTGGTGAAATGCAACGAGTATTTGTTTACACCCCGATTACAAAGATGGAACTCTTAGAGATGAAAAAGTTAATTCCCTGTCATGATAAAGATCCAGCAGGGTTCCACCGTGAATTAAAAGACATGCTCCGTATGGGAGAATACACGTATCCAGATATCATTAAAATGTTAAAGGTCCTGTTGCCTGCGGGCATGTATGAAAAGCTCAAAGAAAAAGAATGGGAGGTGGGAGAGAAAAAGATAGATTGGACAGCTCTAGAAGCTGAAGATAATACACGTGTACCAGGTACCGGTCTAGGAGACAAATGTAAAGAATTGCCCGAACTGTTAATACAAGTTTTGCCAAGATTACTAGCCACGAAAAAGGAAGACTGGGATGCAATCTCAGCCTGTAAACAGAAACCAGACGAAGATACTAGTGATTTTTATTCTAGATTTGAAAAATGTTTCAGTATCAACAGTGGTTTGAAGACGAGTAGTGAGTCATACCCTCATCTTTTGGTTACTAAACTAGTCGAGAATTCAAGTCCACAAGTTAAAAATAGAGTTTTAAAAGTCGAAAGTACCTGGCAAGCTAATACTCCGTCCCAAATGCTTCAGATGCTTCAATATCACCAGAATAGAATCAGAGAAGACCAAGATCACGAAAGAAAACGTATGAAAGACACAAAAATGAAAGTATTAGTTGCACAATCTGTTCCACAAGACAGTCAGAAGAGGGGTATGAATCAAGCCAGTCATCCTGCAGTTCCCGTTAAAGGGACCTGCAATTATTGTAAATAGCCAGGTCATTTTATAAACGAGTGTGCAGTTCTGAAACACAACATAGCTACCGGTAAGACTAAAGAGAGACCACGTCCGCCTAGACAAGAACAAGTTTCACAGACTTCCCAGTTACCACGGAATGCACAACAGACAGTTACAGCACCGCAGCCTATTGCTGCAACACAGCATGTTACACAGCAGATGTACCAGTATGCACAGTCCGAGTATCCAGAGTACCAGCAGTATTCATGAAACAGCCTAGAGAGGGAGGTAGGCTTGCCTCTCATCGAGATACCTGTAGATCAAGAGGGTCCCTATGTTCACAGTCAAGTATTAGGGAAAGACAGAACGTTTCTGATTGGTACAGGGGCAAGTAGGACTACTATCAGTCATGACGAGGTTCCAGGGGCTCCGCTCTCAGGCTCTAGAAATGTTTCCCTTGGATTTTCAGGAAAGCCAATAGTTAACGAGATATCCAAACCAGTTACTCTAGAAGTAGGTCCATTGTCCCGAACTACTGATTTGTTACTTACGAAATCATGTCCAGAAAATTTGTTAGGTATTAAGACATTGAAAGAATTAGGTGCAGTTATTTGTTGCTCTCCAGAAGGAATACGTTTGTTTTTACGTGACTTTAACGGTCACTATGTATTACGAGATTTTGATCCAAGATTACTGAATGTCCCCCAGCATCTATGGGCACAAGGTCCAACTGATGTAGGTTTTATGCAAATCACACCCCATCGTGTGACTCTCAAACCAGGTGTAGTGTTACCACGAATCAGACAGTACAAATTGCCCCCTGAGGCTGTAGCAGCCTTATCCAAAATTATTGACGAGCTCATTGCTCAAGGAGTGGTTGTAGAAACTGACTCCAATGTATGTAATTCTCCTATCATTCCAGTCATGAAACGCACTGATCCAAATGCACCTCCAGTATATCGATTAGTGATTGACCTTCGAGAACTTAATAAATGTATCATTCCCCAGTACCCAGTTGTTCCAGATATTTCATCCCTATTGACAGCCATTGATTCTGAAGCCACGTTCTTCACTGTCATAGACCTCAAGAACGCATTTTTCAGTGTCCCCATTCATCCAGACAGCCAGTTCCTTTTCGGATTCTGTTTAAATGGAAGGAGCTATAAATTCACACGAGCTCCTCAAGGTTTCACAGAAAGTCCTAGTATTTACAGTCAAGCACTTAAGAGACAACTAGACAATATTCACATGCCAACTGACACTGCCCTGCTCCAGTATGTCGATGATCTACTGATCACAGCCCGTTCTGAACGTGACTGCGAGCGTGCGTCACTTACAGTCCTGTATTTCCTAGCCGAGATGGGGCACAAGGTGTCCCCTTCGAAGCTTCAATTCTGTGTCCAGCAAGTGATCTATTTAGGCCACTTACTGTCCAAGAGGGGTAGGCAGTTGACACCTGACCGTATCCAGTTAATAGCGAGTCTTCCTCAGCCCAAGACCCAGAAGGAGGTACGAGCTTTTATCGGCCTCACTTCTTATTGCAGACAATGGATTCCCCAGTATGCATTTCTAGCCAAGCCACTGATACAGTTAACGACACAGGAGGCAGCCGTATCCACTGTCCTCCCTTGGACATCTGAACATACACTTGCTTTTAATGAATTAAAGAAAGCCTTATGCCAAGCACCTGTTCTAGCTACACCAAACTACAGTAAGCCTTTTACACTTTTTGTTACTGAACGTAATGGTACAGCATTATCTGTTCTCACACAAGATCAAGCAGGACAATACAAGCCTTGTGCTTATTTTTCGAGCACATTAGATCCAGTAGCCCAGGCTCTGCCTGCGTGCCTCAAGTCAGTTGCAGCCACAGCACTAGCTATCAGACAAAGTGATTCCATAGTGTTAGGACACTCCCTGACAGTACAAGTTCCACACTCCGTGGAAGTTCTTTTAAACCGAACACAGACTCAGCACTTGACTATTGCACGTTTAACAGGTTATGAATTGACACTGTTCCAGCCACACATAGAAATCAGACGCTGCAACATTCTGAATCCTGCTACACTGTTACCGTCAGTTACTTCAAATCCTGCCACACATGACTGTGTGGAAGTAGTTAACACCATGACAAAGCCAAGACAAGACTTGACAGATATTCCATTACCTGATCCCGACCTGACACTTTATGTGGATGGTTCATGTATGAGAACAAGTACAGGAGAACTAGTAGCCGCGTATGCAGTGACTACTGACACTGAAGTTATAGAGACACACCGTATTGACACCCTGTCCGCTCAAGCAGCAGAGCTAGTCGCTCTGACCCAAGCCTGCATACGTGCCAAGAACCTGAAAGTTAATGTATACACAGATTCACGTTATGCATTCGGAGTCGTACACGATTTTGGAGTGCTCTGGCAAGAAAGAGGTTTTATGACTTCCCATGGAACCAAGATTCAGCATGGTCTCCTCATTCAAGCTCTGTTAGAAGCAATACATTTACCGACAGCTATCGCTATCATGAAGTGCAAAGCACATACGAAAGTCACTGACATTATTTCCCAAGGTAACGATCTTGCAGACCGAACAGCCAAGCTCACAGCTCAGACTCCAGACATTCCAGTTAACGCGACACTGACACACACTCCAGATCCGACTACATGTATGACAGTTAAGGACCCCACACAAGATGTCATAGATATCCAGTCACATGCTATTCCCGATGAAATCAAGAAATGGTCCGAACAAGGAGGGGTCCAGACAGATCAGGGATGGTTGACGAAGGGAAAAGCCACATGGTTTCTCCCCGACTCAATGGTTCAAGTCATTATTAATACCGCACATAGTCCTGCACATTTAGGAGAAAAAGCTATGTTAGACAGTATCCAGAACATTTGGTTCAACAAGCATTTACGAGCTGCAGCCAAGCAGAAAGTCCGTACCTGTATGATTTGTTGTCAGTTTAATCCAGGTAAAAGTGTCCCGGTGGAACAAGGGGGATTCCAACCTCCTGACCACCCTTTTGAGGTCCTGCAGATGGATTACATTCAGATGGAGCGATGTCGAGGTTTCAAGTATGTCCTTGTAGTTGTATGCGCTTAGTCCAGGTGGACAGAGGCATATCCAGTCCCAGATTACACAGCCGCGACCACTGCCAAGCAGTTGGTTCGTGAATTTTTCCCTCGTTATGGACTCCCTAGGGTCGTGTATTCAGACAACGGCCAGCCATTCTCATCTGAACTCATGAAGCACGTGTCCCTTCTGTTAGGGTACCAGTGGAAGTTTCATTGTGTACGCCATCCTGAAGCAGCCGGTCTCGTAGAGAGACATAACCAGACTCTGAAAATCCGCATTGCCAAAGTATGTAAAGAGAAAGGTGTAGACTGGCTAGTAGCTCTGCCAGTCGCCCTATTTTATATGCGCATGGTCGCACATTCCAGATCAGGTCTGTCCCCTTATGAGGTCGTATTCGGCCGCCCCCCGAACATGTGGGGATATGCGCATGGTCGCACATTCCAGATCAGGTCTGTCCCCTTATGAGGTCGTATTCGGCCGCCCCCCGAACATGTGGGGTACACCTAGACCCCGAAGTATTACAGATGTTTCCAGTAATATGCTGACAGATTACCTAGCTTCCTTGATGTCTGCCCTACACTCTTGTCGTTCACAGGTTGCCGCCACATTTCCAGACAATACCGAGGTGAAACCGCATGAAATCATTCCAGGAAGTCTTGTACTTGTCCGGAACTTTGATCGTTCAAGTCCGCTGGAACCCCGCTGGAAGGAACCTCGGATGGTCTTACTCACCACAAGGACTGCAGCGAAACTAGAAGGCAGAAAAGGATGGATCCATATGTCCCATATCAAGAAATTTCATGGAATCCGGAAAAAGACTTTTAATGACAATTCCAAAGACTGTTCCATTTCTAAGGACTGTCCCGCTACAAACTTTGAATCAAAGCCTCCCCTGTTAGAGGAAACTCCGCAGCAGGAGTATAAAAGTAAACTCCGGTCTAGTAAAATAAGTCAGCCAGTTTAATTGTCTAAGTCCCCCTCGGGTGAAACGGTTAGACAGGTTTCTGACATGTATGAGATAGACCCCCATAGTGAGAGAGTTAGTCAAAACTCTATCAGATGTATCGTTATTCTATGTTTTCTTATGTTTTTGAGTTTGATGGTTACCTGCACCAGTTATGCATTGCATTTATGTTTTCCAATTTCTCATGTAAATAAGTTTTCTAATGCTACAGTAGAGCACACATTTAGTGATCTGCCTCCTCACGAGTTATCCTATCGTCTTGCTATGAGAAATAATACATTTATCAGAATGCTACACTATTCACACCAGACCAGCAATGCCACTAATTGTTGGGTGTGTGGTCGACTCCCCCCTTTCCAGACACCGAAGGGAGTTCTGCCACTCTTTCCTTATCCGTTTTCACATAATGGTTCGTGTGGAGCATGGTCCACGTTAACGTCATCCTCAACTGATATGTCCCTTCTGAATAGTACATGTTTTCCAGACAAGCAAGGTCTCACCCATAGAACAGGGTTAGATCTAGAAAATGAAGTATATGATTTAGGTAATTATTCTTCGAATTTTATGGTCCTGAATGTTCAGTCTGATACCACTCCAGATTTACCTGCTATTTCAGTACTACCAGTCAAAGGCGAATTATGTGTCCGAAAGAATGGTTCCGCACATGTAGGACATAGTGATTGTACTACTATTGTCAAGTATACTGACAGTGGGAAATCTATTTTCAAAGCCTCACGTCATTCTTATTTTGTTTGTGGTCAGACCGCATATGTTCGTCTGCCCTTCGATTGGGATGGAACCTGTTACATTGCCTTCCTACTGCCACCAGTTTTTCTAGCCCCATCCGATTATCATAGAAACACACATCTAGTACACATTAGACATAGAAGGGAGATCGAGTCCCCGATTGTCGATCAAACTGAAACTGCTCTAGAACAGTATACCGACTTCAATAAAGGACTCTTCTTCTTTATAGGACCCGTCCAGAATAGTAAGCTAATTCGTAGGTTAACCAGAACCCTTGAAGCAGTAGTGAATGAAACTACTTCTGCTCTAGGTAACTTAACCGAAGAGCAATCTGCTATGAGATTTGTTGTGCTCCAAAATCGTCTCGTTCTTGACGTCATACTGGCCGATAGAGGAGGAGCATGTAGAGTCATCGGATCTAGTTGCTGCATTTTCATTCCTAATAACGCGCCGTCTGTTTATTCAGCTATAACCAGACTTCATAAAATTGCCCATCAGTTACACCAGAATCCAGGCACCTGGACATGGTCCGGTTGGCTCTGGAGTATAATTTCTGCCTGGGGATGGAAAGTATTGTCATTCCTAGGTATAGCAGTAATGATCATTTTCAGTTGCTGCCTCTGTTTACAATGTGGCCCTGCGATTTGCGGCATTTGTGCTACATCCTGTATTCCAAGTCCTAGTCCTAAACCCCGTTCCAAGCCAATTCGAGACGAGCAAATGATACTGTATGAAATGATAGATGGTATCATGAATATTGATGTTTCCTGATGGAAACGTAGTGACAAGGAGGGAATGTGGAAAAGTAAATTTTGCCATGTTCTGTGTCCCTACGTGTTCCCCACCCTATGTTATATGTGCATGATTAATATGCATATGTATTCCCTTATGATCGATTAAAGACGCAATTCTAGTTGTGTCCAACTCTAGTATGTCAGTTTCCAGTTCTCGTGAAAGCTACGAGTATTAGGCCTATGTAAACTTATGTTGCCACGTTTCACAGTGTGCACGTTAATTCAGAATAAAGTCCCCGTTTCTAGGCCTCAAAAGGGCCCGGACATCAGATTCAGCTCCTGTCTCCTGAAACCTCTCCGAGGAGCGATACAGCCCCCACCTGCATCCCTGACCCTTCACTTACTTCCTGCCTCACAGTGCCCGGCTCGGCCTGGTTCTGCCTGCCAGTCTGACAAGAGTATGTTATGATTCTAGTTATCAGTCCAGCCCTCCTTCTCTGCATTCCTATGCTACTGAATCGCATCAATAGTTTCAGTCATAGTCTAGCCTTTATGTCTCCATGTAAGAGAAATACTGTATTAATGGTCATCGAATATTCCTCAACACGCACTACATGTAGAATAATGCATGCACCAGTCTTAGAGTCTGTTAGCCTTTGCCCTGATAACTTTCGGATTCTATCAACATGTTCTCTAAACATCAGATACTAGATAGTGTTTAGGTACATGTCGCTCTGACACTCCAGACTTTAGTCTCCTCTTCTAGTGCAGAAGTCATAGCCCCCAGTTCTCCCTAGTAACACGTCATTGCCAGCATGCGCGCACCACTAGGTCAGAGGTCCCGGCTCCTTAGGTAGCCCCCTCCATGTTTCCGCCCCATTTATGACATATTCTGTTACGTTTACATCACATGTCTATGTATACGCCCTGTACACGCCTCTTGTTACACCTACTTCACTCTTATCTTTCGCGACTGCTACGAACTCCGCCCACTGCTACGCCTACTGTATTAACTGCAATGCAATTGTTTTAGTATATATATGTTATGCGCTGTTATTAAAGGGAGCCTTTTAGCTTTTTGTCCAGATCCTGCCCCCGGCAGCTGCCATCCCATTCCCGTACAGGCTGTCCTGTTCCTGTCCTTTATGCCTGATTAAAGCCTGTAAAACTCCAGCTACCTCGAATCTTGACTCTTATTTATTGAGCTACCTGTTTATATCGTATCCAGTCAAAAATAGTACCGGTAATTAATTATTTATTTACCACAGCAGTGATGGCTTACAGTGATCTCTAGCAGTGATTGGTAGCAGTGGCATCTTGTAGTGATCTCTAGCAGTGATTGGTAGCAGTGATGACTTACAGTGAACTTTAGCAGTGATTGGTAGCCATGACATCCTGCAGTGATCTCTAGCAGTGATTGGTAGCAGTGATGGCTTACAGTGAACTCTAGCAGTGATTGGTAGCAGTGACATCTTGCAGTGATCTCTAGCAGTGATTGGTAGCAGTGGTGGCTTACAGTGAACTCTAGCAGTGATTGGCAGCAGTGACATCTTGCAGTGATCTCTAGCAGTGATTGGTAGCAGTGATGGCTTACAGTGAACTCTAGCAGTGATTAGTAGCAGTGACATCTTGCTGTGATCTCTAGCAGTGATTGGTAGCAGTGATGGCTTACAGTGAACTCTAGCAGTGATTGGAAGCAGTGACACCTTGCAGTGATCTCTAGCAGTGATTGGTAGCAGTGGCATCTTGCAGTGATTTCTAGCAGTGATTGGTAGCCATGACATCTTGCAGTGATCTCTAGCAGTGATTGGTAGCAGTGATGGCTTACAGTGAACTCTAGCAGTGATTGGTAGCAGTGTCCTCTTGCAGTGATCTCTAGCAGTGATTGGTAGCAGTGCCATCTTGCAGTGATCTCTAGCAGTGATTGGTAGCAGTGACATCTTGCAGTGATCTCTAGCAGTGATTGGTAGCAGCGATGGCTTACAGTGAACTCTAGCAGTGATTGGTAGCAGTGACATCTTGCAGTGATCTCTATTAATGATTGATAGCAGTGATGGCTTACAGTGAACTCTAGCAGTGATTGGAAGCAGTGACACCTTGCAGTGATCTCTAGCAGTGATTGGAAGCAGTGCCATCTTGCAGTGATCTCTAGTGGTGATTGGTAGCAGTGATGACTTACAGTGAACTCTAGCAGTGATTGGTAGCAGTGCCATCTTGCAGTGATCTCTAGCAGTGATTGGAAGCAGTGACATCTTGCAGTGATCTCTAGCAGTGTTTGGTAGCAGTGATGGCTTACAGTGAACTCCAGCAGTGAATGGTAGCAGTGACATCTTACATTGAACTCTAGCAGTGATTGGTAGCCGTGACATCTTGCAGTGATCTCTAGCAGTGATTGGTAGCAGTGATGGCTTACAGTGAACTCCAGCAGTGATTGGTAGCAGTGACATCTTGCAGTGATCTCTAGCAGTGATTGGTAGCAGTGATGGCTTACAGTGAACTCTAGCAGTGATTGGTAGCAGTGTCATCTTGCAGTGATCTCTAGATGATTGGTAGCAGTGATGGCTTACAGTGAACACTAGCAGTGATTGGTAGCAGTGATATCTTGCAGTGATCTCTAGCAGTAATTCGCTGTTGTGATCTCTAGTGGTGAACTCTAGCAGTGATTGGTAACAATGATATCTAGCAGTTACCTGTAGCAGTGATCTCTAGCAGTGATTGGTAGCACTGATGGCTTGAAGTGATCTCTTGCAATGATTAATTGCAGTGAACTGTATCAGTGACCACTAACAATGATTGATAGCCGTGATTGGTAGCAGTGATCTCAAACCGTGAATGGTAGCAATGATCGCTTGTAATGATCTCTAACAACAATCTACAGCAGTGAGTTCTAGCAGTGATTTCTAGTAGTACTTAGTAGCAGTGACAACTTGCAGTGTTCTCTAGCAGTGATTGATAGCAGGGATCTCTAGTAGTGATTAGTAGCAGTGAGGGTATGCAGTGTTCACTAGCAGTGATTGGTAGCGGTGATAACTTGCAGGGTTCTCCATCAGTAATTGGTATTATTGATGGCTTGCAGGGATCTTTATCTGTGATTGGTAGCTTTGATGGCTTGCAGTGATCTATAGCAGTGATTGGTAGCTTTGATGACTGTGCAGTGATCTAGAGCAGTGATTGGTAGTAGTGGTGGCTTGCAGTGATCTATAGCAGTGATTGGTAGTAGTGATGACTTGCAGTGATCTCTCACTGTGACTGGTAGCAGTGAAGGCTTGCTGTGATCCCTAGCATTGATTGGTTGCAGTGATCTCTATCAGTGATTGGTAGCATTGATGGCTTACAGTGATTGGTAGCATTGATGGCTTACAGTGATTGGTAGCATTGATGGCTTACAGTGATCTCTAGCAGTGATTGATAGCAGTGATCTCTAGCAGTGATTGGTAGCAGTGATCTCTAGCAGTGATTGATAGCAGTGATCTCTATCAGTGATTGGTAGGAGTGATTTCTAGGAGTGATTGGTAGCAGTGATCTCTAGCAGTGATTGGTAGCAGTGATCTCTAGCAGTGATTGGTAGCAGTGATGGCTTACAGTGAACTCTAGCAGTGATTGGTAGCAGTGACATCTTGCAGTGATCTCTATTAATGATTGATAGCAGTGATGGCTTACAGTGAACTCTAGCAGTGATTGGAAGCAGTGACACCTTGCAGTGATCTCTAGCAGTGATTGGAAGCAGTGCCATCTTGCAGTGATCTCTAGTGGTGATTGGTAGCAGTGATGACTTACAGTGAACTCTAGCAGTGATTGGTAGCAGTGCCATCTTGCAGTGATCTCTAGCAGTGATTGGAAGCAGTGACATCTTGCAGTGATCTCTAGCAGTGTTTGGTAGCAGTGATGGCTTACAGTGAACTCCAGCAGTGAATGGTAGCAGTGACATCTTACATTGAACTCTAGCAGTGATTGGTAGCCGTGACATCTTGCAGTGATCTCTAGCAGTGATTGGTAGCAGTGATGGCTTACAGTGAACTCCAGCAGTGATTGGTAGCAGTGACATCTTGCAGTGATCTCTAGCAGTGATTGGTAGCAGTGATGGCTTACAGTGAACTCTAGCAGTGATTGGTAGCAGTGTCATCTTGCAGTGATCTCTAGATGATTGGTAGCAGTGATGGCTTACAGTGAACACTAGCAGTGATTGGTAGCAGTGATATCTTGCAGTGATCTCTAGCAGTAATTCGCTGTTGTGATCTCTAGTGGTGAACTCTAGCAGTGATTGGTAACAATGATATCTAGCAGTTACCTGTAGCAGTGATCTCTAGCAGTGATTGGTAGCACTGATGGCTTGAAGTGATCTCTTGCAATGATTAATTGCAGTGAACTGTATCAGTGACCACTAACAATGATTGATAGCCGTGATTGGTAGCAGTGATCTCAAACCGTGAATGGTAGCAATGATCGCTTGTAATGATCTCTAACAACAATCTACAGCAGTGAGTTCTAGCAGTGATTTCTAGTAGTACTTAGTAGCAGTGACAACTTGCAGTGTTCTCTAGCAGTGATTGATAGCAGGGATCTCTAGTAGTGATTAGTAGCAGTGAGGGTATGCAGTGTTCACTAGCAGTGATTGGTAGCGGTGATAACTTGCAGGGTTCTCCATCAGTAATTGGTATTATTGATGGCTTGCAGGGATCTTTATCTGTGATTGGTAGCTTTGATGGCTTGCAGTGATCTATAGCAGTGATTGGTAGCTTTGATGACTGTGCAGTGATCTAGAGCAGTGATTGGTAGTAGTGGTGGCTTGCAGTGATCTATAGCAGTGATTGGTAGTAGTGATGACTTGCAGTGATCTCTCACTGTGACTGGTAGCAGTGAAGGCTTGCTGTGATCCCTAGCATTGATTGGTTGCAGTGATCTCTATCAGTGATTGGTAGCATTGATGGCTTACAGTGATTGGTAGCATTGATGGCTTACAGTGATTGGTAGCATTGATGGCTTACAGTGATCTCTAGCAGTGATTGATAGCAGTGATCTCTAGCAGTGATTGGTAGCAGTGATCTCTAGCAGTGATTGATAGCAGTGATCTCTATCAGTGATTGGTAGGAGTGATTTCTAGGAGTGATTGGTAGCAGTGATCTCTAGCAGTGATTGGTAGCAGTGATCTCTAGCAGTGATTGGTATCAGTGATATCTAGCAGTGAGTGATAGAAGTGATCCACAGCAGTGATTCGTAGCATTGATCTCTAGCAGTGATTGGTAGCAGTGATCTCTAGCAGTGATTGGTAGCAGTGATCTCCAGCAGTGATTGGTAGCAGTGATCTTTAGCAGTGATTGGTAGCAGTGATCTCTAGCAGTGATTGATAGCAGTGATTTCTAGCAGTGATTTCTAGCAGTGATTGGTAGCAGTGAACTCTAGCAGTAAATGGTAGCATTGATGGCTTGCAGTTATCTCTAGCAGTGATTAGTTGCAGTGATCTATAGCAGTGATTGGTAGTAGTGATCTCTAGCAGTGATTGGTAGCAGTGATCTCTAGCAGTGATTGATAGCAGTGATTTCTAGCACTGATTGGTAGTAGTGATTTCTAGCAGTGATTGGTTGCAGTGATCTCTATCAGTGATTGGTAGCATTGATGACTTACAGTGATTGGTAGCATTGATGGCTTACAGTGATTGGTAGCATTGATGGCTTACAGTGATCTCTAGCAGTGATTGATAGCAGTGATTTCTAGCAGTGATTGGTAGTAGTGATCTCTAGCAGTGATTGGTAGAAGTAATGACTTGCAGTGATCTTTAGCAGTGATTAGTTGCAATGAACTCTAGCAGTGATTGGTAGCATTGATGGCTTGCAGTTATCTCTAGCAGTGATTAGTTGCAGTGATCTATAGCAGTGATTGGTAGTAGTGATCTCTAGCAGTGATTGATAGCAGTGATTTCTAGCAGTGATTGGTAGCAGTGATCTCTAGCAGTGATAGGTAGCAGTGATCTCTAGCAGTGATTGATAGCAGTGATTAGTAGTAGTGATCTCTAGCAGTGATTGGTAGAAGTAATGACTTGCAGTGATCTCTAGCAGTGATTAGTTGCAATGAACTCTAGCAGTGATTGGTAGCATTTATGGCTTGCAGTTATCTCTAGCAGTGATTAGTTGCAGTGATCTATAGCAGTGATTGGTAGTAGTGATGGCTTGCAGTGATCTCGAACTGTGACTGGTAGTAGTGATGGCTTACAGTGATCCCTAGCATTGATTGGTAGCCGTTATCTCTAGCAGTAATTAGTTGCAGTGATCTCTAACAGTGATTGGTAGTAGTGATGGCATTATTTTCCATACTGCCAAGATGGCTGCCATGGCAATGCCATCTTGGAAGTATAGAACTAAAATTACAAGATGGCCGGATGTTGACATTGACTGTGCCATTTCTAGACAATGAAGTCTCCATTTTGCAAGTGTTTTGGCAAAGCCAAGAGTGGTGAAGAGCAGCAGGTGACGGAAGAGAGGCAGGGAAGGGGAGGGAGTGTGAGTGAGTGCGCAAGACACAAAGCCAAAGCAGTCTTCAGTGTTGGGGCAGCGGGTGGGCCTGAGCAATGGATACCAGGCCAGTTGAGGGTTATGCGGATGGAGAAGAAGTTGATGGGCTGAGAGAGTGATGAGGGATGCAGAAGGAGAGAACACCAGCATGCGAGGAATATACTCATGTCTGAGAAAGGACTGCTCAAGATAGAAAGAGAAAGGAGGATGAAGGGGGATAGAGTACGACCAAGCAAGGTGAGAAAGAGAGAAAGACAGAGCGCAAGAAAGAGAAGCGGTGTGCTCTCTCATGGAATGTCACATATACTTACAACAGCTCCTAGTATTAACTGTGGAAGGATACAGCAAACCAATCAAAGATAAAATGGGGTAAAGTCTAAATGATCCAAGGCAAGAACAAGCACAGGAATAGGGTGAAAAACCACCAGATGAAGAGCAAGGAATTGAGAAAGACCAGAAAGCATCCAATACAAGGACACACCTACAGAAAACCTGCAGCAGGACATTGTTGCCCTACTTTGCTAGTTAAGAGCCCATCCCAATCTTTCGCGGTAGGAAAAACTGTGTTATGACGATGGACTTTGGAACGCCACTAATGGATCCCCCTTGCAGTCAGCTAGGACTGTAGGTTGTTGGGGTCGCAGTGAAGGCTGTGAGGCAGCTGGGTCTGGCTGTCTACAGCATGGGGTGAGATTTATTCTGCTCATGGAACAGATTGTTAAAACTCTAACGAGAAGTTGTAGCAAGTCGTGACTTTCTGCTGGTTGGCTCCGGGAACCATCAATGCTGGTTTAATCTTTGCTGTATGAGGGGGGTGAGTGAAAACTGACTCTGGTGTTAGGGTGTTTAGGAAGAGCATTGTTTGTGAGGTCAAGGAGGAAGATGCTTTTTCAAGGACAGATGCAGCAAGTTTCAAGGTGTTTACTGCAGTGGTGATGTCCATGTCTAAGGTGGTGTCATTGAGTTGGTGTAAGGGGTGTCTGTAAGAGCTCTGGTGCTGGAGAGGTCTTCAGGAGATTGGGGAGGACCTGCTGGAAGCATGGGTGATCTATAGTTTGTGTCTCAGATCTAATGGCGTCTCCAACTTTAAAGCCAAGGTTTGAAGACCTTTGGTGTTGTCGCTGGTGCATGGAGGTCCAATGCTGGAGACCGACAAACCCCACCAGCTTTATACCTTCTTATAATCTGCTTATCATACACCGGACCATGAGGTCTCTGGCACAGGGTAGGAGTCTGTTGTTACTTTACCTGGCACAGGTTCCCGGCACTTCTTCCCACAGTCCTCACAGCACTTCTGTGTTCCTGGGCAGTCTGTGTCGTTTCCACACTGGTGTGTCTCATTATACCCACACGCCTCCTTGGGTACCGGGCAAAAGCTGGGTTTTTCTGCAACAAAGCATGGTTCCTGGTTAGAGAAGGCTCGGGCTTACTCTTTCCTTTTACCTCCACTCTGATGGCGCGTGTCTAGTTTACCATCTCTGTACGCTCCCAAAAAACATAACTTTTCACCTAAACGCCCTTCACAATCAGGGCGTTAACATCTACTGAGAGGACTCACTTCATCTGATCTGCAACAGATTGAAGTGGGCTGTTCATCTACAGGTTCTTGTGTCTATGAATTGAGGCCCATGAGCTTTTTGTCTTTAATGCATTTTAAATTACAGTAAACACACAAAGAAATTAAAACTATTCCCACAGATAAATAGGTTTACCTCAAAACTCCCCTCATTTTATGCATCAGACAATTACAGACTCCCACAGCATTCATCATGCATTGAAATAAAGCTCTGTGTAACTGAACAAGGCCCAGTGTATCCAAAGACAGAGCATCGGTACACACATTGATATTACTACTGCTGGACAAGGCTCAGAGTGGAAGAGCATGCACACAGCCTGCTCCAGGGAGACTGCATGTCATGTCAGACCCCCCCTCCCCCCCTCCCCCCCTCCCCCGCCCCTCATGGATGGAGACCGTCAGAGGTCCTTCTCCCGAAGGTGCCTTCCACCCTGTACTTTGCCCCCTCTGGAGTGTGCCTCCCCCTGGGTATATGTTACAATATGGAAAGGTTGGGAAGGGGTCACAGGTCTCCTGGGAGTTTGTGTGGCGCTGAGCTGAGCTGAGCTGTAGAACAGGTGCAGACAGTGAGAGGCTTAGCAGTGATATGTGTGTTCATGTGAGTGAATTGGTTTTTTGGGGGGAGGAGTTAGAGAAAGCGGTCCAGCCTCATGGACCAGCCCTCCATTTAGGGTCTACAGTTACTGGCTCCTTTTACCATCACATCTGGTGAAGAATTTTTATTTATTTATTTAATGCGATTTTCTATAGCGCGAACTTTACCCGAAGGTGTCAGAGCGCTTTACATAAGAACGAGTTGAAAAACATAAGGGCTTAGAATTACATGCGTTCCATAAAAGATACACACAGAAGGGATACGAATGGATATACTCTAAGAGTCACATAGGAATGGTAGAGAGTACAAAGGTCTACTGCATATACTAGTGATTAGAGTTTTCTCTATATACATAGGGAAGGGATACGAATGGATATACTCTAAGAGTCACAGAGGAATGGTAGAGAGTACAAAGGTCTACTGCATATACTAGTGATTAGAGTTATCTCTATGTACAAAGGGAAGGGATACGGATGGATATACTCTAAGAGTCACATAGGAATGGTAGAGAGTACAAAGGTCTACTGCATATACTAGTGATTAGAGTTATCTCTATATACATAGGGAAGGGATACGGATGGATATACTCTAAGAGTCACAGAGGAATGGTAGAGAGTACAAAGGTCTACTGCATATACTAGTGATTAGAGTTATCTCTATGTACAAAGGGAAGGGATACGGATGGATATACTCTAAGAGTCACATAGGAATGGTAGAGAGTACAAAGGTCTACTGCATATACTAGTGATTAGAGTTATCTCTATATACATAGGGAAGGGATACGGATGGATATACTCTAAGAGTCACAGAGGAATGGTAGAGAGTACAAAGGTCTACTGCATATACTAGTGATTAGAGTTATCTCTGTATACATAGGGAAGGGATACGAATGGATATACTCTAAGAGTCACATAGGAATGGTAGAGAGTACAAAGGTCTACGCATATACTAGTGATTAGAGTTATCTCTATATACATAGGGAAGGGATACGGATGGATATACTCTAAGGGTCACATAGGAATGGTAGAGATCACAGCGGTCTACTGCATATACTAGTGATTAGAGTTATCTCAGTATACATAGGGAAGGGATACGGATGGATATACTCTAAGAGTCACATAGGAATGGTAGAGAATACAAAGGTCTACTGCATATACTAGTGATTAGAGTTATCTCTATATACATATGGAAGGGATACGAATGGATATACTCTAAGAGTCACATAGGAATGGTAGAGAGTTCAAAGGTCTACTACATACACTAGTGATTAGAGTTATCTCTATATACATCGGGAAGGGATACGAATGGATATACTCTAAGAGTCACATAGGAATGGTAGAGAGCACAGCGGTCTACTGCATATACTAGTGATTAGAGTTATCTCAGTATACATAGGCAAGGGATACGGATGGATATACTCTAAGAGTCACATAGGAATGGTAGAGAATACAAAGGTCTACTGCATATACTAGTGATTAGAGTTATCTCTATATACATAGGGAAGGGATACGAATGGATATACTCTAAGAGTCACATAGGAATGGTAGAGAGTACAAAGGTCTACTGCATATACTAGTGATTAGAGTTATATCTATATACATAGGGAAGGGATATGAATGGATATACTCTAAGAGTCACCTAGGAATGGCAGAGAGTACAAAGGTCTACTGCATATACTAGTGATTAGAGTTATCTCTATGTACAAAGGGAAGGGATACAAATGGATATACTCTAAGAGTCACATAGGAATGGTAGAGAGTACAAAGGTCTACTGCATATACTAGTGATTAGAGTTATCTCTATATACATAGGGAAGGGATACGAATGGATATACTCTAAGAGTCACATAGGAATGGTAGAGAGTACAAAGGTCTACTGCATATACTAGTGATTAGAGTTATCTCTATGTACAAAGGGAAGGGATACGGATGGATATACTCTAAGAGTCACCTAGGAATGGCAGAGAGTACAAAGGTCTACTGCATATACTAGTGATTAGAGTTATCTCTCTATACATAGGGAAGGGATACGAAAGGATATACTCTAAGAGTCACATAGGAATAGTAGAGAGCACATTGAGTAACAATACAGAATTAGTAGAGAGCCCTGTAGGTCATCGTTTGACAAGTCTCCAGGCCTTTGTTCCTTCCTGAGCAGACTCCTGCAACAAACTGGATTCAAACTCCCCTGAATGTCCTCATCACAACTTACAACTGACGCGGAGTCTGGCAGCTGGCACAAAGCTAGGTGTAGATAGAGGTACTGGGGTGTCTCCAACGGAGGGGCGCCCGTCCACAAGTCGCTGTTATTGATTACGCCTCATATATGTACACCAGAAGTCCTGTGTATTCATGTGATGTGACTACTTAAGAGAAGTGCACTTAAGCCACTTGAAAGTGCATTCACCACGTCAAATACCACGTAAATATGCGAGAACTCTCATGTTGTCTGCAGTGATAAGAAATTGCAATTTATATATATATTTCACATGCATGTGTTTGTGATTGTTTGTATGCATTCATGGAAATATATTTTGAATCAGTGTATAATGGAAAATGTGTTGATTAGAACTGCTTTTTTATTTGCAATGTGATTGTTTATGTACTTGTCTTCATGAAGTGATAAGGTGCATGGAAAACTTAGCCTTGCTAACTTGACTAAAGGCCTGGAGCTCTTGGATTTCGCAAGGTTGAACCTTCAGAGTGAATGTTTTGCTTTGGGGAGTGTTTTTCTGCACTGAAGATGCCGGGTTCGATGACCCAATGGATGGAGAAGGTCTCTTTGTGCGAAGAATATAAGGAAGCATAGAGGGAGTCGAGGGCAAATACAATTAACAGTCGGAAAGGAGGATTGTTGTCCGAGCAGAGAATGTGTGGATCAAAGAAAAATTATTCTTTGAAGGTAGTCGTTAATTTGGCTTTCAATGCTGATTTGCAAGGGTCCTTTGTGACTATAACTGGGTGTTGTTTTTTGGCTTTGCAGCACAGATTCCCTTAGACTAGATCTCTTAGCACTACACTTACTGTGTGGCCTCAGGCTGTACAGTACTATGTTTAGAAAACTTCTACTTAAGTTCTCCTACGCTGTCACCATCCATGCTAAAGCTTCTAGTGCCGGATTCACAAAAGTAATCTGAGACAAAATCCTAACTTTATGGCTTTCGGTATTCACAAAAGGCGTTTAAGAATCGTAAAGTTAGGATTCATAACTTTAATACTCATAAATGCCTTTTGTGAATACCGAAAGTTGTAAATTTAGGATTTTGTCTCAGACCACTTTTGTGAATCGGACCCTATGGGTGAAACTGGGATCCAGTTAGAATTCTTTGGCACAGTTCAATTTAGGAATTAGAATCTTTCAATGCATCATATACGGGACGATCCGAACTTTCAAACTACGCATCCCGCTGTATTTCTATTGACATGCACAATGGCTACTGAGATTCTCATTGGCTGTTTCCTTTTGAGAATAATTTTTTTCTTTTGCAGATTTGGATTCCCTTTGATAATTCTGTATTGTTACTCAATGTCTCGGAGACTGATATATATTACACTGGCTTTAAATTTGCAATAAATCCATATTTAATCTGACTTATTGACTCTGAGCTTTACTGTGAGACCACATAGGTTTCACTGTAATGGTGAATTTGAATTGAACTTAACCCTTTGTCACTCAAGCACCCTAACAAGATCAGTCCAAGGAGGGGTGAGAAAGGACCATATACTCCTCCGCTGTAGAACCGCGGTTGTCACCAACAATAATCTGCCTTTATTGATGCAAGAGTGAGGCCAGGGCTGTGTCATAGAGAGCTGTGCTCATTAAGCAGAGTGTTGAGCCCAGGAGGCCCATTCATTTGTTCTGTCCTCTGTTATGTTATGTTAAATTTGACTTGTAGAGCGCACGTACGCCCGTAGGCTTCATGGCGCTATAGGAAGTTTTCAGAAACACAACACACCAACAGGAGGACAGCCTGGAACATCTAAGGATAGGCTTCCCTAAAGAGCCGGGTCTTAAAGGCTTGTCTAAAGGCCAAAATATCCTCGTGTGACCTTAAAGAAGCTGGCAGGGAATTCCAGAGGGAGGCAGCAAGAAAGTGAAAAGAGCTGCCGCCCTGACGTTGTTTCCTAACAACAGGCACCGTAAGCAGGCTTTTGTGACTGGAACGAAGGTTGCGAGAGCGGACATATCTGGCAAGCAAGTTGATGATAAATTTGGGGCCCTTGCCTTGTAGTGCCCTGAAGATAATGCAGCCGGTTTTAAAAGCCGCCCTCTGAGCTATCGGCAGCCAATGCAGATCTGCCAGGCCTGGCCTGATGGACTGCCATTTAGGAAGCCCACAGATCAGCCTGGCCGCCTGATTTTGAACTAGCTGCAGCCTCTTGAGCTGCCCGGCTGGAAGACCCAAATATAAACTATTTGAGTAGTCCAGCCTAGACAGCACAAGGGCGATGGTCACCTGTATCAGGGCAGAATGGGTTAGGAGATGGGCAATCTTTCTAATCTTGCGCAGCTGAAAGAAGCATGCGGAGACTACTGTCCCTACCTGACTTTTCAAGGAGAGGTCTTCACTAAAGGTGACTCCAAGGCTCTTGACCGTGCGGGATTTGGAAGGGGGATTCCCCATCTCCGGAGGCCAAAATTGAGGTCCCCAGCTGAGTTCACTCTTCCCAGGCAAGATCAGTTCAGTCTTGCCTGGGTTGAGTTTTAGGTGGTTAAGGCCCATCCACCTCTGGATGTGAGCCATGACCTCCCTAAACTCAGTAACAGCGTCAGGCGAGCCTAGGGGGAGAATCAATTGCAGATCATCTGCGTAGTTAAAGATCCACACTTTGAATTTCCTCAAGGAGTACAAGAGGGGACGCAGGTATAAATTAAATAAAAGGGGGGACAGGGAAGAGCCCTGAGGGACACCGCAGTCGTTCTTAATTCTAGGGGCTGTGAAGGTGCCCAGTCTCACAGCTTGAGTCCGGTCAGACAAAAATGATTCCACCCAGCTCAGGGCAGCACCTCTGAGGCCTGCCTGCCCGACACGGCCGACCAAAATGGTGTGGTCGACCGTGTCGAATGCAGCAGACAGGTTAAGGAGTACCAGTGCCTGGTGGACGTTCCTGTCTGCATTACACCGAAGTGTGTTCTGGACTGCCAGGGTTACCGTCTCGGTCGAATGGCCTGGACGGAACCCAGCTTGATTGGGCTCCAGAAACCCAGTGGTTTCCACAAAGTTGGAAAGACAATTGGAGACGTGAGCCTCCAATATCTTGGATAAAAACGGCAACAGGGATATGGGACGGTAATTTGATGAGTCCCGGGGGTCCAGACCTGTTTTTTTTATCAGAGGGATTAACAGGGCGTGTTTGAAACCAGTAGGTACCCTGCCCTGGGCCAATGATTTGTTTAGTAGGGGTAGGATACCCTGAGGGATAGTCTGACCGATTTCAGAGAAGATGTGGGGGGGGGGCAGATGTCGTTTGGAGATCCGGACTTAACCCTCGCCAAAAGTGAAGAAAAAGTTTTACCATCGATGGCCGGGAAGGCATCTAGTACAGAGGGATTATAAAAGGCGTCATCCAAAGGAAGTGACGTTGGGGAGCTAGCAATGCTCGACTTAATAATGACAATTTTTTCTCTGAAAAAGTTATTCAGGGAGTCACATAGCTTCTGCGTGGGAGCTATTGAGGGGGCTGTCCTGTCGTTGTCACAGAGTTCATTGACTATATTAAAAATGTCTTTGGACTTATTAGATGAAGATAACATTTTTGTGGAAAAGTAGTTGAGTTTGTGTTGGCTTAAAAATTTTTGATATTTTTTCCTAGTGGCGCAGAAAATGTCCCTATCCTGTGGGGAATAAGTGGCTCTCCACTGTCTTTCTTTCTGTCGTACCCCTAATTTAAGTGCTCTAAGTTCCTGGGTGAACCATTTGTGGGCATCATTACCTCTAATATTAGACAAGTATACAGAGGGGGCGAACAGATCTGCTGCGTGGAGGAGCCAGGAGGACAGTGCCCTCTCGTCAACCTCCAGGTCTTCGCCTGATAGGGGAAGGGTGTTGTTCAACATGTCCATGAACCCAGAGCGGTCCATGGATTTCCATTTACGGAACTCTTTTCCCATGGAAGGTTTGGCCTTAGGCTGCCCTTGAATTGCTAGCGGGAACTGGATGAAATAATGGTCTGACCAAATACAAGGACTTATAATGGGAGAGAAAGGTGGTAGATTATGTGTCCAAATTTGGTCCAAGCTGTGGCCCTTCTGGTGAGTGGGTAAGTGGATGTGTTGGACCAAGTTTAGATCTGTAAGCAGATCCCTCAGTTCTCCAGCTTGAATGTCTGTGTCTGTTCTGTCGAACCAATAATTTAAATCCCCCACTAGGACAGTTTTAGAGTACTTTATTACGTGAGAGGCCAGTTGTTCTGCCAAGAGTACTGGATAATTAGCCATGTATTGGGGAGGGCGGTATAGCAGAATTAGAGTAAGAGCCCCACTCACTGAGTCTAATGTGATGACCAAGTTTTCGGTGTTAGGGAGAGTGAGAGAAGGTAATTCCCGAAAATGAAAGGATTTCAAAATGATTGCTGCTACCCCACCTCCGGCCTTCCCTTGTGCACGGTTGGCAGTCAGAATATAGTAGTCTGAGGGAAGTGATGCAAGAATGTCCGGCAGGGAATGAAGATTGGTCCACGTTTCGGTCAACAGCAGAAGATCTGGTTTTTCCTCCATCAGGAAAAGAAAGATGTTGACCTGGTTCTTTATTAGGGACCTTGTGTTGAGGTAGTAGCATCGCAGGTTATGTATTAATGAAGGAGCCGATCGAGGTTCAGTCGTCAATGATGGAATAGACTGAATATCATCGGCCGGTAGGGGAAGGCGGGAGAGCCCAAGTCTTTGGATACGTGAGCAGATGTGCAAGGGGAGTGTAGGGAGGGCTATTCCAGAGGGGAAGCTAGGTTGCAATGATAGTAACTCAGAAGAGGAATACCTCAGAAGATGGTCTGGGGGGGTGGGCCCGGGTCCCGGTCGGCCGCGGACGGGCGCAGACGGGCTTAACTCCGGCGCGCCTTCGTCGCGCCCGCTGCGCTCGTCCGCTGCGCTGACACATATGGACCGTTTAAGTAGGGGCGGGCCTCGGGGGGTGTGGCGGTGATGTCACTGGCCTCGCCTCCCACCTCACCCGAGCAACCCGGCCCAAGATGGCGGCCCCGGCCGCTGCGAGCCCGCTGAAGCGATCAGCGCTCAGCCGACCGCCGGTGCACTCAGGAGGAGTGATCAGGTAGGTGTCCTGAAGTCCGGGGGAGAGACTAGGATCACAAAATAGTTCCAGAATTTAAAAAGCGCTCCTCTGCGCTTGATGCGGCGAAGTGCTGATAAAATGATCCTGCAATGTCACTTTCCGTATTGTGAATGCTGCTGCTACTTCCTTAGCTACAGGCGGAGACCCCCTGCCACAGGGTCGTCAGCCTGCGAATGCCAAGGGTAGGTTCCAATCGGCACTCCTAAGTAGGGGCGGGCCTCGGGGGGTGTGGCGGTGATGTTACTGGCCTCGCCTCCCACCTCACCCGAGCAACCCGGCCCAAGATGGCGGCCCCGGCCGCTGCGAGCCCGCTGAAGCGATCAGCGCTCAGCCGACCGCCGGTGCACTCAGGAGGAGTGATCAGGTAGGTGTCCTGAAGTCCGGGGGAGAGACTAGGATCACAAAATAGTTCCAGAATTAAATGGTTTGTTTTAAGATATATCAATTTTTTAAAACATTTCCGGATATTTATTGGGAAATTTTTAATGCTATTTTTGTACAATGTATTATCTACTGGTTGAATATAGAAGAATTTTTGTATTGTACATAAAGTATTCCTTTTTCAATCTATTTGTGCATTTTTGTGGACCTCCGTCGGAGTTTCATATCAAAATAAAAAATAAAATATTGATATTGATACTGAGCGCCCTTTTCTGCGTATGCGCTGTCTAAAGTTGAAAAACAAACAAATGGGAAGATAGACCATAGACGTCTACTTGCAGGTTGGTTCCACTTCCAGTGTCTACATTTATCAAAGAAGAGGCAACACTTTCTTTGCATTATCAATGCTTCTGTCTTCAGACCAAAAACAAACATTAAAGATGTTTTAAAAGGGCTTTTACCCACTGGGAACTCCAAGAAGCATGCTCCATCAGTGAGTCCTCACCCAAATACATTCCACATCTGGGGACTCAACCTTGACCTTCGAAGGACCACTTCTAGAGCAAAGGGACTTAAGATTAAAGTAGCCCAGGGGACACCCCTATCAATGTTTTAATCAGAGGTCCTCTGGAAAGATGAAAAACAAATGCGATGCTCTATGGAGAGTTGATTGCTCCATCATCTGCGGGTCTGCATGTTTCGGCCATGTTGTATGGCCTTACCGGTCGTGTGGATTTCCTCAAGATCAGCCTTGGATCCCAGACTTGTGGTTGTATAATCTTCAGTGCATTCTAAGGTTGATGATGGAATTCACACATTCGTGCTCATGCCACACACAGAGATCAGTTGGAGGTATTTTCTCCTCTCATGACTGCTATAAATCCTCTGCCCCACCGGGTGATAGAGTCGGGAGGACTTTGTAGTCACACATTCCTCAAAGGTCTCGCCCTTGTAACACCTACTCGAGGACTCCACAATGCATTTATGACACCCGTGACCATGCATGACCCCTCCTCTTGAAGTTAGTTTATAACTGAGGCGCCCCCAGTAACCAGGAGAGACAAAGACGCAGCACCTTGTCGGCCATCTTGGTTTGGGTTTGGTTGGTATCATTAACAAGGCATTTTACTGATTGACATTTTTTTTTCCCTATAAGGTTGATTTACGGTAATATATTGCTGGAGCGAAGATAACACTAATAATTCTGGTGTGGACCCAAAATTCCCCTGTAATATCACCTGTCTCGGTCTCATCCTTCCAGTTTTTGAAATCCCACATTCAAGCTTCACACCTGTCGGTTTTCATTGTTTATTAAACACTCTGTTGAACCTCTCACATGGGCTGTATCTTTACCCAAAAGGTAGTGAAACCACAAAGGTGTGTCTGGGTGACAGATCCCAGTAACTGTGAGACCTGGAAAAAGTGCATTTTACAATTTTGAAAACCCAAATCCTCAGAAAATGAAAGTTAATCCCCCATTTGCCAGCAGATAGCCAGCACGCAGCAACTTGAATGATCTCAGACTCTTTGGAACCAGGTGGTCTTTATTGTGGCATTTTCTCAGGAGCCAAGCTTCACACTCTGATACATGTTCCTGTCATATTTGTGCTGCGTTACAATCCACTATGGAGATCATGACTAGAATTCATACCACCCGGCCCCAGGGGCCAGGGGCTTCCATGTCTGGACACACACACAGAAAAGATCTGCATGTTCACCTACACTCTGAGCAAGACCTGTTGCGTGATACACTTGACATTATCACCCTTACCTGTGACTGTCTCTGTGCATTGCAGTGTGCAGTTCCCCTGGCAGCAGCATCTTTGAGTTCCTGGGCACTGACTGTCATCATGGCACTCAGCGGTGACAGGGTACGCCAAAGGACACATCGAAGTGTTGAAGGTTGGGCAGGGCTGCCACTTCTCTGCAAGAAAGAAAAGTCAGAGGACATCAGTGGCATTCAGGTGCCTGCCAACTGGTCACTGGTATCAGCACATGCAGAGGAAGGGCATTGGCACGTTTGATTTAGAACCCACTCCCCCTGGTGGTGATTCCAGTTGACAAGTTACAAATGGTTTCCACCATTTCCAGTGTCCGAAACATGTTGTTATGATATGAATATTTGTAGAGTGCTCTATCACTCGGAAGACTATCCTGGCGCTGAAGCAGTGGAACTCCTGGCCTGGCCTAGGGTTAGGCTAGTGGAAGTCTATTCAAAAAGCTTCTTGAGGAATTGGAGAAGTGAAGAAGAGGCTTCAGAAGTTGCAAAGGAGAAAGCCCTACCCCTGGATCTGGATCAGCGTATGAGTGGGTTGTGTGCAATTAGTCCTGCTAAGCAGAGGTGTCTTTGGGTTTGTGGAATGTGGTGCAGTTGTTGAGGAAAACTGGGCCTATGTTGTGTAGGGCTATGAATATGTGTGTGAGGACCTTGAACTAAGGTCATTTGTTTACAGAAAGCCAGTGGAGCTCCCGAAGGTGTGGGTGGGAAGTTGAGTGTGATCCTGGCTGCTAAGTTCTGTATGGTTTTGAGACAACTGGTCATTTGTTTGATGATTCCGGGGTAGACAGTGTTTCCGTAGTGCTTGTGATGAGAACTTGAGTGATGGTTCTACGGGGGCTGGTATACGCCCATTTGATTTACCTCAGCATCTTCAGAGTGTGGAATCGGTCACTGTGAGTTGACTGTTGATAATAATGCCGAGGTTCTCTGTGTGGGAAGTCCGGGTGGTTGTAGGTATGAGTTCTGACGGCCACCAGATGGAATCCCAAGGTAAGGAGTTTCTTCTGAAAATAACTTCTGTCTTGTCGGTGTGCCGTTTGAGACAGTTGTTTTTCATCC
The DNA here is from genome assembly GCF_964261635.1 of Lissotriton helveticus. Taxonomy (NCBI): domain Eukaryota; kingdom Metazoa; phylum Chordata; class Amphibia; order Caudata; family Salamandridae; genus Lissotriton; species Lissotriton helveticus. The sequence continues at coordinate 2,094,582,961 of NC_136067.1, forward strand.
AGTTGACGACTTCTGTTATGTAGGCTGGGAACTGTTAGATGTTTGGTCCGAGAAGGAGAGTATCAGCTGTCCGCAATAGGCATAGGATGGAACATCAATTCCATGGGTGTGGATAATGCTGGCAGGCGGAACCATGTAGTTGTTGAAGAGGGTCGCGCTGAGTGAAGAGTCTTGTGGTACTCCACAGATGAGGTTGCGGGCGCCAAGCGTTAGGGGCTCGGATGACTGACTGGGTTCGACCTGTCAGGAAGGAGCATATCCAGTAGAGTGTGGGTCCTTGGATTTTGGTTTCATGCAGGTGTTGGATGGGGTAAGAGACTGTGTCGGAACATGAGGAAAGGTCCTGGAGGAAGAGATCTATAATGTCTCATCTGTTCATGATCATACAGAGGTCTGTTTCAGCAATGAGGGCTGTGTCTGTGCTTTGAGTAGGTTTAGAATGGGATTGAGTGGCATCAAGGTTATTGAATGTTGGTCATCTTCTTGAGGACTTTGGCCAAGTAGGGTAGCAGAGAGATGAGTCTATAGTTGGCTTGTGTCATCGGGTCATCGAGAGCTTCTTGAAGAGGGGGAGTCTGTGCCACGTTTTCAGGTGTCTGGGAAGGTGGCTGTTGTGATGGAGGTGCTCAGGATTGGTGGGAGCACTGAGCTGTTGGATTGCAATCAATTTACAAAGATCAGGTGGGGGTAAGCGTCAGATGAAGCCCCAGAGTAGGTGGACCAGATGGTGGAAGCTTTTTCTTCCTTGGTGATGGCGGATCGGTTGTCAGTGTGGTTTCTTTGTTTGAAATGAGCAGGGACATTGCAAAGTGTCTTGTTGGGGGTTGAAGTTGCCGTGCATGCTGAGTATCTTGTTACAGGTAAACTGGGTCAGCTTGGTGCTGAGGTTTTGCAAGAGGGTGGTGCTGGTGGAGCTGGCTGCTGGGAAGGTGAAATATTTCATGATGGTGAATGTCTCTTTGCTGCTGTTGGTGTTGGCATCAATGCCCTATGTGATCAAGGAGCATTTGGTGGCACAGATGGTGGTAGCGTCTGAGGGATGATTTAATGATGTTCTTCTCTGTCTTTTCCTGGCTTGTTCTCCATCTGCTCTCCAGCTGCTTGTCGTGGCTCTTTGTCATCCTGAGTTCCTCTGTGTACCAGCTGAATCTTGTGGTTTTGTTGGATTTAAGGGGTACCATGGTATTCTTGCAGGTGGGTGGTTATCTAGTCATTAAGGTTGGAGATGTAGTGGGGAGGCTGCTGCTGCTGTGTTCTGTATTCCAGGCTTCTTCTGAGACCTGGTTGAAGTCTTGGTAGGCGGGTCGGGGGTGGTAGTTCTGAGGCAATGCAGGATGGAAGTTTTGTGAATTTGTTGAAGGTGTGTTCGGTCTCGTTGATTGAGGTTGGCTTGTTGGTGGGGCTGGGAGGTGAAGCAGGAGGCTGGAAGCAAGACAGCGTGGAAAGGCAGTGGGTGTAAAGGTAAGGAGCACAAGGGAAGTCACCACGGGGGGGAAAAAAGTTGAAAAAAGACAATGAAAAGGGGGTTCATAAATTGAAATGAGTACAAAAAAATGCTGGACATAAAAATGAGAAAGGATGGATAAACAAGTGGGAAAGTGAAAAGAGCAAATGAGAGCTAAGACAAGAACTGAAGGAAACAAAAAAAACAAGAGTTAAAAGCAGGAAACGAAAGTGGGAAGAGTGAGTGGGCAGAGAGAAAGAGTGACGAGGAGACAAAAGACACAGCGAGATAGTAAACAACCTTGAGATTAGGGCACAAAAAGAACAGAGATGGTGGAAAAACCAGCCACCAGAAACAGAGCAAATACAGAGGCAATATGAAAGGGAGAAAGACAAGAAAAGAAACAGGGAAAGACAGAGGCAATATACAAGATAGACAGACAGGCACAGGAAGAAGGCACAGAACGAGACAATATACAAGACAGACAGACAATAACAGAGAGAGAGAAGAGAGAGTGGCAACGGAGAGCAGCCGGAGAGCAACACAGGGAGCCTCAAAGGTGCTGGTCAGGAACCAGAAGCAGGAAAGTCCTAAGAGAGGTCCAGGAGATTCCTCATTAATGTACATGAGTGCTTTAAAATGAAATGATCGCAAGCCTTCATCTGGATAAACACCCCCCTTCTTCCAGCGCACGTGCTGTACCATACCCCTAACACGCAGAGCAGCAGTTCCCAAGGTCCTTGGCATCTGTGCTGAGGGTGGCAGTAGTGGGTGGAGCACTATGTGGTGCAGGGGGTTCTGGCCTCTGGAATCCCCCATCAGACCCTTACCATGCACATTGGGTTCAACTGGCCGGCCAGTTACTCCTCTGCCCTGTGCACGAGGACCTACATGCTGGCTTCAGTCTGGCACTCCTCTGCCTTCTTGGTGCCTACTTGCCCTTCTCACCCTCCTTCCTCTGGGAGCCGCCGGATCCCTGGCTTGGACCTTTCACCAGGGGATGAAGGGGTGGTGACATGACGGTATTTCCTGTGAGTGCCTTGTGGCGACAGGCAGGGGAAGGGGAGGGAGTGGCTGTGGTGCTAGCCTGGAGGGACAGCACATGTTTCAATTTGAGTCAGGGGTGGACCAAATGCCTGGCTCTGGCTCAGCTCGGGGTACTCTGGGAACCTCAAGCTGTTAAAGATCCGAGCTTTCACAGGAAGTGATGTGGGCCAGTGGCAACAGATGCTGACCATGTATTATAGGGCGATACCAAAGGGGATGATGGACGGAGCGTTTGAGCAAATCAAACACTCACTCCCAGTCAACTGATCTGGGTTTAATCCATCACCATTCTTTAGTTCACTCAGCCATCCCAGTTCAGACATAGCTATATGCAAATCAGTCTGACCCTGTGCCTCATGGGAACAGTCCAGCCCGAATTGCCAAGCCATGTCTTCTCTGGACCGAAAACAAGCATCCTGGGACCGGTTTCGGGTTCATAACCCTCATCAGCCAGGCTATCTTGAATCCAGTGGCAAAGTGAGCAAGGGGCTCATGTCTGAGCATACCCTGCCACACTTAGGGCCAACAAAGCGATACAAAAGGGGATGATGGATGGAGCGTCTGAATCAATCAAACACTCACCCCCAGTCAACTGATCTGGGTTTAATCCATCATCATTCTTCTGCTCACTCCACCACCCCAGTTCAGACATGGCCATATGCAAATCAGGCTGACCCTGTGCCTCATGGGAACAGTTCAGCCCGTACTTTGCCACTCGATTCAAGATATCCTGCTATGGAAGTGGAGAGTGAAATATTGGAGAAGTGTTCAAGGCACCAAGTTCCTTCTTTGGAAATAGAAAAGTACTATGATGCGTATGAGGTCATATTTCATAAACGTTCTTTGCGCATTTCAATTAGTGAACCAACCCTGGGTTTGGTTAGGCTCCTTTCAGACTTGGAGAGGTGCAGAACTCTCTAGATGTCTCTGATTGTATGGCTCATGCTCTACATGACTCCTTACCTATAAAACTTCTACAGAGGTTCTGATGCTGACACCTTACTTGCTTCCTTGATTCAGTAGGGTTTTCCCTATCCTTACTTTAGTGTAGGGTTTAGTAGCTGTTGCAAATCTTTTGCATGTACGGGGAGAAGGATCAAAACCATTAGTAGTCATCAAATCATTTTCCTTATTTTTTGCATAACTGCCACAGAAATTCTTACATGCTCTATGCTGTTGAGGACCAGTATTGCACCCGCTTTGGTCTTCCTTTGATAATCCTGTATTTTTATAGTATGTCACTGAGATTGACTTATATTAGTCTGGCTTTAAGTTTGTAATAAACCTTTTACCTTCAAGTTACTGACGCAGACTTTTAATGTGTGGTCCTGATGATCACACTGTACCTTAAAACTTAGATTGTTGTAAACTCTTTTTCCTCTCAGGGTACTGAAAAGGTGTATTGACCAGAGTCGAATTAGAAGGAACGGCCCAGAGCATCCCACTCTCTTATGCCGTTGGGCACGGTTCTGGCTATATAAACTGGTAGGTAGCTAGTGGCTGAATTGAATAATGTGAAACTGGGATATGTGGGATCAAGCCTAGCTTCCCTTGTTGAGCAAATTATGTGCTCCTAACCAAATGCTTTATTTTACCCAGCATCCTTTTTGTTTGTCATTGTATATGAAAGTACCTTTAAATACTAGAGTTCAGAGTGTAGGCTGTACAAGAATCCTGCCTTGTTGTTGATTTATTAGCATATTCAGTTGTTCCATGTATTTTAGGAATCTCGGTCATCTATCCTGTGTACTGACCTGCCTCTTAGTTAACTGAACGCCTTCTCATCAGGGCGGAGGCTGAAATGCTTCTCAGATCTTTTTAATACTTCCACATTAAATACTTTCTAAATAATCTGATGTACTTAGGTAAAACATTGCTGTGAGTTAAACAAATGCACTTTCTTGAATTTTGAGGACAACATATCATACTCTAAGTGATGTTGAATGTATGCTTTACTTGTCAGATATTTCAGAGCTCAGCTCATGCATGAGTTAGAGACACAGCTGGCCCTTTGCCCGGCTCTTGCTCAGCCCTCCTTATTCATCTACTTTGAGGTCTGGTCTGAGATGCAATGCTTCGGATGTGCCTCGAAGTGCGAGGGAGCTTCATGGGATGCTTCAGATAGGGAAAATCTGCCCCTGCTCTGGTTCATGTGGCATCTAGTCACATGAGCCACGCATGTGAGATAGCACAGACCTCCCACCCTCACACATACCACCACAGCTATTACAACCCCTATGCTAGATGAGCCCAAAGAAAGGATGCCACACATCCAGTAGCCATAACAAAATGGCCACAGGCTGTGTGGTTGTCGTGTCCACAACCAGGTTTGCAGAACAACATGCCTACACAAAGAACTGGCATGCTTACTGACCTCAGGCCTCTCCACAGCTGGATAGAGACTCCTTTGCCAATCACAACTGCAAAATGTAGACATGTACAATGCCCCTGTTGGCTGACTGAAAATAGGAACAACAGTTCAAACAAGCAATGGCTGAGAGAGGCGAGCTCCAAACAAGCAATGCCTGAAGGGGGCGAGCTCCAAACAAGCAATGCCTGAAGGGGGCAGGATCCAAACAAGCAATGCCTGAAGGGGGCAGGATCCAAACAAGCAATGCCTGAAGGGGTGGGCTCCAAACAAGCAATGGCTGAAGGGGTGGGCTCCAAACAAGCAATGGCTGAAGGGGGCGAGCTCCAAACAAGCAATGGCTGAAAAGAGCAGAACTTGAACAAACAATGTCTGAAAGAAGCGGGCTCCAAACAAGCAATGGCTGAAAGGGGCGAGCTCCAAACAAGCAATGGCTGAAAGGGGCGCGCTCCAAACAAGCAATGGCTGAAAGAAGCGGGCTCCAAACAAGCAATGCCTGAAGGGGGCGAGCTCCAAACAAGCAATGGCGGAAAAGAACAGAACTCGAACAAACAATGTCTGAAAGAAGCGGGCTCCAAACAAGCAATGGCTAAAAGGGGCGCGTTCCAAACAAGCAATGGCTGAAAGGGGCAGAACTCGAACAAACAATGTCTGAAAGAAGCGGGCTCCAAACAAGCAATGGCTGAAAGGGGCGCGCTCCAAACAAGCAATGGCGGAAAAGAACAGAACTCGAACAAACAATGTCTGAAAGAAGCGGGCTCCAAACAAGCAATGGCTAAAAGGGGCGCGTTCCAAACAAGCAATGGCTGAAAGGGGCAGAACTCGAACAAACAATGTCTGAAAGAAGCGGGCTCCAAACAAGCAATGGCTGAAAAGAGCGGAACTCGAACAAACAATGTCTGAAAGACGCGGGCTCCAAACAAGCAATGGCTGAAAGGGGCACGCTCCAAACAAACAATGGCTGAAAGAAGCGGGCTCCAAACAAGCAATGGCTGAAAGGGACGAGCTCCAAACAAGCAATGGCTGAAAGGGGCGAGCTCCAAACAAGCAATGGCTGAAAGGAGCAGAACTCGAACAAACAATGTCTGAAGGAAGCAGGCTCCAAACAAGCAATGCCTGAAGGGGGCAGGATCCAAACAAGCAATGGCTGAAAGGGGCAAGCTCCAAACAAGCAATGACAAGCAATGCCCGAGGGGGGCAGGATCCAAACAAACAACGTCTGAAAGAAGTGGGCTCCAAACAAGTAAAGCACTGAAAGGAGCGGTCTCCAAACAAATAATGTCCGAAAGGAGCGGTCTCCAAACAAACAATGTCTGAAAGGGGCGGTCTCCAAACAGGCAATGGCTGAAAGGGGTGGGCTCGAAACAAGCATTGGTTGAGAGGTATGGGCGCCAAACAAGCAATGGCTGAAAGGGGCGGTCTCCAAACAAGTAAAGCACTGAAAGGAGCGGTCTCCAAACAAACAATGTCCAAAAGGAGGGGTCTCCAAACAAACAATGGCTGAAAGAGGCCGGCCCCAAACAAGCAATGGCTGAAAGGGGCAGAATCCAAACAAGCAATGGCTGAAAGGGTGGGCTCCAAACAAGCAATGGCTGAAAGGGGTAGGATACAAACAAGCAATGCCTGAAGGGGGGGCTCCAAACAATCAAAGGCTGAAAGGGGCAGCCTCCAAACAAACAATGGCTTAAAGAGGTGGGCTCCAAACAAGCAATGGCTGAAAGGAGAAGGCTCCAAACAAGCAATGGCTGAAAGGGGTGGGCTCCAAACAAGCAATGGCTGAAAGGAGAAGGCTCCAAACAAGCAATGGCTGAAAGGAGAAGGCTCCAAACAAGCAATGGCTGAAAGGAGAAGGCTCCAAACAAGCAATGGCTGAAAGGAGAAGGCTCCAAACAAGCAATGACTGAAAGGGGTGGGCTCCAAACAAGCAATGGCTGAAAGGAGAAGGCTCCAAACAAGCAATGGCTGAAAGGGGTGGGCTCCAAACAAGCAATGGCTGAAAGGAGAAGACTCCAAACAAGCAATGGCTGAAAGGAGAAGGCTCCAAACAAGCAATGGCTGAAAGGAGAAGGCTCCAAACAAGCAATGGCTGAAAGGAGAGTGTTCGAAACAAGCAATGGCTGAAAGGGGTGGGCTCCAAACAAGCAATGGCTGAAAGGAGAAGGCTCCAAACAAGCAATGGCTGAAAGGGGTGGGCTCCAAACAAGCAATGGCTGAAAGGAGAAGGCTCCAAACAAGCAATGGCTGAAAGGGGTGTGCTCCAAACAAGCAATGGCTGAAACAAGCAGAATTCAAACAAACAATGTCTGAAAGGAGCGGCCTCCAAACAAGCAATGGCTGAGAGGGTGGGCTCGAAACAAGCATTGGCTGAAAGGGGTGGGCTCGAAAGAAGCAATGGCTGAAAGGGGTAGGGCCCAAGCTCCAAACAAGCAATGGCAGAAAAAGGTGGGCTCCAAACAAGTAAAGCACTGAAAGGGGTGGTCTCCAAACAAGCAATGGCTGAAAAGGGCGGGCTACAAACAAGCAATGGCTGAAAAGGGTGGGCTCCAAACAAGCAATGGCTGAAAGGAGCAGAATTCAAACAAACAATGTCTGAAAGGAGCGGTCTTCAAACAATCAATTTCTGAAAGGGGCGGGCCCCAAACAAGCAATGGCTGAGAGGGTGGCTCGAAACAAGCAATGGCTGAAAGGGTGGCTTGAAACAAGCAATGGCTGAAAGGGTGGCTCGAAACAAGCAATGGCTGAAAGGGTGGCTCGAAACAAGCAATGGCTGAAAGGGTGGCTCGAAACAAGCAATGGCTGAAAGGGTGGGCTCCAAACGAGCAAAGCAGTGAAAGGGGCGGTCTCCAAACAAGCAATGGCTGAAAGGGGTGGGCTCGAAACAAGCATTGGCTGGAAGGAGCAGGCTCCAAACAAGCAATAGCTGAAGGGGACTCAACCAACGCTTGTTTGTTTCATGGTCATTACAATAGTTCTTGGCTATCATCAGACCCCAAAATAATTTGCATTTCCAGGTGGAAATGTTTTTTAAAGTCCTCACATTACACTGTGGAAGACAGGCACCAGAAACAATGATTTGCTCACCAGGAATGCCGGACACATCACATGCACAATGCAGAGGGTTGTCTCTTACACTGTCTAGTGTGAGCTGAGACCCTGCATTCTCTGCCCTGATGTCCTATCACTGTCTACGAGTCTTACGACTTACTGAGCTCAAAGCACTGTGTGTCAGTCACTGTCCCTTTTACTGCCCTAACCCACTTTTCTTCCAGGACACAGTTCAGTACTGCAGTTAGGGACACTCTAGGCCCACCCTCCACATTCTCAACCGCAGGAACCAACAGTAGGTGAGAAGTTGCACTCCCACTGTTTGCTGCCACTGTGTGGGAGGTTCCTGTAGAATGAGACTTAAAAGGTTCCTCCACTTAAGTGAAAGGAACATGTCTCTTTTGCTATTCTCATTTTTTTACAGGGTGGACTTGAGTCGAAGGAATTGGACCGCTTAACATGAGCACCAGTTACATTACACAAGGACACATTTATGAGATCGAGCCTAGGCAGGGCATGTGCTGTCTCTTTGAGACATGCTGTATTCACTCTGTGGGCTTTCAGCCCGCTTATTGCCTTTTTATTCATCCATACTATTGCCGTTCAAAAATGCTTGCTTGCTAATGGTATTCCTTCCACTTTGCTCCACCTTTTTGTGTTTAGTTTCCTCTCACAGAGCACCACCCTATTACTGTTAAAATTACACTTCTTTCTGTATTTTTTCATTTGGAGGACTTTTTTTTCTTTGATTCCTGCTCATGTCACTGTTTGCCCGTCTTCAATGGGTGAGCTTTGACGCCGTCACTTTCTAGCAGTAGCAATACTTCAAGAGCAGAGGCCCTGATGAAAGCCGGGGGACGTTTTTTGCCCCGTTAGGCAGAAACATGTTGGCCTTTTTTCACGACAGATATTTGCTTTCACTGTCGTTTGCACTGTTCTGGTTTTAATAAGGGGAGATGTCCTTAGCTTAATAAAATTATTTCTTTTTAGGACATCCCACTCTTTTTTAATTCACCTTTATTCTATATTTGCACTGCGAATTCACTATCCCCACAACCATCAATGATCAGCTGTCATAAGTGCCTGTGGACTTGAGCCTGCTCTAATATTGAGCACGTGGTTAAATGGTTTGGATGATCACAGGACCAACCACTTGATACGGGTGAACCAAATGATAGGACTGATCACCAAGTTCATTTGATGGTAATCCACGTCTGAGCTATTGGGATTCAGTAAACTGGCACTGTATGTACTTATCTCTATGCATGCATACCCCTCATGACAATGTATGTTATCAGGTAGGCTACCCAGGGTGACTAGGATACCTGCTTTTGACCTTCATTGTAGTATAGGGTAGCCAGCCACACGAGGTGGTTTTGCAGACCCTCCTTTTTCTCCTTTGTGTTTATCATATGTTGTAGCTGGGGACCTGAACTAGGAGTAGTCTTTAAATAATTGTTTGTCCCTGCGACCCCCCCTTTCCCCGCTGTTAAGAGACTGCATCATGAATAGCCTGTGTCGGAGTGACCATGACAGACAATGTACCTTTAATAGGCATTAGGCACTGCCATCTGCAGCCATAAAAACAGCACTTTTCTTCACCCTGGCACTCGGCTGTGCAGCTCGGTGTGCCTATAACCGTGGTGTTGCAGACTGGAGTGTTGGGAGGCATGGGGCAAGATCCCAGGGTTCCTGAAATGGAGAAATTAAGACACATTAGAATATAGAATGAATGTTTGATACTGCACAATCCAATCATCTGACGGCATATCTTGTTTGCCAGGTGGAACATTATTCATGTGCACATGTAGTGCCACCCCTTCCTCCACATTCCCATTACATAGGTGTTGCATGTCCATTCTTACTCTTGCCTTTGAGGTGAGTAAATCTATGTATGTTTCCAGGGCTCGGAACTTCACAAAGAGGCACACATCTGGAGCTTTAATGCTGTAAACTGATGTCTGCAAAGCCTCACACTTACACACACACAATCTCACCCTTCCATATACAGCTGGGGAGGAGGAAGGAAAATGATTCTGAGGGCACCTAACAGTAACTATTCTAGATTTACCCTCATAGTGTTGATTTTATTGATATTGAAGTTTCTCAAACTAATAAAGGAAAAATCCTTTGAGTGTAACCTTGCGATATTTGTATGCGGACTCCTGCACTATTCCAGGAAAATACTTATGTGAGATTTTCCTCCACAGGTTGAGTGCACCAGAATGGTATTTACCCGCTCTGGTGAGGTTAGGTCACCTATGATGAAGCATGACACGATAAGTTGTTGATGAGGCCACCATACCAACATCTTTAAGATTGTGCCGGATTTCTCCCTATCCCACTCCTTGATAAGCCCAGAATTAGGTAAGCTTCTCTCGTCTGGGGTACTCTCACCAGGGTACTCTCGCCAGGGTACTCTCGCCAGGGTACTCTCACGAGGGTACTCTCGCCAAGGTGCTCTCACCAGCGTTCTCCTACTAGGGTACTCCTGCCAAGGTACTCTAACCAGGATACTCTTGCCTGGGTACTCTCGCCAGGGTAATCTTGCAAGGGTACTCTCACCAGGGTACTCTCGCCAGTGTACTCTCATCAGGGTACTCTAACCAGGATACTCTTGCCCGGGTACTCTCGCCAGGATAATCTTGCAAGGGTACTCTCACCAGGGTACTCTCGCCAGTGCACTCTCATCAGGGTACTCTAACCAGGATACTCTTGCCAGGGTAATCTTGCAAGGTTACTCTCACCAAGGTACTCTCGCCAGGGTAATCTTGCAAGGGTACTCTAATCAGGGTACTCTCGCCAAGGGAATCTTGCAAGGGTACTCTCACCAGGGTACTCTCGCCAGGGGAATCTTGCAAGGGTACTCTCACCAGGGTACTCCCGCCAGTGTACTCTCATCAGGGTACTCTAACCAGGATACTCTCGCCAGGGTAATGTTGCAAGGGTACTCTCACCCTGGTACTCTCGCCAGGGAAATCTTGCAAGGGTACTCTCATCAGGGTACTCTCGCCAGGGTAATCTTGCAAGGGTACTCTCATCAGGGTACTCTCGCCAGGGGAATCTTGCAAGGGTACTCTCACCAGGGTACTCTCGCCAGGGGAATCTTGCAAGGGTACTCTCACCAGGGTACTCCCGCCAGTGTACTCTCATCAGGGTACTCTAACCAGGATACTCTCGCCAGGGTAATGTTGCAAGGGTACTCTCACCAGGGTACTCTCGCCAGGGTAATGTTGCAAGGGTACTCTCACCATGGTACTCTCGCCAGGGTAATCTTGCAAGGGTACTCTTGCGAGGGTACTCTCGCCAGTGTACTCTCATCAGTGTACTCTCACCAGGATACTCTCGCCAGGGTAATCTTGCAAGGGTACTCTCACCATGGTACTCTCGCCAGGGTAATCTTGCCAGTGTACTCTCGCCAGGGTACTCTCACCAGGGTAATCTTGCAATGGTACTCTCACCAGGGTACTCTCGCCAGGGTAATCTTGCAAGTGTACTCTCGCCAGGGTACTCTTGCCAGGGTAATCTTGCAATGGTACTCTCACCAGGGTACTCTCGCCAGGGTACTCTCGCCAGGGTACTCTCACGAGGGTACTCTCGCCAAGGTGCTCTCACCAGCGTTCTCCTACTAGGGTACTCCTGCCAAGGTACTCTAACCAGGATACTCTTGCCCGGGTACTCTCGCCAGGGTAATCTTGCAAGGGTACTCTTACCAGGGTACTCTCGCCAGTGTACTCTCATCAGGGTACTCTAACCAGGATACTCTTGCCAGGGTAATCTTGCAAGGTTACTCTCACCAGGGTACTCTCGCCAGGGTAATCTTGCAAGGGTACTCTCATCAGGGTACTCTCACCAGGGGAATCTTGCAAGGGTACTCTCACCAGGGTACTCTCGCCAGGGGAATCTTGCAAGGGTACTCTCACCAGGGTACTCCCGCCAGTGTACTCTCATCAGGGTACTCTAACCAGGATACTCTCGCCAGGGTATTGTTGCAAGGGTACTCTCACCATGGTACTCTCGCCAGGGTAATCTTGCAAGGGTACTCTCATCAGGGTACTCTCGCCAGGGTAATCTTGCAAGGGTACTCTCATCAGGGTACTCTCGCCAGGGGAATCTTGCAAGGGTACTCTCACCAGGGTACTCTCGCCAGGGGAATCTTGCAAGGGTACTCTCACCAGGGTACTCCCGCCAGTGTACTCTCATCAGGGTACTCTAACCAGGATACTCTCGCCAGGGTAATGTTGCAAGGGTACTCTCACCAGGGTACTCTCGCCAGGGTAATGTTGTAAGGGTACTCTCACTATGGTACTCTCGCCAGGGTAATCTTACAAGGGTACTCTCGCGAGGGTACTCTCGCCAGTGTACTCTCATCAGTGTACTCTCACCAGGATACTCTCGCCAGGGTAATCTTGCAAGGGTACTCTCACCATGGTACTCTCGCCAGGGTAATCTTGCAAGTGTACTCTCGCCAGGGTACTCTCGCCAGGGTAATCTTGCAATGGTACTCTCACCAGGGTACTCTCGCCAGGGTAATCTTGCAAGTGTACTCTTGCCAGGGTAATCTTGCAATGGTACTCTCACCAGGGTACTCTCGCCAGGGTAATCTTACAAGTGTACTCTCGCCAGGGTAATCTTGCAAGGGTACTTTCACCAGGGTACTCTCGCCAGGGTACTCTCGCCAGGGTAATCTTGCAAGGGTACTCTCACCAGGGTACTCACGCCAGGGTACTCTCACCAGGGTAATCTTGCAAGGGTACTCTCGCCAGGGTAATCTTGCAAGTATACTCTCGCCAGGGTAATCTTGCAAGGGTACTCTCACCAGGGTACGCTCGCCAGGGTACTCTCATCAGGGTACTCTCACCAGGGTACCCTCACCAGGGTAATCTTGCAAGGGTACTCTCACCAGGGTACTCTCGCCAGGGTACTCACGCCAGGGTACTCTCGCCAGGGTAATCTTGCAAGGGTACTCTCGCCAGGGTACTCTCGCTAGTGTACTCTCATCAGGGTACTCTCACACGGGTACTCTCACCAGGGTACTCTCATCAGGGTACTCTCATCAGGGTACTCTCTCCAGGGTACTCTCACAAGGGTACTCTCACCAGGGTACTCTCGCCAGGGTACTCTCGCCAGGGTACTCTCACCAGGATACTCTCGTCAGGGTACTCTCATCAGGGTACTCTCACCAGGGTACTCTCGCCAGGATACTCTCGCCAGGATACTCTCGCCAGGGTACTCTCGCCAGGGTACTCTCGCCAGGATACTCTCGCCAGGATACTCTCGCCAGGGTACTCTCGCCAGGGTAATCTTGCAAGGGTACTCTCACCAGGGTACTCTCGCCAGGGTCATCTTGCAAGGGTACTCTCACCAGGGTACTCTCGCCAGGGTAATCTTGCAATGGCACTCTCACCAGGGTACTCTCGCCAGGGTACTCTCACCAGGGTACGCTCGCCAGGGTAATCTTGCAAGGGTACTCTCGCCAGGGTACTCTCGCCAGGGTAATCTTGCAAGGGTACTCTCACCAGGGTACTCTCTCAATGGTAATCTTGCAAGGGTACTCTCACCAGGGTACGCTCGCCAGGGTACTCTCATCAGGGTACTCTCACCAGGGTACTCTCACCAGGGTAATCTTGCAAGGGTACTCTCACCAGGGTACTCTCACCAGGGTAATCTTGCAAGGGTACTCTCACCAGGGTACGCTCGCCAGGGTACTCTCATCAGGGTACTCTCACCAGGGTACTCTCACCAGGTTAATCTTGCAAGGGTACTCTCGCCAGGGTACTCTCACCAGGGTACTCTCACCAGGGTACTCTCATCAGGGTACTCTCACAAGGGTACTCTCACCAGGGTAATCTTGCAAGGGTACTCTCGCCAGGGTACTCTCGCCAGGGTAATCTTGCAATGGTACTCTCACCAGGGTACTCTCGCCAGGGTACTCTCACCAGGGTACGATCGCCAGGGTACTCTCATCAGGGTACTCTCACCAGGGTACTCTGACCAGGGTAATCTTGCAAGGGTACTCTCGCCAGGGTACTCTCGCCAGGGTAATCTTGCAAGGGTACTCTCACCAGGGTACTCTCGCCAGGGTAATCTTGCAAGGGTACTCTCACCAGGGTACGCTCGCCAGGGTACTCTCATCAGGGTACTCTCACCAGGGTACTCTCACCAGGGTAATCTTGCAAGGGTACTCTCGCCAGGGTACTCTCACCAGGGTACTCTCACCAGGGTACTCTCATCAGGGTACTCTCATCAGGGTACTCTAACCGGAATACTCTCTCCAGGGTACTCTCACATGGGTACTCTCATCAGGGTACTCTCGCCAGGATACTCTTGCCAGGGTACTCTCACCAGGATACTCTCGCCAGGGTAATCTTGCAAGGGTACTCTCACCATGGTACTCTCGCCAGGGTAATCTTGCAAGTGTACTCTCGCCAGGGTACTCTCGCCAGGGTAATCTTGCAATGGTACTCTCACCAGGGTACTCTCGCCAGGGTAATCTTGCAAGTGTACTCTCGCCAGGGTACTCTCGCCAGGGTAATCTTGCAAGGGTACTTTCACCAGGGTACTCTCGCCAGGGTAATCTTGCAATCTATGTATGTTTCCAGGGCTCGGAACTTCACAAAGAGGCACACATCTGGAGCTTTAATGCTGTAAACTGATGTCTGCAAAGCCTCACACTTACACACACACAATCTCACCCTTCCATATACAGCTGGGGAGGAGGAAGGAAAATGATTCTGAGGGCACCTAACAGTAACTATTCTAGATTTACCCTCATAGTGTTGATTTTATTGATATTGAAGTTTCTCAAACTAATAAAGGAAAAATCCTTTGAGTGTAACCTTGCGATATTTGTATGCGGACTCCTGCACTATTCCAGGAAAATACTTATGTGAGATTTTCCTCCACAGGTTGAGTGCACCAGAATGGTATTTACCCGCTCTGGTGAGGTTAGGTCACCTATGATGAAGCATGACACGATAAGTTGTTGATGAGGCCACCATACCAACATCTTTAAGATTGTGCCGGATTTCTCCCTATCCCACTCCTTGATAAGCCCAGAATTAGGTAAGCTTCTCTCGTCTGGGGTACTCTCACCAGGGTACTCTCGCCAGGGTACTCTCGCCAGGGTACTCTCACGAGGGTACTCTCGCCAAGGTGCTCTCACCAGCGTTCTCCTAGTAGGGTACTCCTGCCAAGGTACTCTAACCAGGATACTCTTGCCCGGGTACTCTCGCCAGGGTAATCTTGCAAGGGTACTCTCACCAGGGTACTCTCGCCAGTGTACTCTCATCAGGGTACTCTAACCAGGATACTCTTGCCTGGGTAATCTTGCAAGGTTACTCTCACCAAGGTACTCTCGCCAGGGTAATCTTGCAAGGGTACTCTAATCAGGGTACTCTCGCCAGGGGAATCTTGCAAGGGTACTCTCACCAGGGTACTCTCGCCAGGGGAATCTTGCAAGGGTACTCTCACCAGGGTACTCCCGCCAGTGTACTCTCATCAGGGTACTCTAACCAGGATACTCTCGCCAGGGTAATGTTGCAAGGGTACTCTCACCCTGGTACTCTCGCCAGGGTAATCTTGCAAGGGTACTCTCATCAGGGTACTCTCGCCAGGGTAATCTTGCAAGGGTACTCTCATCAGGGTACTCTCGCCAGGGGAATCTTGCAAGGGTACTCTCATCAGGGTACTCTCACCAGGGGAATCTTGCAAGGGTACTCTCACCAGGGTACTCCCGCCAGTGTACTCTCATCAGGGTACTCTAACCAGGATACTCTCGCCAGGGTAATGTTGCAAGGGTACTCTCACCAGGGTACTCTCGCCAGGGTAATGTTGCAAGGGTACTCTCACCATGGTACTCTCGCCAGGGTAATCTTGCAAGGGTACTCTCGCGAGGGTACTCTCGCCAGTGTACTCTCATCAGTGTACTCTCACCAGGATACTCTCGCCAGGGTAATCTTGCAAGGGTACTCTCACCATGGTACTCTCGCCAGGGTAATCTTGCCAGTGTACTCTCGCCAGGGTACTCTCACCAGGGTAATCTTGCAATGGTACTCTCACCAGGGTACTCTCGCCAGGGTAATCTTGCAAGTGTACTCTCGCCAGGGTACTCTTGCCAGGGTAATCTTGCAATGGTACTCTCACCAGGGTACTCTCGCCAGGGTACTCTCGCCAGGGTACTCTCACGAGGGTACTCTCGCCAAGGTGCTCTCACCAGCGTTCTCCTACTAGGGTACTCCTGCCAAGGTACTCTAACCAGGATACTCTTGCCCGGGTACTCTCGCCAGGGTAATCTTGCAAGGGTACTCTCACCAGGGTACTCTCGCAAGTGTACTCTCATCAGAGTACTCTAACCAGGATACTCTTGCCAGGGTAATCTTGCAAGGTTACTCTCACCAGGGTACTCTCGCCAGGGTAATCTTGCAAGGGTACTCTCATCAGGGTACTCTCACCAGGGGAATCTTGCAAGGGTACTCTCACCAGGGTACTCTCGCCAGGGGAATCTTGCAAGGGTACTCTCACCAGGGTACTCCCACCAGTGTACTCTCATCAGGGTACTCTAACCAGGATACTCTCGCCAGGGTAATGTTGCAAGGGTACTCTCACCATGGTACTCTCGCCAGGGTAATCTTGCAAGGGTACTCTCATCAGGGTACTCTCGCCAGGGTAATCTTGCAAGGGTACTCTCATCAGGGTACTCTCGCCAGGGGAATCTTGCAAGGGTACTCTCACCAGGGTACTCTCGCCAGGGGAATCTTGCAAGGGTAATCTCACCAGGGTACTCCCGCCAGTGTACTCTCATCAGGGTACTCTAACCAGGATACTCTCGCCAGGGTAATGTTGCAAGGGTACTCTCACCAGGGTACTCTCACCAGGGTAATGTTGCAAGGGTACTCTCACTATGGTACTCTCGCCAGGGTAATCTTACAAGGGTGCTCTCGCGAGGGTACTCTCGCCAGTGTACTCTCATCAGTGTACTCTCACCAGGATACTCTCGCCAGGGTTATCTTGCAAGGGTACTCTCACCATGGTACTCTCGCCAGGGTAATCTTGCAAGTGTACTCTCGCCAGGGTACTCTCGCCAGGGTAATCTTGCAATGGTACTCTCACCAGGGTACTCTCGCCAGGGTAATCTTGCAAGTGTACTCTCGCCAGGGTACTCTCGCCAGGGTAATCTTGCAATGGTACTCTCACCAGGGTACTCTCGCCAGGGTAATCTTGCAAGTGTACTCTCGCCAGGGTACTCTCGCCAGGGTAATCTTGCAAGGGTACTTTCACCAGGGTACTCTCGCCAGGGTAATCTTGCAAGGGTACTCTCACCAGGGTACTCTCGCCAGGGTACTCTCATCAGGGTACTCTCACCAGGGTACTCTCACCAGGGTAATCTTGCAAGGGTACTCTCGCCAGGGTAATCTTGCAAGTGTACTCTCGCCAGGGTACTCTTGCCAGGGTAATCTTGCAAGGGTACTCTCACCAGGGTACGCTCACCAGGGTACTCTCATCAGGGTACTCTCACCAGGGTACCCTCACCAGGGTAATCTTGCAAGGGTACTCTCACCAGGGTACTCTCGCCAGGGTACTCTCGCCAGGGTACTCTCGCCAGGGTAATCTTGCAAGGGTACTCTCGCCAGGGTACTCTCGCTAGTGTACTCTCATCAGGGTACTCTCACAGGGGTACTCTCACCAGGGTACTCTCATCAGGGTACTCTCATCAGGGTACTCTCTCCAGGGTACTCTCACAAGGGTACTCTCACCAGGGTACTCTCGCCAGGGTACTCTCGCCAGGGTACTCTCACCAGGATACTCTCGTCAGGATACTCTCATCAGGGTACTCTCGCCAGGATACTCTCGCCAGGATACTCTCGCCAGGGTACTCTCGCCAGGGTACTCTCGCCAGGATACTCTCGCCAGGATACTCTCGCCAGGGTACTCTCGCCAGGGTAATCTTGCAAGGGTACTCTCACCAGGGTACTCTCGCCAGGGTCATCTTGCAAGGGTACTCTCACCAGGGTACTCTCGCCAGGGTAATCTTGCAATGGTACTCTCACCAGGGTACTCTCGCCAGGGTACACTCACCAGGGTACGCTCGCCAGGGTAATCTTGCAAGGGTACTCTCGCCAGGGTACTCTCGCCAGGGTAATCTTGCAAGGGTACTCTCACCAGGGTACTCTCGCAAGGGTAATCTTGCAAGGGTACTCTCACCAGGGTACGCTCGCCAGGGTACTCTCATCAGGGTACTCTCACCAGGGTACTCTCACCAGGGTAATCTTGCAAGGGTACTCTCGCCAGGGTACTCTCACCAGGGTACTCTCACCAGGGTAATCTTGCAAGGGTACTCTCGCCAGGGTAATCTTGCAAGGGTACTCTCACCAGGGTACGCTCGCCAGGGTACTCTCATCAGGGTACTCTCACCAGGGTACTCTCACGAGGGTACTCTCGCCAAGGTGCTCTCACCAGCGTTCTCCTAGTAGGGTACTCCTGCCAAGGTACTCTAACCAGGATACTCTTGCCCGGGTACTCTCGCCAGGGTAATCTTGCAAGGGTACTCTCACCAGGGTACTCTCGCCAGTGTACTCTCATCAGGGTACTCTAACCAGGATACTCTTGCCAGGGTAATCTTGCAAGGTTACTCTCACCAAGGTACTCTCGCCAGGGTAATCTTGCAAGGGTACTCTAATCAGGGTACTCTCGCCAGGGGAATCTTGCAAGGGTACTCTCACCAGGGTACTCTCGCCAGGGGAAACTTGCAAGGGTACTCTCACCAGGGTACTCCCGCCAGTGTACTCTCATCAGGGTACTCTAACCAGGATACTCTCGCCAGGGTAATGTTGCAAGGGTACTCTCACCCTGGTACTCTCGCCAGGGTAATCTTGCAAGGGTACTCTCATCAGGGTACTCTCGCCAGGGTAATCTTGCAAGGGTACTCTCATCAGGGTACTCTCGCCAGGGGAATCTTGCAAGGGTACTCTCATCAGGGTACTCTCACCAGGGGAATCTTGCAAGGGTACTCTCACCAGGGTACTCCCGCCAGTGTACTCTCATCAGGGTACTCTAACCAGGATACTCTCACCAGGGTACTCCCGCCAGTGTACTCTCATCAGGGTACTCTAACCAGGATACTCTCGCCAGGGTAATGTTGCAAGGGTACTCTCACCAGGGTACTCTCGCCAGGGTAATGTTGCAAGGGTACTCTCACCATGGTACTCTCGCCAGGGTAATCTTGCAAGGGTACTCTCGCGAGGGTACTCTCGCCAGTGTACTCTCATCAGTGTACTCTCACCAGGATACTCTCGCCAGGGTAATCTTGCAAGGGTACTCTCACCATGGTACTCTCGCCAGGGTAATCTTGCCAGTGTACTCTCACCAGGGTACTCTCACCAGGGTAATCTTGCAATGGTACTCTCACCAGGGTACTCTCGCCAGGGTAATCTTGCAAGTGTACTCTCGCCAGGGTACTCTTGCCAGGGTAATCTTGCAATGGTACTCTCACCAGGGTACTCTCGCCAGGGTACTCTCGCCAGGGTACTCTCACGAGGGTACTCTCGCCAAGGTGCTCTCACCAGCGTTCTCCTACTAGGGTACTCCTGCCAAGGTACTCTAACCAGGATACTCTTGCCCGGGTACTCTCGCCAGGGTAATCTTGCAAGGGTACTCTCACCAGGGTACTCTCGCCAGTGTACTCTCATCAGGGTACTCTAACCAGGATACTCTTGCCAGGGTAATCTTGCAAGGTTACTCTCACCAGGGTACTCTCGCCAGGGTAATCTTGCAAGGGTACTCTCATCAGGGTACTCTCACCAGGGGAATCTTGCAAGGGTACTCTCACCAGGGTACTCTCGCCAGGGGAATCTTGCAAGGGTACTCTCACCAGGGTACTCCCGCCAGTGTACTCTCATCAGGGTACTCTAACCAGGATACTCTCGCCAGGGTAATCTTGTAAGGGTACTCTCGCCAGGGTACTCTCGCCAGGGTAATCTTGCAAGGGTACTCTCACCAGGGTACTCTCACAAGGGTACTCTCACCAGGGTACTCTCGCCAGGGTACTCTCACCAGGATCCTCTCGCCAGGGTACTCTCATCAGGGTACTCTCTCCAGGATACTCTTGCCAGGGTACTCTCATCAGGGTACTCTCGCCAGGATACTCTTGCCAGGGTACTCTCGCCAGGGTACTCTCGCCAGGGTACTTTCACTAGGGTAAACCTGCCAAGATACTCTCACCAGGATACTATCACCAGGATACTCTCACCAGGGTACTCCCGCCAAGATACTCTCGCCAGGATACTCTCTGTGTGCACATGGATTCCATCACACTAGCCGAGCTCCCTCCTTCACAAGTGCACCTCACAGCCATGAAACGCAAGCAGACCCAAGTGTGACACCCCGGAGATCAAACTGTTAAACAACTGGGGTCAAAGGTGCAGAGAAA
Source organism: Lissotriton helveticus (assembly GCF_964261635.1). Lineage (NCBI taxonomy): Eukaryota > Metazoa > Chordata > Amphibia > Caudata > Salamandridae > Lissotriton > Lissotriton helveticus. Next base: position 2,094,603,292 of record NC_136067.1, read on the forward strand.
CAATCCGCCTGCAAACCTAAGCGCATCGTGCATGCTTCACAGCTGCAAAATGCACCGCTGAAGTGCATAAAAGGCCAATTTACACATGTCACTCACTTCAATTACAGTAATATTATACCACTATGGAAAAATATTCCAAGGGAGAAAATCTTGCAAAACAGTTAGTGTAAAGAGCGATGCCATAAGCAATCACCCTTTTGCTGAGCATTGACGTCTGTGCAGAAGTAAGTCATGTGCGTCATGCATGTGCAATGGTTACACATGTGAGTACACTGTATGTATGTGTGCATGTATTTGAGTTTGTAAAGCGCACTGCTACCCGTCCTTAGGTTTCCTGGCACTGTATAACTCTGGGGAATCCGTCCTGGCTTTCCCTGTGGGATGGTCCCTGCGGGGAGGCCGCAAGGTGGAGCCAGGCATCGCCGGAGTTGATGGGGCCGTTGTGGAGATTAGGCAACCTAATGCCCAGAGTTGCCGAGTGGAACCCCTGATTAGAGTAAGCACCGAAGCGAGAATTATAGAGTCCGCTAACCCAAGTCCACGACCCTGCCGCGTCGGGAATTGAACCCTGGTCCCGGGCCGACTTCTGCTCCCGGGTCTGCCGCCTCTAACCAGTGAGCCACACTACTCCACTACACTGGGAATGCAGCAACTGTTGCGGTTTCTTAATAGAGCCCTTGAAAGTTTTTGCGAACTTTAAATAAACTGTGAATGCGCTCCACAGGAGGCTGTAAAAACACAGGTGTCGATCCGTGTTTTTCTGATTCAAGTCCAATGTGAGGGCGGCCTTTGTCGCACACTTGTCTGTCAGTCAAGTTTATTCGATCAATAACATGATCATACATATACATAAAAACACAAGACATACAATATTTCAATTATAAAAAAAGCATAAAAAGTGACAACATCTTCATAATCCTGTACATCATTCAAGAGTGGTGTTATAGAATCATAACTAAAAGAAATTACTTTTAAAATTGCTTTAAAACCTAGAGTAAACATTAGGATATGCATCAGCATTAACAAACCAGGCCATGGCTGTCATTTTACACTACAGTCCCTGACTAACCTCAGTGTATACTACCCGTGTAGGTTCCAGGGTCCTGCTCCACTACATTATTTTACCAATTGGGACCTCTGCCACCAGGCATAGAGCGGATATCTAGACAGTGAAAAGACAAGCCACCTCGTCGTATCTGATCTAAATACACATAGAGCGTCTGAGGGACGCGAGAACGACAGCAACCGACAAGCCGGAATAATTCAGGGCAGGACAGAAGAAGACCTAGGGCCCGATGTAGGTGGCCATTACCGGTCCGTAACGGCCGAATTCGGCCGTTACCGACCGGTAAATGGGTCGTTGAGATGTAGGGGACCTTTTTTACAGAATTGGTAAATTTACAGAATCAGTAAATTTCCCGATTCTGTAAAATACCGAATCGGTAATTTTACCGATTCGGTAAATCTCACATGTAGGTGGCACTGCAAACAGTGCCACAGGCCTTCAGGGGTCGGTATTTTACCACCCAATCCAATTGGGTGGTAAAATACCGAATCCAGGTGCACACCTGTGCCATGTGACACACAGACATGCCCTTAGGGCATGTCTGTGTGCCACATGGCACACATGCCTGTAATTGGGGTGCCAGAGGGTGTCAAAGTGACACCCCCTGCACCCCTGCAAAATTCGGTATTTACCGATTTGGTAAATACCGATTCGGTAATGCCCATTGATTCCTATGGGCTTCAATGCCCATAGGAATCAATGGGCATTACTGATTCGGTATTTACCGAATCGGTAAATACCGATTCCTTCCGATTCGGTAATTATAAAAATAAAATTACCTACATCTGCCCTCCTCTTTTTTACCACTTCTTAAATACCGAATCGGTATGAATCGGTATTTAAGAAGAGGTAAAAAAGATTTACCTACATCTGGCCCAAAGTGTTCAATGGTTTCTGGTATAATACTACAGGATGGACACAGAGGAGTTACAGTAGCGTTCGCCCAACTACTTTTCATGACATTCAGTGGGAGAACCCCACTCCTAAATTGCATGTAAAGTGCTCATGCCTGTGCGGGTTCAACATCATCCATGTAAAAATCAAACTTAAGACAACTTTTCCATTGAAGAATCTGGTGGTTAAAGACCCAAGTGACCTACTATGAGTGTCTGATTCTATTTCCTGTTTCCAGTAACGCATTGAACACCAAAGAATATCAGAATAATGTTAGATGATTTATGCTGCCACAGAGAACTGAATCACACATTCATCCTCCTGTGACCCTCTGCTGCTGCAGCAAGCTATAGGACGCAGATCATGGTAAATATATAGAGATGTGTGTATGGCATAGGAACCTGTCACACAGCAGTCTATTGCGGTAAGATAGCTCAGCAAGTTCATTGAGCTCTCAATATTTTCTTAAGTAAGAGGCTCAGGGTTCAGCATGGGCGTAAAATCCGTTCCGCTCGCGGAATTTGCGAATTTTTGACAAAATCGCATTCCGCGAATTGCGCAAATTTGTCAAAAAATTCGCATTTCGCAAGCTCGCGGATTTTTTTGCTTGGCGCAAGACTTTTTGACCGTGAGCACACAAAAATGGACGTGAACACGCAATTGCACAACGCGAGCATGCAACTAGCCCTTGTACGACCTCATGGGTAACCTCGCGGTAGCCGCGCTGAAAAAATCCCGCGAACACGCAAAAAGCCCCGCGAACACACAAAAGCCCCGCGAACACGCAAAAATAAATTTGCACGAATTCGTGGTTTTCGTGAACTGCGAATTTGCTAATTTCGCCCATACTTACTCAGGGTGAGACAAGCTGAGAACTGTGGAGATGGCTGATGCAAACATCTGGCGCTCTGTTGTATGCAGTGTAATGAGTCATGTTTGCGTCTGTCACTTGCACCCTGGGGCACTTTGGTATTACAGAAGGGGCTGCAGATGTGTGCCTGGCCTTTCTTTAATATGTATTGTGCCATTGCACAAATGTGCCCCAGCGCGATCAGAAGGGGGGCTCCATCATTTGTAAGGGAGAGAGCACCAAGCAAATGAGGAAACGCTTTGCCACTGCATCCTCCTCATTCCACAGATGTGGGCTGAGGAGCAGTGAAGCCCTTGGGGTGACAAAAACCTTTGCACCACTTCTGCTGCTTGTGTGAGAGGGAACTGACTTTGGCTCAGTGCATGTCACAGAGAGATGTTTGCACCCAGGGTATACCTCTCAAGAGTGCACTGGGGTCCAGAGACAGGAGGGGTCCTCTGCACTGCACCGGTGGCTGACACGTTTCAGTCTTGCAGCACAACTCTCTCAAGGGTCTGCAGCAGATCCATCCCTCGCCTTGTTAATTCCCTGTCACTCCCACCTGACCCTGAGAGAAGCAGGAGTAGATACCTCCTTCCTCCTTGACATCATGCCAGTAGTGTTTGCGTGTAGTGACGCGGGTAGGGATCCGCTACTTCCAAGGCACTGTGGAGTTGTAACATATGGACCTGTGGCTTCAGTGGTGGCTTACCACATGTGCACTCTATGTGCACACTGCAACAGTCAAGAAACACACAGGGAGCAGCAAGTACACAAACACAACAAAGAGAGGTAAAGGAGCTAAAGGCACATGTGGGGCTGAAGAATGTATCATTAAAAGCATCTCCGCATGTCACAAACAGCACATTGAGTGGCTACCGGCAGTGGAGGTCCGTGACGGTCGACTTATCAGGGGAGACTTATCAGGGTCCTGGAATATTGAAGCTAAACAGAACCACCTCCACGCGGCAATACTTTTTCACTTACTAAAAAGGAGAATATTGAACTCCCTATTCTTACATGAAGCCCGAATTTCCAATAGGTGACTTGTGGTAGCTGGATTTGACTACGATATCGTTCTATAATTGTGGAAATCTACCTAGGAGGTTGATGAGACCACCGGAACCGATTCACTTATTATTGAGAGACACGGGTCGTTTGACCAGAATACCTAAGATCGCGTCTCCACAGCTAATACGTTTGCCTTGAAAAAGTCTCCATGAGACGAAACACGTGTCGGCGGTGTGAGCTGGGAAGTTTTTTATGTCTGGGAAAATAAAGAATTGGAAGTAAAATACCTGGTCTGGATCCATAATTTGGAGTCTGCTGCTAACAATTGAACATTTTTCATATCAATGAGTGGGAACTAATCCATGATACTTGATTTCTGATTAATAGATCCACGATATTAGTCCAGGACATTCTAGACTAATATATTTAACACAAGAGGCCTTGAGTAGTGCTGCATTGACCTGTTTCTCTTTTCCCAAACAGCACATATGTACAAATGTTCTAACATGTTGAGCATACAGACATTTTGAAAAAAAGCATGCAACACCAACAACAATGCAAGGCCATGGTTGGTGTCTCACTTCTATTTTATGAGTTTCATTTGATTTCTGAGAAGCTCAAAACCTACCACAGGATTTTCTGAGGTTCTAAGAGATAGCATCATGTGCGGGGATTTTTAACCACATACATTAGCCAAGATGGTTGAACCATATTTGTGTGTGCCACAAGCACGGCCATTTTTACCCTGGTGAAACACAAGTGGTCATCGTGAAGTAATGGTGAAATGCTCTTCAATGTGCATGTATCATGTCTGTGATCACACATGTCCAGAGTAGGGGCAAACCTCTACTCTACTAAGCATTTATCCTCAAATGACCCAGAAGTGTGTGGTTGCTCTGTGGGAAGGTAGGAGAGCTATTATTACTTGTGAAAATTAATTTCTAAAAAGAACATATCATGAAGACATTCTTTTTAGAAATCTGGAGCTGTGTGATTAGTGGGATTAAATGTGCCTGTGCATGCACTCCCCCCATACCAAAGACATCTACAGGTATGTAGCAAAGGGTCACCAGACAGTGCAGCCAGAGCCCCTCACTTGTACCCTACACAAACTTTACACTTTCTATCAGTATTGGGTGATACACAGCTCCATCAGAGTACAACTAGAGACATATTAGAAATAACTCATTTCTGGCATCCTGCAACCTCACTTATGGGTGTGTCTTGTGAATATGGAGTTCACAATATTGTGGAACACTAATATTGTGGACAAAAATTGTAAATTGTAGTAAATTGTAAATTGATATTTGTATAGCGCACTACTCACCCGCAAGGGTCTCAAGGCGCTTGTACGAATACCGCTGTGGAACCCATCCTGGCTTTCCCTGTGAGGTGTCCACTCCTGGGCACCCCCAAGGTGGAGGCCAGGCATCCTTAGCGTTGTGGGGGCCGTTGTGGAGATTAAGCACTAGCCAGGGACACGATACCGAGATATGAGTATGTACAGATCTTCTATAACTGGTTGCACACATCTGTACCCTGATGATATACATTGTCAAGCTGTCAAGTTAAGAATATTACATCTGTGCTTCCCTCTGTGCACTTACCTGATGATATCTGGTCCCTCTGTATTTTGTATACGGTATTGGCATGCCGAAGTATTCTAGTACTCAATATGCAAGAGTACAGTCACTTGTGGAGGGAGGTCTGTGAGCCACAGCCAAGCCTGTTCCCCCAACATTCACTTTGGGAGGGAGGTCTGTGAACCACAGCCAAGCCTCTCACCCTAGCAGTCACTTGTAGAGGGAGGTCTGTGAGCCACAGCCAAGCCTGTTCCCCCAACATTCACTTGTGGAGGGAGGTCTGTGTCTTACAGCCAAGCCTGTTCCCCCAGTGGTCACCTGTGGAGGAAGGTCTGTGTCTTACAGCCAAGCCTGCCCCCCCTGCAGCCACTTGTGGAGGGAGGTCTGTGAACCAGAGCAGGTGTGCCCCCCAGCAGTCACATATGGAGGGATGTCCGTGACTCACTGCCAAGCCTGTTCCCCCAATGGTCACCTGTGGAGGGAGGTCTGTGACCCACAGCCAAGCCTGTTCCCCCAGCAGTCACTTGTGGAGGGAGGTCTGTGACCCACCCGCCAAGCCTGTTCCCCCAGCAGTCACTTGTGGAGGGAGGTCTGTGAACCACAGCAGGTGTGACCCCCAGCAGTCACTTGTGGAGGGAGGTCTGTGACCCACCCGCCAAGCCTGTTCCCCCAGCAGTCACTTGTGGAGGGAGGTCTGTGACCCACAGCAGGTGTGACCCCCAGCCGTCACATGTGGAGGGAGGTCTGTGACCCACTACTAAGCCTGTTCCCCCAGCAGTCACTTGTGGAGGGAGGTCTGTGTCTTACAGCCAAGCCTGTTCCCCCAGTGGTCACCTGTGGAGGGAGGTCTGTGTCTTACAGCCAAGCCTGCTTCCCCTGCAGCCACTTGTGGAGGGAGGTCTGTGAACCACAGCAGGTGTGCCCCCCAGCAGTCACATATGGAGGGAGGTCTGTGACCCACCCGCCAAGCCTGTTCCCCCAGCAGTCACTTGTGGAGGGAGGTCTGTGACCCACAGCAGGTGTGACCCCCAGCCGTCACATGTGGAGGGAGGTCTGTGACCCACTACTAAGCCTGTTCCCCCAGCAGTCACTTGTGGCGGGAGGTCTGTGTCTTACAGCCAAGCCTGTTCCCCCAGTGGTCACCTGTGGAGGGAGGTAAGTCTTACAGCCAAGCCTGCCTCCCCTGCAGCCACTTGTGGAGGGAGGTCTGTGAACCACAGCAGGTGTGCCCCCCAGCAGTCACATATGGAGGGAGGTCTGTGACTCACTGCCAAGCCTGTTCCCCCAGCAGTCACATATGGAGGGAGGTCTGTGACTCACTGCCAAGCCTGTTCCTCCAGCAGTCACTTGTGGAGGGAGGTCTGTGAACCACAGCAGGTGTGCCCCCCAGCAGTCACATATGGAGGGAGGTCTGTGACTCACTGCCAAGCCTGTTCCCCCAGCAGTCACTTGTGGAGGGAGGTCTGTGACCCACCCGCCAAGCCTGTTCCCCCAGTGGTCACCTGTGGAGGGAGGTCTGTGACCCACCCGCCAAGCCTGTTCCCCCAGTGGTCACCTGTGGAGGGAGGTCTGTGACCCACAGCAGGTGTGACCCCCAGCCGTCACATGTGGAGGGAGGTCTGTGGCCCACTACCAAGCCTGTTCCCCCAGCAGTCACTTGTGGAGGGAGGTCTGTGACCCACAGCCAAGCCTGTTCCCCCAGTGGTCACCTGTGGAGGGAGGTCTGTGACCCACAGCCAAGCCTGTTCCCCCAGCAGTCACTTGTGGAGGGAGGTCTGTGACCCACAGCCAAGCCTGTTCCCCCAGTGGTCACCTGTGGAGGGAGGTCTGTGACCCACCCGCCAAGCCTGTTCCCCCAGCAGTCACTTGTGGAGGGAGGTCTGTGAACCACAGCAGGTGTGACCCCCAGCCGTCACATGTGGAGGGAGGTCTGTGGCCCACTACCAAGCCTGTTCCCCCAGCAGTCACTTGTGGAGGGAGGTCTGTGAACCACAGCAGGTGTGACCCCCAGCCGTCACATGTGGAGGGAGGTCTGTGACCCACAGCCAAGCCTGTTCCCCCAGTGGTCACCTGTGGAGGGAGGTCTGTGACCCACAGCCAAGCCTGTTCCCCCAGCAGTCACTTGTGGAGGGAGGTCTGTGACCCACAGCCAAGCCTGTTCCCCCAGTGGTCACCTGTGGAGTGAGGTCTGTGACCCACAGCCAAGCCTGTTCCCCCAGCAGCCACTGACTCCCGGCCTTGAGGGGATATATAGCCAAACATGAGTAGTCAAGTCTGCCAACAGGTGTCACATGATCTATATGGATGTGCAGATTACATGAGGGTTCATACGTGGCAGGCAGAGTGGCTGAAAATTGGAGGTGCACAGCAGGCCTGACACCGTCTCAAATGCGTTAATTCTGATTCCAGTAAAAGACACCTGCAGGCGGGGAGGTGCAGCCAGACCCCTGGAGGGCTGCGTCTAAGGTGCTTCGAGAGTGCCTGCCACGAAAGCAGGCTGCCCAGACTCAGCAAGAGGGAGGGTGGGCCCTAAAGGTCACCTGCGCCCCTTACGCCGCCACCTTATAGATGCCTGGTGTGCGCAGGGAATCCCTTGCGCAGGATTGTAGTGCCCAGGTCGAGCAGGGGCCAATGTGGAAAATTAGTGCGTTTTGGTGAACATTATCTGCGCCATCTTGCCTCTTCCCCTGATGCCACACTTTTGTCGTGCGCGCCCGCCATTTTAAGATGCCCCGATCAGAACAAACCCTTTTGCATGCCGCTAGCCCCTGACATAGCCCTTTGCCTTCGCTAAGCCTGCACGCTGACCACCTCCTGCTTGCACCTGCCTTGAGTCATAAACCCCTCTTCGGCGCTGCTCTGCCCCCGGCCCTCATCCTGTTCCCAGCGCGACACCTCCCTGCTTTCCTTTCATGATCTCCGGCCCTTAGATGCAAACCCCCTTTTTCCCCGTGTGCCCGTTTTGTCCTCCCCGTTCCCAAGCCGACACCCAGCTCTGCCGATACCACCCTTGCCCCTCCCCGTACAATAGAAAGCTTCCCCCATCAAAGAAATCCCCGGGTTGATCAAAGCCCCCACCCCATGAGACCCAATCACACTCCCCACATCCCGTGACTCGGCGGATTATCCAGCTGCGCGATGCTCATCACCTGTTGTGATTAGGGTGGGGATTTCAACTGTAAATGTGTGTGGGAACGGGCCCCAAAGGGGGATTCCGGGTATGTCTTTCCGTATATCAAAGCTTTGTCACATATATGTAAACTGCAATAAAAACCATAAGACACTGTATATAAGGGGCCAGGCCTAAAACGTAAGTTAGAGCACCTCAGAACGATACCTTCTGTCCGTTTCGTTGTGTTCTCCTCCGGAGAGAATAAAAACCCTTGTTTCCTGCCTTCCAGTCTCCAGCGCCTGCCTCTTCATTGATTTAACTGACTAGAGGGTCACAGAGGCAATACCGCCGGGCAAATATCGATTGTCCCCGACCCGATTGAAACTGTTTTTACAATTGGCGTCCCAAGCGTGGGGCCCATCAGCGACTCGTGGATCCAGTGGGAGAGGTCCCGACGACAGAGTGAACGACTGCAACGATCGGGAGAGCTCTTGCCCAATAGACCCTCGTCTGGCAGCCGATCATCCGAACTTCACTAGTTCCGAACAGACCTCTCTCGAGTGATCTACGGTCCTGACTGGGAACCATCAGGAGTGCCGTGAGAAATACGAGAAAAAGAGGACGATCGGGCGCTGGATTCGGAAGACAAGAAACTGTCCACATGGTCCGGGTAAGGTCGTGTTGCCACGACTAATTGCGAAATTTGTTTTGATCGTTTGATTGTTCAAAATACTAGTATTGCCTTGTTTATTTTTATTTAGAGATTCACTGTCTGCAAACGGAGAAGCAACAGGCTCTCTCTCCCTTTGCAAGCAGTGGAGGATAAGTAGGGTAGCAGCCGTGCTTATTCTTTTTCTCCCCCACTCAATAATTGCTTGAAACTGAACTGTTGTTCACAAACTATTGTTTCCTGGAGATTCTCTGTCTGCAAGCAGGGAAGAGACCATCCTTTTTGCAGATAGTGAAAAGGGTAGGTAACGCAGATCTTTGCGATCCTACTCATTCTCCCCATTGTTATTTTGTTGGTCTATTGGTTTTTTTGGGATCCATGAGGTATTCACTGCCTGCAAACAACGTAGAATAGAAATATTCTGTCTAGTCTTTGCACCTAGTGATAAGATAGGCAGTGCTGACTTTTTAGTCCCTCGTTACGAGCCGTCATGTCTGTCTTCTCCCCATTGATAAATAGCCTGTTTAGCCCGGACCGGGTGTTAGAGGTGGACCATATGGCTCCACTAGAAGGCACCCCTAATAAGGACATGTTCATAAACTATGGGTTAGTCACCATAGCTTATAATAAATTATGGCATAGGTATACCGAAGATAGCCAAGATAAACAGTGGCCACTGGCAGGATCCTTTGACCTTGATAAAATAGAAACGTTAGAAATAGCCCTTTGAAATAATAAGACGACGCCAATTATGCTCGACAGTCTCGGTATGTGGCGCAGAGAGGCTACGAAACGACAGAGAAAAGACGAGGATAAACCAAGTAGGGAAATATACCGACAGGACAACCCCAGGACACCGCTACCCACAACTTACCCCCCGACACTATACCAAGGACGACCAGACTTAGGGTCAGACCAATGCGCTTTTTGTAGGTATGTCGGACACTGGAAAGCCCAATGCCCGACTCTACTGAGCGTGAGTAGGAGCAGAGGACCGACAGGAACGACAGACCGACAGTACGAGAAAAGGCGCGAGACAGAGAAGAACCCGACTTACATAGACAGGCCAGACAGAACCACCACGTTTGATTATGCCCGATGGCACAGATTTCGCCAGGAAAATCTCAGCGGCATGATCAAGTTCTCCTAGGTCGGGCAATGTCAAGACGGGAACCCAGCCTCGTTTAAAAAACTTACAGACGGAAAGAGATAATTATGACCGATAACTGTTTTTATATTTGTCTTGGGTCTTTGTATGTCGTACTTGTACTGCCCCCCGTCTGAGTTCGTGCGTATGTAAATGTACAAATCTGCGTCACCCCTCTACACGTGTTTCCGTGTTACTCGACCCCTGTTAGCAGAAACTTAGCATAAAAGCAACCTGGAAGGAAAGAAATGATAAAACAAAATCCGTAGAACATTAATAAACTTGAACTTTTAATTTAACACAACAAACAAGGAATAATAACGATAAACTGTAGAAAATGAAAGTCAAACAGAACATTCGCCCCCCCCCCCCCCATTCTGGAACCTTCCAAAATAGGGCAGGGTTACGGCTACGCCCAACCAACGGCAACCCATATAAGGCGAGCCCCGCCGCCAACTCTTGGTCAGGAAATCTTAACGTATGGGGGAGCCGGAGGAGAGGCAGGAGCCCGCAGCCTGGGCATTTGCAGGTAGTCCCGCCACATGTCTCCTTGGCCGGCCGCAACGGGCCTGGAAAGACTAAGGTAGTCCCGCCACATGTCAAGAGGAGAGCGAGGCTTCTCTTCCTTTTCTCTTCTGTCACAGCCGCAGCAGTCCTGGACGGCGGGATGTCCTGCACGTGCCTCCACAACAATTTGTCCAAGTTGGGCTGGGAGGGAGAGGCGACGCGGACGAGCCTCTCCCACCTCCACCGGTAGGAGGTTTCCCAGCCCCCAGTCCGACGCCGAACACCCCCAGTCAGGCGATGGTGCCCATACTTCCACAGCACCGGACACACCATGGTGGCACCCCAGTACTTGCGCAGCACCGAACACACAATGGTGGCACCCCAGTATTTGCGCAGCACCGAACGTACAATGGTGACACTTAGGGAACACCGGATGTGGAGAGGCCTTCATGCAGGGCGATGAAAAGGAGCGGCATGGAGTGCACCGGGAGAAGGAGACGATGTGAACGAGTCTCCCTCGCCCCCCCCCAGGTGGGGGCATCACAGCTGCACCCCAGCTGAACGTCCCGCTCTCACAAAACAGGGACCTCTTCCTTTCACTCCGAAGGGTCTCTTCCATTCTTGCAAACTCGACGAGGGTGGCCCCTGTAGGGCCTCAAAATGGCGTCTGGATCCGCTGGAAGGCGGGCCCCGGCCACTAGAGTAACTTCGGCCAGCCATACAACTCAAACATTTGTCCCATGGAGCACGAGCCCCCATCTCCGGCAGCATCTCCGCAGCCTTGAAGATCATACAAAGGTCCCCGGCGGAGCCTTCGGCCTTTTGCAGGTTTCCGGTAAGGGACGGCTGCTTCGATCGCCAACGAAACAAACATGACATTGCCACACCTTCTGTTAGCGTGAATTCTAGAACTGCCGAAAAGGACTCTGGTCCAAACTGCCAGTACTGGAAACATTTCCCCCTGATGCTGCTTCCGGACTGTGCCGGCCCCGCCCAAAATGGCGCTGGTATCAATCGGAACTTACGAACACCTCGTGGTGTTCCTTCGCACTAATATAAACTTGATGTTCTGAGATTTTTGTGATCCTTTGTACACTTGGCTAGAAAAGACAAGGAGAGCTCACTCGACGAACAGTATGAAAAGATCCCCGTTACAAACGTTGATTACGAATATACAATGTATTATATTTTTATAACTGATGTAAACCTCATTTACGATACATGCGTACGGTATGTATATAGGAAATCTGATTACACCTGTTATGCTTATGTTTCTAAATTATGAAAATATATGCCCCCGAACCCCCAGCCAATTAATAGACGTTTTAGTCTCTCACAAATGAATGAATGAAACTTTCCGATGTTTTTACTGTTGCAAACGACACCCCCGCTGTACGCACTTTAGCCATTGCCACGACCGACCAAATACGACCACACCCTCCTAATCCATATGCCGAAATGAATTTGCAAAATAAAGTCTTTGAAACTATGGACGGGTATTGCATGCTTTATTTTAAAACAATATGGGATGGGTAGGAAAGTTCTTTTTCTGTACACCCTACTCTGCTCTCTCTTTAAGGTTAAAGGAAGATGGTTGCCCAGCCCTGGAGGACGGATCGGATCGACAACACGACACTCCGTCTTAAAAGTACGCGACTGACTCATGAACTCTCGCGTAGAGGAAGACCGTGACTTCCAAGGATGGGTAAAACGAATGGTGTAAATGAGGGAATGTAAAAGGAGGGTGAAATGAAATAATGTAAATACTGTAAAGTACAACGTTCCAAAGTAGCAGGGACCCAAGAACCGAAGAACTTTAGAACGCCACGGCGTTGAAAGAGGTTTAAGGATCCCGATAGTGAGATATATCCTTTGACTAGATACCTCGCACTAGGCACCTCTGGTTTCCTTTTTATGTTTCCCCGCACACGCCCTACATGAACACACTACCCCCCCCTCGACTCCGAAAACCATATCCCCGGGGACCCTGCCCCAAGGAGGAAAGACGAGTTAGAGGTAAGTAAAGGACTTATGAATCCATGTATTTGTATGCGCGCGAATGCTGTCTCCCCCACCCCCTCCCCTTTTTTCCTCCCTCTGCAGGTTACATCAGAGATTACAGCCAAGGTGTGGCGAAGATCTGAGACCTTGCCATGTCTAAGTGCACGAAACGGACTAGCGCCGCAGGGTGGTGTCTAAGCACGCCTGCAAACTACTCACGTATCGAACAAACCCGAAAAATTAGCACAACCTGATAAAAAGTGATCACCCTTAAACCAGACCGGACGAATGAACCCACGTTACGTATGATGCGAAACTGTGAGGGAATGTGTGTGTGTGTGTGGCTGAGGCGTTGACCCAACTGGTCAAAGGACCGAGAATGCGAGAAAGTGCGACAAAATGGTACCTCCTTTTTCTTCTTTCCTTTTCCCAAAGCACGTCCCCTCTACCCTGTCTAATGCTCAAACTGCATGATTACAAGCTAACGTGGACTCGTGAATACCCTTTACTGTGTAATGCACTAAATAGCCTTTCTCGAACGCACTGCCGCCCTCTCCGTTGCACGTGTACTATTTAGCCTGCCGTTGCACTCTCTCTCTCTCTCTCACTTTCTCTCTTTCTCTCTCTCTCTCTCTCTTTCTCTCTCTCTCTCTCTCTCTCTCTCTCCCTCTCTCACTCTCTCTCTATTTTTTCACTACCACTCTTCCGAGTGGTTAGCCCCGAAATTGGCAGATTGCCACCCCTAGCACACCACCTAATTGGCTTCAAATACCGTCAGTATTTGCACAAACATTTGTCTTTAATGCAATCACCCTGAGGCCGCGTCATTACCTCTCCTTTTCCGCTAGAAGTCAATGAACCCAGGTTGGGCCGTAAGGGAAAGGACAGGTAAGACGACAGAGGTTCCCTAATCTGGCCCGAAATAAGGGAACTACATGTCAACGGCTCCTATAGTATAAAACAAGGACCTCAGAATACGCGACCCTCCCCTCCCCGAATCGTCGCAATACCCAAACCAGAAAAACGATCACCCCCGTTGCCTCCCCTGTCTATGTCCCTGGTTGTTTCCCATAAATCCCCTGTCCTCCCTAGTTAAGTAACCGGGCTGTAAAAGGTTACGTAGGACCCAGAATGATGTTTTACAAGGTTAACAGACTAGACCAAGGTAAAAAAAAAAAAAAAAAAAAATCGTCAAAATGAACCTCGCAGTAGCTGAAAAACAGGATGCACCGATAGAAAGGAAATGTTTAGCCATGTTCGTCTCTCAGCGAAATACCTGTGTAGTACCATGTTGACGACTCACTGTACCCTTTTGTAAATGTGAAACTCTAGAGAACGGCATATCTTTGCCAGATTTATCCCCCGAAGGTGGGTTACCATCAGATGAACTGTCATGCCTGTAATAAATGATTATGAAGGAAAGTCATAGTAAATCCAGCAGGTCCGCCACCGGTCATTCATATGCCAGTTGTGAACGTTAAAAATGACGGACATTTTCATTCTTTGCCTGGAGCTGGGAGAGAAATAGACTTTTTGATTATCGTCATCCGAAAATTTTCTAAAAAACTGTCTTTTCAAACTTGTTTAAGGGTACTGCTGTTGGAGGAGAGAAGGACCGGATGTGGGAGCACGAGGCCCGACTGCAGACTAAGGGACACCTACGACATTGGCCAAGGCGAGACCACGACTGAAAAGAGCTGCAGGACGAGGCACTGTTTTCGACAGCATGAAAAGAAAGGGTCGACCTGATGCCCCTGCTCGACGTCCAGTGCCTGTCGACAAGTCCCCGCTCTCTGAATTCCGTCACACGCCCGCCTATTTGAAGTCTCTCGTTCCCCTAGTTTGTTCCTAATTTGGCCTTGCTCCATCCCCCTCTTTTTCCTCTGACCTACCCTATAGACTGTTTTGAACGCTCTTCTTCCATCGGAACTTTCTGACAATCACCTCAAAGGACACGGGGCGAAAAGGACCTTTTCCGACCAGAAACGCGAGGAAAGGGTCGTGCCCTGCAACGCAGAACTTAGACCAGAGCTGGACTCGTAGCTCCACCGCCGGTGCTCAACAGCGCCAACGAAAGACCACAAAGAACAATGAGAACTCGTAAACTTCGAACGTTTGACCTCCTCAACCACCGTTTTTTCTACGCCTCATTTCTCTCCCAGCCACCATTGTATTGATCCTGCTCCAATCCGAATCCGAAATATGTATTAACCTGCCAGTTTACGTTATGATATGTACTTGCTGCTCGCCGTTTTTGTATTTCATTCCTATGACTTTCCTGCTGAACAAATTTATCAAAGTTCATCAAATAGGTGCACCTCCTAAAAACTAGTAACCTCAAAGTGTATTGTTTACAACTCTTTATCTTGGGTTTCCTACCGTTCTCTCTTTCATGCTCACCACAATAGACCCGAGTAGAAAATGAACCAACAAGATGTCTTGAATATGTTAAAGGAGGGACTGTGGAAAATTAGTGCGTTTTGGTGAACATTATCTGCGCCATCTTGCCTCTTCCCCTGATGCCACACTTTTGTCGTGCGCGCCCGCCATTTTAAGATGCCCCGATCAGAACAAACCCTTTTGCATGCCGCTAGCCCCTGACATAGCCCTTTGCCTTCGCTAAGCCTGCACGCTGACCACCTCCTGCTTGCACCTGCCTTGAGTCATAAACCCCTCTTCGGTGCTGCTCTGCCCCCGGCCCTCATCCTGTTCCCAGCGCGACACCTCCCTGCTTTCCTTTCATGATCTCCGGCCCTTAGATGCAAACCCCCTTTTTCCCCGTGTGCCCGTTTTGTCCTCCCCGTTCCCAAGCCGACACCCAGCTCTGCCGATACCACCCTTGCCCCTCCCCGTACAATAGAAAGCTTCCCCCATCAAAGAAATCCCCGGGTTGATCAAAGCCCCCACCCCATGAGACCCAATCACACTCCCCACATCCCGTGACTCGGCGGATTATCCAGCTGCGCGATGCTCATCACCTGTTGTGATTAGGGTGGGGATTTCAACTGTAAATGTGTGTGGGAACGGGCCCCAAAGGGGGATTCCGGGTATGTCTTTCCGTATATCAAAGCTTTGTCACATATATGTAAACTGCAATAAAAACCATAAGACACTGTATATAAGGGGCCAGGCCTAAAACGTAAGTTAGAGCACCTCAGAACGATACCTTCTGTCCGTTTCGTTGTGTTCTCCTCCGGAGAGAATAAAAACCCTTGTTTCCTGCCTTCCAGTCTCCAGCGCCTGCCTCTTCATTGATTTAACTGACTAGAGGGTCACAGAGGCAATACCGCCGGGCAAATATCGATTGTCCCCGACCCGATTGAAACTGTTTTTACACCAATGGAGGTTAGATGTGGGTGGGACCATAGGACCGACTCACCTCTATTCTAAGGTTGTTGTAAATGTTTTATTTTTCTCGTCTTAGTCAATTAATGTACATTTGAATGTGCTTTTATGGCTGTAAAGCTGAAATAAAGAATTTTTGACTGACTGACTCTATTCCAAGGGTGGGTGGACCCACCTCTATTCCAAGGGACCCACCTCTATTCCAAGGGACCCACCTCTATTCCAAGGGTGGGTGGACCCACCTCTATTCCAAGGGACCCACCTCTATTCCAAGGGTGGGTGGGACCCACCTGTATTCCAAGGGTCGATGGGACCCACCTCTATTCCAAGAGTGGGTCGGTGGGGACCCACCTCTTTCCCAAAGATGGTGAGCGGCGTCTTTTCTCGCCACCTTCACCCTTGATGTCCCATCCACCCACACCTCCACCTCAGGTGGGCGTCACAGCTGCCAAGCGGGGTCAGGACCAGTTACCCTGCATTAATAAACTCTCTGGGGTGGCCAACAAGCTGTTTGAGGGCAAATAGTTGTCAGCCAGGAGGTCCTTACGGATCCTCATGGCAGCGCATCGAAGGGCAACAAAGGTGCCCAAAGGAGAGTGGCAAAGCAGACCTGGCACTCTCAGCAGGGTAAAGCCAGAGAGGGCCTCAGGTGCCGCACAACAGTGGCAAGGGAAGCCTTGAGCTGCACACAAAAGACACAGTGAACCCTCACTGTGGTGTGGGCTCAAGAGTGATTCATGCCACTCTGAGGTCTAAGGGATGACGTCAAAGTGATGGATTATGGATTGACAGTGCGGCTCCTAGCCAGGGAGGGACATGGTTTGTTTATTGGTCCGCATGACTGACAGTAATGCATGAACTGTGACGGGATGATGCCTGAACTTCCAACCCCGCGCATCTACAGAGCCAGAGCAGGCGGAAGATCCTTCTCTCACGTTGCAGCCAAGACCTGGAACGAGCTACCGGCGGACATCAGACGCGCCCCCTCCCTGAACACCTTCAGGAAGGCTCTCAAGACCTGTTTCTTCGGCCAACAGATCTGCCGACCGCCCCCCCAGCCCCTTGAGACCCTCATGGGAGAGTAGCGCAATTACAATGCCCCTGATTGATTGATTGATTGGCGCTTTGTGTCCATTGTTTGAAATGCTACAGGGTGTCAATAAACTGCGCCCTTTACCACCACCCGAAAGTATGAGGGCCTTTCTGTCACGGGCATGGGGAGGGGTGGGAGGTGGAGGCTGTTAGAGGAGGCCGGAAACCTTGGGGGCAGAGGGTAGATAAGGCAGGAATGTGTATCCTGTGCAGTATAAAAAGCACTTAGACCCTCAGCCCCCACCAAACAAAGCTTTACAAGCCCTTTAAATACTCAGAATGGACCTGGGCTTACAGAGTTGCCCTGGGAAAGCCACGCTGGGAGAGGTTTCAGCTCTCCTGGCGCGGTGTATTATCTGATCTTCACCAGGTGACCGTGTGAAGAGAGCTGATACCTGTGACTGTGAAACATGGTGGCATGGGACAAATAGGCAAGTCTGGGACAGGGAAGATGAGGATAAGAAGAACTGCAGAGGAATGGGAATAAACGGGCCCGCAAACTAGCTATAAGGTCTTTAAAAGGACCAGTAAAATTGAGTTAATGGCAGATTTATGCAATGGAAGAGTGATTGCGTGGGAGCATCAATGAAGACAAATGAATGAATGGATGAGTGATTGTGTGGGAGAGTCAGTAAAGGCAAGTGAATGAATGGATGAGTGATTGTGCGGGAGAGTTAGTAAAGGCAAGTGAAAGAATGGATGAGTGATTGTGTGGGAGAGCCACTAAAGGCAAGTGAATGAATGGATGAGTGATTGTGTGGGAGAGCGAATAAAGGCAAGTGAATGAATGGATGAGTGATTGCGTGGGAGCATCAATGAAGACAAATGAATGAATTGATGAGTGATTGTGTGGGAGAGTCAGTAAAGGCAAGTGAATGAATGGATGAGTGATTGTGCGGGAGAGTTAGTAAAGGCAAGTCAAAGAATGGATGAGTGATTGTGTGGGAGAGCCACTAAAGGCAAGTGAATGAATGGATGAGTGATTGTGTGGGAGAGCGAATAAAGGCAAGTGAATGAATGGATGAGTGATTGTGTGGGAGAGCCAATAAAGGCAAGTGAATGAATGGATGAGTGATTGTGTGGGAGAGCCAATTAAGGCAAGTGAATGAATGGATGAGTGATTGTGTGGGAGAGCCACTAAAGGCAAGTGAATGAATGGATGAGTGATTGTGTGGGAGAGCCACTAAAGGCAAGTGAATGAATGGATGAGTGATTGTGTGGGAGAGCCAATAAAGGCAAGTGAATGAATGGATGAGTGATTGTGTGGGAGAGCCAATAAAGGCAAGTGAATGAATGGATGAGTGATTGTGTGGGAGAGCCACTAAAGGCACGTGAATGAATGGATGAGTGATTGTGTGGGAGAGCCACTAAAGGCAAGTGAATGAATGGATGAGTGATTGTGTGGGAGAGACAATTAAGGCAAGTGAATGAATGGATGAGTGATTGTGTGGGAGAGCCAATAAAGGCAAGTGAATTAATGGATGAGTGATTGTGTGGGAGATCCACTAAAGGCAAGTGAATGAATGGATGAGTCATTGTGTGGGAGAGCCACTAAAGGCAAGTGAATGAATGGATGAGTGATTGGGTGGGAGAGACAATTAAGGCAAGTGAATGAATGGATGAGTGATTGTGTGGGAGAGCCTTGCGTCACACTTTTTCTGGCTTTCATTTGCTCCCACTACGGCACCTTGAGGCGTGTTCATTTGGAAGGCGGTTGACATTAAGCACCTGAAGTGACAGTATGTGACAAATGTACACACTGAAGGATCCAAATACTGATTTACACAAGCACTAAAGCTGATTCACCAGTGCAAACTTTCTGCAATGCCACTCATGTTGTTTTCATACTACTGCCACATGATACTTGTAGTGAGGACTTAAGGTTACAAACCTTTCTTTGCAGGTGTTGTAATTGCAAGGTTCAATTAAACTAAATCAACATCACTCTAATGTGGCCTGCGTAGAAATAAGGTGCCACCATGACGCTGAGTCACATGGTAATCTAAGGTACAGAGCTGTGAACTCAGCAGCTACAAGCTATGCAGAAAAACAAGCTGTAATTATTGTTTACAGGCAGTGCCTGTTGGCACACACTGTGCATCCAATTACTACTGCTCCCTTTTGTCAACCTCAGGAGAATTAAAGTCTTAGTGGAAAAGGCAGCATTCAGAGTTGTGACTTGAACTTTGCACAGCGACTCAGGAGTGGAAGCCTGCCCCAGTGACGTGCCATGCAGACCCCACCATTTCCATTTCAGTTATTAATTAAAGTGCCTCTTTATTTCTGCTTCAAAATTGGAAGATATTTGTGTTATTTATGACAGGAAATAAAGCTCTGCAAGAATTTTGGAGGCTGATTTAAAGCCAATGAAACATTTCTATCCATGCCACATGAAAACACTTTACACAAATGTGTGACACCCATTTATAGCAAAAGCTTGTGTCTGGAAGAACTCATGGCACTTGTCTGCAAATGACTGATCAGAATTTTCTCTTGTACTACTATAATCTCTATGCATGTTGCTGTTTTAAATGAGCTGGCGATGTGGGAGGCACTCAAATCAATAGTTGGTGGCAGCAGTAGTGCATGGTAGCAACACCCTCTAGACGCATACTTTCATGTTAACAGTCTAAGAACTACTGCCAGATTAGGCAAGAAAGACCCCTGGCAGCCACATAAGGCACAAAGTGCAGAGGAAGTGCTTGTCCATATCACACATGCATGACACGCTTACAGAGACAACCTGGTGCTACAACAATGGGGTCCATACCAGGATCCTGCCAGTAAACAGGATACACTCTGTAGCATCAGGATGGTGGAAGGAAAACACCCAGTCTGAGTACTCACCCTGCACGAGCTGCGACGACACACGAGTCAGTGCCACGACGAGGACGGAGAGGGCCAAGCAAGCGGAGAGGCCACTGGACGTCATCTTGATGCTGTTAGGAGCCAGACCAGATCCCCAGTGGCTTACTTTAGAATGCTAAAGCAGTGTGGAGGGTGCTCACCATGCTTCCCTACCAATCACACAGCATCACTCGTTCAACTGACCAGGAGCTGTGGAAGAATGTAGTGATGGAGGACGCACCCGGATGATGCCATTCTTTGCCTTGTACACTATCTAACGCACGTATTGTGGGTGGATACACTTAGTAACAGCGTCCTCATTATTCTGCTCTTCGTCTGCACCTGAGGTCGTGACCTGGCGGACATTCTCTCACCATGTGTCACTAGTCTTGCACCTGGTTTGCTTGTATTGTTTGACCTGTGTGGTTCATACCTCAAGTGAGAACAATAAGATGATTGCCAGCACATACCTTTTTTCTAAATATGAATTACTCCGTCTGTTAAGCTATTTTAGCATAGTGTGTGTGCTCTTTGGTTGGAAGGCAGCCAGCCTATATTGAAAGAACAACATCTGGTGGATTCACCACTAGTATGCCAAACGCACAACAAGTTGTAAAGTATAACAGTGTAAAGACATTAAACTGTGCTTAGTCAGGGTCTCCAATAATCAATCAAAGAATGCACTTTGTAAAAAATTATAAATTTTATATCGTATATTCATATACATTGTCAATAATCAACTACCGTTAGTGAACTCGATATTTGCTTATACCAAAAACAAGCAATCAGACATTGCTGGTGTAAGTAGTTGAAAAAACATAACTTTCACTGGATTATTTACACATTATAACATTATCACAACTTAAAGAAGGGCCGCTGGGGGTCGTGTAACTAGTTAGCATGGAGGAGTCTCGTTTGTTATCGGAATTAACCAGACAAATCGCTCCACCAACTAAGAACGGCCATGCACCACCACCCACAGAATCGAGAAAGAGCTATCAATCTGTCAATCCTTTCCGTGTCCGGGAAACCTCACCCGGGCCTTCTTTAAGTTGTGATAATGTTATAATGTGTAAATAATCCAGTGAAAGTTATGTTTTTTCAACTACTTACACCAGCAATGTCTGATTGCTTGTTTTTGGTATAAGCAAATATCGAGTTCACTAACGGTAGTTGATTATTGACAATGTATATGAATATACGATATAAAATTTATAATTTTTTACAAAGTGCATTCTTTGATTGATTATTGGAGACCCTGACTAAGCACAGTTTAATGTCTTTACACTGTTATACTTTACAACTTGTTGTGCGTTTGGCATACTAGTGGTGAATCCACCAGATGTTGTTCTTTCATACCTCAAGTGTACATCACACTGCGTTGTGAATGTGCACTTCGCCCGTAAAATGATCTTCCTGCTTAAAAACATACAACACTTGTTAGAGAGATGACAGCAGCAGTTTTGGGAGGTCAGATGCCTTTTTGACTCCCCACACTTTGGTGGCCCGGGACCTGCTTTCCATAAAAGAGCTGTATTTTGAGCAGACATCATCCTTTCGGGAAGGGGCTGAATTGATGAAACCATTGGTGAGGGGACACTGGCTCCTTGCAGCTGTCCAGGGTATGGAGCATTATTTAGCCCAGGTGTCTAGTAGGTGTGACCGGTGTCTTTTGGCCAGGTGTCGTTTTCATCAACTGCACCATCTCCATGCCATGCTGGGGTTGGGTCCACTCTGGCAATAGGACGTCCTGCGGCTGCGACAATAGGTCCCCACAGGATACCCTACATTTTGTAATGTTCTGCAGCTTCTGCGGTTGGCTGAGAAAGCAGTTCCTGATTCCATTGTTGAAGCCACTGAACTTTACGCAAGTACGGCCCGCTCTTATGTACTTGCAATTACTCCAGGATGAACATGTCTTACTTGCTGTGGGCAGTTTGTTATGTGCTGCTCTGGTGCCCTGGTGCTCAAGACCACATTGAGAATCACATTAATATATTCTGCACTTCTTTTTTAAAGTTGTTTTTATTGTATCTGACTCTAAATTTGTGTTATTTGTACATGTGTCATATTTGTGTGGTTTTATGAATATTTATTGTGTCTTTTAGTGCCACATGTACCAACATTAGCAATAGCGATAACCTAATTCCCATTTTATGCAAATCACAATTAGGTAATCGCTATTCCCAATGTATAAGACTCCATGAGTTTCATTTAGCAATTCCCATGAGGGTGGTGGTGGTGGTGGGGGGGGGGGGGGTCGAAGATTGACCTACCCCATGAATATCAGTGAGGTAGGTCACTATGTGTGGCCCATTAGGAATCGCTAAAATCATGGGCATGGTGATCACAATGTCTGTGATTGCTTTTAAATAAGGCAATCATTTTTTTCCCAAATGCAGCCATCTTTCCTTAAAGGAAAAAGGTTTGCATTTAAAGAAAAAAAGAGAAGAAAAGTTTGCTTTAATTTTTTAAGAGCAGGAAGTGAGTTGTCTGTGGGACCACTCCCTACTCTGAAAAAAGTTTTGTACTGCGGTTCACAAGGGGGAAGGGGCCCTTGGAGACCACTTCACATTTGCGAAGGGTTACCACAAACTTGAAATTTTTTGGTAAAATGCGAATGTTTTGCAGCCGCGTTTCAGTCGCAGAACATTCTTACATACCGCTGGGATTTGGTATTAGGAAGGGACGCCCGAAACACGCATCTTCCTAATGCCGAATCGCAAACTCTATTTGCGATTCAGCAAGAGGTTACCAAAAGGAAATAGGACTTGGAACATAGGAAGAGTCTTTTTTTCGGGTCGCAAATGGCCAGATTCTGCAAATCAGACCATTTGTGACCTTAAAAAAGGTACATACATGTGGCCCTTATTGTTGCTTGTACAACTGGAAGTGAAGGTCGTCATGGCTCGTGGGCACAAAGAACAGTTTGCGGGCGGGTGTCAAGCAGGTTTGTGCGCGATACTAAAAAAAAATTCACCTTGCCGCCGGATCCCGCGTCTCTGCTCCTGCACTCCTCATCGTACTGGAGGAACAAGAAGCACAGCCAGGCCCCACTGACCAATCACAATGCTGCAATGAAGTGTTGTGATTGGTAAGCACCCAGGCTCCTCTGGTCTGAGTGTCCTGGTTTGACGCTCAGCCAGGGAATGGTGGCCTGGGCATGTTCTCCACGCAGACTGTAATATAGCCTGCATGGAGAACAGGAAAAGTGTGCATGACTGTTGTGGGTGGCCCGAGAGGGACGACCAACCAGCCATGTGCAATTAGGAATGGGCAAACCACTCCTGCCCTATCCTTCTCCGACAGCAAAACAGCCCGCTCACCCGACCGCCCGCAAAGCAGCACAAGCATTAAATGATCATAACTCAACGTTATTCTCATTTTATGTTTCTACTTTTCACTGCTTAAAAGCAGTGGGGTGTCGCCGCCACTGACAACTAAATAAAGATTGTACTACTACTACACCATCAGTAATGTGTTTTGCATACTCCGAGAGCCAAAACCATTTAATTGATCAGGCAGATTTTCACAAAGAAGCAGTGTATAAGTAAGTGGGAGCAAGGCCAAATAAGAGATTGCATTAATGAGTGAATGAATGAAGAAATGGCTGACTGGATCAATGAGTAAGTGAGTAAATTAGTGGGTGTTTGTATGAGTGTGGAAGTACATGAGTTAGTAGTGTGCGAGTTAATGAGTAAGTGAATAGTTCAATGAGTGACATGAGTGAATGAGTTAGTGAATAAAGAAATGACTCAGTGAAGTGAGTCACAGTGGGAATGAAAGAGTGTGTGGAAGTGAGCATGTGAGTGTATCAATAAGTGAATGAGAGAGTGAATTAATACATCTGTGACTGAGTGAGACTGTCAATTAGTGAGTGAGTGAATGATTGAGTGAATAAGTAGTCAATGGAGTAAATAAGAGATTGAATGAGTGAGTGAACACATTTACGGAACACCCTCTGCAGCACAAAGTCTCTGTAATCTAATCTTACTCCCATGGAAGCCGGTTGAGTACAGACAGCTCTCTCCCTTAAGATTGAAGAATTGTAGGGGGACCCGCTACAATGCCACAGAAGGGGATTCCAAGTTGAAGTGGTTTTGCTGATGTTACTGCAGCTGCCTCTCTACCTTGGGTCAATTTTATGGATAATCAACCAGTTTAGTAATTAGGGTCAATGTCTCCTTAGGATGCTTGTTGTGTGGGAGTATTGGCAGCTATAGGCCAGACAAGAAGGTAGGATTGTGTTCATCACATAGTGCATGTAAATGGAGGATTCTATTTGTTTTATTTGTTGGAAGCAGTGCTCAATTTGTAAAAATATAAGTGCCTCGTCAGGAGGCCACTGCAGCTTGTACCACATTTTACCGCTGCCAGTACTGCCAATGATATTACCAACACAATACTTGCCATCACACTCCTACATACTATTCCAGACCCCTAATGCTGTAATAATGGCATGGGCGGCAGGTCGTAGTCATATGTAATGTATGTTGGGTTAATAAACAACTGTTGCTGTACTCATCCCTAAATTAGACAGATAGCGCCATCATGTTGCAGACTGTCACAAACGCCGGTATTGACAAGTAAGCACCGGTGCCGAGCACCGGAAACCACAGGTTCAAATTAAGCACTGGTTGAAGGTTTTAACAATGTTTGTCAACAGATGTAGGATGTATCTATTCATTCAAGAGATAGAGGGAAGAGAGGCATGACAAGGGCTGTTTTGACCTGGTGTTACTGTGCCTGAAGCAGAACATAGTTCAAGATGGAAAGTCATTGCACCAGGTATCTCATCCCCTCAATACCAAAAGCTTTTGCATGCGTTGTTTGATATTAGGCACATGCGGTGCGTTGAGCGACATCAGGCACAGGACGTGCGCAGAGAGATATCAGGCACATGACATGCACTGAGAGATTTCAAGCACAAGATATGCACTGAGAGATATCAGGCATAACACATTCACTCAAAGATATCAGTCATAAGACATGTGCTGAGTGATATTAGGTATAGGACATGCACTGTGTGATAGCAGGAACAAGAAATGCCCTGAGAGCCTGAGAGATTTCAGGCATAAGAGATGTTGAGTGATATCAGGCACAGCCCATGCACTGAGTGATATCAGGCACAAGACATGCGGTGAGTGATTACAGGCCTATCACATGCTATGAGTGATAGCAGGCACAAGAAATGTTCTGAGAGATATCAGGCAAAAGGCATGCACTGAGTGATATCAGGCTTAAAACATACACTGAGTGTTAGCAGTCACAACAAAGGCACTGAGAGATATCACCTATAAGACATGCACTGAGTGATATCAGGTACCATACATGCACTGAGTGATAGCAGGCACAATAAATGCCCTGAGTTATCAGGGTTAAGACGTGTGCTGAGTGACATCAGGCACAAGACCTCCTGGGGTATTCTGTACTCACTGCATGCTTTATGTATTGGTCTTTGGGTGGCAGCTCCCTGGTTTGTGCTGCTGGAGTAAACATGGTGGTAGCTCAATGGCCTTTAGAGCTATGTTAAGTGCAAGAGGAAACAGTGGTTGTGCTTCTTGAACATTCTCTTGTGATAGTGGCAGATTCAAGTGCATTCTGGGAAGGTTGTCACTTCATCAGCAGCTGGCTTTTGTAAAGCGCTTCAAACCCACATCGACTAGCCCATGCCAGATCCTCGCCCTCCAAACATGGCGGAGGTTAGAGAACAACGCCTCTTATTTGTTTCTTGGCTGCTGATGAGTTTTCATTCGTATGTTGGTCGTGTCACAGTAATCAGGGTCAGATTGGGATCTCAATGAGGCCTGGACACTCCCAGGAAAGTGGCCCACATTCCTGGATCGTCCCTTTCATGGATCACCATCCGCGTGATCTCATTGGAATCTGGCCGGTTTGGGAACCTTAGCTGTGAGTCAGAAAGTGCCTTTGTAGAAAGTAAGGCAAGGTGACCGGAGGCCACGGAGAAGCACTCGCTGTGGTATGGAGGCGTGAACTCACCCTAGGCATGCGGACAATTGCAGCTTGATTAGAAAACTCGTCTGGAATACACTGGATCCCAAGTCCCCTTTCAGAGCCAGGGTGGCCGTCCTACTACGGATAAAAAGGTGGATCCCTTTTTCAGATCTGCTCCATTGTTCCTTTCTCATGACAACATCTGGCTTTAAGGAATCATGTAGTCCTAAATGTTTCCTAGGTTAGGGTTTTCTACTTAGTATTTTTGGTTGCTGCAGTATTAGCTTCCTTTTAATATAGGCTTACGTATTTCATGCACCAATGAGTGAAATGAAATTAGATGGTATTTGTTTCATCTCATGGATCGGAGGGTGAGAGATTTGAAGCCAGGTCACTGCGCATCTTTCTTCTGAGGGTACGCGCTTTAGGGTGATAGTAGTGCTTTCCTCAGAAAGAACGCGTTTCCTAGTACCAACGGCTTTGGCAGAGATGGTGTTAGCATGTGTACCCCATGTCAATTCAATTCAATTCAAGTAAGCTTTATTCGGCTTTTGAATTTAAAACCATAAAAGCAGCAGAGAAAAGATACAAACATACAAAGAACTAGTCCAGCAAATCAAAGCATAGTTAAAAGAAAAACAGACTGTTTAGGACAAGCTAAAACAGTTTGACGAATCAACTATTCAAGATCCTAATCCAAAATACACAGAATCCTCCTTTATCATCAGGTATGATAGTAATTTGGTACACCGGGGCCAGGATAAAAGTCATGCAGATCCCAGATACGGATGGAGCCATCTCCAACTTTGTGTTGGGTAGAACGTAAAAAGGGGGCAATGTTTCTGTCTTTAAACTTAATTAAAATCAGATCTCCTGGGACATTTTTGGGCATAGAACCAAGCCACCCCACCCTCCTGACGCTCAATATCCCGCCGTCTAAAACAGATGGTAAATGTCTATGGATTTTAAGCCAGAAAATGGCTTTATTCATTAGGTCCTGCTGTAGTTCACGTTTACCCGGGGTGAGTTCAGGGACCCCAGAAAGCATGGTAACGTATGGCGCGGCTTCCGGGGGTAGGTCCATTTGATGCCTTCTTTCCAGGAGTCTGTGAGGGGTATGTTTTAGATTAAGAGGAGCGTTGCGACCACTTAGAGTGGGTGGTATAGGAGGGGGGTCACAAGTGGGAAGTATGCTGGAAGCATTGTTCATGGGCCTTTCATGGATGTTAGTAAGGGTAGAGCATGTGGATATCATAGTGTTGGCATTTGGTGGGAGGGACCTTATTACAGTGTTTTCGATCCTGGTCAGCCTCTCCCCCAGATCATTAATTTTTACGACCAGTGGTGATAGAGCACTGTTTAACATTCGTTCAATTTGGGCCAGCAGGGTCAAATGAAGGGGGGATACGGGGTCATTTGATCGAGTCTCCGCTTTATCCGAAGTTAGTGAGACAGGGTTTGGGGCGGATAAATGGGGGCTGCAGAAAGTTGGTTCGGGGGATGCGGGAAGTGTGAAATTTACTTGTTCATTGTCTCTGACCACTATAGGGGGAGTTAATAAATCCTGGGCATAGTTTGTACCGCACATGGCATTCAATTCTTCCCAAATTGACATCGTGGTTGGGAGACAGGATACCGAGGGCAACAATGTACAGATCAAAGCAATAGAGGGGGAAAGGTTAGCATCTGACTGTACCTCCTCCTGTAGTAAAACCAAGTGTAGTTGCCCGTCCCGTCCTCCTCTGGCCTCTGAGGGCCACAGAGGGCCCGCCCTTTGCCCGGGCTTAGCCCGGCGCAGTCCCGCGCGCGTTCCGCGACGCGGAGGGAGCCTCGTCCTTTTTCTGCACCTCCGGGCGCGTAGCTACCGGAAATGCCCCTCACAGGCTGCTGGGAGCTGTAGTCTGCCGGCGGCCGTGCAGGTGGAAAGCAACGGCGGCGTGCAGCACTCACAGCATGTGGGCCCCAGCAGCAGCAGCAGCGACTGAGTGTGCCCGGTGAGTCCCGGTGAGTCCCTCCTGTTCCGTGACCCGTGGCTCTGGTCCTGGACTGGACTGTTTCCCCCCCCATGTCATATCAATGGATTCATTCCAACCCACTTATAACAATCACTGCATACGCACTCCATTCTTGCCAGCAGAGGACACTCTGACACCCACCAACTATGTTAAAATTAAGTCTCCCTGTATTCCGTTTTTACTGATTTTTACAGATAAATACAGACAGAAAAACATTTGTTTTCCTGTCTGTATGTATTTTTAAATGTGGATAAAAACGGAAATATGGGTTGTTTTTGAGTGATTCTAAATGCTGTCAGTCATGACTGCCAGGCCAATAGCGGTGCGGATTGACAAACAAGGGGATCAAAACAATATAGGGATTTTAGAGCCTTAAACACCAATAGATTTGCACGACCTTGATAACAAAACTGACATATTTTCTGCTAAGTGCATATTTTACCATCTGAGTGTGTAGATATTTAAACCTGTCAGGCATTGAGGCACGAGTGCATATGAACTGGTTAAATAAATGCAGAAATATAATCATTTCAGCTTAATTTTTGCACAAAACCTAACATAAATATGAATAAATACAGGTAAAATTAGCAAAAAATATATATGGATAAATACAGACGGAAATTACAAAAATATAAATACCATACAATCCAGAGCCCTGCTTAAAATGTTGGGTAACATTTTATTAAAAGTGCAAAATCAAGAAAAAATAAATTGTAAACATAATAATTTATACACTAGTGTTGAATAGATTTAAACACAGAGTAAATTCATGATTTAAAAATACATCATGAAATAAACAAGTATGAAAGTGTATTATAATTAAAATAAAAGTATGAATAATCAAAAAGACATGGCAGGATGGAAAGAGCGTAAAGTGTGTAAAGGTATTAAAAGAAAGTGGAAATGTGCTAGTATAGTAATTATAATATTACATATAATATCATCACAATAAATACATAACTACGGGCCCGATTCACAGAACTAACTTAAGACAAAATCCTAACGTTAGTACCATTTTGGTATTCACAGAAGGCACTTACTCATTTCGGTATTCATAGAATTTAGGAGTCCTAACATTAGGACTCCTAAATGCCTTCTGTGAATACCGAAAGTCTTAAAATTAGGATTTTTCTCAGTTTAGTAGTAGTAAAGTTAGGACTCCTAACTTTAGGACTCCTAAATGCCTTCTGTGAATACCGAAAGTCTTAAAAGTAGGACGTTTCTCAGTTTAGTAGTAGTAAAGTTATGACTCCTAACTTTAGGACTCCTAAATGCCTTCTGTGAATACCTAAAGTCGTAAAGTTAGGATTTTTTCTCAGTTTAGGAGTAGTAAAGTTAGGAGTCCTAACTTTACTACTCCTAAACTGAGAAAAATCCTAATTTTAAGACTTTCGGTATTCACACAAGGCATTTAGGAGTCCTAAATTTAGGAGTCCTAACTTTACTATTACCAAACTGAGAAAAATCCTAATTTTAAGACTTTCGGTATTCACACAAGGCATTTAGGAGTCCTAAAGTTAGGAGTCCTAACTTCAGTGAATACCGAAATGAGTAAGTGCCTTCTGTGAATACCAAAATAGTAGTACGTTTAGGATTTTGTCTTAAGTTAGTTCTGTGAATCGGGCCCTACCTGTGCAAATTTTAATAGAAGTAAAAATCATCAAGTAGTTATAAAACAAAGTTTTGTGTAAGACATCTAAATGTAGTTTGGAAACTTCTTCAATATTTGGGCAATGTAATGTAAATTGCAGAGAAATATTAGAAAGAAAGCAGGTCCCAGGGGACCTTAACAAACCTCTTTTGCTTGATAGTTAGACAGGCAATACATGAAAGTTAACAATCAAATTGTTTTTCCAATTTTTGTAATTTGTTGGGAAAGCTGTAGTTAATAAAAGATCAATTATGGAAACAGTAGAGGAGCAAGAATTCCATACTGTTGATAAACTCCCCAAAAGATTGATATTAAAGGGTACATTGGTCTCTAACATATGGTTTATCTGTGTCCAAGCTTTCTGCCAAAAAGTAGAAATATTTTAACAAAGAAAAGCCATGTTTTGCATTGGCAAAATGTTTACTATATGATCAACAGTTAGAAGGATGTTCTGGATTAATTTTATGAAAAATACTCTGGTGTGATTAACAGTCAATTAAAGATTTAAAAGAAATCATAGTGTGTAGCATGTGCAGCATGAAAGGACTTATGTATCTTAAACCAAATCTTATTCCATGAGGAAAGGGACGATGAAGCATAGATGTCGTCCAACACGGCTGGTAGTGTGACTGCGCGGAATAACGGGCTGCACAGCCGGAGGTCAAAGCTGAGGGAGCTGTTTCCACACAGACCGCCCAGGCGGCGGGGACCAAGATCATTGGGCCGATGCCTACCTCCTTGCTATCACCACCCTGGGGGACTCCAGCAACGGGGCTGCAATGTCCACTGGGATGATGGCTCCTGACGAAGGGCCACCAACTGCTGCTGGCCCCGATTTTGTCCCAGCGCCCCTTGGACCACTGGCTTTGGAGCAGCATATGTTCCTAATGAGCACCACCACACAGGATATTTCTGGATTCTTCGTATGGACAGCACTGCTTATCACTTGCCACCAGATCTACATGCACTTACGTTCTTACACCTGCCCCAATTTACAGCGATATATTGTGCGCATCCTCTTCATTGTGCCCATCTATGCCTTTGACTCCTGGCTAAGTTTACTCTTTTTCACCAATGACCAGTACTACGTCTACTTTGACACTCTGCGGGACTGCTATGAGGCTTTTGTGATCTACAACTTTTTGATCCTCTGCTATGAGTACTTGGGTGGAGAAAGCAACATAATGTCAGAGATCTGTGGGAAGCCTATTGAGTCCAGCTGTATATACGGGACCTGCTGCCTCTGGGGAAAGACTTACTCAATTGTTTTCCTACGCTTTTGCAAACAGCCCAGTTTGACGTTATAGCGAGGCCAGCAGGGACCTGTAGCTGTATCTGTCTCCCAAGACCACCACCCTTGAGTGCAACACCACCTGAACACCTGGCTGAGCGATGGCAAGAATTTCCTGCTCTGTAAATATGTAATATATAATGGTCCAAGCCTAATTGCTGTTAAAATGCAAGCCTGAGTGAATTTGAAATTGGTATATATATTAATCTCTAATCACTAGTATATGTAGTAGACCTTTGTACTTACTACCATTCCTATGTGATTTTAGAGTTTATCTGTTTGTATCTCTACCTTGAGTGACTTTACAACTTGTACATTTGCGATTTTTCCCTCCTTTTCACTTCACTTGTATATATAACTCTAACCACTAGTATATGTAGTAGACCTTTGTACTTACTACCATTCATATCCTATGTGATTTTAGAGTTTATCTGTTTGTATCTCTTCCTTGAGTGACTTTATAACTTGTACATTTGCAATTTTTCATCCTTTAGCTCCATTTGTACATTTATTTTCCTGTTTATATCTCTTATGTAACTCATGTAACTTTTGGGCCCCCATAAGGTACTTTTCTCCCACTGCCGGTCTGCCAGAACCAATCTGCTTCCCACTCCCCTCTCCCATTCCCTCTATTCCTATTTTGGGGACTTGTTCTTCTGTGTTTGACTATGCAACTACCACTGCTTATCTGCCAGATCTGACCCGCTTCCCAGCCCATGCCCCCCCCCCCCTTCCCTCCTTCCTCTCCTGGGGACTTGTTTCTTCTGTATTGGACTTTTGAAACTCTCTATTGTAACCATGTGCCCTTTACCTTTTTTTTTTTTTAAATATTTTTATTCTTGTTTGCCGGTTGACAAAAAAACAGAAAAAGACTGAAAATATACATACATGAGTGGTTTCGTACATATACATAGAGACATCAAAATACATATGTTGTGAACCAAATAATTTGATAAATGGGGACGATAGAAGAATTCCTGTTACAAGATCAGACTATAGATAAATTCATCTTTGTAAGGGGAAGAAAAGAAAAAAAAATATTAGAATTAGCAATTATACGACATTTGGAAATTGCTTTACTCTAGAAAAGTACCCCAGTTTCTATTAAATTTAATCAGTGAGCGTGTTCCCCTGAGGTTAGCTAGGGCTAGCTTCATGGCATGTATCTCAGTTACTAGTGTCCACTACTTCCAGACCGTAGGGGGTTCCAAATCGATCCAAGCCCTAGCCAGGGTTAATTTGGCACAGGAAATAAGTATGGTGGCTAAGGCTGATTGTGAAGGTGAGAGAGGATTAAAATCTAGTAGAACCGAGGCCGCCGTAATGGTGGGTAGCGGAATATTTTTTGGTCTAAGAACATTCTGTATATCCCCCCAAAAGGTCTTGAGTTTGGGGCAGGAATACAACATATGTACTAGATTGGCTGCCTCAGTTAGACATTTAGGGCATTTAGTACGGTTACTAAAAGAAGCATTAGAGGACCATCTAGAGATTCTTTCCGGTGTGTAGTAGAGCATACAGGTCATTCTATATTGTTGTAGCCGAAGGCTAGATGACCGTACAAGGTTGTTAATATTAGCCAAAGAGTGCTCAATATGATTTGATGTAATATTTAAACCTAATTGGGTACCCCACTTCGTGGCTAGTTTATCACAGTCGCCCGTATTAAAGGTACTGAGTATTTTATAGGCTTCGCTTATTACTGATTTATTTTTGTTTGAATAAAGACAGGTCCATATGTCACATTCGGTGATATTTTGAATCTTTTTGTTGTTAATTAAATAATCATGTATTTGCAGGTGTTTATACCTTGTGGCTTCTGGTATATCGTATATCTGTTTAAGCGTATTGAATTCTAAGTAGCCCTGTGTGCCGTACAGATCCGCCAATACTCTGATCCCTAGTGAGGCCCAATTATAAGTAATAGTATCCGTGAAGATGACCGGGAGGCCTGGGTTGCCCCACAGCGGCAGCTTCGGGTGGAAGAAAGTTGTTTTACAAAATTTTAGTACATGTGCCCTTTACCAAAGCACTCCTTCTCCCCTAGTTCGGAGGGGATCCAGCATGTATACCCTGGTGTCTCAGAGACCCCTCTGAGAGAGTCCACAGCGTCAAGGGAGCCACACACAGCGGAAGTGTGAGAATGGCACCCCTTGCCAAAGCACTCCCTCTCCCCTTGTTGGGGAGGGATCTAATTTGTATACCCTGTAGTCTCAGAGACCCCTTTGAGAGAGTCCACAGCGTAGAGGGAGCCACACCCAGTGGAGGTGTGGGAATGACTCTTGGATGATACACAAAACCGGGAGAGGGAGGGTCAAAGGGAAGAAAAGTTTAAAGAGCTATTGCAAGTTCGCTTCCCCAGTTACATGCTATGAAAAACAGAACAGAACTTGTAAGGTCCATTGGCCAAATAAGTTTGGCCGTGCTGGCAAATAGTGACTTTGGCACTCACTGACATAGCATATTTCATGCCAGCGCGGCCAAACTTATTTGGGCAATAGACCTTACAAGTTCTGTTCTGTTTTTCAATGACTCTGGGATCACAGCACACCGGATGTTGAAAACTGTTTT
Source organism: Lissotriton helveticus (assembly GCF_964261635.1). Classification (NCBI taxonomy): domain Eukaryota; kingdom Metazoa; phylum Chordata; class Amphibia; order Caudata; family Salamandridae; genus Lissotriton; species Lissotriton helveticus. The sequence goes on from NC_136067.1 coordinate 2,094,636,900, forward strand.
TCCTCATCTCCCGGTTTTGTTTGTTTCACCCTCCTCCTCCTCTTTCCCTCTTTCATTCTTTGTCTACTCCCCCTGCTTCTATCCCCTTTCCCCTGAATTTCTCCCCTTACCTGCTTTTTCTCTTACGTATATTTTTAACACATGTAACTACGCTCCAGCAACTTGTAACTATGCTCTGAAACTGTGTAACTTGTAATTATGTAATTTGTAACTATGCTCTGAAACAATGCTCGTCCTTATGTAAAGCGCTCTGATACCTCCGGGTCTAACCAGTGCTATATAAAAATTTTCAAATAAATAAATAAAAGCAATTTGGTTTTGACTTTAATCTCTCTTCAGAAGAAGGACTTTTAACCACACATAAATGCTAGAGGCTTTGTGTGAGGATAGAAGAATATTCATGCTTGGAATGTTGTGTAGATTTTAAAATATCTGTGTCATAGTTTTTAAGGTTTGGCATAAAGGAGCATGTATGTTTTTATAAGAAGAAGAAAGATTAAATCTGTCCTTGGCATCAAGAAAGGGAATGCCGTTTCCATTATTAATAAGTTGATGAACCCATAATAAACCTTTTAGTCTCCAAGCAGTCCAGAAAATAATCCTGTGTTTAATTATATTTATTATGCAAAATGAGAAAAGGTAAGAACATTGCTTCGATCCTCATGATTAAAAGAAATTATGGATTGAATGAATGTAGACATATTTGAAAGTTAAAAAAGTCTTCGAAAGAGAAAGCGAATAAGAATGATTTTTCTACAACAGCCCAAGAGAAATAAAGAGGTTTTCAAACCAGCAGGATAATTATTTAAAAATTCATGAGTTATGATATAATATAAAGTCTGGAAAGTTAACCCCCACCACAATTTATCTAATTTTAATACGGAGAGCGGTAAACTAGATTCTTTATAGCTCCATAAAAAGTGGAGATATCAGGACTCTATTTTCTTGATATAAAAAAGCGGTATTTTTCAAGCTATCTCAGCTAATGTATTTAAAATTATTAGAACCAACAATATTTTATCGTATCTAAATATTCCCACCAGAAGAAAAAAGAGAATGCCATCGATTGAGTATATTATCTACTTTTTTGTCCGTGTTTATTTAACCTTTTATGGTGGATCTGAATCAATATCTTGAAACAATAAACTCACACTACCCCACATTTGCAAATAGTCCTCTAAAATATTTACAACATGCGGACTATAGTATACTACTCAGTCAAACACCCATAGGCTTACATCAGTTCCCTAGAAGAATATATTTCACTTTATCGCCTCGGATTGATCTCAATCCTGGCATACAAGGGGAGAGCTAGTCGAACTGGTCAAGACTTACAAATATCTCGGCATTTTGTTTGATAATAAAATCTCTTTTAAAGGACATGTTGATCTTTGAAGAGCTAAAACAGCTTCCTCTATTTTTGCTTTTAAATCATTGAGCCAAATTAATGTGTCCCACTTACAATCATCTGGTGAAAATGATGGCTGCTAAACTAATTCCAGCATTAGCTTCTGGCTCAGGTGTCTTCCAAGGGAAGGATGCTAAATTACTGGATCTGTTGCCAATTAAGGAGATAGTATCTGTCTTTATGATTCCCAAGGACATTGGTCATGCAGAAATTTGGTTGCAGATCAGTCTCTTAGGGCAGGCTCTAGTGCGACAGGATGATTTAAAACATTTTTTACATTCTTTGTTTTTAACAGAAGCTGGTTTATAGCAATATGTGCTGTCAGGAAATCAACAATTCTCCTAAAAATGGTGCATGGAAGGCCAACTTATCAGAGTCTTACCAAACAACTGTTGTTAAACGTCAAGACAGGTGCACTCTTAGCCAAAATGCATGCTTGGACAGTCATAAACTCCTAAGAGCAATTGGGTTTACAGCCTTATAGGACTATATCCTTTCCATCACCCATCAGAGATCCATACCTGAAGACTTGGCAGATACCCAACTGAGGATGGAATTCCAAAATGGCTACTTGAATTGCCAACTAATCACTGCTGACTTTGTGGTTGTCCACAAGAAATACATTTATTTGTGTCTGCTCAAACCTGTTATGTGCTTGTAAAATTCCTTTCAAACCTCTATTTTCAAAGGCAAGAGTAAGAACATGTCACCAAGCACCTATGTTATGCTTATCTGGCAAGTCAATTCACCTTATTTGCCTGTTTGTTAAATTCTTGACCGGGGTGGAAATAATTTTTTCAACTGTATCTGAACAGATGGCGATTCAATGTTAAGCACTTTAGTAACTTTCTTCTCAGGTCCTGTAGGGAGTAGCTCATGACTATTGTCAAGCAATAATTGGTTGATGGAAAATTAACGTTAAGTATGTTTGACAATTCTTTATAGGTTATGTGAATCATTGATTAGAAGGTAGTGATGGAGTATTAAAATCAAGCACTTTAACAATTTCTACACAGGCTGTGAATGATGTGTATCAATTTGCTGCTGATAGAATTGAGCTGCAAAAGCCTAGTGTTAAACAGCAATGGACTAGAAGTCAAAGGATGGATAATTATTGCTAAGTACTTTAGCATTTTAATTGCACAGGTTGTTGAGAATGACTGGCACATCCTATCTTTACTACTACTAAATGCATTCTGAGAATACCAAAAGTAGTAAGTTTAGGATTTTAGCTCAGATTAGTTCCGTGAATCAGCCCACGATTATTGTATTCATGTGTTTAAAAAGATTGTGATGATTCAAATTAATCAGACAATAAACATACTACTACTTCTTTTGTGTAGGTTTCGTCCATATTTAGTTTAACTGTGTTTTTAACAAATTGTGATGCAAATATTTAATTGTAGTGGGATTTCAGGAGCAACCAGAATTGACGAAGATCTATTTGAAAGGTAAAATGTCAGGCTTATCAGAGTTTAATTTATAAGTTGAGACTTTTGTAAAAGAAGTAATTTCATTAAGAACAGTAAAGGAGAAAGTGAAGATTCAACCTTTTATATAATTAAAAGAATATCACCTGTGCACACAGAAATGTTCAGCTGTTGATCGCCATAAAGAAAAACATGTATATCCATATTTTGTCTTATGTTTCTAACGAATGGCTCGGGAGCTAAAATAATTAAAAGTGGTGACAACAGGCAATCCAGTCTTACACCTCTGATTAAGAATTAATTTCATTTAATTTAATTTCATTTAATTTCATTTCATACCTTTAATCAATATATCGACAGTAGATGAAGTGTATAATACTGAAATTAAATGCATTATGTTGGGACAAAAACAAAACCATTTTAAAGATTGAAATTTGAAGTCCCAATCCAATCTATTAAATACCTTTTCTGCTTCAAGAGTAATGGCTGCTAGGACGTCTTCATAATGATGGACGTTACTCAGAACATTGAAAAGCAATATATTATTATTAGGGCTCCCGGTTTTATGCTATTCATTTTTTGACATTTCCGTATGTATTTATCCATATTTATTTTTTGCTATTTTTATTTGTATTTATCCATATTTATTTTTTGCTATTTTTATTTGTATTTATCCATATTTATTTTGGTCTCTGTGAAAAAATTAAGCTGAAATTAGTATATTTCTGCATTTATTTACCGATAAATATGCATTCATGCTTGAATGCCTGCCAGGTTTTAGTATCTACTTCTTTACTTATCTTTATTAAAATCCCTTTTCTTTTTCAACCCCCTTTCCTATCCCCCCCAATAGTTATTTGCCTAGCAGTCATGGCAAACAGAATTTAGAATTACTCAAAAAACCACCCAATTTCAGTTTTTATCCACATTAAAAAGAAATATACAGTCACAAAAATAAATGTTTTCTGTCTGTATTTATCTGAAAAAATCAGTAAAAACTGATAAAATGGAGCCCTAATTATTATCTATTTTTGGCCAATCCACATTGTTGAAGTTTTATTAACTTTGGTGGAATAGATTCGAGACAGGAAGCTAAAAGTTTAGCACAAAGATTTATAGTCTGTATTTACTAAACACATAGGGTCTATTATGATGCCAGTCGGAAAGCATTCCGACCAAATCGGTCTCGGAATGGTTTCTGACTGAATCGAATCTTGGGAGCCTGACCGACCGATTACGATGCATCCGGATGCTTCGGGATACGATTCGGTCAGACTCCTGTTGACTTCAATGTGAGCCTGTGTTACGACTGAATACACAGGCTCTGAGGAAACTCATGCACTCAGTGGTGGGTACCCCTAGGTTCCTGTCACACTGTGCCTGGTTGGAGAGAGGGGTCCCTTGGATACCCCCATGGGCCCCATTCGGAAGGCCCAGGGTGAAGGGGAACCTGCTTCGTGCCCCCAAAGTCAGATTCTGACAGCTGAGGAACAACCAAATTAGAAAGGCTGTCCAAATCTGACATCGTAATCTCTCGATCGTAAAGCTTCCGAGTCGTTTGGAAAAGTGGCCCGTAGACACACACGATTTGGCTCCGAACGACTCAGACTTTCCGAATTCCATCTGGTTTGGATTTGAAACCGAGTGGGACAGTCCGAACATCGTAATAGGTTGTTTGGAAAGGTTTACGAATCGGTCAGAAACAAGGCCTCCGAATTCAACTTGGCAGACCCAAATCCAATTCGGAGCCTTTCCAACCAGCATCGTAATCGACCCTATAGTAAGTTCATAGTACAGTGTGCCAGGAGTGCCAGAGGGCCTGTAAGTTTTCCAATGTTCCTGAGACTTCCAACAGGAGGCAATCTCTACCAAACCCTTGGAGAAACTTAAACAGCAGGATACAGAAAGTTCAGTCCAATCCTTTCACTGCCCAAGACAGTAGCAGCACACAGCAGCCCAATACACCAAAGAACGGAACAAAGTGATAGTCTCTCGTGGCACAGTTTCCAGCTCTTCTTCTTGGCAGCGTCTTTAGTCCAGAGTAATCTAAAGATTGGATTGTGGATTAGATTGTTGGATTTGTGAGGGTCAAAACGCAGTGCCAGGGGGAGGCATAGCACATGCACTTCAGCACTTATTAGCAGTGGCATAGTGTCTAGCATCCTAAGGCCAACAAACAGAGTGTCAGAAAAATAGGTGGAGGAAGGTAAAACATTTAAAGATAACCCTGCAAAGAGGGCCTGGTCAAACACTTTTCCTGCTGAAAGCCCCAGTGCCAGGGCTCCAGACTGCACTTTTGCCCAGGCATACTGTGCGTAAAGTTGAAAGGGGATAGGAGCACACTGCCATCACGTCTCAGCATCATTACCTCTAGGCATCTTGGTCCATGTAGTGCATTGTTTTTCGCTCACTACAAAGTTCGAAATGATAATTGGCTAATGCCATATTTTTAGTAGCGTATCCCTAGACACTTGTTTCTGGATTCCTCATTCATCAGTAGGGAAAAAGTTAGTAGGTTGCTGGACATGCTGCCACTTAATTTTCACAGACACAATTCCACTCAGGAACTGACTAACGACCTTGGATGGGAGAAGAAGGTAGAGGGCATTTTAGTGGAATAAACTACTCACTAGCAACTGCACAGGCACAGATTAACAGTTGAGAGCATTCCACATGGTGCTGGTCAACAGGGGACTTGAATTTAGTCCAATACCGCAGGTCTCAACTAGCTACATACTAAGACTGCTTCTTCACATCTCAGAATGACAACCAGATGTGGGATGATTATATTAATACAATCCATCCCTGCAGATCTCTCTACCTGTCTCCCTCCAACCCATGCCTACTCAGGACCATAAACCTTAATATCCGAGTGGACATCCCGGTGCAGTATCCAGATGAGTGGACGATGAACATAAGAAATACCATAAAGGGATCTGCAGAGCTCTTCAAAAGTGCAACTTTACTAAAAAGCATAACTATGCGCCTTTCTCACACATTTCTGCATACTTTACACAGCCAAGCAATGCATCCCATAACACTTTAGGTGAGCCTCTGTGATTATCTTGCACAACATGGAAACACTTTCCACACAGGTTCAAAGCCAAGATAACGCACTTCCAACCACACACTCTACATACTAAAGCAGGCTACTGATGTAGGCTAGTGCTTCAGCACTTCATATAGGGGTAGTTAGGGCAATTTAAATGTAGCAATACAATACAATACATGCTGCATAGCAGCCATGCTGCTGTACGACATGGCTTATAACATTGACAGAGCTAATATCTCTCTCGTAGGCATGACCTGCTGCTTTTCAAATGCTTGTTTTGCAGCGCTATTAGCCATGCCTACTTTATATCTTCCAGTGAGGTGACCTCCGCCTCCATCGGAAGACGTTCCTCTAAACTCACTTCCAGAACTATTGATGGGGTATGGGCCATTGTGGTACTGAAAATTCTGGACCCTTTGTCATAAACATCGTTGTATGATGACGATTTTGGTATCAGCAGACCGAGAATGACTAGTAGACTATGCACAAGCATTTTCGTCATGTTCGAGTGACGAAATCACCCTTTAATCATAGTTTTCATCCTGAACCCTCGGGTTCCATTTTGTGTACGGCAGCCATTTTATGTGTTGCCCTCACATAGGCTGGCGACTACGGCCAGAAATGAATCTGAAGGACACGTACACCTTTGCTGACTTCCCTGTGACCTGGGCAAGCTGACTCCACTGCCTAAAGCCAAACCTGTACATGGGAGTATGTTGTTGGTGCCTTCAGAAAGTTATGGTGCAGTGTGCCTAGTGCTGTTGGAGTGCAACACAGAGCCATTTGTCTGTTAGTAGGTGCTGTTACTTCTATAATCACTGTGGTTGTGCTGGTGAGGGCAAGGGCATCGAATTGGCATTGTGTTGGCATTTAGAACTTGGCGAACTACATTTTATAGATGGCATCACTCATTAGGAGTGGCCCGTAAATTCCCTGTTATTCTCCATCCCCTTATTTATCATTCCCATGGTTCTCGGAATATCAGGGAATGAGTTTTTGGGGATTTGCATGCTCCCCACTTGGAACCAAGGTCTGCTTTCAGCAGATGAATTCCCTAAGTTGAATAACACTCATCAGCGGGGTTCCTGGTGAACTCATGGGGGCTTATTTATGAAAATGGTGGTGCGGGGCAGCGCAGCAAGTTACCTTGCTGTGCTGCCCTCATCACTGGAAAAGGGGAGGACTACAGTGTATTTATCCAATACGGTGCTTTACTGTCCCTTCTCCTTGTGCTATTGCCGCTTTGGTAGCCTAGTGCCAACACAGGCACCTTTGCACCATGGTGCAAGGGTGCCTGCATTACAGGCAGAATAGTTTTCGTGCACAAAGGGACACCTTCCTGCACGAAAACAACCCTTCGAGGCATTTTCCTCTTTCTATGTGTGCTGCAGAATGCAGTACTCGTTGAAAGAGATAAAAACGAGGAGAAATATATGTATTCCTCCTTGGTACCCCTCACCTGGGGAGGCATAAGATTTTGACAGATTCCAAGGTTTACAAGTCCTTGTAAATATGAGAATGCATCAAAACCCATGAGAGTTGTATGAGAACACCCACCGCAACGCCCATGGAACGTATCCCTTTCAGTGATTTGCGCTTCGTTACCTTACTCCAGATTTTTTAAGCAATCGAAAGCAAAGCAAAGTGCCTTTGCGTGGCTTCATAAATCTGACATAGAGGCTTGCGTCACACATGTACCAGCTTGCGACACACATGTACCAGCTTGCGTCACACATGTACCAGCTTGCGTCACACGTGTACCAGCTTGCGTCACACATGTACCAGCTTGCGTCACACATGTACCAGCTTGCGTCACACATGTACCAGCTTGCGTCACACGTGTACCAGCTTGCGTCACACATGTACCAGCTTGCGTCACACATGTACCAGCTTGCGTCACACATGTACCAGTTTGCGTGGTGCAAACGTGACAAACACCTCTCATAAATATGCCCCTCAATTCTAATGGGACCTTCAGCATTAGCATGCACGACTCGCACTGTAGGCCCTAGGAGTGGATGGACGTACTCTGAAGCTGGGCGTCTGTAACAGGCTGCACTCTGCTGCAATGTGAGATGCTTTAGCCATTTATGGCACTGCTGTCCTTGATTCCCCAGGTCGAGAGAAGTTAGTGCTCAGTCTTATTTAACAGTAGCGCGGATACTCATTCGCTTGCGGTGCACATGTGAGGCTGAGTTGGGATTGCAGCTGTTTTGATAGATGCACCTCAGTCATATTTGCTCAAATATAAGACCTTCAAGCCCAGGTTTGTCATTTATTGTACTATCTGAAATTTATCACAAGAAGCACATCTGACATTTTACAAGTTTCCCATATAAATCAAGGTAAAATGTTTCCTGACTTACCAGTGAGTGAAACAGTAATTTATTTCTGAGGGCACTGGGCCAATCACCCACACACTGTCCATCAAACAACAGAAGTAAACACAGGATCTGTAAAGGGTGATTTCTAAAATCAAAGGAACAATTTTGCTAAAAACCTGAAACTTTACTGGTTTCTTGGCACCCTCCACTCCTGCCCCCCCAAAGTAAATAATTGATGGTTCATGGTGACAGAATATAAGGGCTCAGACCTCACACAGCAGAACACTCCTACCCAGACCAATCTGCTGTCTCTCTGTAGACAGCAGTGCTATCCTTGAGGAGACTCTGAACTCACAGAATCAGAAGCCTGTTAGAATTGGGGGTCTCTGGTTGGCACAGGTATGTACTTGTGACAAGCAGGGACCCTCTCCAATAATTAGGGCAAGGGAACGACTCCTTTAGAATAACCCCTGCTCACCCTTTAGGTTGCGTGGTGCGAGCAGCCAAGGCTAAACTTCAGGGCGATGTGTCAGTTAAGCATTTGTAATCACATACAATAAATATACTGAATCCCCCACAAATAGACACCAGGCGGTATTTTTTAAATAAAAATAGGTAGACTTTATGTAAAATTATATATATTCAGGCAAATTATCACAAGACCTTGTATAACATTTTCAAATTGGGGCCACAGTATTTAAAAATGGCAAGTGTTCTTTGTAGTTTCATAAGAATATGTTTAGGCTACTTCCCTATGGTTCTATTTATCTTAACACAGTTCTCTCACACTCTCTGTGCTATTCCTCAGCGCTGGGGCAAGGTCCGTTCGGGCTGTGCGCTTTGTAGCACCTCTATCTGATTCGTTCATGTGGGGGGAACCGGCCCTGCCAATCCTCACGCGTCTCGCGGTGCGCCGCGTACAGCACGGTCGATGCTACTGCAGGGTACGGGTCGGGCCACACTGGTGCGACTCGTACTTTCAAACGAACAGCTGCTGCGGGGTACGGGTCGGGCCACACTGGTCCGACTCGTACTTTCAAACGAACAGAAGGCTCTTGCTCCGGGTACGCGCCTCACGCCGCAAGTGTACCAGGCCGGGAGGCCGGAGCGTACGGGAACACGTTACAGCGCACGGTGCCTACGGGGAAAGAAGAACGTTGCGGGGCCCGAGCCCGTGACAAGCACTTATGCGTTCGAAGGGGGGGAAGTATCTGGTGCGCTCCAGGCCACGCGGTGTCCTTAGTAAGACGAGACGTACTCAGCGAGGACACACCGGTGGCGGAGCGTGCCTTGGGATCTGTCTATGCGGCGGGTGGTCTCCAGTAGACGGGGCGCGGCACAGGACCCCCAGTGCAGCCTGTACTGGAGAAGGATCCCTTCAGTGGGCGGCACGACCTCTTCCAGTGGTCAGAGGGCAAAGCGGGGTGGCCGGGTGCGGTACAGCGCACGGGCGGACGTCCAGGCTTGGGGATGCTCTCGGACCAGGATTCCGGCGGGAGGGGCGAGGGAGCATTCCAGGCACTCCAATAGCGGGCGGGGTGGCCGGGGAGCAGGCGGCCTGACCCGAGGGGCAGAGAGCGGCTCTACACGAGCAGGGCTCTCAACAAGCACAAGGCAGGCGAGCTCCCGGGTGCCACGGCCCTAGGAGGCGCGAGGGGGCGCAGACTTCACCTCCGGCGGGAGGAAACACACAGCTTTAAGTTGAAGGTGAGCCAAAGCACAGGGAACCCACTGGTCCTGGGGTTAAATTCAGGGGGCAAGCTCAGACAAGCCCTTGGAGATAGTTCTCAGCACAGCAAAGCAAAGTCCTCTTTAGGTCTTCTCCTCTCCTTCCTCAGCAAGGCAAACTGCAGGCCAGTCCTTCAGCTTCTTCTTTGGGTCTTCTAGTTGGGCAGAGGTTCGTTGTGGGAAAACAGGATCTGATTTGTTAGGAGCAGAGCTCTTCTTTTTATACACCTTTACTTTTGTCTTTTCAGGCCAGGGGGGCCTTTGCATAGTCCAATTCAGTCTCTGAGCACTTTGTTTTGCTGTTCCTGGCTTCTTCTTTCAGAGTGTGAGGCAGGGACAGCAGACGCTCCGCAGGAGGTGGAGCCAGCATTGAGATAACAAGTACAGTCAGGAGCACTCTGTTGACAGTCTTCCCTCTTCCTGGGCCAGGTGTCGGGCTGAGTCATCAGTCGCTCCCCAGGGGGCGGAGCCAGCATTGTGGTGGCAGAGCAGAGCCCTATTCAGAGTCAAGGGGCACTCCCACCACCCACTCTGGTGTAATCCCTCCATTCACCACCTGTCATCTCCAGCCCTGTCACTCACAAAACCCAGACAGCAGATACACATCCTAGCAGAGGCGGGCTGAAATGGTTAGGCAAGCAAATGCTAACTTTCTAAAAGTAGCATTTGCAAACACAGGATATTAAAATAAACTATACTAAAAGAAGTATTTTATTATTCTGAGTTCAGGCATACGCAACTTGACTTTCTACCATGCTCCCTGAGCCTACTGGGATTATAGAGTGTAATAGTTCCAGCAGCCCATTCTGGCCTATGAGAACAGGTAGCCTTACAATAGTGAAACCCGAAAATGGCTGTATTTCACTATTAGGACATGCCACACACATCAGGGTTTGTCCTACCTTATGCTTACAATGCACCCTGCCCTATGGCCTACCAGAGGGGTGACTCACATGAAGTAAAGGGAAGGTTTAGAGGCTGGCAAGTGTGTGCACTTGCCCAGCCAGCATGACAGTACCAGACTGCACGCAGGTTCTGCAATGGCAGACCTCAGACACATTTTAAAGGGCTGCTTCTGTGGGTGGCGCAACCAGTGCTGCAGGCCCACTAGCAGTATTTGTATTTACAAGCCCTGGCACAACTGGTGCACTTTACTGGGGACTGACAGTAAACCAAAAAGGCCAATCATGGAAATCAATCAAAGTATACACTTGTCATAGGGAGAGCATATGCACTTTAGCACTGGTCAGCAGTGGTAAAGTGCCCAGAATCATTAAACCAACAAAAACAGTTCGGAGAGAATATTGGAGGAAGGAAAAAAGTTCAGGGATGACCATGCAGAAAGGGCCAAGTCCAACAAATCCCTACAGCAGGCCTCTCACCTGACACAGATCTTGCAGCCATGAGCTGTCAGTCAGCAGATCTGTCTCTCACCTGACACAGATATTGCAGCCATGATCTGTCAGTCAGCAGATCTGTCTCTCACCTGACACAGATCTTGCAGTCATGAGCTGTCAGTCAGCAGACCTGTCTCTCCCTGACACAGATCTTGCAGTCATGAGCTGTCAGTCAGCAGATCTGTCTCTCACCTGACACAGATCTTGCAGTCATGAGCTGTCAGTCAGCAGACCTGTCTCTCCCTGACACAGATCTTGCAGTCATGAGCTGTCAGTCAGCAGACCTGTCTCTCCTTGACACAGATCTTGCAGCCATGAGCTGTCAGTCAGCAGACCTGTCTCTCCCTGACACAGATATTGCAGCCATGAGCTGTCAGTCAGCAGATCTGTCTCTCACCTGACACAGATCTTGCAGTCATGAGCTGTCAGTCAGCAGACCTGTCTCTCACCTGACACAGATCTTGCAGCCATGAGCTGTCAGTCAGCAGATCTGTCTCTCACCTGACACAGATCTTGCAGTCATGAGCTGTCAGTCAGCAGATCTGTCTCTCACCTGACACAGATCTTGCAGTCATGAGCTGTCAGTCAGCAGACCTGTCTCTCACCTGACGCAGATCTTGCAGCCATGAGCTGTCAGTCAGCAGACCTGTCTCTCACCTGACGCAGATCTTGCAGTCATGAGCTGTCAGTCAGCAGATCTGTCTCTCACCTGACACAGATCTTGCAGTCATGAGCTGTCAGTCAGCAGACCTGTCTCTCCCTGACACAGATCTTGCAGTCATGAGCTGTCACTCTGCAGACCTGTCTCTCCCTGACACAGATCTTGCAGCCATGAGCTGTCAGTCAGCAGACATGTCTCTCCCTGACACAGATATTGCAGCCATGAGCTGTCAGTCAGCAGATCTGTCTCTCACCTGACACAGATCTTGCTAGTCATGAGCTGTCAGTCAGCAGACCTGTCTCTCACCTGACACAGATCTTGCAGCCATGAGCTGTCAGTCAGCAGACCTGTCTCTCACCTGACACAGATCTTGCAGCCATGAGCTGTCAGTCAGCAGATCTGTCTCTCACCTGACACAGATATTGCAGCCATGAGCTGTCAGTCAGCAGATCTGTCTCTCACCTGACACAGATCTTGCAGTCATGAGCTGTCAATCAGCAGACCTGTCTCTCACCTGACACAGATCTTGCAGCCATGAGCTGTCAGTCAGCAGATCTGTCTCTCACCTGACACAGATCTTGCAGTCATGAGCTGTCAGTCAGCAGATCTGTCTCTCACCTGACACAGATCTTGCAGTCATGAGCTGTCAGTCAGCAGACCTGTCTCTCACCTGACGCAGATCTTGCAGCCATGAGCTGTCAGTCAGCAGACCTGTCTCTCACCTGACGCAGATCTTGCAGTCATGAGCTGTCAGTCAGCAGATCTGTCTCTCACCTGACACAGATCTTGCAGTCATGAGCTGTCAGTCAGCAGACCTGTCTCTCCCTGACACAGATATTGCAGCCATGAGCTGTCAGTCAGCAGATCTGTCTCTCACCTGACACAGATCTTGCAGTCATGAGCTGTCAGTCAGCAGACCTGTCTCTCACCTGACGCAGATCTTGCAGCCATGAGCTGTCAGTCAGCAGACCTGTCTCTCACCTGACGCAGATCTTGCAGCCATGAGCTGTCAGTCAGCAGATCTGTCTCTCACCTGACACAGATATTGCAGCCATGAGCTGTCAGTCAGCAGATCTGTCTCTCACCTGACGCAGATCTTGCAGTCATGAGCTGTCAGTCAGCAGACCTGTCTCTCCCTGACACAGATCTTGCAGTAATGAGCTGTCAGTCAGCAGACCTGTCTTTCCCTGACACATATCTTCCAGCCATGAGCTGTCAGTCAGCAGACCTGTCTCTCCCTGACACAGATATTGCAGCCATGAACTGTCAGTCAGCAGATTTGTCTCTCACCTGACACAGATCTTGCTAGTCATGAGCTGTCAGTCAGCAGACCTGTCTCTCACCTGACACAGATCTTGCAGCCATGAGCTGTCAGTCAGCAGACCTGTCTCTCACCTGACACAGATCTTGTAGCCATGAGCTGTCAGTCAGCAGATCTGTCTCTCACCTGACACAGATATTGCAGCCATGATCAGTCAGTCAGCAGATCTGTCTCTCACCTGACACATATCTTGCAGTCATGAGCTGTCAGTCAGCAGACCTGTCTCTCCCTGACACAGATCTTGCAGTCATGAGCTGTCAGTCAGCAGACCTGTCTCTCCCTGACACAGATCTTGCAGCCATGAGCTGTCAGTCAGCAGACCTGTCTCTCCCTGACACAGATATTGCAGCCATGAGCTGGCAGTCAGCAGATCTGTCTCTCACCTGACACAGATTTTGCAGTCATGAGCTGTCAGTCAGCAGACTTTTCTCTCCCTGACACAGATATTGCAGCCATGAGCTGACAGTCAGCAGATCTGTCTCTCACCTGACACAGATCTTGCAATCATGAGCTGTCAGTCAGCAGATCTGTCTCTCACCTGACACAGATCTTGCAGTCATGAGCTGTCAGTCAGCAGACCTGTCTCTCCTTGACACAGATCTTGCAGCCATGAGCTGTCAGTCAGCAGACCTGTCTCTCCCTGACACAGATCTTGCAGTCATGAGCTGTCAGTCAGCAGACCTGTCTCTCACCTGACACAGATCTTGCAGCCATGAGCTGTCAGTCAGCAGATCTGTCTCTCACCTGACACAGATCTTGCAGTCATGAGCTGTCAGTCAGCAGATCTGTCTCTCACCTGACACAGATCTTGCAGTCATGAGCTGTCAGTCAGCAGACCTGTCTCTCACCTGACGCAGATCTTGCAGCCATGAGCTGTCAGTCAGCAGACCTGTCTCTCACCTGACGCAGATCTTGCAGTCATGAGCTGTCAGTCAGCAGATCTGTCTCTCACCTGACACAGATCTTGCAGTCATGAGCTGTCAGTCAGCAGACCTGTCTCTCCCTGACACAGATCTTGCAGTCATGAGCTGTCACTCAGCAGACCTGTCTCTCCCTGACACAGATCTTGCAGCCATGAGCTGTCAGTCAGCAGACCTGTCTCTCCCTGACACAGATATTGCAGCCATGAGCTGTCAGTCAGCAGATCTGTCTCTCACCTGACACAGATCTTGCTAGTCATGAGCTGTCAGTCAGCAGACCTGTCTCTCACCTGACACAGATCTTGCAGCCATGAGCTGTCAGTCAGCAGACCTGTCTCTCACCTGACACAGATCTTGCAGCCATGAGCTGTCAGTCAGCAGATCTGTCTCTCACCTGACACAGATATTGCAGCCATGAGCTGTCAGTCAGCAGATCTGTCTCTCACCTGACACAGATCTTGCAGTCATGAGCTGTCAATCAGCAGACCTGTCTCTCACCTGACACAGATCTTGCAGCCATGAGCTGTCAGTCAGCAGATCTGTCTCTCACCTGACACAGATCTTGCAGTCATGAGCTGTCAGTCAGCAGATCTGTCTCTCACCTGACACAGATCTTGCAGTCATGAGCTGTCAGTCAGCAGACCTGTCTCTCACCTGACGCAGATCTTGCAGCCATGAGCTGTCAGTCAGCAGACCTGTCTCTCACCTGACGCAGATCTTGCAGTCATGAGCTGTCAGTCAGCAGATCTGTCTCTCACCTGACACAGATCTTGCAGTCATGAGCTGTCAGTCAGCAGACCTGTCTCTCCCTGACACAGATATTGCAGCCATGAGCTGTCAGTCAGCAGATCTGTCTCTCACCTGACACAGATCTTGCAGTCATGAGCTGTCAGTCAGCAGACCTGTCTCTCACCTGACGCAGATCTTGCAGCCATGAGCTGTCAGTCAGCAGACCTGTCTCTCACCTGACGCAGATCTTGCAGCCATGAGCTGTCAGTCAGCAGATCTGTCTCTCACCTGACACAGATATTGCAGCCATGAGCTGTCAGTCAGCAGATCTGTCTCTCACCTGACGCAGATCTTGCAGTCATGAGCTGTCAGTCAGCAGACCTGTCTCTCCCTGACACAGATATTGCAGCCATGAACTGTCAGTCAGCAGATTTGTCTCTCACCTGACACAGATCTTGCTAGTCATGAGCTGTCAGTCAGCAGACCTGTCTCTCACCTGACACAGATCTTGCAGCCATGAGCTGTCAGTCAGCAGACCTGTCTCTCACCTGACACAGATCTTGTAGCCATGAGCTGTCAGTCAGCAGATCTGTCTCTCACCTGACACAGATATTGCAGCCATGATCAGTCAGTCAGCAGATCTGTCTCTCACCTGACACATATCTTGCAGTCATGAGCTGTCAGTCAGCAGACCTGTCTCTCCCTGACACAGATCTTGCAGTCATGAGCTGTCAGTCAGCAGACCTGTCTCTCCCTGACACAGATCTTGCAGCCATGAGCTGTCAGTCAGCAGACCTGTCTCTCCCTGACACAGATATTGCAGCCATGAGCTGGCAGTCAGCAGATCTGTCTCTCACCTGACACAGATCTTGCAGTCATGAGCTGTCAGTCAGCAGACTTTTCTCTCCCTGACACAGATATTGCAGCCATGAGCTGGCAGTCAGCAGATCTGTCTCTCACCTGACACAGATCTTGCAATCATGAGCTGTCAGTCAGCAGATCTGTCTCTCACCTGACACAGATCTTGCAGTCATGAGCTGTCAGTCAGCAGACCTGTCTCTCCTTGACACAGATCTTGCAGCCATGAGCTGTCAGTCAGCAGACCTGTCTCTCCCTGACACAGATCTTGCAGTCATGAGCTGTCAGTCAGCAGATCTGTCTCTCACCTGACACAGATCTTGCAGCCATGAGCTGTCAGTCAGCAGATCTGTCTCTCACCTGACACAGATCTTGCAGTCATGATCTGTCAGTCAGCAGACCTGTCTCTCACCTGACACAGATCTTGCAGCCATGAGCTGTCAGTCAGCAGATCTGTCTCTCACCTGACACAGATCTTGCAGCCATGAGCTGTCAGTCAGCAGATCTGTCTCTCACCTGACACAGATCTTGCAGTCATGAGCTGTCAATTAGCAGACCTGTCTCTCACCTGACGCAGATCTTGCAGCCATGAGCTGTCAGTCAGCAGATCTGTCTCTCACCTGACACAGATATTGCAGCCATGAGCTGTCAGTCAGCAGACCTGTCTCTCACCTGACACAGATCTTGCAGTCATGAGCTGTCAGTCAGCAGACCTATCTCTCACCTGACACAGATCTTGCAGTCATGAGCTGTCAATCAGCAGACCTGTCTCTCACCTGACACAGATCTTGCAGCGATGAGCTGTCAGTCAGCAGACCTGTCTCTCACCTGACACAGATCTTGCAGCCATGAGCTGTCAGTCAGCAGACCTGTCTCTCACCTGACACAGATCTTGCAGCCATGAGCTGTCAGTCAGCAGAGATCTTGCAGTCATGAGCTGTCAGTCAGAAGAGCTCCCTCTGAGATTTCACAACATCTAGGGAGTCCTGGCTGGGGAAGCACAGGTGTCACTGCCATAAGACAGGACCTACATACTAGGTAGCTGAACTATCTGGACACTTCTTATGGGTGTTTAGACATCAGACCTATCCTTCGTGTTACAAGGGATGGGTTGTTCCAGGCCTTGCGTAGAGTTGGGGCGGGAATGTCCTCTGCTTGGTGTAGCGGCGTGTTCCCTGTGAATGTAAAGGTTGTAAAGAGTCATTGCTAGACAGGAGTGTCCACAGTACAGTGTACTAGCCTAGTCCCTATTAATATAAAGGGTTCAGGGGTCATTGGTAAGGTGTACAGGCGTGTTCCCTATGAATGTACATTCACAAAGGTAGTGGTGCTGGAACAATTTTTAGAGTGGGGGTGCTGCCATCAATGTTACATCACTGAAGTCACTGGGATTGTGAAATATCCAAAATGTCACGCACAGAATAAGTGTAGTAAATGAGCCACGCCCATTGCACAGGACAACGGTAAGAATGTGGTGTTGCATTTTGGGGCACACCATCGCAAATATATTACTACTGGCTCGTGGTTGGGTAGCACACTGTCATTTACAGGCAGCACATTTCCATTGAAATGGCCACTACATTTGCACAGAATGCAGTTTTAATACTAAATCTATATAGCACGCAAATGATAATGTGTGAAAATCAATTTTCAGCAAATATTTCTAATTTGTTTATTACCAAGGAAAGTGTCTTGATAAGTTTTAATCCTGGTAAACTCTTTCCATCTCATACCAGATTTACAAAAAATTTGCTTCATTTGGGCTTTCTTAACTGCTGATGCATTTTGAAATATGTGTACAGTTCATTTAGAGGTATTTAAATTCTTAAGGGCATATTATCAAGTTTGGGCGATAATCATCGCCTGCGGCAGATATCGTGGTTTCTTTTATCGCATACTTTCCGCGATGAATTTCGCATTGTTACCGTGGTATTATTAAGAGTTTGGGAGCAAGCGATTCTGCCAGTGAAAGTACGCGGTAACTGCTGCTAACATGTGGTAGTGATTCATGCAATACAGTGGCATCGGGGCGTTGGCGACGATAACATCTCAGCTAATGAGAGAATATACCTTAAAACCCCCTTCAAACTGCCTTAATACACCCTGTATGACAGGATCACTGGCACAACTAACCTGGCAGCCGCCTCGCACTCTTCAGCATGAAAAACACTTTAAAATGTAAGTAATGCTACCATTAATGTAATGTGACATGCCGGATGCTGTGATCTTACGTTGTACTGCACAACGGCACTTTTGTACATGTTAAGGGGCTAATGATGCAACATGAGCTCTGCCTCTTTGGTGACTGTGAGGGAGATCAGGGCTACTCTCCCTTGTATCACCATGTTTAGTCAGGTTTTAATCAGGTGTTAAAAATCTGCGTTCATCGTGGCTTAGCGCAAATTGTATTATGGAGGGACAACATTGGTAATACAGCGAAGTGCTGTTAGCGACTTTTAACGTGTTATTTTGGTTAGGAATTCTTACCTTGCATGTCATTAGCGATAAATATCGCTGACATGCATAGAAAAAGCGACAGCTACCACCTGAAAGCTTATCAAGCCTGCTCTAACATGCGTTAGCGCAGGCTTGATAATAGGGTGATAAAAATATCACTGCTTTTTCTGCAAAAAGTGCTGCAAAAGTGGCGATATGGCCCTTGATAATATGCCCCTTTGTGTGTTAGGAAAAAAAGACATTCTGCAGCCCTTCCTTTCATGCTCCCTGAACCCCAGCGGGATTGTCACTTAGTTCAGGTTACAAACGCCTCTCACTTTACAGTCAGAGAAAGAAAAGTGAACACCAATCTCCATGTGAAAACTGTAAGCAGACATGCCTTGGAAGAGGTCGCCTGGCATTTGACCTCTGTCTTTGAAAGCTCTGCAAATGTAACAAAATAGAAACAAAAGCTAAATGCATTGTTATTGGTCATTCATTTTCCAAACTCCAGTATGGTTATTTTTGCATCCCTACTTCCAGGGCCCATGCCCTGGAAGTAGGGTCACTGGTAGCAGGTTGTTAAATACTGAAATGTCTCCTGAAGGCAGGAAGCCCATCACTGTGGGTGTTTGAAATAGGGAGAGCCACTGGGAAGGGTTTGAGGAAACTGAGGAGCAGGGGGAGAGGGGGGTTCTTCAGATTGTACTTTGCTTATAGAAGAGGATCAGGTGGGAAGTGTGCACAGTTAACTGAGGTTTGTGGTGCAGAACACAAGAGAAACTTGAGATAAGAAATTATCAAGGTGGTAAGACATCATCACACCTTCTTTCACCACGCACAGTTTTTACATCACAGAATTTGCAACGCATCCCACTACTAGGCATTTACATTCACTCACGTTCCACTACCACCCACCCATACTTTTACCACACTTATGCCCACATGCATCAAACTGAATTGCATTCGCAAACGGTGTGAATCGCAAAATTCGGCCGTTTGCGAATGCAATTCATTGATTTGGGATGCATTAAACTTTTTTGCTTTTTTCGCACTTTAAGAAATCGCAATTTATTTGCGATTTCTTAAATTGCGATTGCATTTAAGAATTTGCAATTTAAGGCCCATATGAATCAATAGGAAGGGATTCCTTAATTGCGATTCACAAAAGGAGAATCGCAATTAAGGAAACTTAAGGAATCGCAAAATAAATTGCGTTTTTTTGATTCATTGCCGTTTGCGATTTCTTAATTGCGATTCCTTAATTTTCGCAATTAAGGAATCGCAAACGGCAACAATGATGCATGTGGCCGCTACTGTTTCTAAACAATCCTGTTACTGTCTAACACCGCCACCTACTGTTCAAAAATTATATATTAATTCTTAATACATTTTTAATAGCATTTGTTGCTTACAGGTTTGGTACTATTTGTAAATTTAATATGTTTTGGGGGGAGACCCCTGAATCCCCTTATTTTAATCACCCTCAAATGCGTGGTTTTGTCTTGAGTTGTAATGACTTGCGTGCCAACAGTGTCTACGATGTAAAAAATGTGTGGAAATGTCATCTGAAGTAAAAACTTCAGAGTAAGCTCTTCAAACATCCAGAGTCGTTCTGAGAGGATGGGGTGCATCTGTCACTGCTGGGAAGTGGGGATACCGAATGAAGCTGCTGGGGGTGGTCCTGCACTGGTTAGCAAATATGGAACCTCACTGAGGGGGTCTCATGAGGAATGTTGTCAGCTGG
Organism: Lissotriton helveticus; assembly: GCF_964261635.1. Lineage (NCBI taxonomy): Eukaryota > Metazoa > Chordata > Amphibia > Caudata > Salamandridae > Lissotriton > Lissotriton helveticus. The sequence continues at coordinate 2,094,656,911 of NC_136067.1, forward strand.
TGGAAGAAAAGATCAAGGCAAATTAGGTGCATAAAATAAAGAATAGGTTACAGGTAAATGTAAATGTGTTGTATTTGTAAAGCGCACGGCTGCCCACGCGACGGGGCATCCCGGCGCTGATACTCATACCGTTGTGGAACCCTTCCTGGCTTTTTCCTGTGAAATGTCCACTCCTGGGCACCCCCAAGGTGAAGCCAGGCATCTAAGCGCTGTTGGGCCGTTGTGGAGATTAAGCAAGCTATTGCCCAGAGTCGCAGAGTGGGACTCCATGATTAGACTAGGCACTGAGGTGAGAATTATCAGGTCCGAGGAGATTGAGCCCAAGACCCGCCGAGGCGGGAATTGAACCCTGGTCCCGGGCCAGACCTCTGCATCAGGGTCTGCCGCTCTAACCATTGAGCCACACTTCTCAGGTAGAAGGGGCACAAAGAAGAGAGATAATGGTGGACATCAGCAGCCCTTGTCCAAGTGGCGAAATTGGGAAATGTAGGGGTCTTAGAGCCAAATGGAGGGTCAAATCAAAAATTGCTCACCCATCTGCTCTGCATTGTATAAAAGGGAGAACAGAGCTATAGCGTTGTGTCCCTCGCCCACTGCACTGACACGCTTTAGTGCACTCTGTGCTTGATGTCTAGCATAGGTTTTGCACTGGAAGGTACCCTTTTAATACAAAATACCATTATTATGCATATGGGCTCCACTGTGCAGCACGCAGAGTTGGAAAAGTTTGAAGAAAAGAAAACTTTTACAACGTTATGCTAGGCTCAAGGAGACACACATTTTCGACCCAAAGCCTGGTCTATCTTTTTTAGTAGATTGGCCTTTGGTTTAAAGACCATGCGTGGAGCGCCATGTACCATCCACGGGAAACATCCGTTACAACGCGGATGTTTCCCCGCGGTGCTGTTACGACACATCCGTAACAACGCAAGTCGTTACCACGACTTGCGCTGGAGGGCGCTAGAAGATAAAAAATAGTAAATTTACTATTCCAACACCTTCCCTAGTGTCCACGGGGACTGGTGTTAGAATAGTAAATTATACTATTCGACATCCGCACCCCCAACGCAAGTCGTGGTAACGACTTGCGTTGTAAGGGACGCATTGTAACAGCACGCGTTGTGACGGTACGCGTTGTACATCCGCCATCCACCATCCGCTGGCCTCCTAGACGTGCACAAACTGGCATAGTGCTGCATTGTGTTACTTCAGCGCTACTTTCCAGCACACACTGAGGGGCTTATTTATGAGAGTCTTGCGCCACCGAGGCATCAATCATATCCTTGAGGCGAAGCACAGCCACTCTGTGTGACTTTGCAGAGATATGGAGTAAGACAAAGCGTTGCACGTTGCTGCCTTGTCTTACTGTACATCAAGGAGGCATTCCATGGGCATAGCGGAGGATTCTTCCACGCAGCACCCATGGATTTCGACGTTGCCCTAGATTTACTTAATCACGTAAAACTGAGGCAGCAACAAAACCTTACGCCTACCTAGAGCAGGCGTAAAGAGGATACATATTGGTATTTCTCCTCGTTTTTCCTCTTTCCGTGTGTGCTGCATTCTGCACAAATGCATCTTGTGATTGATTTTGTGCCGGAAAGTCCCCCCTCCTGCATAAAAACACTCCTGCATGCAAGGCAGACACAATTGCACCATGGTGCAAGGGTGCCTGTGTTAGTACTAGGCAGCAAATTGTGTGCCAGCTCAGGGGGAACGGACATAAATACACTGTATTAAATAACTACGGTGCATTCCTGTCCTTTCACATTGGCGTAGGGCAGCACAGCAAGACCTTCAGAGCTGCCCTACAACCAGTCACTTTAGTGACGCACACCTGGTGCAGGGTGTTAGTAAAGAGGACGGGAAGTTTCCATTTATTCAGACTTCCCAGAGAAGTTCAATTGTTTATTGTTAGTTTGATGAGAGGACACCAGTGTTGGAGTCAGTGTGCGTTGTATCCGGTTTCGATAATAAAGGAGCTTTTCACGGCCCAAGAGTGAACCCACCCATTTTGTACATTCCCCAACCAAGGAGGAGGGTGTGATCAGAAGAAGGAGAGGGTTGAAGGTGTGTAGCCTGTGGTGGAGTGCTGCCACTTAGCGTCCGTGAGCAGTAACATGGGCCTCAAAGTTGAATGTGTGAGAAGGGAAGGAAAGCCCCCATGTTTGCGAGGAGCATCAGTCCCTTCCTCGCCACTGCTTTATCACCTTGCGTGCTCATGAAGAGCTGAGCTCGTCATGAGGCACGGTGGCGCTGTGCTCATGACAACTTGAGCTCGTCATGACCGCCGCGGCGCTCCCACGCAGGGATAATTCCTCTGCTGCGCTGAGCGTTCTACAGAAACGGGCGAGGTCAGCACAGCGCCACCGTGCAGCGTGATGAGCTGAGCTTGTCACGAGCACCGCTGCGCCGCACGCGGCCCCACTACCCTCCGCACCGCGGGGGAATTAGCCCCACGGTGAAGGGGTTATTGTAACCCCCACTGGATGCAGCACGCCGTGTCTAGCTGGCAGAACAGTGACACCTGCAGAACCAGAAAACAATGAGGCAAAGCCATAAAGTTCAAAGCAGCCAAACCGTGAACGCCTTTCAACAGCAGGGTATATGGGGTGTTACTGCACATATGGCAGTTAACCTGCCCTTCCTAACGGGGGCCTGTATGTTCATTCCATGGCCTCGGCCTGGTGCAGACCATTCCCTCAAATGTGAATATTGATTAGGGAACTGCTTATAAAAGAGAGTCAGCACCTGGGACTGAGCACAATATTAGGGGATTCAGATATTTGGTCTAACATATCATTTAGTCATATCCTAAAGACCACTGTAAGCCAGTACCAGTACCGTGTCAGTACCTGTACCAGTGTCAGAACCGGTGTCTGTGTCTGTACCTGTGTCAGTACGTCTGTCAGTGTCAGTACTTGTGACAGTGTCTAACCGTGTGCAAGTGTGAGTAACTGTATTCGTGTCAGTACTTGTGTCAGTACCCGTGTCAGTGTTGGTACAAGTGCCAGTGACAGAAGCTGTGTCAGTGTCTGCACCTGTGTCAATACCTCTGTAAGCGTCAGTACCTCTGTCAGCGTCAGTACATATGCCAGTATCAGTACATGTGCCAGTGTCAGTACCTGTGCTATTGTCAGTACCTGTGTAATAACCTGTGCCAGTGTCAGTACCTGTGCCAGTGTCAGAACCTGTGCTAGTGTCAGTACCTGTGTCATAACCTGTGCTAGTGTCAGTACCTGTGCCATTATCAGTACCGATGTCAGTGTCTGTACCTGTAACTGTATCAGTGTCAGTACCTGTGCCAGTGTCAGAACCTGTGTAAGTACCTGTGACAGTGTCAGTACCTGTGTCAGTACCACTGTCAGTGTCAGTACCTGTGACAGTGTCAGTACCTGTGTCCGTACCTCAGTCAGTGTCAGTACCCATGACAGTGTCAGTACCTGTGACAGTGTCAGTACCTGTGCCATAGTCAGTACCTGTGTCACAACCTGTACTAGTGTCAGTACCTGTGCCAGTGTCAGTACCTGTGCCAGTATCAGTACCTATGTCAGTGTCTGTACCTGTGACTGTATCGGTACTTGTATCAGTGTCAGTATCTGTGCCAGTGTCAGTACCTGTCTCAGTACCTCTGTCAGTGTCAGTACCTGTGACAGTGTCAGTACCTGTGTCCGTACATCTGTCAGTGTCAGTACCTGTGTCCGTACATCTGTCAGTGTCAGTACCTGTAACAGTGTCAGTATCTGTGTCAGTACCTCTATCAGTGTCAGTACCCATGACAGTGTCAGTACCTGTGTCAGTACCTGTGTCAGTAAACATGAACACACGGGGACCCAGTTGGATCCCCTGTCAAGCAGCACAGCCTGGTCTGTAACTAAATAGATCCAATAAATCAAATTGGTATGTGTATTCCTTGTTTTCTCTCCTCAATTTCTCCATACTTTTTCAATTATTTATCGAGTTATTTGATCCATTCTTGACCAATTTCCAAGGAACTTCACAAACAGGAGGTCTTCCACATATAACGACTTTATTAAAAATGCACCCAATGCATTTCGGGAAAGATTCCCCTTCGTCAGGGGTATCTATAAAAAACCATTAACAGAGCACCATTAGTCTAAAATGTTTACAATACTCATTCAATGCACAACATGAACATGGACATCTCTGTTGCGTTACAACCAATGTGCGCACCAAAATGCTTACCGACACTGCTCCCTTATACTTATAAATATTAATTCAAGCTGTCATCCCTTATTAGAACATTGGAACGTTGGGAGCTCCATTGCAGACCATGGAGTGCTCCCTGCTTCTACGGGCCGGTAAAGGCCTGCAGAGCAACATTCTAATGTTCTACAAAGGCTTCTCGAAGCTTGAGGGGATTTATATCCCCTCGAGCTTCGAGAACCATTTGTTTATTTGTTAGAACATTCTGCCCTCTAGTGGCAGAATGTTCTAATAGCCTTATAGCCCTTCGTAGCGGGGCTATACCGGCTATTAAAGTCCCGCTGTTTCGTTAAAGTCCCTCACCTTCAGCTCGGGCCCTTTAACGATTCAGCAGGCCTTTAAGCCGGTATAGCCCGCTACGGCGGGCTATAAGGCTATATTAAGCCCTCCCACTGTTGTACGAAGACATTACATGCTTCTTTACAAAATTCCCAGTCTATGAGTTGGACTAGAGCCCCATGTATCACCCACAACTTCTTTGCTGTTATCTAACATCTATAGTGATCGCGCTTACCGTGATATATGTGGCTTTAAAACAAAGCTCAAGAACCCCAGCTTGATCTGTTTACACTTTCATTGTCGTTTCAGCGAGTGCCTTGGCACGTCCCTGTAGAGAGTGGCTATGTGAACGTTTTCTGCTTCCCACCACGGTTTAAAGCTCCTCCCTCTAGTTTCAGGTATGCAATCAATGAACTGGGTGTGAGCAACAAGCTACCTGTGCCAGTGTCAGTACCTGTGTCAGAACCTGTGCTAGTGTCAGTACCTGGCAGTGTCAGTACCTGTGTCAATATCTGAGTGTCAGTGTCAGTACTTGTCAGTGTCAGTTTTTTGTCAATACCTGAGTCAGTGTCAGTGCCTGTCAATGTCAGTACCTGTGTCAATATCTGAGTGTCAGTGTCAGTACTTGTCACTGTCAGTTTTTTGTCAATACCTGAGTCAGTGTCAGTGCCTGTCAATGTCAGTACCTGTGTCAATATCTGTCAGTGTTAGTATCAGTACTTGTCAGTGTCAGTACCTGTGTCAGTATCTCTGTCAATGTCAGTACCTGTGACAGTGACAGAAGCTGTGTCAGTGTCCGCACTTGTGTCAGTACCGTGACAGTCAGTACCCGTGACAGTGTCAGTACCTGTGACAGTGTCAGTAACTGTGACAGTAAATCTGTCAGTGTCAGTACTAAGCCTGGGCAGAGTTTGAAGTGACCAAAAAAGTCTGCCACGCTACGCGGACTTCCGCAAGTGGTGGGGTGTGCTTGGTCATGCCGTTCGCGGTGATTTTCAGTGCCAGGTATTTATCTGTCAGTGTCAGTACCTGTGTCAATATCTGAGTGCCAGTGTCAGTAATTGTCAGTGTCAGTTTCTTGTCAATACCTGAGTCAGTGTCAGTGCCTGTCAGTGTCAGTACCTGTGTCAATATCTGTTAGTGTTAGTATCAGTACTTGGCCTGGGCGGAGTTTGAAGTGACCAAAAAAACTCTGCCACGCTACGCGGACTTCCGCAAGTGGTGGAGGGCGCTTGGTCATGCAGTTCACGGTGATTTTCAGTGCCAGGTATTTATCCTGCATTGTAAATACTCTGCCACGCTATGCGTAGTTCCGCAAGTGGTGGAGTACGCTTCGTCCCGCCGTTCGTGGTGATTTTCAGTGCCGAGTGTTTATCCTGCACTGTAAAATCAATGCAAAATGCACCATGCGCAGAACAAGAGGGCGCTGCTTATTTTCGGCTGCTCAAGTAGATCGAGCGGCAACCTTCTCAACGTGAACAGAGGTATCTCAACGTGAGTGGTCATGACCATCCGCCACCGTCCGCATTGAGAAATCCGACCACCTGTGTGGAGCAATCTTGCCGGGAGGTGGATTGTTCTCGCTCAAGCTCACCAACTTGACGCAGAGGAGCACGGGTGGGGAAAAAACCTTTTTGGAACTCCGCAGAGTGCGGAAAACACCACAAACTGAGCAGAGTTCACAGCCAGGTCTGTGTTAGTATCTGAGTCACATTCTGTGTCAGTACCTGTACCTGTGCCAGTGTCAATACCTCTGACAGTGTTGATACCTGTGTCCATGTCACAGCCAGTGTCAATGTCAGTACCTGTTCAAGTACCTGTGCCAGCATCAGTACCTGTGTGTCAGTACTTGTGCCAATGGCAGAGCCTGTGTCAGTACATTTGCCAGTATCAGCTCCCATGTCACTGTCTATACATGTGAAACTATTGATTATTGTATCAGTGTCAGTATCTGTGTCAGTGTCAGTACCTGTGACAATGCAGGTGCCTGAATCAGTGTCAGTACTTGTATCAGTGTAAGTACCTGTGTCAGCACCTGTGCTAGTGCCAGTACCTGTTTCAGTACCTTTGACAGTGTCAGTACCTGTGTGTCAGTACTTGTGCCAATGTCAGAGCCTGTGTCAGTGTCAATATCTGTGTCAGTACCTGTGTCAGTACTTGTTTCAGTACTTGTGCCAGTGTCAGTACCTGTGCCAGTGTGAGTACCTGTGTCAGTACATTTGCCAGTATCTGTACCCATGTCACTGTCTGTACCTGTGAAAGTATTGATAATTGTATCAGTGTCAGTATCTGTGTCAGTGTCAGTACCTGTGACAATGCAGGTGCATGAATCAGTTTCAGTACTTGTATCAGTGTAAGTACCTGTGTCAGCACCTGTGCTAGTGCCAGTACCTGTTTCAGTACCTTTGACAGTGTCAGTACCTGTGCCAGTGTCAATACCTCTGACAGTGTTGATACATGTGTCCATGTCTGAGCCTGTATCAGTGTCAGTAACTGTTCCAATACCTGGGCCAGTACCTGGGCCAATGACAGAGCCTGTGTCAGTGTCAGTATCTGTGTCAGTACCTGTGCCAGTACTTGTTTCAATACCTGCGTCAGTACCTGTGCAAGTACTTGTTTTAATGCCTGTGTTAGTACTTGTATCAGTGCTTGTTTCATTACCTTTGCCAGTATCAATACCCATGTCATTGTCTGCACCTGTGACAGTGTCAGAACCTGTGTCAGTACCTCTGTCAGTGTCAGTACTGGTGCCTGTTACAGTACATGTGACAGTATCAGAACCTTTGTCAGTACATCTGTCAGTGTCAGTACTGGTGCCAGTCTCAGTACTGATGCCAGTGTCAGTATATGTGACAGTGTCAGAACCTGTGTCAGTACATCTGTCAGTGTCAGTACTGGGGCCAGTCTCAGTACATGTGACAGTGTTGGTACGTGTGTCAGTACCTGCGCCAGAGTCAGACCTTTGTCAGTACCTCTGTCAGAGTCCGTACCTCTGTCAGTGTCAGTACCTGTGACAGTGAAATAAGCTGTGTCAGTGTCTACACCTGTGTCAGTACCTCTGTTAGTGTCAGAACCCGTGTCAGTACCTGTGCTATTGTCAGTACCTCTGTCAGTGTCAGTACCTGCGACAGTGTCAGAACCTGTGTCAGTACCTGTGCTAGTGTCAGTACCTCTGTCAGTGTCAGTACCTCTGTCAGTGTCAGTACCTGTGCCAGTGTCAGAACCTGTGTCAGTACCTGTGCTAGTGTCAGTACCTCTGTCAGTGTCAGTACCTCTGTCACTGTCAGTACCTGTGCCAGTGTCAGAACCTGTGTCAGTACCTGTGTAGACAAATGAATGCCATTGAGTTGGGAAATAATAAACATCTGCGCCAAGATGCCTACGGGTAAATCTTCGCTTTATAAATGCACATGTATATGTTACCTCTGTCAGTGTAAGTACCTGTGCCAGTGTCCATACCTGAGTCAGTGTCAGTACTAGTGCCAGTACCTGTATCATTACTTTTGTCAGTGTCAGTACCTGTGACAGTGTCAGTACCTGTGTCAGTACCTGTGCTAGTGTCCATACCTGAGTCAGTGTCAGTGCTAGTGCCAGTACCTGTATCAGTACTTTTGTCAGTGTCAGTACCTGTGACAGTGTCAGTACCTGTGCTAGTGTTGGTAATTTTATCAGTGTCAGTACTTGTATCAGCGTCTGTACCTGTCTGCACCTGTGCTAGTGCCAGTACCTGTATCAGTACATTTGTCAATGTCGGTATCTGTGTCACTGTCAGTACCTGTTTCAGTACCTGTGTAATTATCGGAACTGGTGACAGTGTCAGTACCTGTGACAGTGTTGGTACCGGAGTCAGTGTCATGACCTGTGTCAACACCGGAATCAGTGTTTGTACCTGTGTCAGTGTCAGTACCTGTGCAAATGTCAGAACCTGTGTCAGTGTTGGTACCTGCACCTGCACCAGTGGCAGTACCTGCACCAGTGACAGTACCTATGTCAGTATGTGAGCCAGTGTCCGTATCTGAGCCAGTGTCAGTACCTGTGCTAGTGTCAGTACTTTGTCAGTGTCAGTACCTGTGCCAATACCTGAGTCAGTGTCAGTGCCTGTCAGTGTCAGTGCCTGTGTCAATATCTGAGTCAGTGTTTGGATCAGTACTTGTCAGTGTCAATACCTGTGTCAATACCTGAGTCAGTGCCTGTGCCAGTGTCAGCACCTACCTCTCACATGTAAGCAATGTACTGATTTCTGTAAATGAGAGAAGGTTAATTTTGTGGAGCCCCCTTAAGGCACACTGCAGGGTTTTGTAAATGCTGCTGCTGCACAGTCCACTTCCCCAAACTCAATTTCCTGTGATACCAAAGAGAGGTAGCTGTAGTGAATGAGCCACTTTAGTGGTCTGATGATCTTTGATGACCCTCGATCACCACCATTGTGAACTGACTTTAGTGTGCTATGTTACTTTAGCCTTAATGTAGGATGGTCTTGCATTACAATAATCTTGCCAAAGAATATAAGGTATGGGATGTCGAGGTGCAGAGTTGTTGGTGATGGTGCACACATGTGCTCCATAGTGGATCCTGAGGGATTAAGGGCATAGTGTTATTTGAGTTAGGTGAATTATGACTTTAGCCTCTTGGCTTTGACGTGATATAATATTGCTGTCACGGACGCCGAGCCTTTCCTGAGCACTTTTGATAACAGCTTGCTGCAGCCGCCACGCCTCGCCGGACCCGCTCCGCGGGTCCCGCTTCGCGGTTTACAGCAGCTGTTAGGATAAACCAAGGGGCCTCACCTTACCTGACTGGACCGGCAGGGCTGCGAGCGAAGAGCGGTGGACTCCACGGACCAGGAGTCCCCGCGCGCCCGTTTCCAGCTGGGCTGCTCTCCCTGCCGGCACTGCCCCCACCTCCACGGCGCTTTAAGCGGCGCATTCGCAGACCCAAGGCGGATTGCTGTCACGGACGCCGAGCCTTTCCTGAGCACTTTTGATAACAGCTTGCTGCAGCCGCCACGCCTTGCCGGACCCGCTCCGCGGGTCCCGCTTCGCGGCTTACAGCAGCTGTTAGGATAAACCAAGGGGCCTCACCTTACCTGACTGGACCGGCAGGGCTGCGAGCGAAGAGCGGTGGACTCCACGGACCAGGAGTCCCCGCGCGCCCGTTTCCAGCTGGGCTGCTCTCCCTGCCGGCACCGCCCCCTCGGTGACCTTTGTACAGCTATAAAGAGGAAGTACCATCCCCGCTGCGCGGGAGCGCGCGGGGCGGCGCCGGGAGAAGCCCGGGACAAGGGCGGGACCGTCTGTGGCCGTCCGGGGACGTCCAAGGACGGGACGGGCTACCCCACTAACATCTTCTGTCCCAGATTGTAAGGTAGGCCTCTAGCCATGGCGGCCAATTCCGAGAACTCCAGCATAGCGGGTTCCAGTAAAAGGACACTTGACAATTATTTTACTAGGGGTGTCGTCGACCTGGACAAGGATGACTCACTATCTGAACGCAGGATTGAACGACGCCGTTCTATTGAGTCCCTCAAAAATAGACCTTTAATTGATTTGGCTTCTCCACCTATTTTACTGGACACTATTATTATTACTCCCCTTGATGATCCATTGTCTTTGGACGAATTCCCATTATTGCTTAGAAATACTCCACCCCCAACGGTCCCTACATCAATTGTTCCCTCACCCAAAGTTTTGCTTCCATCTGTATCTAGTTCGTCACCAAATGTGGCCAATGTACCCTGTCCTTTACCTAAGGAGCAGCCGAAAAGGCTAGGTAGACCATCAACCACCCCTAAGACCCTCGGCCCTCCGCCCACTAAAAAGAGGAGGGGGTTAGGTGCTCCCCAAAGGGGCAAGCTCAGTCACACTGAGTTTGGGAAAACATCTAAACTTAAGACCCCTGGTGTATTTGTTCCCAAAACCTCGGCATTGATTGATGCAGTGTCTATAGCGGCACCAATCTTGGACCCTATCAATTTACATCCTGGTAATACCCGAGGGATCCAAGATGAGGCTGTTTCCACTCCAAACCTAGTGACTATTCCTCTCTCAGATACTGAGCGGAATACAGTTGAGCAGTTGCTTAGGTCCTTCATGCTCCCAATTTTGGATATCCTTAAAAGGGTTGAGCATCGACTAGGCAATTTGGAGGCTCTGCACAATGTCAATTTAAGTACCCCTATCACCCCTTTAATCCCTACGCCTGTGTCCACAATTACATCACAGACCCCAATAGTTTCTGCTCCTATTACTCTGGCCCCAAACGACTCCAACAGTGGCAACAATAGAGTAGCTAAACCTTCCGCTAGTAACATGCAGGGCACTGTAGACAAACCAATGACTTCTGCTAAGACAACCACTGTAAACAGTAAGTCTTTGAATAATATCCACCAGAAAAAGTTGGTTTCCCAACAGGCCCAGGTTCCTGTTCAAGCAGTAACAAAAACTATGGCCCAGGCTCCAATAGATGCCCAGGCGGGAGACGCTACCTCTAGTACTAGGACTAAGTACTTGAGTAGGGGGAGGTTCACAAGGTCCACTAATGGTACTCTACATGGCCCTAATGTAGAATTACCCCCAGAGTCGCTACCCTTTGTAGTTGTACTCACAGGTGTCCCCCCATTAGAAGCAGGCAAAAAGGAGGGCCATCCTCAACTTAAGAATAAGATTCTACATTGGTTAGGCCAAAATAGACCACTCCCATATTATATCGATGGGGAGATAGTCCATGTTAGACGCCTGCCCTGGCTGGGTACCAGGGAAAAAAACATTGAGGGTGATATAGTTGTTATACATTTTAGGAATCCAGTAGCTGTTGGGGCTATATTAACAGGCCCTCCCATGAATTCGAATACTGCCATTGTCCCATACGACCTAACTTACTTTTACCCAAGGTCGTATGTGACTCCTGCTCTTTTCTCTGGTGGGGTTCCAGACCTCAATGGCATTAGGAATACTCACTTGCCTCTAAATAACAACTGCTTGCACCTCCTGCAGAGGCCTCCCCCCCTAGGAACAACCTAGTGTGGAATACAGTCCCTGCTAATGGACGTAGTCAGCCTCGTGCGGGGCAAGAGTTTTTCCAGGGGAATAGAAATATGGATCACTTGATTCCTTTTACTCCACTGGAAACCTCGAATAGATATGGAGCCATTTCTGGTCTAGATGGCTGCGATTGACTTCCAGCTAAGGCAATCAAAGACCTTAGTGTTGATGGTGGGGGGCCATTGGAGGAGAACACCCAGAATGGGTCAAGCTACCCATTTAAATTCTCCCAACGAGGTAGTTCCCCCCCCAAGCACAGATGATGATAACTACATTGTATCCAACTGTGAGATCCCGATGATACAGACGAACATAGAAGTGGGTGATCCTAATGTGGGAACTGTTATACTTCCAAACAAGCCAGCTGATCAACTGTGTTCTAATAATAAGAATTTATTGTTGTTATCGTGGAATGTGGCGGGTTTGGTGGCAAAGCTTGAGAACATGGAGTGGTGTGATTATGTGGATAACCATGGTATCTGTATATTCCAAGAGACATGGGCCAGGACTACTCAGCATAGATTGGGTTTTGCAACTTATGCCGAGCCTGCAACAAAAGGTCCCAGGGGCAGACCATCTGGTGGATTGATCATATGGGTGGCTGTCCATCTTGGGTTCTCGGTTAAAAGAATCAACACCAATTCTTGCGATATTCTGTGTATTTCCCTAACCCGTAGAAACACACCCAAAATAGCGATCATTAATATTTACTTACGTCCAGTTTTGGGTGGTACGGTTTCTCATACTTTGGAGTCCCTGACTGCCCTATTAAACAGCTTCTCAACTGATACCAAGGTGATCATAGGGGGGGACTTAAATTGTCATTATGAACCGCTCGGGGCGTCTCACAGTTAACATCAGATGAGGATGACGCCTGCCGGATCCCACCCCCAAATATCTACCCAGTAAAAAACTGGTCTCCCATGGCCATGCAACTCACCGCATTGACGTATATATTCTCCCTTAGGGCCTGTAATGGCCGCTTTCCGGGGGATAGCCCAGGGAAGAGCACTTATAATGGAATGGGTCACTCATCAACAATAGATTATCTGTTGGTTAGCATGTCTGTATGGCACCTGATTCGTTGTTTCCACGTATCTGACCGCGTGGAAAGTGACCATAACCCCTTGGTAGTAGAACTGGATGTGCCAATCCACGACGGGGAGCATCAAGAGGTCGATATGGTCTCCTGTGCGATTAGGATCACACAGGGTGGCAAAAAAATTCGATGGTCTACTATCAAGTCGTCGCCAGATAACCTGGCATCACTGTATAAAAGCGTCATTCCCCAGCTTGAGCGTCTAAACACATTGTATGAAAACGCCTTTAATTCTGATAATGATGTTAAATGTCTAGCTATTCATAAAGAATTAATGCTGACCTTAGCAGCTAGTTTTTCCAAACCGGTAAAACAAATCAACCGACAGGCGTGTCCCACAAATCCCTGGTACAATCAGTCCTGTAGGCAGGCGAAGAGCACTCTAATTTCTGCCATCAAACTAGGCCATAGGGCTAAAATTAGCGCTGCAAGGAACTTTTATAAGAACCTCCTTTCTCATGCAAAATCCGAATGGGAAACAGAGAAATGGAAGGCCATTAAACAAGCCCTAATAACGAAAGATGCCCGAACTTTTTGGAACTTGGTTCATACTGGGAAGGCAGAAGGGAAGGTAAAGATTGACCCCAATATTGCCGAGGAAGCTTGGTGTGCATATTTTGGTGATCTTTATTCTAGCACCGCTTCCCCTCAAAATGCGTCACCCATCTCGCCCTTGAGATTGGGCCTAGATTGCCCTTCCCCTCCCTTTACTAAGTTGGAAGTTTCTCTTGCAGTCCAAGGGATAAAATGTAATAAGGCCCCTGGGTTGGACAAGATCCCCGGTGATCTCTTCAGAGATGAGCCGAAGATCTGGGTCCCCTACTTGACCGTCATATTTAATGCCATTCTTGACGGTCAAGAGCCCCCAAGCACATGGCTGGGGGCTGAAATTATCCCGATTTATAAAAAGGGATCCCCGCTGGCCCCGTCAAACTATAGACCAATTAGTCTAATTGACGTTACCCAAAAAATCTACGCCAAACTGCTTTTGCAACGCTTGCAAGATTGGATTAGTGAGAATAACATCCTCTCCCACTTGCAAGCAGGGTTCCGTGCTAAAACATCGACCATCGACCAATTATTAAGGCTCCAGGTCCTTTACTGGAAGCACGTGGTGATGGAAGGGGGGAGCCTCTACCTAACATTTGTAGACATAAAATCCGCATTTGATATGGTGGACAGAAACCAACTTTGGAGCATACTAACAACAATGGGGATACCACCCTACTTATGCCTCCAATTTAAAAGACTCCACGAAGGAACTTATGCAAAGGTTCGCTATGGCAGAAATGGCCAGTTAACAAGAGATTTTCCCATTGAGAAGGGAGTTAGGCAGGGATGCGTATTGGCCCCTATGCTATTTTCCCTTTTTTTAAATGGCCTTGTTGATGACTTAACTACTGTACAAAACAGTGACGCTCCTAATTTAGCTGGTGGTAAATTTCCTGCACTCATGTTTGCGGACGACACCCTGCTGCTCTCAAAAACATCTATGGGATGCAGCGGGTGTTAGACCAATTTACCAAATTCTGTAGGGACAGGAACTTGGTAATTAACATAGACAAAACAAAGTACATGGTTTTTAATGGCATTGCAACTAATTGCCCTTGTCCAACTATGGATGGACGAGCACTGGAAAGGGTAAATAACTTTACCTATCAAGGCCTGACCCTAAATGATAGAATGAGTTGGGAAACCCAAATGACTAAGGCCAATTTAACCCTTTCTCAGTCTATGGGGGGTATTCTTAAGGTTCAGAAATCCTGTGTTCACAAGCTAGTCAGTGTACCGCTGGAAATATATAAAGTACAAACCAGATCTTCTACCCTTTACGGGGCTGAACTCTGGGGTCATTGTCCAGCGAATGAGATTAGTACAACTGAGAATAAATTTATTAGACAGTTGTTCTCCTTACCCACTAATACCCCTTTAGTCCCACTAAGGCTGGATACAAATTTGAGGCCTATTGCAGAAGTAATCGCCTCACGCCCGCTCCTCTACTGGCGTAGATTGTGGAGTGTCCCAGAGCTCGAATGTTATAGAGAAGAACTAAAGATTGTGATGGCTCGCCCGGGTGTAGGGAGGATAAAGTGTGTGGTGATGTGTATTGCGCAATCTGGAACTATCCCATGTCACTGGGAATGTTCCATGTACTGTGTTCCAGCAGAGGCAGTTATTATCTGATCTTGCCATCGACCTGCCTGCTGGGACGGCTCTCCCTTTCCTTCAATAAACTACTCATTGAAGAATACATTATCTGTGTCCAGCAACGATCCTTTCATTGGCGACTGAGGACGGGATCAACCCAGCGGTCCTACCAACTTGCCAAGAAGAATCACCGTTTTTTTTTTCTTTTCAGAAGACATTTCTACAAAACTGTGAGTACAGACTTTCATATATTTTTTCTGGACCGCGCGGGAGAGCCGTACCCATTACAAACATATACCCGACAAAGAAAATCCAAAGAAACCCCTCCGTTTCTTTCAAAAATGAGCTACTCTCAGAAGAGCTTTCCCTAAATACAAACGCAACTGCTGAACGCTCACGCGAGCCCTGAACGCACATGCGACTGCCACAATACTAAACCAAAACAATATTTCATTTTCTAAGCCTTGTTGTCAAAGCGTTGCTGATCTCACCGTGTCTAAACCCCTCGACGCTGCGAGATCCTCTCTCGACGCTGCGCACTCATCAATGATGACGTCAATGAGCTGTGAGGAAATGACGCGACCGGCCGTCCGCAGCTAACCAATCACAGACTAGACGCTTTGTGGTGGCTCGTGTATCTATCGTCATGACAACCAACTCGAATGACTCCTCGAGCGACTGAAACGAGCGACTGAAGCCACATCGCTTTAATACACAAAGGATATCCACACGTTTAACACCTTTTTGCCACTGAGCGACTGAAGCCACATCGCCTTAATATACAAAGGATATCCACACGTCCAACACCTTTTAGCCACGTTTTCAAAAAAAAAAAAAAAAAAAAAAGCGGATTTTTTAGCCATCCCTTGTAATTTATGCCGGTCACTCGCTGAACACTTCAAATTCATTTATACACGTCAAACGCTGACAAGCACAGCTTACTCTTGTGCTAACTATTTAATCACGGACCATTTGGAACTAGAAAGAGACAGTTTTTAAAAAAAAAAAAAACAGGATCTACTACTACATACCTCCATCTAGTGGCAGAAGTTGGAACTCATGAACAAAAAAAAAAAAAAAACATTTTTTTGGGTTCTTTTTCTTACTTCTGTGATACACTCACATTTTTGTGGGTGTGAATTCTGGAAGATTTGAAGCGCATTTTTAATGACCAGCATTTTTATTATTTTATTGAAAATCTAAAATATGTTCTAACTTTCAAGTAACTTTGTTTAAGCCAATTCAAACTACTGAAATTAACCTATACTTTATTAGCAATTATTCTATTTAACCATGCAAAGTGTCACCCCACCAGCTCCGTTCTTACAGGTACCTGGTGATCCTCCATTAGAGTGGAAATTATGGATCAGGTCATTCATGGCTTATTTGGGTGCCATTGATGGTCAAAGATATAGACCAGAAAGGAAAAAGAACCTCATGTACTACCATCTCGGAGTTGAAGGTCAAAATGTATTTGACCATTTACCTCCATATGATCCACCTGATGATCAAGATCCTGATGAATTTGAATTGGCTAAGGCAAAATTAGAGAAATATTTCACAAAAACAAAAAACTTAGTTGTACATAGGTATAAGTTTTTCACAAGGATGCAAAAGAGTGATGAAAATATTGACACCTTTATTACTGCTTTAAAAATGCTAGCTGCAAATTGTGAATTTGACAATTTTACATCACAGCTTATTAGGGATCAACTTGTTGCACGTTGCTATTGTAAAGAAATCCAAAAGAAGTTACTTACGTGTAAAGACCCTTCATTAGATAAGGCAGTAGATATAGCTAAAAGTATAGAAACCTCTATGGATGACGTCAAACAATTAGAAACAGCCTTGTCTAGTACCGCAATTTCTGGTGCTGTATCCAGTACCACGATCTCTGGTGCTGTTTCTAATTCTCCTGCCATCAGAACTCCTTTTATGCCGCGAGGCAATTTCAGAAGACCTTATTCTTCTAGGGGCGGTAGATTCAGACAGTCTGACTCTAGAATGTTTTGTTATAGATGTGGTTCTTCCTCTCATGTATCTTCTTTTAGGAACTGTCCTGCAGCAAACCAACAATGTGGACAGTGCGGTAAAATGGGGCATTTTGCTAAGATATGCATGAGGGGCAGGAGAGGAGGCACAAGAGGAAGTGTTCGATGTGTCATCAATGATGAAAGTATGAACGAAAATGATGACAATTTTTCGTATGAGAGTGATTTTTCTCATGAAGACGTTATGCATCAAGAATATGTAGTAGTAGTTATGGATTCTCATGACAAGAGTATTTCCCATGACGTTCCTGATCCCGAGGTTGATGTTATCATTGGGAAAGATCACGTTCAGCTACTAGTTGACACTGGTGCACGCATAACCATTATTTCACAAGATAAATACACCAAATTTTGGCATGACAAAAGTTTATTACTCCCAGACATCCTTACTGTGGCCTTTGAAGGCAGTAGGATTAATTTACTTGGATTTTTCTGGGCCGACATCAATGTATTGGGAGTAACCATCAAGGGGAAAGTATATGTGGCCAAGAAAGGAATTAATGTTCTTGGTCTTATTCACCAAGCTGAAATAGGTTTAACTATTAAACCAGGATTAGCTAATCCAGTCTTCATTGATAAACAGTTTAAAGACACTCCCGTTACCACGATTAATAATAATACACTATGCACTCATGCGCACGACATTTGGGAAAAAAAGTTTAGTAGAATTTTCGAGAACCGTCTTGGAAAAATCACTAACTTTCAGCATACCATCAGAGTGAAGGATAATGTTGTTCCCACCAAGCACAAATTACGCAATGTTCCTTTGAGCATCAGAAGCGATCTATCTAAACACTTGAAAGCTCTGTATGATCAAGGAATCATTGAAAAAGTCGAATCCACTCTGTGGCTTTCCCCCATTGTCTTAGCCAAGAAGAGGTCAGGAGATTTGAGGATGTGTGTTGACTTACGCACCCTAAATGAAGCCATTTGGGTTGATGGATTTCCTTTGCCACGAATTGAAGATCTAATTGCCAAAGTGGGGTCATCTTCGTGGTTTACGAAACTCGATCTCAAAGCTGCCTATCATCAGGTAGAATTAAATCCTCAATCTCGACATCTCACTGCCTTCGTCACCCCTGATGGTGTTTTCCAATTTTGTCGTCTTCCCTTTGGGCTGGCGTCAGCCGCAGCTGTCTTTCAAAGACTTATGTCGGAGATGTTTGCCCATAATCCCAATGTAGTTGTCTTTCAGGATGACATTCTCATCTTTTCCAAAACAGAGAGTGAGCATGATCAAGCGATTAATGAGGTTTTCGAAGTTCTCGAGAGTAGAGGTCTGACCCTGCAGAAAACTAAGTGCATTTTCAAGGCCAAAGAAATAGAGTATTTAGGACATATTATTTCAGAAAAAGGCATCAAGCCTAGGCCTGGTTTAGTTAAGAGTATTATTGAGGCTCCAGCTCCTCAAAACAGAGAACAACTGTTGTCTTTCCTCGGTTTGTGTGAATTTTATGCAAAATTCATGAAAGACTTTGCAAAAACTACTGAATGTTTCAGGACCTTACTGAAGAAAGGAGCTGTTTTCGAGTGGTCAGAAGAATGTAAAAAAGGTTTCCAGATTATCAAAGACCATATACTTTCAGCTCCAGCTTTACAGGCATTTGTTGAAGGAAGACAAACTTTTGTCACGGTTGATGCGTGTGAGTATGGTTTGGGTGCAGTTCTTTCCCAATGTTCTGGCGGGAAGGAGTATACGGTCGGCTTTGC
Source organism: Lissotriton helveticus (assembly GCF_964261635.1). Lineage (NCBI taxonomy): Eukaryota > Metazoa > Chordata > Amphibia > Caudata > Salamandridae > Lissotriton > Lissotriton helveticus. Next base: position 2,094,675,465 of record NC_136067.1, read on the forward strand.
CTCCCGTACTCTTCGACCTGTGGAACGGAAATATTCCGTCATTGAAAAAGAACTTCTGGCATGCACATGGAGTGTGGAAAAATTCAAATCATATCTGTGGGGCAGGTCTTTTGTTCTTAGAACAGATCATCGACCTTTAGTTGATATTTTAAATGGAAAAAATGTTAAACGCACAACAGCTCGTTTGGCAAGGTTGTCCACGAAATTACTTGAATTCTCCTTTAGCGTCGAATACATACCTGGTGGAAAGAAACAGCAGAGCTGACTGCCTTTCCAGGCTTCCCATAACTGACAGTGATGAACAAGATTGGGAGACTGAGGTGGAGGAGTGTTTTGTTGCTAATGTTTGCCAAGAATCTATCTCTTTTCTAGAAGATGATTGGATCAAAGCATTGAGTAATGATGTAATTCTTAAAGAAGTTTCTTCTCTTATCAGAAAGGGGTGGCCGAAAGAGAAATGTCTTTCTCCTGATCTCCAAATGTTTTGGAAAATTAACACTGAGCTCTCAATGGAAAATGATGTAATTGTCCGTGGTGACAAGTTGGTTCCTCCATCATGTTTTAGAGAGAAAATTATTTTAGCAGCACACTCTGGCCATCTTGGTGCCACCATTACTAAAAGAAAAGTGAGATCTGATTTCTGGTGGCCAAAAATGGACTCTCAGATAGATGAGATTGTCAGACTATGTCCGCGTTGCAGTGCCAGTGACAAGGTATTGGTGTTGGAGGGCCTTGTTGAATCCAGGGTTTCTGTTCCAGGTCGTGCTTGGCAGAAGTTGGGAATGGATTTTTTAGGACCATTCCATGTTCTTCCCAACAACTCCAAATACTTTTTGGTCCTCATTGACCATTTGTCAAGGTGGGTCGAAGTGGAACCAATCAGTATACCAAATTCCAAAAGTGTCATTGATTGTTTGAATAGTATCTTTTTGAGAGAAGGTTATCCAGAAGAAATATTGACTGATAACGGGGTTCAATTCATTTCTCATGAAATGAACTCCTTTCTGAAGTCATGTGGTATCAAACACACCAGAACTCCCCTTTATCATCCGCAAAGCAATGGTAAAACTGAAAGGTTCAACAGAGTTATTGTAGAGTGTGTTCAATCTGCTTTCAAATCTAAAAGTTGTATATTCAAAGCAGTTAATGATCTTGTATGGTCCTATCGCACTTCCCCTCATTCTGCTACTAATTATTCTCCCTTTGAACTCATGAGAGGGAGGAAAGCTTGTTCACAAGTATATCCTTTCTGGATGGTAAGAAATTTTCATCAAAGTGGTGATTTGAGCAGTATGTGGGATGCTGCTCATAGAAAATCCTCTGATGTGTGTTCTAAACAGGTCAGACCTGGGAGGAAGATGTATCATAACATCCAGATTGGGGATTGGGTCAAAGTTAAAAGTCCTGTTTCTGTTAGAAAAGGACTTTCAAAGTTTTTAGATTCTCAGCAAGTAGTAGATACTCGCAAGAATGCGGTCAGACTGACCAATGGCAATTGGTGGTGTACTTCCCAAATAGCAAAAGATCCCTCTGGTTTTTCAAGTAATGTTAATTCAAAAAATGTTTCAGAGGGGGATGGGGTTAGGAAAAGTACTAGAATGTCTGTTAGACCTAGCAAGCTGCGAGATTATGTTTAACTATGCTGTATCTTTCACTTGAATTCAACAGGTTGCGTAAGTAGGTTTAACCCTACTGTATTCATTATTTACTTTACTATTATCTGTGTTTTACTTTCATTGTAATCGATGTTTTTGTGGTTCTCTTTCCAAAGAGGGGAGGTGTGGTGATGTGTATTGCGCAATCTGGAACTATCCCATGTCACTGGGAATGTTCCATGTACTGTGTTCCAGCAGAGGCAGTTATTATCTGATCTTGCCATCGACCTGCCTGCTGGGACGGCTCTCCCTTTCCTTCAATAAACTACTCATTGAAGAATACATTATCTGTGTCCAGCAACGATCCTTTCAAAGTGGTTATCTTTTATAAAGGGCCAGGCGTCCAAAATTGGCATGGAGAATCTCTGGTCTAACCCGGAGGACACATGTAAATCTATCTCAAAGAAAACCCTGGCTGAGACTATAAAATATTACAACCTTCAAGAGGTCGTTCGATCAGCCAGGCCTTCTAGCCTCACTGACAGCTTTTTGGATTTTAAGAATGTTTATAGTTTTGAGAAAGAATTAGATGTCATAGAACCTGTCTTAGCTAAAAAATTGTTCTTACAGTTCAGATATGGTACACTACCCCTCTATTCCTATTCTGATAAATGGAAATCGGGTTTAGCTCGCCCTTGTCCTGGTTGCAATGATCCAAATGAAACTACAATCCATGTGACCTTGTTCTGTCCTGCATATTCTGCCAGCAGGAAAAAATGGATTATACAGTTATGTAAGAATTTAGGACTTAGGAATTACGTAGACTATTTTAGAATTCTAAAAACTGATACCAATGCGTTGATAGTTACTGCGATTGCAAAATTTTTGTTTTCGATGTGGTTAACTAGACGAAGACTGATCCGCTGTAGTAACCCGCCTTGCGGGCAGACTGCCTGTTTCAGTAATAACTAGTTTTTTATTGTGTTTTAAAAATCTTTTAGTTCTTGTATTTTACTGATTTACTGTTTTTATTGATATATTACTAATCGCACGTTAACCGATTATTGCTAATATCCAAAATGATATGTAACTACGCATTGGTTGAGTTGTAAATGTTTTTTTTCTTTATTGCAATGTACTTTTATGGTTCACTAACAAACCGAAATAAAGTAAAAATAATGAAAAAATGATATAATAGCATTCTGCTTTCAAAGTAGTAGAGGCCTATGCTTGAGCAACTCCATATTCTAAACTGCAGCCATCTTCTGAGCCTCTGTAGGTGAGAGGTTATATTTTTGATTACATGTGTTGTCCACCAGTAGTGAACCAGACAGGACCGGTTCTTATCGGGTGGAATGTGCTCTCTTCGTGCCGAGTCAGAGCAAAACGCTTGGCAAGCTGCTTGTTGTGCTCTTGGTACGAGGTGGTGCAGGAATCCAGTGAGAACTGTGGGCGGAGTTAGCTAGAAACTTCGATGGAGAGCTGCATTCTATATTAGAGAAAGGGGGTCCGTGAGAGATTCAGAGAGATGCTGAGAGGCAGAGAGATGCAAAGATATTCAGAGATTCTGAGATACTGAGAGCTGGAGAGATTCTGAGATGCTGAGAGCTGGAGAGATGCTGAGATGCTGGTCTGGTGTTTTGGCGGTCTGATGATACATCACGGTGCAGACGTGCAGTCGTGTTTGTGCAACAGAGAGTCCGGAACCAACCAGTGAGGGAAAGAGAGACGGACCCTTCTTCAGATGACAAGACGCCTAAGATTATGGTGAGGTGTTCAATGTATATCTAACTTTATCTAACTATGCTTTTATTTTCAGGCTCTATGTATATCTATGTGCTGATGATTGCTGCTAATGTTTACTGTGATGTTTAGTTCTTTCTTTCTTTTGTCATCCTATTATCATGTAATAAAGAAACCCTAGAGCATAACATTTGTTGGTATTCCTTGTGAGGGAGGTTCGGACCCTTTTTTACTAAGTACTTACAGAGGGATGGGTGATTCCCCTCTAATGGGTAATTGTTGATATGGAAGGGAAAGTGCCTCCCATCAGGGATGTCTAAATTACATTGCCAGGAGGAGCATGCGTTGTTTACCCTCTCGGAAAGGGAGGTGTTGTGACTTGTTATTTGCGAGCTCCTCAGCAATGGTCTTATATGTTGTCAGTGTTTATTCCTTTCTTGGGTAAGTATTGTGAAATGTGGTGTCTTTCTGGAACCTGAGAAAAGATGTGGTAAGTAATGACCTGGTGACTGACAGAAGCACCAAAACATACAGAGAAGCAGGTCATTACAGTAGCAAAGTCTCTCCTGAAGTCTGTGAACTTCAGACCATACTTGGTTGCATTGCTGTTCTTTACTCTGCCCGTATATCACAAAATTTTGGTTCCTTACTTGATTCGCAAATTCCAGAGGGACATTGTGAACAGTAAGGGTGGAGAACAGAGCTGAGGCGCAGCACAAATGTGATAAGTCCCTAACAGCATCACTTCTGTCTAGAAGGTGTTCATTCTTAGTCTATCACAATCCTACCATTCTGCAAAAGATTCTAATCTTCACACATTGACTCTCTTCACAGAGAAAGGAGGCAAATCAAGATTGATCTCCCTGCAGGAGCCTGATAGTGCAGTGTTGTAACACAAGCACCCGCAGCCCCGTGGTGCTGGGGGGCCCCCATGCACCAGGGGTCCCCTCAGCACAATACTCTGGCTGGAGAGCTCCTGTTTGAGTGCAAATGGGGCCCCTCCACCTACCTTGCAGGGGGCCCCCTCAAGTTTCATTATACTGATGTGATAGTGCCTGCCCAATCTATCAGACTGCAGTGTTCAATTCTTGTTGTTGAATGTTGGAAGCCACGGAGAGACCCAATATTACCCTGACTGATTTCTCTCCTAATCGTAAATAGTAAGCAGATTCCTACAATGTTCTTTCTGTGCCGTGGTTGGGTCTGAAGCCACAGTGGAAGTCCTCTGAAATAGTATGTTTATCAAGAAAGGGTTGGCATTGAAAACAAGAAACTTTCTTTAACATCTTTGCAGCCACAGGAGCCCAACAACGGAACTGTAATGGCCAGGATTCTACACAACCATGGTGTGCTTCTTAACTAGTTTTTAATATAACTTTGTTGAGGATTGCTGAGATCCTGTCCCATCCACTACCGAATTTACAAACTATAGGGGCAGAGACTGCACAGGAGTCCTAGCCACTAAAGCCGGAAGGGGAACTTCAGGGCATCATATAGGCTTAAGTTAGGTGTTAAACAACATATCATTGATTATTGCAGGCTGAACCCTAGGGGCACACGTGTTTTAGATCGGTACTTCAAATACTTAAAGGGAGATTGTGACCTATGCTACTGGAAAGACAACTTGAATGTTATCACAACTTTTCTTTCTTTGAAGTCGTCTTTGCAAGCTAATAACAGCTGATCCCCTCTGGCCCGTCTCTTCACCCCACCAACCGTTTGCATGAACTTGCATTAATGATCGTGCCCAGATCCTATTCATTAACCTACTGCAAAAAGATTGGAGTAAGAGCATGGACTGGTTTCTTGTGAGCTCAAGGTTGATCCCAATAACTAATAATAACCAATAACCTCTGGATTAATCACTAGCCTTGGGTTCCAGAGTAGTCTGCTACCCATCATAAAGTGCTTCAGTACCTCATCAGGGGTCATAAGTGTTCTATAAATGCAATTACAATACCCTAAAATACAAAGTTATTGGCTGATTTTCTCACAAAGCTCCACTAGAGATGCAGACGACCCTACTAGAAATATAGAAGGCCCCTGCAGAGATGTAAATGACCCCAGTAGAGATGTAGAAGACAGCACTGGTGATCTAGAAGACCCCAATCGAGATGTTCAAAATCTCACTAGAGATAGAAAAGATACTTCTTGAGATGTAGAAAACTGCACTGGACATGTAGTAGAACCCGCTGGAGATTTATTTATTTTACTTATTTTGAAAGTTTTATTGAGCGCGAACCAGATCCTTGCGGATATCAGAGCGCTTTACAGGCAGTGACACTTATGCAGCAAACAATATAAAATAGCAATGTATAGCAAGCGGTGAGAGTTATACAACACATTACAAAATACAAATAGGTGAGTACAAGGAGTGCGTAAATACAACAAATTAGAGAGGTAGCACAAAACTCAATCCTACTTTGTGCCTAGTAGGAGACAGAGAAAGATGCAAGCTGAGAGAGCCTGATTGTCATGTAGACTGTCTGATTGCATCTATATAAAACATGGCCTTCAGTGAGGCTCATGTGAGTTTTTCCATGAGAATCGACTTTACTTCCTTTTTGAACAGTGCAGTTGATGTGGTAAGTCTGGTTTCAGGGACTAGTGCGTTCCAAATCCTAGGAGCCATCCCTGAGAAGGAGCGTTTATAAGTCTTTGCCTTATTAAATCTGTGGGGTTTCAGTAATAGGCTTCCTGCACTTCTTGTGGATCTCTTGCCTACAGAGATAGAGGGTTTCCGGGAGAGATAGCTGGGTGCTTTATGGTGAATGGCTTTGTGGGTCAAACATGCTATTTTTAGGTGAATTCTGGCTTCCCATGGTGTAGATGTAGAAGACACTGCTGGGGATGTAGAAGATCTCACTGGAGATGCTGACGATCCCACTGGAGATGTAGAAGACGCCACTGGAGATTGAGAAGACCCCACTGGAAATGTTGATGTCCCAATGGAGATGTAGAAGATGCCCCTGGAGATGGAGAAGACCCCACTGGAGATGAACAAGACACACTGGTGATGTAGAGGACCCCACTATAAATGTTAAAGGCCACACTGGAGATGTAGAAGTCACCATTGGAGATGTAGAAGAACCATCTGGAGATATAGAACAACTCTTTGAAGATGTAAAAGGCCTCACAAGCGAGGTAGAAACCAAGCTGAGGATGTAGAAGGCCCCACTGGAGATATAGAAGGCACCACTGGAGATGAGGAAGAACCTGCTGCAGAAGTAGAAGGCCCCACTGGGGATATACCTCACTAAAGGTGCAGATTATATCACTGGAGAGATGGAAGACATCACAGGAATATATGTGGAAGTAATACCTCTGTGGCGTAGCATCACTGGAGATGCAGGAGACATCACCAAAGCATGGAGATTTATAGGATCCCTTAGGAGATGTAGAAGACCCCAGAAGAGAGGAAGAAAACCCTGCTGCGGATGTAGAAGGACCCAATGTAGAGGGAAAAATCATTAACAACGCGGACAATACACCCCGATGCTGTTACATTGCGGTCGTTACAATGACCACAATGTTACCACGATATGCCATTACAACGCAAGTCTTTACATCGACTTGCGCTAGATGGCGTGCTAACATTAAAAATAGTGTAGTTTACTATCCCAACACCTTCCTTACTGATAATTGTCTGGAGTTGGAATAGTAAATTACACTTTTCTAATGTTAGCACGCCACCTAGCGCAAGTCGATGTAAAGACTTGCGTTGTAAAGGCATAGCGTGGTAACATGCAGTCGTTGTAACAACTGCGATGTAACAGCACGCGTTGTAATAACACGCGTTGTAACATCATACAACCACTGTAGATGTAGAAGACACTAGTGAAGATGTAGAAGATCCCACTGGAGATGTAGAAAACTCAACTGGAGATGTAGAGTACCCCACTGGAGATGTAGAAGATTCCACCGGAGATCTAGAATACTCCGCAGGAGATGTAGAAGACCCCGTTGGAGATGCGGAAGACTTCACTAGAGAAATAGAAGGCACCACTGGAGATGTAGAAGATGCCACTGGTAATGTATAAGACCCCACTAGAGATGTAGAAGACACTCCTGGAGATTTAGGAGACCCCACTGGATATGTGGAAGACACTACTGAAGATGTAGAAGACTCTTCTGGAAATGTAGTAGAAACCGCTGGAGATGTAGAAGACACTATTGTTATTGTAGAAGACACTGCTGGAGATGTTGAAGACCCCAATGGAGATGTAGAAGACCCCACTGGAGATGTATAAGGCCCCTCTAGACCTCACTAGAGATGTAGAAGACACTAGTGGAGATGTAGAAGACCCCACTGGAGATGTAGAAGACCCCACTGGAGATGTGACGACACTAGTGGAGATGTAGAAGACCCCACTGGAGATGTAGAAGATCCCACTGGAGGTGTAGAAGATCCCACTGGAGATGTAGAACACCCAGATGGAGATGCAGAAGTCTTCACTAGAGATATGGAAGACAATCTTGGAGATTCAGAAGACACCACTAGAGATGTAGAAGAATCACTAGAGATGTAGTTAACACTTCCGGAAATGTAGAAAACTCCACTGCATATCTAAAAGACCCCACTGGAAATGCAGTAGAACCCGCTGGAGATGTAGAAGACCCTAATGGAGATGTAGAACACAACACTGAAGAAGACCCCCAGGGAGATGTAAAACACCCAGCTGGAGATGTAGAAGGCACTACTGGAGATGTAGAAGACCCCAATGGAGATGTAGAAGATAGCACTCAAGAAGACCCCCAGGGAGATGTAAAACACCCTGCTGGAGATGTAGAAGGCACAGCTGGAGAAGTAGAAGACCCCAATGGAGATATAGAAGATAGCATTTACTTCTGTATGTGGCATAAAATCACTGGAGATGCAGCAGAAATCACTGGAACATCAGATAAGCCATCATGATAGAGGAAGAAGGCATCTGTGGTTATGTGGAAAACACCACTGGCACATGAGGTGAGACATCACAAGTGCGTGTGGTAAGATATCACTGGAAATGTAGAAGAAATCAAACACCCATTCAGTGTTAGTAACGCTAATATGTAATGTTCTGTGGATGATATTCAGACATATAGCCCTGCATGGAACAGCAAGTCTTCACTGTTAGTAGCGCTAAGATTTAATGTTCTGTTGATGATATTCTGGCACACATGCCTACATGGAGTAGCTAGTCTCCACTATTAGTATTCAAATATTTAATATTCTGCAGATGATATTCCGACATACAGCCCTGCATGGAACAGCTAGTCTCCATCGTTAGTAACTCTAATATCTAATATTCTGTGGATGATATTCAGACATATAGCCCTGCATGGAACAGCTAGTCTCCATCGTTAGTAACTCTAATGTCTAATATTCTGTGGATGATATTCAGACATATAGCCCTGCATGGAACAGCAAGTCTTCACTGTTAGTAGGGCGAAGATTGAATGTTCTGTTGATGATATTCTGGCACACATGCCTACATGGAGTAGCTAGTCTCCACTGTTAGTAACTCAGATATTGAATATTCTGTAGATGATATTCTGACATATAGCCCTGCATGGAACAGGTAGTCTCCATCATTAGTAACTCTAATTTCTAATGTTCTGTAACTGATATTCTGGCATACAGTCCTGCATGGAGTGGCTAGTGTTCACTTTTAGTATCTTTAAAATATAATATTCTGCAGATGATATTCTGGCATACAGTCCTGAATGTGGTGCCTAGTGGTTCTGTTGATAATATGGTAACACAACCCTGCATGAAGCAGCTAGCCTCCACTGTTAGTAACTCTAATATCTAATATTCTGCACTTTATATTCTGGCGCACAGGCCTACACGTAACAGCTAGTCTCTATTATTAGTAACTCTAATATTCTGTAGAATATATTCTGACACACAGCCCTGAATGGAACAGCTAGCCTCCACCGATAGTAACTCTAGTATCTAATATTCTGCAAATGATATTTTAACAGACAGCCCTGCGTGGAGCAGCCAGGCTCCATTGATAGTAACTCTAATATCTAATATTCTGTGGATGATATTCAGACACACAGCCCTGCAAGGAGCTGATAGTCTTCACTGTTAATAACTCTCATATGTAATATTCTGTGGATGATATTCTGGTACACAACCCTGCATGGAGTATTTTGTAGACAATATTCTGGCACACTACTGTGCTCAGTTCCCTGGTCACGCCTTAATGGTGGGCACAGGAGCTATGCACATCGGAAAAATGTTTCTGGCAGGTTAGTTATGGAGGAGCACTGTAGAAGTGTTTACAGAAGGGCACACAGGAAGTAAGTGCTGTGAAAGTGGGTAGAGCCACCTCTTGAAACTTTCCACCCATTAGGATTAAGGAGTGGCCAGGACCTGCCCCTACAAACTGGTGCCAGACACCAAGGATCATAAGACTAACCTCCCATTTGAACTACAGGAATACAAAAGGGCCTTTCCAGCATTCCCAACTAACTGCACCTGCCCTGGACCCTCCTTCTGGCCTTTGTTGGAGGGAGTCTTGACCCCCAAGTGCTATACCCTATATGCTGAACCTTCAGCAGGTGTCAAAGAATAATCCTTCGAATCTTTCCTGACACACAAGACTTAAAAACGTTTGGCCAATTTTTTGCGCTGAGAACCGTAGTGGGACCCGGAACCACCCTGCCAACCTGATTTGCCAAGGGTACATCACTGCTGGTATTCTGGTCCTTTTGTCACTGTTTTCTGTATTCTCATCTTCCTTCTTTCTCTATTTCTGTTTTTGCCTCTTTGCTCTGGATCAGCTACCTCTGTGAAGCATTTTTAAACAGTCTCCACAACATCATAAAGTCAATAAAAATGTTGCTGGAAAAAGTCTTGAAAACTGAGGCTTTCTGGGCTAAAGACGCATCAAATATTTTTTGTAGAAATTGTCCCCCAATCCTTCATGTACTTATATATTAAGGGTGCTGGCACCCACACAGCTATCCTCCACTGTTGGTAGCTTTAACATCAAAAACTGTTTATGGTGATGGCACACGGCTCAATAGGAAAACCTGCATCGCTAAGAAAGTTGTATGGATGTCACACCACCCCCGAAACATAATCAGCTGAAAACATAATGTTCTATGTTAGCCCTTTGTTGGAAATTATCTGTCTGTGGAACTCTGTGCAATTTACTCCTTCTAACCAGTGATGAAGTGCCAGGGATGCCCTTTACACATGATGAAATTAATATGCATCTGATTGGCATATTTAACCTTCTATAAGTCTCTAGTAAATGATACCAAGAATTAACTTAGGGCCTATAATGTCGCTGGAGGGCTGGAGCACTCATTGATCCACACACTGCAGTGACAATGCAAACATGGCTGCACGCCTGGCACCAGTACCCTGGCTGCGCGGGTTTAAACTGCCAATTCAACCAGTACAAATAACCCCTTTTACTAGGCTATAACCCTCCTTTAAATATTTATAAATCACTCTTAAAAAGGCCTTACTGCACACATCAAGGCAGAATGCATGGCATTTAAAAGTGGGACATGTAACATTTTAATGATAAACATGGCCTCACAGTGAAAATGACCTAAAATACATACATTTTCCCTGAAAAGGCCCTAAAACCCAATTTCCCTAAAGCAGGGTTAGCCGTTTCATAGGAAAGCACTGGGATTGAATATTAAATGTAATATTGTTATCACTGCTTAAGAAACAATTGCAGAGTTCACTATTAAACTTTTTAAAATATTTATTCCAAGCCCAATTCATTGGTAAAGTCAGATTTGTAATAAATATTTTAGAACAGGTACTTCAAAAAATGGTCTTTAATCTTCCTGATGCCTCTTAAAGACCATTTTCATGACCTTCCAACTGTTACCTAGGAGCTGAATAACACCTTTGATGATCTGGAAACTTGCACTCAGAGCCGAGACAGAGTTTGGGTGTGGGGAGGTGTTCTGTTTCTCTACAGGCTGACAATCTGGGATGTGCCTAGGAACTTAATTAATTTCAAAGAAGCGCTGTAGGAAGCTGGCTCTCTATATAGTGCACTAAAATCAAGCACACTGTGTAGAGTTCTCAGTGGATCCTTAGTTGGCTTATAAAGGCTAAAGTAGATATTACTAACGCTCTCTTCTGTTGTAGTGTGTCGACAAGTTAGGCTTTTCAGAGGGTAGTGCTAAGCATTTTTTGTACTCACAGAGGAAATAAATGAGACAAACACTCAAAAAATAAATCTAAGACCAAATTAGAAAAATAATGCTTCTTTTTATTTATATGTAAAAGCAAGAACTCCATTCATAAGTAAGTACTGTTTTTGTTAGCAATTTTTACAGATAAGTAAACGTTTCAAAGTTGTGTGCCTTTATGCACAATGCACTGAAGGAAAATACATATTTGGATAAAGGTAGGCACAGTTGCTTTAGGGGTTCTCCCTCTGGGTTTCAGGTTGTTTAGGGCCAGGTCCAAAGTACTACCAGCAGTACTTTGGGATCTGCCCAGTGTTTGGCCGGAAGCAGGGTGCTAGTAAGGTTGGTAGTGTAGTATGTTTATCTAGGGACCTGTATCGATACTCCTATTTCTGACCCTTGTCCGGTTATAAATCACTAATATCCATACAACGGCACAGAAACCCGTTTCATAAATTAGTCATAGCGCATGCTGTCACATTGAAGCAAGCACTATTCCTCCAGCCCCCTAGAAAGCACACGAGTTCTCTAAACAAACCAAGCCTCCAGCAAACCTGGGAAATCCCCGCCTGCTATTGTTTTGATTTCGTTCGAGAACTCCTGTAAAGAATGTAAGAACGACCAGTTCTTAATGACATCCTTATTGACGTCTTATGTCCATCCTTACATCATACCCGGCACCTTTCAGGTATAAATATACCGACGCTGCCCTAAGTAAAGACACGGTGGTGATGAGCTTAGAGCAGCGCTACTTGCCGGAGAGCCCAGCTGATGCAGGAAGCCCACGGACGCTGCCCCTCCCTTTTGACGCGCTGAGAGAGACGCTGTCTTTTCTCCAGCCGAGAAATCCAGCCTCCGGCGTTTCCGGCTTACCTTCGCGGGTAACTAGGATATTGAGTCCTGAGAAAGAGATACCAGCCCTCCTGCCTTCTAAATCTCAGGTACTGAACTGACTAACCCCTTACAGAGAATTCTTGAGTCAGACTCTTGGCAAAACAAACTTAACTTAAACTGCTACTTACTTACTCCCTCCCACGTATTAGGCTTAGGTCAGGTACACCGGGGTAGGCGTAGTTAGAAGCACCAGTTGAGTACGATTAGTCAATGTATATATGTATGTATATCTTTTATCCATTTTAAAGTATCATATGGCTAAGAAACCATATCAATGCTTTTACAGTATTATTTTATCATCCTGCTTTTACTGTATGCACTTTACTTAACCTTAAGTATTGCAACTGTAGCGATTCATTTCTCTTGTATGAGAAAAAGAGACTGATCAATAAATAACACCTTTTATTGAACACGCCCATCTCTTCTTTCTCTACAATCTGGTGGAATTAAGTATGCATGTACTGACTGAGTAAAATAGTTGTCTTTTGTTTTCACACGACTCTAGAGATATACTCTTGATTAGGGAGAGCAAAGTTGTCATGTTCTATGGTTGTCAGAAACTAAATCCCTTCTTGTCTATCCAGGGAGGTTAAACTCCTCCTCGCCTATTCGAGAAAGTTTCTAGTGAACTCTGAGCTAGCTGGCACACAAAACTTTAAGTCTAATATCGTCAGTAGAAGACCTAGTTAACCTCTGTCCTACGTCTATACTATTGAGGATATTATTCCAATGCGCAGAGCCTATTGGGATAATAGTAAACTACACTACTTGGCGCCCAATGTTTGGTAAGGCGATAAATCTAACGCAAGACATTAGAGTAACTCAGTCGTGATTTTCCACACAGACCCTTTCTCCCATAAAAACTCCAAAGACGTCTGGAGTGGGTCAAAGGTTAAATCCGCCGAACTGAGTAGGAGGAGACTCCTATGTATAGTTTTTGGTTTATTCAACGTTGAAGGATACACTGTTCCAAAATATTGTGCACCTAATCTTTGTTTCCTTGGAAACCTGCTCTGCAAAATCTCATTAAAACAATGTCAACTAACGGCGACAACAACGAAACCGGGGAAACTGCAGTAAATGCAGATCAACGGGGTTTCGATGTTACAGGGTTTAATGAAAATGAACCGGGTGCAATCATCATCCCGGTCAACATAAGAAAAACTATAACCTTAAAACTTCTAGAAAACGGACTGACATCGAGAGGTGGTGGTACAGTCAGATTCGTAATTGAGGCACATGAATATTGGCAGACAGAGGTATTCTATTCATGGATAAACTTTCCAGCAGCAAACGCTGTAACAAAGGAATTCCACTATTACAAGATAGAGGAACCTCCGGATGAGTACACCCCTTTCGAGGAGGTGGAAATACCACTAAAATACCAAGCGCACCTGCTCTGGTTTAATGGCGCCCTAAAACATAATGATCACGTCACCAGGCTCGGTCCACTAGGTAGACCAGGAGCAACGTGGCCGGTTCTAGCCAGCTACACACCACATCCAGACATTGAAAAAATGTCAATACCAGATCTTTTAGCACAGCTAAAACAACTGATTAAAATACACAGACAATTAGTCCAATATGTAATGCGGACTGCAACAGTCCAACCAGCTATTAAAATTCCACAGCTGACCCCTCATCAGGGGAACACAAATAAAATCACACCACAGAACATACAGTCCTGTCTAGGTAAAGTACCCATTAAAAGGGAACAAATTCCATTCTGGTTAGCACAAAAAATCACTCAAATAGAGGCAGTATTTCCGGATACTACCGCTACTGAGAAACACAGAATTCTGACTATCTGTCTCCCAATGGGGATCACACCACATGTGGAGGACTGTGACACTTGGGGCACAGTCTTTGCTTCCATTTACACAAAAACACGTGGTGTTCCGTCCATGGCGGTAATACCAGAGGTGCTAAAACAAATTCAAAATGAATACGGTCCAGAACCTGCTTTAACACTTGGTATGAAATTACTGAAAGACTTCAAACAGGTCTCGGCAATATTACTAGCCAACATAAAGGGGGAAGCAGCAACTGTGGCGATCCGCCAAAGGTTGAAAGAAACAGATATAGCAGAACAACCATTTGAACTTGCCAGAATCATAGAAACATCCTAAGAAGAACTAGGAAGAGATAGTTTGGGTGGAAAACCAGTGAACCCCAACTAACTGAAAATCCTGAAAAAGTTTTTATTAAAAATAATCTAAACACTCCAAAAAAGAGGTGGGATGGAAATAAACAATCCACTCCCAAAGAGAAAAAATTCCAGTCCAGAGGAAGGTCTCCTCGGCGGAGAGAAAGATCTCTGGACCAAGGACACAAGTCTCCCCAAAGGGAGCCCTCTGAGAAAAGATACAACCTTAGAAATAGGGATAATTTAAAGAAACCTGATAGATATCAAGATTGATACACGTCCCTCTCGATCTTTTCAGACTTCCTCGCAGAAATCGGAAAGAAGAGGACGGTCAGAACACAGGGAAGAGCACGTCAAGTCCAAAGACAAGGAACCTGCTCATCAAAGTAAAAAGTTACAATTTCCAAAGAAGAAGGTAGCCAGTATTAAAGTAATCAAACATGCCGAGGATCCTGAGGACACAGCTGAAAAACGGAGAGTGGGCTCAGACAATGCTAGACAGCGCAGCAGAAGTGAGTATAGCTCGCAAGATCCTGATGAATCATCTGGAGACAGTGGACACGAATGAATACATTCAGGTGGAAACTGCAGATACCAGAGTTAGCAAACCTCATAAAATATATGAAACAACCTTACGTATAGAGGGAGATAAGACTAGGAAAATAAGGGGTCTATTTTGGGATAACCTCTCCAAAGGCTATGACATCCTTTTAGCTGAAAAAGACTGGCCACCAGAGTTTGTCAGGGAGTGCCCTCATGGCGAAGAAATGATTATGCCTGCCTTCTCAAATCACATTCCAATACATAAAAAATATACACTTGCAAGAAAGTGGGCAGTAGCCCAAGCTCCTGCATTATATAAAAACCACGTAGGATGGGATGAGGACTCACCTCCTCACAAAATCCAGTTAAAATCTCAACCAACTGCACAAAGGCAGTACCCAATTAAGCAAGAAGCAAAAAACAGGTCAGGGAGATCTTAGATCAACTTGAATACCAGGGTGTGATTGAAACATGCACCTCACAAATAAACAATCCTTTGTTTCCTGTCTCCAAACCAGATGATTCATATCGTCTAGTTTTGGACTACAGACACCTTAACTCATGCTGCAAAACTTTTGCAGTACAAAACTCACACAGTGCAGCACTAATGAATAGCATAGTGCGCAAAAAATACAAAACAACATTAGACATCTCTAATGGATTCTTTTGTCAAAATATAGCACCTGAAAGCAGATATTTGACCGCTTTCTCAATAAATGGCTCGCAGGAAATTTCTGTCGTTTGCCCCAGGGGTTCAAGAACAGCCCAGGATTATTCTCAGCGAGAGTAACAGAGTTACTACAAATGTATGATGATGAGGCATTATCTTATGTCGACGACATCTATCTAACAGGTGATGACTTGGATACTCACTTGAAAAGAGTGAACACCATAATACTTGGGTTCGTAGCAGAGGGTTACAAATTCAACTTCAAAAAGTCAAGAATTGCCCATCTGACTGTCCTATTTTTAGGATATGAATTATCAAGTGAAGGCAAAAGCCTGGCAGACAATTTCCTAGAGAAATGTGCTGTAATCCAAGCACCAAGAACGCTGAAAAACTTACAATCAATTCTAGGTTTCCTGAATTTCGGAAGAACTTACATTATAAATTACGCGGAGAGGGTTAAACCTCTCTATGACTTAATAAGACCAGATTTTAAAAGAATCAATTGGACTCAAAAACACACAGAAATATTGAGATCTTTACAAACAGACATGTTAGTTAAAACAAAATTGCAAACACGCGATAACACACGCAACCTTGTGATTCGGGTCATCCCAGGAAGATGCGGATTCACATACCTATTCTCAAAAGAAGAGAGTTTCCCAGGGACCAGAAAGGACTGGGTCAATAGGTAGTATCAAAGAAAAGGTTCCTTTCTGTGTAATTATTTCAAAAGGTGACCATGTGGCCTAACCATGTCAATTTAACTGTATTAAACATTTGCAATTGACGAATACAAGAAGTCAAAGTTTAGTCTCCACACTAGGTTGATTATACTTTTTACTCAAAGTTTATTTTATAAAAAATCATATTTAGGAATTCATTTTAAATACACATTACAATTTAGCACTGTGGTGCTCTGGTACAAGTATATATCTATACTAGCTAACAATTCCGTGTTACGGTACTCTATCACAAAGTCACCACTTTATAGTATGCATTCAATGTTTAAAATACAACAATACAGTAAATTCATAAAAAACATTTTTTCACAGTTAAAACAGTCCAAAAGTCGACGCGTTTCGGTGCGTTTGTTATGCTTGGTGCACCTTCATCAGGACAGAATAAATTAAAAACAGGTGTACTTCTTCTTTCTGAAAAAATGAATAGAATGCATATAGTTAGTGCGGAGTTCCTAATTTGATTTTTATCCTAGTGATGGGCTTTATACTTCAAGATTGTATTAAGCTGTTCTTACTTTAAGTTAAAGAGAAGGCGTCCTTCAAGTGATTTCTTGGGACGTTTTGTTCTAATTTTGTCTGGTAGCACGTTCGTAATCCATTCACGGCCGTCAGATCTAGAATTATAATTACTTTTTAGTTCTTTTCGGCATATTATATGCTTTCAGGATTGGAGCAAGTTACAGTATGCTGGACTCCACTTACTTCTATAGTTAATTAGTGGCACATTATCAATGGTGCATTGTAGATGATGTCAGCTCCCAGTTAAGCTTTTTGAATATGCTCTCCAAAATGTGGTCACGTAACAATACCCTTAAATTGGAGAAACATCATATATTTAAGGTGGTATACCGTGTTTTTTGGGATATTGGTACCCAACAAGCCATGTTAATACATACCGATCATGTGGGTCTTTTGTCAGGTTTCAAAGCTTTTTCTCATTGTCTTGGAAATCCTGACATTCCTTTGATTAGTTGTCACTAGTATTGCTGGCCTGGAATCATCCACACTCCTTTCTTAGCTTTTGGAGCTGTATGTGGGGCATAACAAGAATAAGGCATAGATGTTATTTTTACTAGGATGGTTCTGCAGTGCATAGTGTCACTGTCAGTTCTGAGAAACGAAACATAGGCTATTTTACAAGAGGATTCACTTAAAAGACCATATGGGTTCATGTTATCCATTTGTTGTGTAAAAAAACATGAAAGTGACCTCTTTTGCTCTAAGTTGCCAATTTAAACTCGAGGTCACTCCTCTGCCTATTGGAGATATTTCAATAACCCTCCCTCGACTCTGTTTAGTAAAGCAAGTTTTTAGCGCGTTCTCACCTGTAGTGTTGCTGGCGATTCCCTCGTGTGGCTGGCTTTCTCTTCACTGGAACTGACAACCACTCGAGGGCCGCTGGGTACTATTTATACTTGAGTTAATTGATTAATTGCACTAATACCTGCACTGATTGCACATTCCGGGTTGCTAATGCGTCTCCCAGCGCCATTTTTGTAGTTTTGGCTGCATGTCTCGTCTATGTGCACCGGAAATACTTTCTCTGTCCCGGAAGTGCTACATCTTCGGGAGTAACGGTGACCATGACTGTAGTTTGTTGTCAATATACTAAAACTACAGAATAAAAATAAAATGACCCGATGTTCGTGAGAGCCAAGTGTTTATTAATACGAGGCCCGTTTGAATTTCCTTGCATCTGTGCGTCAGTGCGTCTTGCGGTTATCTGCGCTCTTAAATGTGCATACATTTCTTTTATCACTGCCGGTTTCTGGGGATAGTTATTAAATCTCCGTGATTCTTCTTTGCGCTCTTAAATGTGCATACATTTCTTTTGTCACTGCCGGTTTCTGGGGATAGTTATTAAATCTCCGTAGTAACTCTCTGTTGTGTTTTAAGTTACCGGCGCATATAATACTTTGCCTATTTTGCCGGGGTGTGCTATAAACAATCTGCAGTGTACTCTAAACAATCTGCAGTGAAAACATAGTTATGCGCGCCATCTTGAGAATATTTTTCTATATATATAAAGGATTATTTTGCGCATCAGATTCACATACCTAACCTCTAATGAGGGAGAAACGGTACCAATAGCACATAAATCTCATTTGTACACAGAAGCTAAAAAAACATTCAGCATTAAGGAAAACATTGTTCATGCGGTTCAAACAGCTGTAGCAAGAGAAAAAGACCAAGCTGACGGCAGACGGATTACAGTCAGGACAGCAGAATCAGCCTTTGAGGCATTAACAAGCCCATGTAATTTACCTAATATGGCATTAAATCCAGAATGGATACAATGGGAAAATTCTCTTGCTACAGACAGAGTGAAATACTATTTTGACCCGGAAATGAAAAAATTAAAAAATCTAGAATATGAAAGAGAATATCCTCTGCCAATCGACATTCTGCCCATACGACAGAACGCCTGTGTAATATATACAGACGGACATGCTCAACCCTCAGTTTGGGGAAAACTAGCCTATAACGCCACATGCGAGATTGTAAAAAACGTGTGGCGCGGAGGTAAATTGAGACCTCTGGTAACAAAATCACACTCGGTAGAAAATAATTCAGAACAACAAACTGAAAAAGTAGCGTTAAAAATGGCGCTAGATAATGCGGATCGCGAATTCCCGACACTAATAGTGTGCGATTCATATTACTGCGTCAAATCATACAATAACGACTTGCAGAAATGGGTTGAAAACGGGTACAAAGATGACACAGGTGCCACAATAAAGCAAAAATCGCTTTGGGAACAAGTAGATCTTTTACAGAAAGAACTACCAAAGACTCACGTGATACACTCACTGAGTCATCAGCGTGATGGCGTTCACGTTGCAGGGAATTCATTGGCTGAGACAGCCACAGCGGAAGCAACTAAATCGGCTCCCGTAGCTACAAAAAAGCGTTCAGGAAAATACATTGACGGGGAAACAATGCTGGCGGTGAAAACGTCATCAAAAGGCGACTGCTCAGCTCTACCCATCACATATCCACTCAATTACACATACATAATCGATGCAAACTCCGTTCCTTTTGCTCAAATCCCTGGAGTGAGGGATGGAGTAATTCCAAACACGAACAGGAGAGGCTTGTTAATAGCAGACGCACATATGGGTGAGGGTCTTAGACACCTTAAGCTTAAGGATTCTCTGGAAGAATTACAATCAATATACTGGTGGCCAGGAATGAGCCTGGAACATCACATATTTGCAAAAAACTGCCCAGACTGCAACAGAGATCGCAGTGGCGACCGAGACGGTATATTACCATGGCGTTTCGCTCCAGATTGGATTAAACAATAAGACCCATTATGAATAATGCGTCATATTAACATATAGAGACTATTTTTCACTTATAAAGTAGACCCCAGCTCTCGGCTGACGTCTGAAACTGTTATGAAAAGATTTGCGAATCTACAATGGCATATACGCTAGGAGCGTGCTACATTCTGACCAATGTCTTCCCTTTAGCTCTCGAGCTTATAGGGGGTCATGGCCTGCATGGGCATTGCATTGCGGGACTCTTCTCACTTCCTTCCTGAGGGAAACGGGATGGTGTAAAGAAAAAACCAAGGCATAAAGCAATCTATAATGGTAAAGGTATTAGGTTCGGGAGCTGGGTGGGTCAAACATTTAATAAGTGTCCAACGTAGTCTTAATAATCTGCCGAGAAATTCTCTGAGAGGTCTCAGTCCGTACGAACTATTGTTTGGGACTAGAATGTTAATCCAGGACCTCGATAGTCAAACTTCAGTGGTTAAAGAAAAATGCTTTGATATCAAAGATCGTTTGGCTATTTTACAGGACTTAAACGAAAAGAGAAAAGACCTGAGCAACATAAAGTTGAAGCAACAGCCAACAGCCACTGAAGAGAAACCACCTGTCCCAGCAAGGCCTGTCTGGATTCCAAAAATCGGGGATCTGGTCAGAGAGAAGATCGCGGTAAAGAAGGAATTTGGGCCTTCTTACAGAAAAGCAGTACCTGTCTTGTCTGTCAACGGGACAAGATCAGTAGTATTACCGCCCCTTGCTGGTAAAAAGGAGAACCGAGTTGTATCCATCGAACTGGTTAAACCACAATCATGTGGCCGATAACAAGTAGTAGGCCAAGTGGACTCCCAAGAAGTAGTAGAACACCAAAGTTTGCTACAAATACAGAGGTTCAAACTGAGAGACTAATCACCTTTGATAAACCTACAGTGAATCAACAAGGACTATGCAACAAAGCCATGGAACTAAAACCTCTTGAAACCCAAATCAAATTCTTACATCAAGAAACACCAATCTACAATGATGTAACCACTGACTATGCTAATGAAACAAAGCAAATTCCAAAAGCAAAAAGGAATCCAGAAGCAATTGAAACAATTGACAGAACAGCATCTGGCTACTTCATCAACTTTGATGATTTTTCTGAGGATCCAAGTGAACCTGAGGAACAGCCAACAACAAAAACTTTCAAAGATAAAGCAAAGGAACTTTTTCACCAACTACAAGAAACCTATCTGATTTCTCCATGGATTGAACTTTGGGTGGCACTAGGAGTATTCATCCTCATACTTTGGCTCATCATGGTACTATGCTTGGGACATTTCATTGAGGGAAAATATGTTACAATGGACACAGCAAGTCAGAATATCAACTTGGTCCTGAAACCACACAAGTCTTCACACATCGAGAAAAGAGAACTTTCTTCAGTAAACTTCACAGCCAATCCTATACCCGGTGGGGTAGCATGGGACAAAACTGATTACGAAATCTATGGTCCGGTTGAGCTCCTGAAGTATCCTCATCAATTCAAGATTTCATTAAGTGACTTTGTAAAACCAAGCACATTCGCTGATGATTGGGACTTTGAAAGTATTAATGATATGATGTCAGATCTAGTGATGTGAGCTAAATTTACAGAAAATGAATATTTACAGGGTTCATCTAATTATGACCAGATGTATTGTTACAACCACTATGGTCACCATTATCTGCATAAATCTGCTCAACCCAGAAATGTTTTTAATTATAATCAATGGGAACATTGTGCTACTCCACCAAAAGGTAGTTCAAAAACATTTTATGAAAAATGTTCTTATTTCTCAGGATTTAACACAAGTGATGCAGAAACATTTTATTTCAAATTTTTAAATAAGACAGGAATGAAAACCATGCTTTCAAACACAAAATTGATCTATTCAGAGACATTTTTTGAAAAAATGAAAACATTCGGTTTTGATTTCTGGTACAAAAATATTGAAACGAAGACAATCTGGGGTACAAAAGATTGGCAAGTGCAAGGTTTAGAATCATTGTTTAGAGCCTGCATGATCCCAGAACAAATTATATTTTTGAATGATACAATTCAACAGACAACCTCTCTTGGGCTAGCCAAAATTAAAGACTTAAACAAACCGTCTATTCCAAAACCAACACCCGACAGTAATAGCACTACAGATGTTGAGATAGACGTATCCCATATTTTAAACCAAAACAGAACACATCCTGATTGGAAGAAATGGTTGATCTGGCCCACAGACACAAATAACTGTCAAGATAGATTCCTGAACAAAATACAGGGGTTCACATTGACCAGGCCAGACCCTAGATACTCCCAGAGACAACATCCAGGGATTGAAACTACTTACAGTGTAGGGAAACTCTGCCTCGAATGGCTACAAACATCGACACTGGCAGAAATTAAGCAACACTTGACTTTACTTAAAGAAGGTGCTGACTTGCGTGATTTCAATATGGGACCACGCAAACAGCGTCAAAAACGTTTCATAGCGGCCTCTATATATGCAGCTTACAACGAAGCTTGGAAAGTAACTCAAATTTAAACAGCAGAGAAAATACGGGAAATTGACCGTGTTAATTTGGAAAAATCACTTTCTGTTGTAGACAATGGGTTAATGACTCTGTCTTCCAGAATATATTCACTGGACAGTATTGTATCATCTGCAATCGATATAATAGAACAAGACTTACTGATGTTACAACACGGTCAGTCCCAATTGCGTTCTATTGTACAGCTTGGCTGGACGTTACAAAATCTGCGTTCAGGCTATGTGCCTTGGCGTTTAATCAACATAACGTCATTATTAAGTATCTTTAACCTTACTGATACACAAATCAGCTTGGCACAAAAGGGTGCTGATTATACAATTCTGAGCATTGAAAAACTTGAGAGATTACCATTGACAATGTCAGAACGACCTGTCATTGAATGGTTAATACATGGAATAATAACTATTCCGATAACAGCTTTCCAATTTCGATACTGCCAAAAATATATACAGGCAGGCCAGTATGAAAGGTTGGGTAAAGGATACATTAAGTCAACATGGAACTTACCTTATACACACACATGTTACAGTAATAAAGGACAGAGTGTATTTCTTAGTGGTAATAATTGTGAGACATCTCTAAGTGGTATACTTCTGTGTAAAGGTATACATTTACATGGGGCCTGTGAAGGAACTTCAAATAACCTTTCATGTCACCAGCTCGGCACACCTGCAACACAAATAGAACCATTCTTTAAAAGACTTTCTAACAGGAGTTACATTCTAATTGTAGATCACAGATGTTGTGGCTTGCTGCCAGGAAAACCTTATCTGGTAAGCGTGACTTCCATGGTCATTTGCTGTGAGCGAGTATTGTTCCCGAATGACACCCCAGACAGGGAGGGAAGGTTATGGCCCAGTTTGAAAATCTCTTCTATTCGAATTGATACTTTAAGCAGAATGAAGGCTGTGCTCCTACAGACACCAACCCATTTGACGTGATCAAAAGAAACGTATGATCTCCAAGTGGCAAGGACAACGGGAGAGATACATGCATTGTTATCAACAAATTGCCCCCTACACTTCGCAGAAATGCTAAACGAAATCTTAAATATTTCTGATACAAATGGTATCGCGAGTGTATTTAAGACCGTTTTTTCCAGACTGTTAACCCCATTCAAAGCAGTCCTGGGTATTTTTCCAAATTTCGTCCATTCCATCTTTGGCGGACTTCCACTCCTGTTGGGACTCGTAGCAGGCATTTTATTTTTGCTACTCTTGCTTCGTTATGGCAAGCCATGTCACAGACAAGACTCCAGCAACAATGGAAGAAACGATCCTAGCTATACGCTCCGGGACCGCATAACTAAAGTCCTTGGATTAGCCCGGCTAAGAGATCTGAATATGACCTGGTTTCTTTCATTCAGACCCATATGGCAGAATTGCGTCTTACCTGTATTGAGATGCATGCTATGCGGCGAAGAATGCGTGTTGGACACCTGTCTTACACTACAATCAGAAGTACCATTGGATGCAGATACTTTGTTGGGTCCAGTAAAGGCTCATGCATTGTGCTGTCCCCAGCGGCTACCTATCTTGATGACGGCATTCGTGGAGACTTCACCACTACGATTGAAGGGGAGTGAAGTACAAGATGAGAGCAGCATCAACCAGGTACGGCCTTCTGTAAGCGGTACTGATCAAAACATCATTGAAAGCGAACATGCGCACAACTGCATGGTAGCGACATTCTCCAACTTGGTCGAACTTTCACCTGAGGCAGTAGACTGTTTTTTTTGAGACTCTGTCTGAAATTATGTTTTCACCAGAACAGAGAGAGTGACTTTAAGCAAACGTGCACAGCGTTCCCTGAACTCTGAATTTGGCCTTCAGCTTTAAAAACAAAGCTACTGAGAACTTTTTCCTTCTTCCCCTGAAAACGAAAAACTTTTTTCCCAAATCCAAAATATTTACCTTTTTGGCACTTATCTTCTGCTTAAAGTAAAACTATTCTTAGAGAACAGAGCTTCTATTTTTAGGAACTCTAGAGACATTACATTACCTCAACCTCTAGCTTATTTACAAGTAATTGTATTTATATGTGATGAAGTGGTCTCGCACTTTTTCTTCTGTATTAAGAGCCATTTCATGTGTTAATTTCGCAAATCATTCATGCTGATATAACTATGCATCTCTTTTGAATGATTACACTGCTTACATGCATACAGTACCTATACTCATTTTCGTGTATTTCGCACATGCCATTTTTCAAATGCAAAAAATATATTTTGGGGTGGTTCGGTATACACATGCACTATTAGTTATGTTTACTATTGCTTAGGTTAGTAAATATGGACATGAATTCGTGGAGTGGGTGTAGTATGTTTATCTAGGGACCTGTATCGATACTCCTATTTCTGACCCTTGTCCGGTTATAAATCACTAATATCCATACAACGGCACAGAAACCCGTTTCATAAATTAGTCATAGCGCATGCAGTCACATTGAAGCAAGCACTATTCCTCCAGCCCCCTAGAAAGCACACCGAGTTCTCTAAACAAACCAAGCCTCCAGCAAACCTGGGAAATCCCCGCTGCTATTGTTTTGATTTTGTTCGAGAACTCCTGTAAAGAATGTAAGAACGACCAGTTCTTAATGACATCCTTATTGACGTCTTATGTCCATCCTTTCAGGTATAAATATACCGACGCTGCCCTAAGTAAAGACACGGTGGTGATGAGCTTGGAGCAGCGCTACTTGCCGGAGAGCCCAGCTGATGCAGGAAGCCCACGGACGCTGCCCCTCCCTTTTGACACGCTGAGAGAGACGCTGTATTTTCTCCTGCCGAGAAATCCAGCCTCCGGCGTTTCCGGCTTACCTTCGCGGGATACCGAGTCCTGAGAAAGAGATACCAGCCCTCCTGCCTTCTAAATCCCAGGTCCTGAACTGACTAACCCCTTACAGAGAATTCTTGAGTCAGACTCTAGGGAAAACAAACTTAACTTAAACTGCTACTTACTTACTCCCTCCCACGTATTAGGCTTAGGTCAGGTACACCGGGGTAGGCGTAGTTAGAAGCACCAGTTGAGTACGATTAGTCAATGTATATATGTATGTATATCTTTTATCCATTTTAAAGTATCATATGGCTAAGAAACCATATCAATGCTTTTACAGTATTATTTTATCATCCTGCTTTTACTGTATGCACTTTACTTAACCTTAAGTATTGCAACTGTAGCGATTCATTTCTCTTGTATGAGAAAAAGAGACTGATCAATAAATAACACCTTTTATTGAACACGCCCATCTCTTCTTTCTCTACAATCTGGTGGAACTAAGTATGCACGTACTGACTGAGTAAAATAGTTGTCTTTTGTTTTCACACGACTCTAGAGATATACTCTTGATTAGGGCGAGCAAAGTTGTCATGTTCTATGGTTGTCAGAAACTAAATCCATTCTTGTCTATCCAGGGAGATTAAACTCCTCCTCGCCTATTCGAGAAAGTTTCTAGTGAACTCTGAGCTAGCTGGCACACAAAACTTTAAGTCTAATATCGTCAGTAGAAGACCTAGTTAACCTCTGTCCTACGTCTATACTATTGAAGATATTATTCCAATGCGCAGAGCGTATTGGGATAATAGGAACTACAGTACAGTAGCTGTTCGCACTTTAGAGAAGGGGGTCCACCTGATAATATGATGCACAGGAGGACTTGGGGACAAGTCTGAGAGCTCCTAAATGGGGGCTTGTGTCACAAGGGGGCTTAGGTTACAAGGGGCTAGGAGCAAGGGGGCACAGGAGGCTCTTCTGTACCTGGGGCGGGCGGCTCAGGTGGAGAGTGTTTATGTCGGCTGGGCTGGATGCACAAATACACTCTTCGCTGTTAGGGTCAGGCAGTGGCTGGGGCAAAATCAGGTCAGCTGGGCAATTCATGTAGTGAGTCTCAGTAATGCTGACGTCCCTCGATGGTTGCTCGGCTGTGGTGCAGGGAGAATCTGGATTGGGCTATCCCTGTCGGTGTTTGGTGCAGGGCATCTGGTACCCTGGAGATTGAAGTTGCACGGCTCTGGTGAGTCTTGGTGTCTTCACACTTAGTGGGGAGACAGATGTTACCTTCTAGAGTGCTTCGGTGCTGGTTGGGCCTGGAAGCTGCAAGGTGATGGACTGGACTCTGCTTATTGGTACAAGTTGGCTGCAGGGGAGTAGCTCCAATTTAGACTGTAGGCAATTTTCGAAGTGCTGGTTGGTTACCCAAGGCAGTTGTAGATCTCCAGCTTGCATGACACGTCACTTTGTCGTGATTGTCAAGAGAGTTGCGAGCAGGCAGAGTTTCGGACCAAAAGTTCACAGTTCTACTGCAGTTCTAGCCAGGCAGTGACTCTTCATCAACCTTTCTTTTCTTGATCCGTCAAATCTAAGTTCTTGGGTTCAGGGGTGCCACCTAAATACTCAATTTATGTTATGTTTTGGGGTTTTATTAAGCGCTCGATTGCCCAACAGGAGTCTTGGCACTGGCTGAAAATACCACAATGAGAGTTGACCATTAAGAGAAAATAAGCAGAACCTGAAAAGCCAGGTTTTTAATGCTTTCCTGAAAGGCAACAGATTTGGCATTGATATACTAGAAAGAGGGAGTTTGTTCCAAGCTTTGGAGGTGCTCACAACAAAGCCTCTTCCGCCCCAGGAGGCGCGTCTGTATTTGGGAACGGAAACCAGCTTTGCCGAGGAGGATCTTAAAGATCTGGAAGGTAAGTACCGTCTGAAGCTGTTTTTGAAGAATTCGGGATCTTGATCGTGCAAGGCCTTGTAATCAATGCAGAGAGCTTTACGAAGCACTCTCTGCCTCACTGGAAGCCAGTGTAGCTTCTTGATGGAATCTACTACAGAATGAAATCTAGGAATTTTCAATATAGTCTGAGCCACTGCATTCTGTAGTGTCTGCAGTTTATTTAACACCTGCAGGTGGGCATTTAGGCACAGGCCATTTGCATAGTTAATTCTAGACATAACCAAAGAAGTGACTACTGTTTTCTGTAGATGAATGGGTATAAAAGGATCTTTTTAATTAATGTCAAACTTTAAAAAGCGGCTGAAGTGACTGATTTGGCCTGATCTAAGAAGGAAAGAGAATCGTTAATGATTACTCCCAAATGTTTGGTTTTCTTAACCAGCAGAGCTGACTCTACTGGCCACCATTCCTGAGACCAGAAGGATAGCGAAGGACTGATTATTGTCACCTCTGTATTTCCTGAGTTTAGTTTCAGACAGTTCTTGGCCATCCACCAACTCAACGCTTGCAGAAAAACTATGAAATCTTAAGCCATCAACTACAGTTCCACTATCTAATGAGACGACAATCTGAGTTCCTCCGCATGAGAGGTAAGAGTGAAACTGTAAGATCTAATGAGGTCTGCTAAAGGGGTGATTTAGATGTTAAAACATGTGGTGCTAATTGCCAATCCCTGGGGTACACCATAGGGAGCAAGAATTCCTTAGACGAAAAGTCACCCGGACGAACTGACTGAACGTGTCCATTAAGGAACGAGTCCAGCAGATTACATGCCCCCATTGTCACCTCTATCCCGCTCAACCTCTCCAACAGCAGCCCATGATTTACCATATTAAAGGCTGCTGATAGGTCAAGCAGGATCAAAGCCGCTCTGCCCGTGCTGTCAAGCGAACTCCTGATTTCCTCTGTAGCCTTTAAGAGGGTAGATTCAGTGCTGTGCCCAGCCCTGAAAGCGAATTGGGTAGCGTCCATTCAGTTGTTATCCTGGACATAGCTGACCAATTGCTCATTCATGATCCTTTTGATCAGCGTAGTGGGAAGTGGTAGGCAGCAAATCAGGCGATAGTTGTGCGGATCTGAAGGATCTAGAGAGGGTTTTTTGATAGGCGGCAAAACAAGTGCCTTTTTCCATTCTAATGGAAACTGGCCCCAGCAACACATACAAAGAAAATCACAGAGAGCTTGAGCATAATAGTATCAGCCACTAAGCCTGCAATTTTAGGTGGACAGAGATCACAGGGCGACCCAGATTTAGCTAACCTGAGCATATCAGCAACTCTGACAGTAGAGGGTGAAATGATGAGGCTAAAGGTATTGTGCTGTTGAGAGCTAGGAAGAGCCTCTGTGTCAGATGACATAGACAACAGAGAAGAGGAAAAGTTCTTAAACCCACCTCTCAACTTCCTTCCTAAAAGCAGTTCCCAGAAAGCTTGGATGTGTTCATTGCAGTTCTTAGCGCTAACTGAGGAAAGTTCCTGGGCTGTAGCGAATTGCTCTTTCGTTGAATTTGACGCTTCTTCCACTTTGGCAGTATAAAAAAATCGATTTTTCCTAGACAATCAGTTTTTTGTACCCAACTATGCATTTAAAAAAATAAATCTTGTCCTCCTCAGAATACCCGCTGTCCATATTTTCTCCTGCCTGCGACAGCTCTACTTAGCTACTTTAAGTTTGTCAGAGAACCATAATTTTTGTCTTTTTATCTGGTGCCAAGGCATGAGCCGCTGTATCCACCCAGTGCGTGTACTGCGCCACTTCAAGTTCCAACTCCACCAATTCATTTGGAGTGGAGCTATGTAACAGAGTGGCCAGTTCATCAGCACAAATATTTTTCCATTTTCAAGAAAAGATCCATCTGGCATGCTAATGTCTGACTTGATGAAACGTAACTGATCTCAAAGAAAATTGCACTTTGATCTGACCATAGAAGGGGTTGTGTAGTAATGTTACCTAAAGTGAGACAGTTGGAAACAACCTATGGCCACAGAGTGTGTAGGCCCAGATATCCTATGTGAAAGGCCCAATACCTCCATGTTTTGAACTAAAGTGGCTCTGCCAGCATTGGAGGGCCTATCCAGATAAAAATGTAAATCACCTAAAACTGTGATGTTAGCTTCTAACATACTGTTCAATTCAGTAATAACATTTATTCAAGGAGGATGGTATGATGGTATGTCAGCATGCCATTAAAGGATACATTGTCTGTTGAATGAGCACAGAAAGTAAAGACTTCGCAAGATAGAGGGGTGAGAGAATTGCAACACACTTTAATGTGTGTAAACAACAGGGATACCCCCATGCCACTTGTCTGTCCAATCAAGTTTATAGCACCGAGACCACGCGGCGACTTGGGTGTTAAAATACTGCGGCTTTACATTTTGCCTGAAACATACTTAAGGTGAATTTATCGTTTTTCTCTCAAGAAACTCATCTATTAAAAGCTTACAATTATTGAACAACAGTTTTTCGATATGGAAGGAATTATTACCATGACGTTTATGAAAATTCAATCAGCCCTGAAGAAGTCCGGTTACGGACGACACGCGTTGGCTATCTGCATTTTTAACTAAGAAAATTGAATAAAGATTTGAACAGAATTGAGGATGCCTCCGTTTACTGTCTCTTGGGAAAATTGACAATACTGAAAACATGTATATTTAATAGGATCTTTGCTTGTAAGATGCAATATATGTACTAGATTATTGAAGGGTGCAGACCATCTCCTGTGGTAATGTAAAGGTAATTAAATAAAGAGGGAGAAAAGAAAACACATAAAATGATTAAAAAAGGGAAATTAATCACTTCAACATGACTCCTGCTCTAGTCCGGGAGCCATGACCCTCCCAAAAGATGGTGGCAAGCCAACTACGAGTAGATTAAAAGCCGAGAAAGCAATCTCAAGCAGCGATCAGCTGGGGTGTCGCGGGGAATTACATGCAGTAGCCAATGAGCTACGTACCTTTACGGTGTCTACATCCTCTATATGTCCACTTCCTGTGGGAAATGGGCATAACACTGACCCTAGAAGGCTAATTCCGGCCACAACAAGATGAAGGAATCTGAAAAGGTGGTGTCCACATCAGCTAGTCCACCTTAGGAGTGGTGCTGGCTTGGTGTGGGACATGCCTCATCTTACTATTCTTCCTACCTGTCTTGCCACCAAAAAGTGGGTGCAGGGCAGGGGGGTGGTCATCTACCCTATCTGGAGAGGCCTGGGTGTCATAACAAAGGTGGCCGGGCTTTCAAGATTCCCTCCCTCGAATGCAGTTCTTGCGTGGAGGAGGTGTAAACACCTCCACCCAGAGCAGTCTTTTTTCCCGACCTCTGAGTGTGATAGTTCTCAACTCAGAAGGTCAAAAATTTGCCTATGGTGATTGGCTGGTCGAGACCAGTCAGTCAATACACTATTGGTCGGTAGGTTTTCAAGGGGCATCAGTGCAAGTTTATTAATATGAGATATTTGGTACCAAACATCTGGGGCTACAATGAAACCATCATGTAGCTGGGGAACTCGTAATCACAAGTGCCCAGCCTACGGACTAGGTATAGCTTCCCTATGCACTTGTGGTGTACACAAATTGACTTGGGTATCACAGGGGCACATCCACTCACGCAGATATGCTGTCACATGGGCAAAGTGCAGCCTGCCTTAGGGCTGTAAGGCCTGCTGTAGGGGTGACTTAAGTATACCACATGTAGTGCTTTGCAGGCATGCCACCTAGGGATGTGTGCCATGTCAACTAACTCTTGATTTTCTCTGCATCAACAAATGCAGGCTGCAGTGGTAGCTTTGAATGACCTTGGTGAGGGGTCCCTTAAGGTTGTCCAATTCATGCTGCAGCCCTTAGGGAACCTCTTTAGACCCAATTCCCTTGTTACCATGGGTTCCATTTACTAGGGGCTTACATGAAGCCTAACGTGATGCCATCTTTGGAACAATGGTACAGTTTAGGGAAATAACATTAGTTCTGGGGACCTTTTTAGCAGGGACTCAGTACACTTTCCATCAAAGTTGCATCAGGTACCAGGCAAAAAGTGGGGGGACTACTGCAACAAAACCAGTTTCCTACAGGTGTATTCTGTCCCAGGCAAATCTTGCTAAAACCTGTCCCTGTCCCTTTCTTAGTCCTCCTAACCAGTCAAGCACCACGCCCAGTGGGAGAGGAGTGGCCCCCAGAACCAGATTTGAGTGACCTCTGAGGAGGGGCTGCTCATATCCCTAGTCACACTTCTAGGGTGGGCACAGGAGCTATGCACAGGGGAAAAAAGCTTCTGCCACATTGCTTTTGGAGGGGCACTGTGGGATTGTTTGCAGCATGAACACAGGAAGTGCTGCAAAAGTGGGAAGAGATACCCCTTGGATCTTTCAACCATTGATTAAGGAGTGGCCAGGAGCCGCCCTCGCCCACAGGCTGGTTACAGGCATGTATGTGACACCCACAGTACCCACCTCAGATCACTTCTGGGCCGGTCAGAGAACAGAACATGACTGGGGAAGTTTCCTGTGACCCAAGGAGAGCCATCAAGACTGGACCTATTCTTCCTCATGCACCCAAGACAAAGAAGTGGAAACCAAAGACTATAAGACTTACCTCACGTTTGAACTGCAGGGACACAACAACATTCAAGAGGCCGTTTCCTGCATTCCCACCTGATTGGATCTGCCCTGGACCCTGCTGCTGACCTCTACTGGAGTGAGTCTTACCCCTAACAGTGTCCCAAAGGTCATGAACGTTTGGCTGGTGTCAAGTATAACCCCCTTAAAAGTTCCTCAGACCTGGGACTTCAAAACTTTTTGCCCTGAGAACTGGAGTAGGACTGGGATTAACCACCAAGCTGATCTCTCGAGGGTACATTGCTGCTGGGTTTGTGTTCCCTTTGTTACTGTTTTCTTTCTTTCTCTTCTTCCTTCTTTCCCCTTTTGTGGTTTTCCCACTTTGCTCTGGATTAAAGTGCGTTGAGAAAAATAAGTGCTGTCCCAAAAAATCAGTGCCAATGGGTCCCACCTGCAACCACCAGCTCACGTTAAATGTGTGCAAGATTAGTGGGATTAAGTACTGCCACCTGTCGTGAAGGATTTTTAAACAGTCTCCAGAACATCATAAAGTTGATAAAACATTTGCTGGAAAAAGTCTTGGAAATGGAGGATTTCTGGGCTAAATATGCATGAAATATTTTTTGTAGAAAGTGTTCCCAAATCTTTCATGTACTTATATTTTAGGGATGCTGGCACCCAAGGGACCATCCTGCACAAACTGTCACTTCAATCTTATGATGCTGGGACTGGTGTTAGGGTTTCTGCTGTCACGCTCATGAAGTGCAGGGCCGAAGTAAAGAAACTCCTCTTTCTTTAAGATGGCAGCGTTAGGCATGTGGTGTAATGTGGAGGTTGAGCAATGTGGTCTGGAACAGGTTCTGATGCAAACTGTTCTGCCAGCCTTCATTCCTGTAAACTTGAAATTTAGGTCACACATGCCTAGGCTCAGGACCGACAGATATTGGTATTGATAATAATGTATCTGTGTCTTACACAAAGCTCCATTTATCCTCTACGTTGGATAGCGTAGAGGTAAAAATTACTATTCCCACTCCAGTGAGTGCAACAGTAGGGAAAGCGTTGGATAGCGTAGGCATACAATTTACTATTGCCACTCCAGTGAGTGCAACAGTGGGGAAAGCATTGGATAGAGTGAGGGTAAAAATTACTATTCCCACTCCAGAGAGTGCAACAGTAGGGAAAGCGTTGGATAGCGTAGAGGTAAAAATTACTAATCCAACTCCAGTGAGTGCAACAGTAGGGAAAGCGTTGGGTAGCGTAGGGGTAAACATTACTATTCCCACTCCAGAGAGTGCAACAGTAGGGAAAGCGTTGGATAGTGTAGGAGTAAAAATTACTATTCCCACTCCAGTGAGTGCAACAGTAGGGAAAGCGTTGGATAGCGTGAGGGTAACATTAATATTTCCCACTCTAGAGAGTGCAACAGTAGGGAAAGCGTTGGATAGCGTAGGGGTAAAAATTACTATTCCCACTCCAGAGAGTGCAACAGTAGGGAAAGTAAATACTTCATATATGAATAAAAATAAATTAAATATTAATACCAATTACAAATTAATTCAAAATAATTAACAATCTTATATAATATAATAATTAATCAATTAAAAATACAAATACAAATTAATTATTAAAAAGTATTACCTATTATTACAAATTATTTACCAATTAACAATTAATTAATTCACGATTAAAAAATAATTAAAAATTACAACAAAAAAATCAAATAAATTAAAATATTTAATTATTTACAATTAAATTACTTCCCACCCTATTGCCCTATAAACACACAAGCTGCAACAGAAAATAAATTAAGAAAATTAACATAATTATCAATTAATAAATTAATTAAAATTAACTACCAATTATATTTTAATTAATTACCTTTTAAAAATTTAAATAACAATTAATTCAAAATAAATACCAATAAATAAATAAAAAAAATAATTATTTATAATTAAATTACTTCCCACCCTATTCCCCTATAAACCCACAATCCACTACAGAAAATAAAGAAAATAATAAAATTAATATAATTATCAATTAATCAATTAATTAAAATTAATTACCAATTATATTTTAATTAGTTACCAATTAATATTTAATTCAAAATAAATACCAATAAATAAATTAACATATTTAATTAATTATAATTAAATTACTTCCCACCCTATTCCCCTATAAACCCACAACCCGCTACAGAATTATATTACGCAAAAATTAAATACCATAAAATTAATTAACTAAAATAAATTATAAAATAAATATACACTTTTTACACATATGCTAACATAAAAAAATCACTTTAAGAAATTGGATATTATTAAAAAATTGATATTAACTTACTTACCTCAAATTTGATATTTTTGTTGTCTATATTCTGTCCATTCTATATTTTTGTTGTCTATATTCAGTCCATTCGATATTTTTGTTGTCTATATTCTGTTCATTCGATATTTTGTCCATTCTATATTTTGAATTTAATATTACTGCTATTCTATTCGACATTTTGGTAGTCTATATTCTGTCCATTTGATATTGTGTCCATTCTATATTTTTTATTTGATATTAATGCAAATCGATATTAAAAACTTAATATTTTGAGTGTATACCATTGTAGAAGACATTGCTTGAGATGTAGAAGACCCAATGGAGATGTGAAGACCATATGGAGATGTAGAAGGCCCATCTAGACCCCACTGGAGATGTGAAGACACTAGTGAAGATGTAGAAGACCCCACTGGAGTTGTAGAAGATCCCACTGGATATGTAGAACACCCAGCTGGAGCTGTAGAACACCCAGCTGGAGATGCAGAAGTCTTCACTAGAGATATAGAAGACACTCCTGGAGATTCAGGAGACACCACTGGAGATGTAAAAGAATTGCTAGAGATGTAGTTAACACTACCAGAGATGTAGAAAACTCCACTGAATATGTAGAAGACCCCTCTGGAAATGCAGTAGAACCCGCTGGAGATGTAGAAGACTCTACTGGAGATGTGCAGAACCCCAATGGAGATGTAGAAGACTCGATGGGGTTGCAGTAGGACCCACTAGACCCCACTGGAGATGTAGAAGACCCCGGTGGAGATGTAGAAGACTCTACTGGAGATGTGCAGAACCCCAATGGAGATGTAGAAGACTTGATGGGGTTGCAGTAGGCCCCACTAGACCCCACTGGAGATGTAGAAGACCCCGGTGGAGATGTAGAAGGCACTACTGGAGATGGAGGAGACCCCAATGGAGATGTAGAAGATAGCACTGAAGAAGCCCCCCATGGATATGTAAAACACCCAGCTGGAGATGTAGAAGGCACCACTGGAGAAGTAGAAGACCCCAATGGAGATATAGAAGATAGCATTTACTTCTGTATGTGGCATAAAATCACTGGAGATGCAGCAGAAAGCACTGGAGCATCAGATAAGTCAGCAAGATAGAGGAAGAAGGCATCTGTGTTTATGTGGAAAACACCACTGGCACATGAGGTGAGACATCACAGGTGCATGTGGTAAGATATCACTGGAAATGTAGAAGAAATCAAACACCCATTCCAGTGTTAGTAACGCTAATATGTAATGTTCTGTTGGTGGTATTCTGGCACACATGGCTACATGGAGTAGCTAGTCTCCACTAGTAGTATTCTAATATTTAATATTCTGTAGATGATATTCTGACATATAGCCCTGCATGGAACAGCTAGTCTCCATTGTTAGTAACTCTAATATCTAATATTCTGTGGATGATATTCTGGCATACAGTCCTGCATGGAGTGGCTAGTGTTCCTTTTTAGTAACTTTAAAATCTAATATTCTGTGGATGATATTCTGGCATACAGCCCTGAATGGGGTGCCTAGTGTTCACTTTTAGTGACTCTAATATCTAATATTCTGTTGATAATATTGTAACACAACCCTGCATGAAGCAGCTAGCCTCCACACTTAGTAACTCTAATATCTAATATTTTGCACGTTATATTCTGGCGCACAGGCCTATATGGAACAGCTAGTCTCTAATATTAGTAACTATAATATCTAATATTCTGTAGAATATATTCTGACACACCGCCCTGAATGGAACAGCTAGCCTCCATCGATAGTAACTCTAATATCTAATATTCTGTAAATTATATTTTAACACACAGCCCTGCGTGGAGCAGCCAGCCTGCATTGATAGTAACTCTAATATCTAATATTCTGTGGATGATATTCTGACACACAGCCCTGCATGGAGCTGATAGTCTTCACTGTTAATAACTCTCATACGTAATTTTCTGTGGATGATATTCTGACATACAGCCCTGCATGGAGTATTTTGTATACAATATTCTGGCACACTACCGTGCTCAGTTCCCTGGTCACACCTTAATGGTGGGCACAGGAGCTATGCACATCGGAAAAATGTTTCTGGCAGGTTAATGGAGGAGCACTGTGGAAGTGTTTACAGAAGGGCACACAGGAAGTAAGTGCTGTGAAAGTGGGTAGAGCCACCGCTTGGAACTTTCCCCCCGTTAGGATTAAGGAGTGGCCAGGACCTGCCCCTACAGGCTGGTGCCAGACACCAAGGATCATAAGACTAACCTCCCATTTGAACGGTAGGAATACAAAAGGGCCTTTCCAGCATTCCCAACTACCTGCACCTGTCCTGGACCCTCCTGCTGGCCTTTGTTGGAGTGAGTCTTGACCCCCAAGTACTATTCCCTATATACTGAACCTTTAGCAGGTGTCAAAGAATAATCCTTCCAAACTTTCCTGACACACGAGACTTAAAAACGTGTTGCCATTTTTTTGCGCTGCGAACCGTAGTGGGACCCGGAACCACCCTGCCAACCTGAATTTGCCAAGGGTATATCACTGCTGGGTTTGTGGTCCTTTTGTTACTGTTTTCTGTATTCTCATCTTCCTTCTTTCTCTATTTCTGTTTTTGCCTCTTTGCTCTGGATCAGCTACCTCTGTGAAGCATTTTTAAACAGTCTCCACAACATCATAAAGTCAATAAAACTGTTGCTGGAAAAAGTCTTGAAAACTGAGGCTTTCTGGGCTAAAGAGGCATCAAATATTTTTTGTAGAAATTGTCCCCAAATCCTTCATGTACTAATATATTAAGGGTACTGACACCCACACAGCTATCCTCCACTGTTGGTAGCTTTAACATCAAAAATTGTTTATGGTGATGGCACACAGCTCAATAGGAAAACCTGCATCGCTAAGAAAGTTGTATGGATGTCACACCACCCCCGAAACATAATCATCTGAAAACATCATTTTCTATGTTATCTGTGCAGTTTACTCCTTCTAGCCAGTGATGAAGTGCATGGGCTCCCCCTTTAAACATGATGAAATTAGTATACATCTTATTGGCATATCTAACCTTCCTATAAGTCTCTAATAAATTATACCAAGAATTAACTTAGGGCCTATAATGTCACTGGTGGGCTGGAGCACTCATTGATCCACACACTGCAGTGACAATGCAAACATGGCTGCACGCCTGGCACCAGTACCCTGGCTGTGCGGGTTTAAGCTGCCAATTCAACCAGTACAAATAACCCCTTTTACTAGGCTATAACCCTCCTTTAAATATTTATAAATCACTCTTAAAAGGCCTTACTGCACACATCAAGGCAGAGTGCATGGCATTTAAAAGTGGGACATGCAACATTTCAATGATAAACATGGCCTCACAGTGAAAATGACCTGCAATACATTTTCCCTGAAAAGGCCCTAAAACCCAATTTCCCTAAAGCAGGGTTAGCTCTTTCATAGGAAAGCACTGGGATTGAATATTAAATGTAATATTGTTATCACTGCTTAAGAAACAATTGAAGAGTTCACTATTAACCTTTTTAAAATATTTTTTCAAAGCCCAATTCATTGGTAAACTCAGATTTGTAATAAATATTTTAGAACAGGTACTTCAAAAAAAAATTCTTTAATCTTCCTGATGCCTCTTAAAGACCATTTTCATGACCTTCCAACTGTTACCTAGGAGCTGAATAACACCTTTGATGATGGGGAAACTTGCACTCAGGGATGAGACAGAGTTTGGGTGTGGGGAGGTGTTCTGTTTCTCTGCGGGCTGACAATCTGGGATGTGCCTAGGAACTTAATTAATTTCAAAGAAGCGCAGTAGGAAGCTGGCTCTCTATATAGTGCACTAAAATCAAGCACACTCTGTAGAGAGCTCAGTGGATCCTTAGTTGGCTTATAAAGGCTAAAGTAGATATTACTAACGCTCTCTTCTGTGGTAGTGTGTCGACAAGTTAGGCTTTTCAGATGGTAGTGCTAAGCATTTGTTGTACTCACAAAGGAAATAAATGAGACAAACACTCAAAAAATAAACAAAAGATCAAATTAGAAAAATAATGCTTCTTTTTATTTATATATAAAACCAAGAACTCCATTCATAAGTAAGTACTGTTTTTGTTAGCAATTTTTACAATGCATGGAAGGAAAATACATATTTGGATAAAGGTAGGCACAATTGCTTTAGGGGTTCTCCCTCTGGGTTTCAGGTTGTTTAGGGCCAGGTGTAAAGTACTACCAGCAGTTCTTTGGGATCTGCCCAGTGTTTTGCCATGAGCAGGGTGCTCGTAAGGTTGGTAGCTGTTCGCACTTTAGAGAAGGGGTCCACCTGACAGTAGGATGCACAGGAGGACTTGGGGGCTTGTGTCACAAGGGGGCTTAGGTTACAAGGGGCTTGGAGCAAGGGGGCACAGCAGGCTCTTCTGTACCTGGGCCGTGCGGCTCAGGAGCAGAGTGGTTATGTCGGCTGGGCTGGATGCACAAAGACACTCTTCACTGTTAGGGGCAGGCAGTGGCTGGGGAAAAATCAGGTCAGCTGGGCCATTCACGTAGTGAGTCTCAGTAATGCTGACGTCACTCGATGGTTGCACGGCTGTGGTGCAACGAGAATCTGGATTGGGCTATCCCTGTCGGTGTTTGGTACAGGGCATCTGGTACCCCGGCGATTGAAGTTGCACGGCTCTGGTGAGTCTTGGTGTCTTCGCACTCGGTGGGGAGATGTTACCTTCCAGAGTACTTTGGTGCTGATTGGGCCTGGAAGCTGCAAGGCGATGGACTGGACTCTGCTTATTGGTACAAGTTGGCTGCAGGGGAGTAGCTCCAAGTTAGACTGTAGGCAAATTCCGAAGTGCTGGTTGGTTACCCAAGGCAGTTGTAGATCTCCAGCTTGCAGGAAACGTCACTCTGTCGCGAATGTCAAGAGGGTTGCGAGCAGGCAGGGTTTCTGACCAAAAGTTCACAGTTCTACTGCAGTTCTAGCCAGGCAGTGACTCTTCATCAACCTTTCTTTTCTTGATCCGTCAAATCTAAGTTCTTGGGTTCAGAGGTGCCACCTAAATACTCAATTTATGTTATGTTTAGGGGTTTTATTAAGTGCTCGATTGCCTAACGGGCGTCTGGGCACTGGCTGAAAAAACCACAATGAGAGTTGACCCTTAAGAGAAAATGAGCAGAACCTGAAAAGCCAGGTTTTTAATGCTTTCCTGAAAGCCAACAGATTTGGCATTCATTGATATACTAGAAAGAGGGAGTTTTTTCCAAGCTTTGAAGGTGCTCCTAACAAAGCCTCTTCTGCCCCAGGAGGCGCGTCTGTATTTGGGAACGGAAACTAGCTTTGCCGAGGTGGATCTTAAAGATCTGGAAGGTAAGTACCATCTGAAGCTGTTTTTGAAGAATTCGGGAACTTGATCGTGCAAGGCCTTATAATCAATGCAGTGAGCCTTAAGAAGCACTCTCTGCCTCACTGTTATGTTATGTTAAAAATTCTTATAGAGCGCACTTACACCCAACGGTTTCATGGCGCTACGAGCAAAAGGAGAACAGACATTTCAGCAGTGTAGTAACAGAAAAGATATTTATTCATAGCCTTAACGGAACAGTAGAGTTTTCAGCAGTGACCTGAAGCGAGAATAAGAAGTGATTAATCTCAGCTCCAGGGGGAGTGCATTCCAACAGGAAGGGGCAAGGAACGAGAATCTAAGGCCACCAAGTCTTTTGCGATTAAAGGTGGGGGTAGTGAGCAAGGCTAGATGGGAGGAGCGAAGGTTACGCGACGGGGAATAGTAGTGAAGAAGGGAAGAAAAGAACACCGGACCTTGACCTGCCAGTGCTTTAAAGATAATGTAGCCTAATTTGAATTCGCAGCGCTTGGCCACCGGAGCCAGTGAAGGGCTTTGAGCAGGGGACGAACATGATGGTGTCTAATCTGATGAAAGATTAGCCGCGCAGCCTGATTCTGTACCAGCTGTAGGCGATTTAGCTGGTACCCGGGGATACCGACATAAAGGGAGTTGGCATAATCAATTCTAGATACTACTAAGGCCAAAAGAGCCAGGGTGAGGGCCTCTGTAGTAAGGAAGCGGAAAATCTTACAGATTTTCCGGAGATGGAAAAAGCTAGAGGATACCACCGCGTTAATGTGAGGCTTCATAGAGAGATCCTTGCAAATGATGACTCCAAGGCTTTTAACAGAGTCAACAGGGCAAGGAGGAGAACCAAGACAGGAAGGCCAAAAATTAGAAGTCCAAGGATTGGAAGCACCCCCGATCAAGACTACCTCGGTCTTGTCGGGGTTGAGTTTTAAATGGTTGTCCCCCATCCAGTTGCTAATGAGACACAGGACGGACTGAAAGTTATGAATAGATTGATCAGAGGGGCCAATGTCAAAAATCAGCTGGATGTTGTCAGCATAGTTAAATGCAGTGACCTTCCTGCCCTGCAGGGACCGAATAAGGGGGGTCAGGTACAAATTAAAAAGAAGGGGAGAAAGGGAAGAGCCCTGAGGGACGCCACAAGTCAACTTAACCCTATCCCCTGAAAAGTTGGAGAGGCGGACAGCCTGGTGGCGGTTGCTCAAAAAAGAGCGAATCCACTCCAGGGCCGACCCCTGGATGCTGGCCTCTCCGACACGGCCGACCAAGATCTCGTGGTCGACCGTGTCGAAGGCAGACAACAAATCCAGGAGCACCAGGGCCTGGCTGATCTGATGGTCCGCTCCTCGCCGCAGCTCCTCCATCACTGAGAGAATGACTGACTCAGTCGAATGGGCTGGTCTAAAGCCAGCCTGTTGGGGATCACGGAACTGGGTGCGTTCGATAAAGGAGCTCAAAAAGGTAGTAACATGGGCCTCCAACACCTTACTAAGGTAAGGTAGCAGGGAAATCGGGCGGAAGTTGCTCATCAAAGAAGGGTCGGCATTAGGTTTTTTCAAGATGGGTACCACCTCGGCGGTTTTAAAAGATTCAGGGACCAGACCCGATCGGAGGGAATTATTGAGGAGTGTCAAAGGAGGTTTGGGGCAAGCCGTGAAGGCCTCTCATAGAATGTAAGGGGGACAACAGTCTGTGGGAGAGCCCGACCCCACCTTTTTTAACCGAGCCAAAAATTCATCCTTAGAGATCGGGGGTATCTGTTCTACTGTGTGGAGGTTTCTGGAGACAAAGGTGGTGGCAGATATAAATGTAGGGGATGACGTGCGACGAGGAATGCTGTTTTTAATTCTGCCGATTTTCTCCACAAAAAAGGAATTAAGGGAATCGCATAGGGCTTGAGAAGGGAGGGGTTTAATAGTCACCCTATCTGGGTGTGAGAGTTCTTCTACTATAGAGAAGATGTCTTTGGCCTTGGTAGCAGAGTCTACGATCTTCTTAGAGAAGTACAAGGTTTTTGCCTGAAGGATGGCTTGCTTGTAATCTTTGAGTTGGGCTGTGAATAGCAATTTTTTCTTAGGGGCATATTCTCGCCTCCAGTTACGCTCGGCCTGCCGGAGTAAGAGTTTTTTTACTTTCAGTTCTTCTGAGAAGCATCTCTGAGCATCGTGGGGGCGTTTTAGTTTAATGCATTTAAACGGCGCAACAGTATCGCTGGCTGATTCAAGCCAGTGTCTCATGCTCAAGGCCTGAGTATCGAGGGAACCATGCTCGGCCGGGTGGAAGCACTAAGTAAAGAGCAAAATTCCCTAATATTCGCCCTATTCCAGTTCCTGGCCAAGAGATTCCCCGCAGGAGTTTGGCTGGTGTGGGGGATCGAGGCCAGGGAAAACGTGATGAAAAAGTGGTCAGACCATGGGCAGGGAGAAATAAGAAGGTGAGAGATGTCAAGGTTAGGTGTCCAAACCTGGTCTAAAACGTGACCTTTAACATGCTCTCTAAGAGATCAGTAAAGGCAGAGGAGCAAGTGCTTTCCCTAGCATCAAAGGGCCAATAATTGAAATCGCCTAGGATCAGAACTTTAGAGTTGTTGATCACCAGCTGAGAGAGCATATCGCCAAACAGCAACGGAAAGTCGGGCATGTGCTGAGGAGGCCAATATACAAGAACGCAGATAAGAGGGGACGAGGAGGACTCAAGTCTTAGGATGAGGCAATCAACAGAGGGAATACTAGCAGCGGTTGGAGACGAAAACCTTATAGAATGTTTAATGATGGCTGCAACCCCACCACCTGGCTTACCAGACGATCTATTTGTCTAAAGGATGTAATAGCCCGGGGGGACAGCAGCCAAAATATCAGGAATAGACTCCTCATTGAGCCAGTTTTCCGTCACTAGCAGTATGTCAGGTTTCTCCGAGTCCAAAAGTTGGAAGATCTCTACCTGGTGTTTAACCAGCGAGCGGGTGTTTAAATAGCACACTGTAAGAATAGGGCAAGGGGGGTGAGGCTTCACGCGGGCCGGGCAAGGAAGGAAGGGACAGAACCGCTGTCAGAGGAGATACAAATTCCTGAAAATCGGATCGGGGGCTAAGGATTCCCATTGTATCTAATCGTGTTTGCGTAGTAGGGCTAAGAGGCCAGTGGGCATGGGGGCGAATCAGGGCCCGGGCTGGGTAAGAAATAAAATAATCAGAGCTTCCTGCCCCTGGCCCCGACCGGCCGCGGACGGGCGCAGACGGGCTTGCCTTTGGCGCGCCTTCGGCACGCGCCCGCTGCACGTTCGGGTCGACATGTGCAATATGTAGGCTAGCCCCGCCTCCAGCTAGACCGCAGCCTACGGTCCTTCCGGGCGCAGGGACTGACCTAAGATGGCGCCCTGTCCTCCACACAATCGGCAATGCAGCCGTGATGGACCGGGGAAGGGGAGCACACCTCACAGCAAGTAAGTACAGGAATAAAAAGTAAATGAAAACTAACGATTTAAAAATCCAGCAGCCCCTATTAGAAGCGTGAGTAATGCACTTAAGAACTGGCAGATAGAAATGGAGTGAGGGTGAGAGTAAATGAGCAGGCAGAAGAGAAGACAGTAATCGCAAATCATTACACACAGCGTGCCTCGCAGTCTGCCTCCCAACGCTCAGCGGTAATGCAGGAGCTGCCACCACCTACTAGTACCTGGAAGCCAGTGTAGCTTCTTGATGGAATCTACTACAGAATGAAATCTAGGAATTTTCAACATAGCTGACCAATTGGTCATTCAGGATCCTTTTGATCAGCTTGGCAGGAAGTGGTAGGCAGGAAATCAGGCGATAGTTGTGCGGATCTGTAGGATCTAGAGAGGATTTTTTGATAAGGGGCAAAATAAGTGCCTTTTTCCAGTCTGATGGAAACTGACCCCAGCAACACATACAAAGAAAATCACGGAGAGCTTGAGCATAACAATATCAGCCACTAAGCCTGCAATTCATAGGGCGACCCAGATTTAGCTAACCTGAGCATATCAGCAACTCTCACAGTAGAGGGCGAAATGAAGAGGCTAAAGGTATTGTTCTCCTGAGAGCTAGGAAGAGCCTCTGTGTCAGATGACATAGACAACAGAGAAGAGGAAAAGTTCTTAAACCCCCCTCTCAATTTCCATCCTGAAAGCAGTTCCCAGTAAGCTTGAATTTGTTCATTGCAGTTCTCAGCGCTAACTGAGGAAAGTTCCTGGGCTGTAGCGAATTGCTCTTTCGTTGAATTTGACGCTTCTTCCACTTTGGCAGTATAAAAAAATCGATTTTTCCTAGACAATCAGTTTTTTGTACCCAGCTATGCATTTAAAAAAAAAATAATCTTGTCCTCCTCAGAATACCCGCTGTCCATATTTTCTCCTGCCTGCGACATCTCTGGTTAGCTACTCTAAGTTTGTCAGAGAACCATGGTGCAGATAATTTCTGGCTTTTTATCTGGTGCCAAGGCATGAGCCGCTGTATCCACCCAGTGCGTGTAGTGCGCCACTTCAAGTTCCAACTCCTCCAATTCATTTGGAGTGGAGCTATGTAACAGAGTGGCCAGTTCATCAAATATTTTGCCATTGTCAAGAAAAGATCCATCTGGCATGGTTTGACTTGATGAAATGTAACTGATCTCAAAGAAAATTGCACTTTGATCTGACCATAGAAGGGGTTGTGTAGTAATGTTGCCTAAAGTGAGGCAGTTGGAAACAACCTATGGCCACAGAGTGTGTAGGCCCAGATATCCTCTGTGAAAGGCCCAATACCTCCATGTTTTGAAGTAAAGTGGCTCTGCCAGCATCGGAGGGCATATCCAGATAAAAATGTAAATCACCTAAAACTGTGAAATTTCTAAGTAAGATATTAGCTT
The DNA here is from genome assembly GCF_964261635.1 of Lissotriton helveticus. Lineage (NCBI taxonomy): Eukaryota > Metazoa > Chordata > Amphibia > Caudata > Salamandridae > Lissotriton > Lissotriton helveticus. The sequence goes on from NC_136067.1 coordinate 2,094,719,616, forward strand.
CTATCATACTGTTCAATTCAGAAATAACATTTATTAGAGGACTTGGAGGACGGTATATCAGCATGCCATTAAAGGATACATTGTCTGTTAAATGAGCACAGAAAGTAAAGGCTTCGCAAGATAGAGGGGTGAGAGAATTGCAACCCACTTTAATGTGCAAATTGTAAACAAGAGCAATACCCCCACGCCACTTGTCTGTCCAATCAAGTTTATAGCACCGAGACCACACTCCTAGCCCCCACGGACAACATCCGCACACTCCTCAACCAAGGCCACACTGCAGCCCTCCTTCTACGAGACCTCTCAGAAGCCTTCAACACTGTCTCTCACCGCCAGACTCGACTACGCCGGCATACAGGGAACTGCCCTTGACTGGATCCGCTCCTTCCTCAACAGCCGTACTCAAAGAATTAGACTCATGCCCTTCCTCTCCGAACCCACAGAGATCAGATGCAGAGTACCCCAAGGATCCTCTCTCAACACCACACTCTTCAACATCTACATGACCCCCCTCGCAACCATCATCAGAAAACATGGACTCAGCAGAGTATCCTATGCCAATGACACCCAGCTCATTCTCTCCCTCACCAAGTAAGCCAACACCACCATCCACAACTTTCAGGCAGGTATGAAGGACGTTGCAACGTCGATGAGAAGCAGCTGCCTAAAGCTCAACTCAGAGAAGATGGAAGTCCTCATCCTTGGATCCAACCTCTCTGCATGGGACGACATCTGGTGGGCCCCAACCTTCAGCAACCCTCTCAATCGCAAGGACCACGCCCGCAACCTCGGCATCATACTCAAATTATGCCTCACCATGAACCGACAGATCAACGCCGTATTGTCCGTATGCTTCAACATGTGATCAAGGCCCAGGAGGGGCTGAAGCGCGTCATGGCGGCGATGCAGGGTGTTAACTAAATAAATGTATTTGCACAAAGAACTTTGGGTCCACGAATATTCTTCTGTCCGGCTGGATTGGATGTTTGGATGAAATACGGTGAATGCGTCAACACCCTCTGCATACTCAGCAAGACCTTCAAATGGATCCCCCCAAATCCAGGAAGACTGTTACCCATGCACTCATCACCAGCACGCTGGACTACGGGAACGAACTCTATTCCAGAATCAACAAATCTCTACTCCACAAACTTCAGACCGTCCAGAACACCGCAGCCAGACTCGTCCCCAGCATCCCACGAGAGAACTACAATACCCAGCATCTATGTGACCTTCACTGGCTCCCCGTCAAAAAAAGAGTGACCCTCAAGCTGCTCACACACGCCTAAAAAGACCTCCACAACACCGGACCTCAATACCTCAACGAAAGAATCTCCTTCTAAGCCCCAAAGAGAAGGCTCAGATCCGCTGACCTCATCCACAGAGCTAGAACGGGAGGCAGATCCTTCTCCTATATCACGGCCAAGACCTGGAATGAACTCCGCCTCAGCATCAGATGAAGCCCCACACTGCAAGCATTCAGGAAGAGCCTCAAGACCTGGCTTTTTGGATGACCAGGGCAGCCCAATACCACCGCTCCCTGAGACCCTCAGACTACTGTGAGTATTTCACTCTACAAATCCCTGATTGATTGATTGATCGTTTGATTGATTGATTGATAGAAGGCATAGCCTTCTGGAATAGCCGCAATAAAATTCGGATCGGATTGCAACTGAACACAAGTCTCTGTAACAACAATAAGGGCTGGCAAGTGAGTTTCAATGAGTAGCTTAAATTCAACATGATGCTTAATCAAAGAGCGAGCATTTAAAAGTATGCATGGCAAACACATTGCTAGTTGACGGTCTTACCTTCGGTAAGAGGAAACTGCTGTTCATGACCAGAACCTAGTGAGGGATTGCGACCGGGTTTAAGCAGCAGCTGAGCATCAAGTGAGTAGGTCAGTCAAGGGTGACCTTCAGCCCCGAACCGGGCATAGAGTCTGGCGCTGGCTGCTTTCTGGAGGTGGACGGGCACAGACGGGTTTGCCTCCGGCATGCCAATGGTGCGCCTGCTGCATGTGTTTGCTGTGCAAACGGACTGTGCGTCTACCTAAATAGCCTGCCATGAATCGGGGGCATGGCAAAGGGCGTGACTAGTTCACGCTGATCGTTCAGTGCAAGTTTTAAAACTTATGGAACAAATAATAGGTGCAATTAACTAGGGTCCAGCAACCCCTGCCTCTTGTCTCATTCTCCCCTGACGACAAGAAGCTACTGGTAAAGTAAAGGTAATTAAATAAAGAGTGAGAAAAGCAAACACATAAAATGATTAAAAAAGGGAAATTAATCACTTTAACATGACTCCTGCTCTTGTCCGGGAACCAGGCCCCTCCCAAAAGATGGTGGCAAGCCAACGACGAGTAAATTCAAAGCTGAGAAAGCAATATCAAGCAGCGATCAGCTGGGGTGTTGCGGGCAATTACATGTAGTAACCAATGGGCTACCTACCTTTATGGTGTTTACACCCTCTATATGTCCACTTCGTGACCCTAGAAGGCTAATTCCGGTGAAAACAAGATGAAGGAATCTGAAAAGGTGGTGTCCACATTAGCTAGTCTACTTTAGGAGTGATGCTGACTTAGTGTGGGACATACCTCATCTTACTATTCTTCCCACATGTCTTGCCACCAAAAAGTGGGTGCAGGGCAAGGGGGTTGTCATCTCCTCTATCTGGAGAGGCCTGGGTGTCATAGCAAAGGTGGCCGGGCTTTCAAGCTTCCCTCCCTGGAATGCAGTTCCTGCGTGGAGGAGATGTAAACACCTCCGCCCAGAGCAGTCTTTTTTCCCGACCTCTGAGTGTGATAGTTCTCAGCTCAGAAGGTCAGAAACCTCCCTAGGGTGGTTAGCTGGTCGAGACCAGTCAGTCAATACACTAGTGGTCGGTAGGTTTTCAGGGGGCATCAGTGCAAGTTTATTAATACGAGATATTTGGTACCAAACATCTGGGGCTACAATGAAATCATGTAGCTGGGGAACTCGCATCCACAAGTGTCCAGCCCATGGACTAGGTATAGCTTCCCTATGCACTTGTGGTATACAAAAATTTACTTGGGTATCACAGGGGCACATCATCTCATGCAGATATGCTGTCACAGGGGTAAAGTGCAGCCTGCCTTAGGGCTGTAAGGCAGGGTGCTTTGCAGGCATGCCACCTAGGGATGTGTGCCATGTCAGCTAACTCTTGATTTTCTCTGCATCAACAAATGCAGGCTGCAGTGGTAGCTTTGAATGACCTTGGTGAGGGGTCCCTTAAGGTTGTCCAATTCATGCTGCAGCCCTTAGGGAACCTCTTTAGACCCAATTCCCTTGTTACCATGGGTTCCATTTACTAGGGGCTTACATGAAGCCTAACGTGATGCCATCTTTGGAACAATGGTACAGTTTAGGGAAATAACATTAGTTCTGGGGACCTTTTTAGCAGGAACTCAGTACACTTTCCATCAAAGTTGCATCAGGTACCAGGCAAAAAGTGGGGGGACTACTGCAACATAATTAGTTTCCTACAGGTGTATTCTGTCACAGGCAAGTGTTGCTTAAACCTGACCCTGCCCCTTTCTTAGTCCTCCTAACCAGTCAAGCACCACGCCCAGTGGGAGAGGAGTGGCCCCCAGAACCAGATTTGAGTGACCTCTGAGGAGGGGCTGCTCATATCCCTGGTCACACTTCTAGGGTGGGCACAGGAGCTATGCACAGGGGAAAAAAGCTTCTGCCACATTGCTTTTGGAGGGGCACTGTGGGATTGTTTGCAGCATGTAACAGAGGAAGTGCTGCAAAAGTGTCAAGAGACACCCCTGGGATCTTTCAACCATTGATTAAGGAGTGGCCAAGAGCTGCCCTCGCCCACAGGCTGGTTACAGGCATGTATGTGACACCCACAGTACCCACCTCAGATCACTTCTGGGCCTGTCAGAGAACAGAAAATGACTGTGGAAGTTTCCTGTGGCCCAAGGAGAGCCATCAAGACTGGACCTGTTCTTCCTCATGCATCCAAGACAAAGAAGTGGAAACCAAGGACTATAAGACGTATCTCACGTTTGAACTGCAGGGACACAACAACATTCAAGAGGCTCTTTCCTGCATTCCCACCTGAGTGGATCTTCCCTGGACCCTGCTGGTGGCCTCTACTGGAGTGAGCTTTACCCCCAAGAGTGTCCCCAATGTCCTGAACCTTTGGCTGGTGTCAAAGTATACTCCTCTTAAAGTTCCTCACACCTGGGACTTCAAAACTTTTTGCCCTGAGAACTGGACTAGGACTGAGATTAACCACCAAGCTGATCTCTCGAGGGTACATTGCTGCTGGGTTTGTGTTCCCTTCGTTACTGTTTTCTTTCTTTCTCTTCTTCCTTCTTTCCCCTTTTGTGGTTTTCTCATTTTGCTCTGGATTAAAATTTGTTGAGAAAAATAAGTGCTGTCCCAAAAAATCAGTGCCAATGGGCCCCACCTGCAACCACCAGCTCACGTTAAATATGTACAAGATTAGTGGGATTAAGTACTGACACCTGCAGTGAAGGATTTTTAAACAGTCTCCACAACATCATAAAGTTAATAAAACATTTGCTGGAAAAAGTCTTGGAATTGGAGGATTTCTGGGCGAAAAAGGCATCAAATATTTTTTGTAGAAAGTGTTCCCAAATCCTTCATGTACTTATATTTTAGGGATGCTGGCACCCAAGGGGCTATTCTGCACAAACTGTCACTTCAAACTTATGGTGCTGGGACTGGTGTTAGGGTGTCTGCCACCATGTGCATGAATTGCAGGGCCAAAGTCAACAAACTCCTCTTTCTTTGAGATGCCAGCGTTAGGCATGTGGTGTAATGCGGAGGTTGAGCAATGTTCTGCCAGCCTTCATTCCTGTAAACTTGAAATTTAGGTCACACATGCCTGGGCTCAGGACCGAGAGAGGGAGGACATTGGTTCTGATAATAATGTATCTGTGTCTTGCACAAAGCTCCATTATGGCCTTTCTGGAACCACTGAACACAGTTTGCGGGAAGAGAATCACATGAGACCTATAATGCTTCTTTATGTTAACAGTGAGAATGTTGTCATAACAGCATTGTCCATTCATTACTTTAGGAATGTTTCTTAAACCCAAATATCTACTATTCATTTATATTTGCGTAAAGCGCTGCAGGGTACAGAGGGCAATATTTATGAGCCCAGTTGTGTTGCCCTTGCATTACATAATGTGGCGCATGCGTGACACAACTCAAAAATGAGATTTATGAAGCCGCACAAGACCGCATGGTATGTTCCGAGTGGCTTCATATATCTGGAGTAACGCAACACAGCTCAATCACTGCATTGCATTACCCTGCCCTGGGAAGGCATTCCATGGGGTTTGCGTGGATGTTTCCACCCAACTCCCATGGATTTTAACGCAGTCGCGGATTTACCAGATCTGGCAAACCAAGGATTGTTCCAAAATGTTATGACTTCACTGGGGAGGTGTAGTGAGGCAAAATATCTTTATTTCTCCTCATTGCTTCCTCTTTTTGTGCATGCTGCATTCTGCAGCAAACATAGCAGGAGATATATGCCTATTGGGATTGTGTTTGAGCAGTAAGGTGCCCCTTACTGCACGAAAACAATCCTGCATGAAGCACAGGCACCTGGCAGCCAGCCAGAGCAGGGGCAAAGGCAGGAATGTACAATATTCTCTTAAATATGGCACATTCCTGCCCTTCCCCAGTCATGCAGTGCAGCAAGGTGACTTGCTGTGCTGCGCGACTTTGCCAAGAATATTCCCTTATGTTCTTTGGGGGTGTGAATCATGCCATTCTCATAGTTTGATCACATCTGTGCCTCACATGTAGCCTTCCGGGGGTCAGTGCCTCTCTCTTGGATTATTTATTTATTTTTGCAATTTATTAAGCGCAGCGTATACCCGTGGGCGTCTTGGCGCTAATGAGATTCCCTAAATATCTATGGCAGCACACTAAATGATATGGATTTATTGATCAAAGAGCCAAGTCTTCAGTCCCTTACGGAACTGCAGAAGTGAGGAGGACGTCTTGATGTATTGTGGCAGAGTGTTCCACAATTTGGAAGCTGCCACTGTGAAACGACGGTCTCCCCAGGAAGCTGTTTTGACACGAGGGACCACCAGTTGGTTCAAATTGGCCGATCGAAGCTGTCTACCTGGTTTATAAGGTATCAGCATACTTTTGAAAAAAATTGGTCCTTGATCATGAAGTGTTTTATAGATGATGCAGAGTGATTTAAATTTAATCCGATTTCGGATTGTAAGCCAATGAAGTCCCTTAATCGAGCCTGATATAGGGCAAAACTTGGGTATTTTACAGAGCAGACGCGCCGCTGCATTCTGCACTGATTGCAGTTTATTCAGAGTCCTAGCTTGGGCATTTAAGAACAGGCCATTGCAATAGTCGAGTGATGACAACACCAAAGAACTTATTAATGTTTTCGCGGCAGTCTCCGGCAAATAAGGAATGATTTTTCTAATCATCCTCAGTTTGTAGTGAGCTGTTGCCGCTACCTTATTAGCATGAGCCACAAAATTTAATTCTACATCAAAAATTACTCCCAGATTCCTTGCCTTGGTAACTGGACCCGGGGGATCCCCCATTGCTGGTGGCCACCAAATTGTTGACCACTCTGGGCGGAGGTGTCCAAAAATGAGCACCTCCGTCTTATCAGAGTTAAGTTTAAGGCAGTTTTGTGACATCCATTCTTTGATTGCAGTGATTCCCTGCCTAAAACTATCCGCCACCCTGGGTCCGTTATCTTTAATGGCCAATACAAGTTGGGTGTCATCAGCGTAGGAGGTAACGCTCATCCCATATGCTCTGATGACATTAGCAAGGTCCGACACATAGATATTAAACAGTGTCGGACTTAGGGATGAGCCCTGAGGTACACCACATGGTAATGACAGTTTGGCAGATTGATACGGGCCCAAGGTGACAGCCTGAGATCTATTGTCTAAGAAAGATGCAATCAGGTTTTTTGCTAGGTGATGAACACCCATCTTTTCGACACGGTCGACCAAGATCTTATGATCGACCGTGTCGAAGGCCGCCGACAGATCCAGCAGAATAAGTACTGCTGACCCTCCTTGATCACGAATTGACCTGATGTCATCTGCCGCCTTAATTAGGGCAGTTTCAGTGCCATGATATCTTCGAAATCCAAATTGGGTTTCGTCCAGTAGGTGATGTTTCTCGATAAATTCAACTAACTGTTGATTCATGGACTTTTCGATCACCTTGGCCAGAAAAGGTAGGCTCGCAATCGGCCTGTAATTCTTCACATCTGCCTTGTCTAGAGTTGATTTCTTCAGTAAAGGTTTTATTAGTGTGTTTTTTAGGGAGTCAGGGAAAATACCCGAGCCAAGTATCAAGTTACAGACCAAGGTAGTAGCTGGAATGATGGTATCTATTACTGGTAGGAGGGCTGAGACTGGACAAGGATCTAATATTGATCCAGTTTTTATTGAGGATATAATCCTTTTAGTCTGTTCTTCAGTGATCACCGAAAAACTGTCCATAACTTTATCAGATGGCAAATCCGAAGGAACTGGTATTATTGGATTTAAAGAAAAGGCCTGATAGATGTCGTTGACTTTTGAGAAGAAGAAGTTGGCCAGTGAGTCACAGAATAATTGAGATACTGGGGGGGTCAAATCGGGTGCCTTACCGGTCAGAAGTCTTGTAATTTCGTACAATTGTCTGCTAGAATTTTTTGCCTTATCAATTTTTAACGAATAGAATGATTTTTTGGCTTCAGTGATCATTACTTTATACGTAGTCAGAGACTCTTTGTATTTGGCCTTGTCCTGGGAAGCATAATTTCTTCGCCATAATCTTTCCCTGTATCTATTCTGTTGTTTCTGCCTTCTTAATTCCTCGGTGTACCAGGGGGCAGATGGTGTAATTCTGTTCCTGGACAACATTTTAGTGGGTACTAATTTATTGGTGGCATTACCTAACCAGTTCTGAAATTGCTGAATAGCAGCATTGGGGTCAGGGGAGAACTGTGGACAGGTCCCCTCCAATAAATCAGCTAGCTCCGTCTGATTGATATCTTTCCATATTTTAATTGGAGCAGAAGAGGAGCTAATCGCCATTTTCATTAAAGTGTCTTTTATGGTGAATCCGATGAAAATGGCATGATGATCGGTCCAGGGCATGGGAAGAATTTTAGAGATCTGCAGGCCCTCCTCGTTTGAGAAGACTGCATCTAGAGTATGCCCCGCAAGATGAGTTGAGGAAATAACCATTTGTCGGAGGCCTACTATATCCAGGTCCGCAATTAGGGCCTGTGTGTCCCTATTGTCCACCTGGTCTAGGTGAAAATTAAGGTCGCCGAGAATGGTAAAAGTCTCCTCTGTAGCTAGAGTTTCCATTATTGCACTCAGGTTGTCCAAGAACGCAGTCCTTGTACCCGGAGGTCTATATATTAATAGTCCCTTGAAATTGTGGAGAGCACTGATCCTTATACTGAACTGCAGTGCTTCACAAGTTGTGGTAGGGATGGCTGTTGTTCTAATGGGAAAGCGTTCTCTGGCTATAATGGCCAGTCCGCCTCCTCGTTTCCGTACCCTATCCTGACGATATATTTTGTAACCGAGGGGTACAGCAACCACCAAATCTGGATCAGAGGCCTCATCCAGCCATGTCTCTGTAATAAACAGCACGTCTAGTTTGTTATCGTCTATAAGATCGACTATTTCCTGCCGGTGTTTACCTGCAGAACGTGCGTTTATAAGTGCCATGGAAATATTGGTTTCTGTAACAGGATTTGCTAATTTAGCTGGTATAGTGTGGATAGGGAAAGAAGTGCTACATAAAGGACATATGAAAGTGGGAATATGTGGTAAGATAGTCGGAACAAGTACAGTGCAACACGTGATATGAAGTGGCTGAAGCTCCAGCAGAGCGGAGCGTGAATAAATCCTCCTGTGAGATGGAACAATATGACCAGGGGTCTTGGCCCTAAGCCCGGACTCAGCTCGGACGGGCGCAGACGGGCTTGCCTTTGGCGCGCCTTCGGCGCGCCGCCGGCGCGCCCGCTGCGCCCGCCCGCTGCGCGGACGGGGGGCCATACTCTATTTATATGTGTCACAGAGTAAGAAGATGGAGGAGGGCGTGGCGTCCAGTTGTAGTGTCAAGCCTCTGTGATCAGGAGGGTAGGAAGGGTTCCAGAGCCCAAATGCAAGGAAGGAATCTGGGCTGGTCGTCCCCTGGTTTAGTAGTAACAATAGCCTCTAACTGGAGGGAAAGGGGCATGCCCTCTCACACTCCTATACCCCAGTGCCACTGCACCAGCTGCACTGTTGATAGCTATACCACTTTTTACGGTCAGGGGTCACAACACCATCATAGCAACAGCGACGATCTGATGATGATGATGATCATCATAACAGTGTAAGAAGACTAGGACAAGTAAGAAGAACAATAACACCAGGCTACGTGTATCTGAAAGTGCTGCGTGTTGTTTAGTTTTAAGAAAGTTTTATTGAAATATTATACAAAATAATATGTTTGAACTAATCAGGTCCAAATGCCAGTGCTCTTTACCTAAAACAAGGTAACTGTTCAATTGTTCCCCTATTGGAAAGACCTTTAGCACCTTTGTAAGCTCCTAGTAAATGGTACCTCTGTTACGAAGCGCGTTGTTACTAAATAGGGTCTCTAATGGCTGCAGCATGTGTTGTGCCACCCTAAGGGACCCCTCACCAAACTCTTGCAGACTGCCATTGTAGGTTGAATGAAATGTTGCAGACAAATATGAAAACACGACATGTCACACACCCTGTGTACCTAGTCATTCATGAAATATATGTAAGTTACCCCTACAGCAGACCTCACAGCTTTAAGACTGGGTACATTATATTGCATGTGAGAATATAGCTGCATGAGCAGATATGCCCCTGTGCTGTCTAGTTCAATTGCTAGATAGTACAAGTGAGCAGGGAAGCCATCTTAAATACCTGCACTGGGCACTGGTCCTTAGGAGTTCCCTAGCTGCATGTTGGCTTCACTGAAACCTATGGTGTTTGGTATCAAACACATCATCTTAATAAATCTCTACTGATGCCAGTAGTGGCTTTATTAAAACATCCACCCAGAGGGCACCTTAGAGGTGACCCCTGAAAACCTACCAGCCTCTTAGTATGCTGGCTGACTAGTATTGTCTAGCCTGCCACCACAGACATGTTTCTGACCCCTGCATGTGAGCGCCTGTGCTCTCTGAGTCCAAAAACAATGCATGCTCCGGAGGAAGATGTTCACTCCTTCTCCAGCAGGATGGCGAGCGAATATGCACGCAGGGCAGGTACTTCAAAGTCTCCTCTGTCTTTGATATGCTACCCAGTCTTCCCCAAACCTGGAAGATGCCACCCCCTGCCCTGAAGCCCATTAATCACACCCCTAAGGTGAGCTGCCTGATGTACCCCTTGAAAGAAGGACTCACCCTCATGATATTGGATATTCGTGGAATTAGGAACTCTGGGCCTGGGTTAGGCCCCTTCCCCACAGGAGGTGGACATATAGGGTACATATTAATCCATTGGCTACTACCCTTCACATCCATAAACTCAGTATTTAGGTAGCCCCCTGACACCTGGAACTTAGATTTGTCTGCCAGAACAAAGAAGCAAGAACTGTCGACTGCTGGTGGCCTTTGGGCACCAAAACCTGCCTACCTACCTGCTCCTGTTCCGACAATTGCAACCACCACTCGTCCTGCAGCTGTGCATCCTTCAAAAGGCTCAGAGGGCCTCCGGTCATTCACCAAGCCGTCAACTTCTCCCTTGAAGTGGAGGAGACGCTTTCCTGCAACCTGCAATAATACAACGTTTTAAAGCTCTTCGTTCTTCTAAAACTAGCTCCATAGAATTGGATATTTCACCAGAATAGATGGACCTTTTTAAGGTCTTTTATTAGTGGACGTTGTAGACACGTTTTGTTCCAATGTTTGAAATTTAGGAATAACCAGTGAGTGATATTTGTGTACAAATATGACTCTTTAAGAATCCAGAATTTGGTTTATTGGATGGTTTCCAGCAACATAGTCTTCATATACATTAAAAAGTAAATAATGAAAGTTTATCAAAATGAGTTTTTCTTGAAATTACTTATGAATACTTTCACAATATTTGTTAAGATCTTTAGGGCCTAATTTCAATGTTGATTGGAAAGCCTCTGACGTATGGTCTGGGACTATCCAACCAACATTGTAGGGTTAAAGTCCGACAGACCAGAGTTTAAATTGCAGGGGAATCCGACTCGGATCTGACGGGCTCAACGAGCCTTTAGGCCAATCGGAGAAGCCTCGTTTCAGCCTGATTCATGAACGGGCCGTTTTGCGAGCCCCTAATAGCGATTCATAGCGCATCGCTATTGAGGACTCGCAAAACGGTATTCATGTAGGAATTGCTAAATAAATAGCGATTCCTACACATTCCTTATTTGCGAGTAGCAAATTGCTACTCGCAAATAAGGAATAACTCCCCATTCATTCCTATGGGCCAAAAGGCCCATAGGAATGAATGGGGTGTATCCCTTATTTGCGAGTAGCAATTTGCTACTCGCAAATAAGATAGCGATTTTAAGGGTGCCAGGGGTGTCCAAAGGACACCCTGTAGCACCCCTTAAATGCACATTTGAACAGGTGTTGCGCACACACATGTCCAAAGGACATGTGTGTGTGCAACATGCAACTTAGATAAATGCTTTTAAAAGCATTTTTCTAAGTTTTTGCTATTTACCGAGAGGTCTGACCTCTCGGTAAATAGCGGCCCAAAATTGCTAATTCGCAATTTTTAAAAGTGTCATGAATAGCATTTAAGGAATCTCTAATAGAGATTCCTTAAATGCTAATCCTCGCATATTTGCTAATTCTTTATTAGCGATTTTTGCATTTGGGATTGTGAATCCCAAATGCCAAAATTGCACTCGCAAAAGGCAAGATTCTGAGAATCTTGCCCTTTGCGAGTGCAATTTAGCTTCATGAATCAGGCTGATAATTTCTTAAAGAGGGCGTTTCTGTCTTCGGGATTATGATGTCAGTTTCCAACAGTCAATCCATGTCGGCCTTTCTGACATGGATTGGCTGTTGAAAACTAACCTTGGGGGCCCTAGCAGAATCCCTGTCCCCTGTGGCCCTCCTATTTTGTCCCCCTAAACATCCCTGCACCGTGTGTTACCCGCCAAACTGTGTTTGGAAACATCCATTTTCCGCCCCCTGCACAAGCTCTAATTGAAAATGGATGTTTCCAACCGCACTGTGCTCGGTTGCAAATCAAATTTGGATGCAGATGGAACCGCCGACCTGAGGTCGGTCAATTCCCGTCCACCTGACATCGTAATCAGGGCCTTAGTATTGTAATGGTGTAGGCATATGGAACTTCCTGAAGAAATATCATAATGACACATACATTTCTATTATATTGTTGTGTGTATATTATGGAAACCTAATGTGAATATAAATAGATCTATAAAAGGAGATGGTTGAAACTTAGCAATAGTTAAAAAAAATACCTCAGTAGTTCACAAGGGTGAAAATATCTCCTTCACTGTAAAACAAGGTATTTTGTTTACTATGGATCTAAATGAGCATTTTCTACAGAAAAAAAAATGTGGATGCTGTAGTTGTAAGTGAGTTAATGAAATGCTGGCTAGTGCATAATCAAAATGACATCTAAAATCATTCCAAACTATTAAAATTGTTAAATGAGGATTATACAGATGCCGACAGCAAATACACTTCACAAGTTGAAGGCGCGACCGCTGAGATAAAGAAAGCAATAGCAAAGACTAAGGAAACAATATGTGCAGGGCACAGCAATTCAAAAGAAAGCTCTCAACATGCAGCCAATTGACAAAGCGCGGGCTCCTGTTTACATTATATTGTTTCTATGACATATTGCAACTAGGTATGACGCTTAGGGATTTATATTCTGTGTACGTGATCTTCACCCCTTTACTCTTCCTTTAGCTTCCTTTGCACATTAATCTATTGATTAACATAGAATATTTTATTCTCCTGAACACAATGTAAGTGACTTTGAGTTGTTCACAAAGTTGTGTGAGTTTCTCCTCCTTTAATACTTCCAAAATTGTCTCTGTCATTTATTTTGGGTCCCTTATCTCTGTTTAATTTTTAATTTTCTGCTTCTTCCTCTTTGCCTTTAATACCATGTGAGCTGGCTGACTCCCAAAGGAGGAAGCCGCCCTCCCCCAGGCACATTTGCATACCTGGTCTGTATAGCCAAGGAAGGTTTCTGCCATTTTTAGAAGTGGCAGAATAGAGGATTCTGGGTAGTAAACATAACTGCCCCCCACCAGATGTGGTCACCTCAGGGGCGGATAAACGGCTGGTGCAAGTAGCCTATTGGTCACTTGAATTCAAATCCCTAATGCCCCTAAATATAGGATTTAAGGGACACCCCTGACACCAGAACCTCAGATCTGTGAAAACTGCAACAAAGCACAAAGACGAGACCCGAGTCTGTGACAACAGGAACTGCTCAAACCTAATGCAGGATACTCTGAACAAATGGCAGCGTTCCTGGAATGGCACAACTGCAACTTGTCCCCACTTCAGAGGCACCACTGGATGTAAGTACTGGCCCTCAGACACCAGCACTTCAGTACACTTCTGGACATGTGCATACTATGACAGGAAGAAGGACTGCCCCTCTGCTGTACTGTACACTGCTGTACTCCTGCTTTGCGTTGCTGATCTGCTACCTGCTGCCCTCTTGCCTGGGTGAGAACGGCTGGACCTGCAACTCTAAATTCCAGATTGCAGAGTGACTCCCGGGGTAGTTGGCTGGCATCCTGATCTGAAGCCTCATGAACAAAACAGGTTTCCAACCTACTTACATTTGCCCCTGAACTCTGCAATATGTGTGTCTACCCCTGTCAAGTGATGTCACCCTAGTCCTGGACCCTTGGAAGTGGCTCTAACGTGCTTACCAGCAAAACTGACTCATCTTCTCTGCTGAGCACCACATCTCTGAGCAAAACCGATGCATCCCCTCAGCTCAGCAACACATCCCTAAGCAGAAAAGATGCATCAGCACTGCTGCGTGGATTGGACCTATTGCAAAAGTCTCACATTGCCGCTGTCTTCTGCATTTTGGGACCAAAGAATCACATTTGGAACTTCCGCAACACAACTCTTCTCCGACAAAAGCTCCTTGCATCCTTCCTTGAAGCCTGCCTCGAAGAATACGCCAAAACTCCACATAGTAGCTTCCCTGCTCATCGGAACTGACACATCATCTCTGCTGCAACTCGCATCCTCAACAACAGACTTCACATCGCAAGCCCGACATCGACAGGGTGCTCAACGTCGATGCAACAGGATCACACACCGCAGCCTTGTTGCATCTCAGAACAGACACATCACCTCTTCTGCGTGATCTCTCTTCGACGCGGATCAAAGCAAAGCTCCTCAACCAGAAATTAACTTACTCTGTATAGCAGGCCTAACTCGGTCCCCGTACACAGCTGGTGCTCCATCGCGGTTGGCCTGAAGTTGTGACTTGTCCCGGTCCAGTGCGACCAGATATCTCTAAGGCATTTTGTGCTTTTGGATTCATTTTATTTATTAAAATCAGAGAAATTCCTCTAAACTGCTGTGGAATAGGCCCGGGGAGATTGTGTATAAGTGATACGCGTAACTCAGTTAAGTGACAAAAAACTCTGCAGCAATATGTGGAGCTCTGCAAGCGGGCAGAGTTTCTCACCCTGCCTGTTCCTGTGATGTTTTTTGTCATACTCAACGCGTTGTGCATTCTTGCGCCGGAAATCACCCACAAATGGAACCATATGGTTTGCATGGGTGCGGACCTCTTGTTTCTGTGCTGGGGCCTACTTTTCAATCCTTCCGTAAATTCTCTTTAATCCTCCCCCTATCAAACATTTCTACACCTCATTTTAATTTATTATATTACTGTATGTATTTGTTTAGTGTCTTTTACGTTTTAAATTTTAATTTTTTTTATTTTTTGCTTTACTTTCTCATTTTATTTCCTTCCTTCCTTTTCCAGTTTCTATTCTTATCTTCTCTTCCTCCCACCCAGTGCCATAGCAGAACGGGGAGAAGCAGCGCCAGGCCCCACCAAAACACCCGTAGCACCCGCCGTCTACCTTGCGGTCAGCAGCACCGTGAAGAGGTGCAGCCCAGGACCATTTTTTCAGGGGTGGAAAAGTTTGTTCTAGTTTTTTATGTGGAGTTCCAACTATCCTCCTCCTCTCCTCCAACCTGGCAGCTTCCCTGGCAGGTGGTACAGCCTCTAGGAGAGTCCACGGTGATGGGAGAGGGTGTGCCAGACTGTTCACTGCAGCTCTTCAGACAACAGCTTACGCACTGGTGAGCGGACATCCTGGAAAGGGAACAGGACCTGCACGACCTGCTGGGCGTGGAGGTTACAGGGCTTGATGAGTAATAATTATTTATTTGTTGTGTTCTTTGCTAATATACTTTTCCTAAATAGCAAGCATGCTGCTCACCCAAAGGTAAGTTAATTTCATGTTACAAATACTATGTGATCATCTCCTAGACAGGTGCTTGGCGCTTCCTAATCGTATTCAGTGGCGCTCACATGGGCTGTTTATTTAAGAAGTCATGCAGAGCCTATTATCTCAATAGGCTCTGCGCATTGGAATAATACCTTCAATAGTATAGACCTAGGACGGAGGTTAACTAGGTCTTCTACTGACGATATTAGACTTAAAGTTTTGGGTTTGCCAGCTAGCTCAGAGTTCACTAGAAACTTTCTCGAATAGGCAAGGAGGAGTTGAACCTCCCTGGATAGACAAGAAGGGATTTAGTTTCTGACAACCATAGAACATGACAACTTTGCTCTCCCCTAATCAAGAGTGTATCTCTAGAGTCGTGTGAAAACAAAAGACAACTTATTTTACTCAGTCAGTTCAGTGCATTCTTAGTTTCACCAGATTGTAGAGAAAAGGAAGAGACGGGCGTGTTCAATAAAAGATGTTATTTATTGATCAGTCTCTTTTCTCGTACAAGAGAAATGAATCGATATTATTGCAATACTTATGGTTAAGTAAAGTGCATACAATAAAAGCAGAAGTATAAAATAATACTGTAAAAACATTGATATGGTTTCTAAACCATATGGTATTTAAAATGGAAAAAATAGATACATATATATATATACATTTGACTAATCGTACTCAACTGGTGCTTCTAACTACGCCTACCCCAGTGTACCTGACCTAAGCCTAATACGTGGGCGGGAGTAGATAAGTAGCAGTTTAAGTTAAGTTTGTTTTGCCAAGTGACTGACTCAAGAATTCTCTGTAAGGGGTTATTCAGTTCCGTACCTGAGATCTAGAATGGTTGAGGGCTGGTATCTCTCGTCTTTGGTCTCGATATTCCAGGCTGCCTGCAAGGGCTGCTTGGAAGCGCCGGAGCTGGATTTCTCGGCAGGAGAAAGCAGCGTCTCGTTCTCAGCGCGTCAGGAAGGCGGGTCAGCGCTAGCGGGGTCCGCTCTGTGCTGGCCTCTTCGGCAAGTCTCGCTGCTCCGATCTCGTCACCACCGTGTGTGTTTGCTTAAGGCAATGTCGGTAATATTTATACCTGTAAGGTGCCGAGATTGACGTAAGGATGGACATAGATACGTCAATAAGGATGTCATACGAACTAGTCGTTAGCACATTCTTTACTGAAGTTCTTGGTGAAATCAAAACAATGGCCGCAGGGATTTTCCCAGGTTGTCATAGGTTTGATTTGTTTTGAGAACTCCGTATGCCTTATCAGGGGCTGAAGGAATAATGCTTGCCTAATTAGATGGCAAGCGTTATGACCTAATCAGATAACGCGTTCCTGTGCCGTGGTGTGGCTTAAACGGTTTTTGCATCATGGGATGGCTGCTAGTTAATTGTTAACCAGAACAGGGTCAGGAATAGGGGGATCGATTCAGAACCTATAGGAATACATCACACCCACTCCACGCAGACTATGTCCATGTTTACAAATCTAGGCATAGTAAATATACAGTGACGTATGTGTATACCGTACCACCCCAAAATACATCCATATGCATTTCGAAATTATGTAATATACGAGAAAAACATAATCATATGCACTATATGCACATAAGCAGTAGAGGAATGCTAAATTAATCACACATATGTATACATCATTATTAATAAATTATGAAAATAACACATGAAATGGCTCTTAATACAGAAGAAAAAAAATGCGAGACCATTTCATCACAAAATAAAATATCCATGAACATGCCAGAAGACAGCTAATGTCTCTAAAGTTCCTAAAATAGAAATTTAGTTCTCTAAGAATAGTTTCTACTTTAAGCAGAAGAAAAGTGTCCCGAAAAAACCATAAAAATATTTTGGGGGTTGTGAAAAAATCTGCTGTCCGTAGACTGGAGAAAAATTGTTCACGTTACTTTATCATTAAAGTTGAAGGCCAAATTCATGGTGGTTGGAACGCCGCATGCTAGCTTGCTCAAAAGTCATTATTTCTGCTCTGGTGAGAACATCATATCATTTAGACTGTCGAAAAAGCTGTCAACAGCTTCCTGTGAAAGTTCCACTAACTCGGAAAAAGTGGTCACCATGCATTCATGAGCATGATTACCTCCATTGATGTTTTGATCAGCATAGCTGACAGAAGGTCGTACCTGATCGATGCTGCTTTCATCTTGAACCTCACTACCCCTCAATCGTAGTGGTGAAGTTTCCACGAATGCCGTCATCAGGATTGGTAGCCGCTGGGGACAGCACAATGCATGAGCCGTGACCGGACCCAACAAAGTTTCTGCATCCATTGGCGAATCCGATTGTAGCGTCAGACAGGTGTCCAACACGCATTCTTCTCCGCATAGCAAGCACCTTAATACAGGTAAAACACATCTTTGCCACATTGGTCTAAATGAAAGAAACCAAGTCATGTTCAGGTCTCTAAGCCGGGATAGTCCAAGGATCTTAGATATCCGGTCCCGGTATCCAATGGCTAGGATTGTTTCTTCCCTTGTCGCAGGTGTTTTGTCTGTGACACGGTCTGCCATAGCGAAATAACAGGATCAAAAATAGGATCCCTGCCACTAGTCCCAAAAGGAGAGGAAGTCCACCAAAGATGGAATGGACGAAGTCCGGAAAAATACCCAGAATGGCTTTAAATGGTGTTAAAGCCCCCGAAAACACTGTCTTAAATACATTTGAGACTCCACTGGTATCAGAAATATTTAAGATTTCGTTCAGGATTTCTGCGAAATGTATGGGGGAATTAGTTGATAACAATGAATGAATCTCTGCCGTTGTCCTTGCAACTTGGAGATCATACGTTTCTTTTGATGACGTGAGCCTGGTCGGCGTCTGAAGGAGCACTGTTTTCATTCTGCTTAAAGTATCAATTCGAATAGAAGCAATTTTCAAGTTCGGCCATAACCTTGCCTTCCTGTCTGGCATTGCGCTGGGGAACAATACTTGTTCACAGCACATGACCTTCGCAGTCGTAGTTACGAGATAAGGTACTCCGGGCACCAAACTACAACATCTGCGGTCTACAATTACAATGTAACTCCCGTTCGATAGTCTCCTAAAGAATGGTTCTATTTGTGTTGCAGGTGTGCCTAGCTGGTGGCATGAAATGTTATTTGAGGACCCTTCACAGGCTCCGTGTAAACTAATTCCATTACACAGAAGTGTACCGCTTAGTGACATCGCACAATTATTGCCACTAAGAAACACTTTCTGGCCTTTATTACTGACACATGCATGTGAATAGGGCAAGTTCCATGTTGACTTAATGTACCCTTTACTCAATTTTTCGTACATGCCAGCCTTTATATATTTTTGGCAGTATTGAAACCTGAAAGTAGATATTGGAATATTAATTATCCCATGTATTATCCATTCACTGACAGGTCGTTCTGACATTGTCACTGGTAATCTCTCGAGTTTCTCAATGCTCAGGATTGTATAATTAGCACCCTTCTGTGCCATACTGATTTGTTTATCAGTAAGGTTAAAGATATCGAATAGTGACGTTGTGTTGATTAAACGCCAAGGCACATAGCCTGAACGCAGATTTTGTAACATCCAGCCAAGCTGTACAATAGAACGCAATTGGGACTGACCGTGTTATAACAACAGTAAGTCTTGCGATATTATGTCGATTGCTGAAGACACAATGCTGTCCAGAGAGTATATTCTGGAGGACAGAGTCATTAACCCATTGTCCACTACAGAAAGTGATTTTTCCAAATTAAAACGGTCAATTTCCCGTATTCTCTCTGATGTTTCAATTTGAGTTATTTTCCAGGCTTCGTTATAAGCTGCATATACAGAGGCTCCTATGAAGCGTTTCTGACGCTGTTTGCGCGGTCCCATAATGAAATCACGCAAGTCAGCACCATCAGTAAGTAAAGTTAGGTGTTGCTTAATTTCTGCCAGTGTGGATGTTTGTAGCCATTGAAGGCAGAGCTTGCCCACACTGTACGTGGTAATTATCCCTGGGTGTTGTCTTTGGGAATATCTAGGGTCTGGCCTGGTCAATGTGAACCCCTGTATTTTGTTCAGGAATCTGTCTTGACAGTTATTAGTATCTGTGGGCCAGATCAACCATTGTTTCCAATCAGGATGTGTTCTGTTTTGGCTTAATATATGGTTTACGTCTATCTCCTCATCTATAGAGCTATTACTGTTCATTGTTGGCTTTGGAATAGACGGTTTGTTTAAGTCTTTGATTTTGGCTAGGCCAAGACAGGTAGTTTGTTGAACAGTGTCATTCAAAAATATAATTTGTTCTGGGATCATGTAGGCTCTAAACAATGATTCTATACCTTGTACTTGCCATTCTTTTGTACCCCAAACACTTTTTACTTCAACATTTTTGTCCCAATAATCAAAACCAAATGTACTCATTTGCTCAAAAAATGAGTCTGAATATATCAATTTAGTGTTTGTAAGCATGGTCTTCGTACCTGTCTTATTTGACAATTTGAAATAAAATGTTTCTGCATTACTTGTGTTGAACCCTGAAAAATACGAATATTTGTCATAAAAAGTTCTTGAGCTGCCTTTTGGAGGGGTTGCACAGTGTTCCCATTGATTATAATTTAAAACATTTCTAGGTTGTGCAGATTTATGCAGATAATGGTTACCAAAGTGATTATAGCAGAACATCTTATCATAATTAGACAAACCCTGCAAATAATCATGTTTTGTAAATTTAGCAGACATTACTAGGTCAGACATCATATCATTAATACTTTCAAAGTCCCAATCATCAGCAAATGAGCTTGGTTTTACAAAGTCACTCAATGAGATCTTGATTTGATGTGGATACTTCAGGATTTCAACCGGACCATAGATTTCATAATCAGTATTGTCCCATGCTACCCCACCGGGTATAGGATTGGTTGTGAAGTTGACTGAAGAAAGTTCTCTTTTCTCGACGTGTGAAGACGTGTGTGGTTTGAGGACCAAGTTGATTTTCTGGCTTGCTGTGTCCATTTTAGCATATTTTCCCTCAATGAAATGTCCCAAACATAGTACCATGATGAGCCAAAGTATGAGGATAAGTGCACCTAAGGCCACCCAGAATTCAATCCATGGAGAAATCAGATAGGTTTCTTTCAGTTCTCTAAAAAGTTCCTTAGCTTTATCTTTAAAGGTTTTTGTTGATGTCTGTTCCTTTGATTCACTCAGATCTTCAGATGAATTATTGAAGTTGATGAAGTAGCCGGATGCCGTTCTGTCTATTGTTCCAATTGCTTCAGGATTACTGTTTGATTTATTAGTGTGTTTTGTTGCAGCAGCATAGTCATTTGTTACTTCATTGTAGATTGGTGTGTCTCTGCTAAATGTTTTTATTTGGGTTTTTAGAGGTTTAAGTTCCATAGCATTGTTGCATAGTCCTTGTTGTTGTTCTGTAGGCATTTCAAATGTGAGTAGCCTCTTAGATTGAACCTCTGTGTTTGTAGCAAACCTTGGTGTTCTACTATTTATCGGGAGTCCACTTGGCCTACTGTTTGTTATCGGCCACATGATTGTGGTTTTACCAGGTCGATTGATACAACTCTGTTCTCCTTTTTACCAGCAAGGGGCGGTAGTACTACTGATCTTGTCCCGTTGATAGACAAGACAGGAACTGCTTTTCTGTAAGAAGGCCCAAATTCCTTCTTTACCGCGATCTTTTTTCTGACTAGATCCCCGACTTTTGGAATCCAGACAGGTCTTGCTGGGACAGGTGGTTTTTCTTCAGTGGTCGTTGGCTGTTGTTTCAACTTTATGTTGCTCAGGTCTTTCCTTGTTTCGTTTAAGTCCTGTAAAATAGCCAAACGATCTTTGATATCAAAGCTTTTTTCTTTAACCACTGAAGTCTGACTGTCAAGATCTAAGACCATCATTCTAGTCCCAAACAATAATTCGTACGGACTGAATCCCCTCAGAAAATTTCTTGGCAGGTTGTTTAGACTACGTTGGACACTTATTAGATGTTTGACCCACCCAGCTCCCGAACCTAATACCTTCGCTGTTATAGATTACTTTATACCTTTGGTTTTTTCTTTACACCATCCCGTTCCCTCAGGTAGGAAGTGAGAAGAGTCCCGCTATGCTATGCTCATTTGGCCATGTTTTTCCACACGCTTTAGGGCAAGAGGAAAAAACATTAGTCAAACGTAGCATGCTTCTAGCGTATATGCCATTATAGACTCGCAAATCTTTTATAACAGTCCAGACGTCAGCCGAGTGCTGGGGATTTACATTACAAGTGGAAACTAGTCTTTATATGTTAATTAGACGCATTCATTTTTATTGTTGATCCATTCTGGAGTGAAACGCCATGGTAATATACCGTTTCTCTCGCCACTGCGTTCTCTGTTGCAGTCAGGGCATTTCTTTACAAAAATGTGATGCTGCAGGCTCATGCCTGTCCACCAGTATTTTGATTGTAATTCTTCCAGAGAATCTTTTAGTTTGAGGTGTCTGAGACCCTCACCCATATGTGCGTCTGCTATTAACAAGCCTCTCCTGTCCGTGTTTGGAATTACTCTGTCCCCCACTCCAGGGATTCAAGCAAAAGGAATGGAGTTTGCATCGATTATGTATGTATAATTGAGTGGATAGTTGATCGGTAGCGCTGAGCAGTCGCCTTTTGATGACGTTTTCACCGCCAGCACTGTTTCACCGTCAATGTATTTTACTGCACGCTTTTTTCTAACTACGGAAGCCGATTCAGTTGCTACCGTTGTGGCTGTCTCAGCCAATGAATTCCCTGCAACGTGAACGCCATCACGCTGATGACTCAGTGAGTGTATCACGTGAGTCTTTGGTAGTTCTTTCTGTAAAAGAACTATTTGTTTCCAAAGCACTTTTTGCTTTATTGTTGCACCTGTGTCATCTTTGTAACCGTTTTGAATCCATTTCTGCAAATCGCTGTTATATGATTTGACGCAGTAATATGAATCGGACACTATAAGTGTCGGGAATTCGCGATCTGCATTATCTAGCGCCATTTTCAATGCTATTATTTCAGTTTGTTCTTCTGAATTAGTTTCTACTGAGTGTGTTTTTATTAGCAGAGGTCTCAGTTTCCCTCCGTGCCACACTTCTTTTGTGATTTCACATGTGGGGTTATATGCTTGTTCTCCCCACCCTGGTGGTTGAGCATGGCCGTCTGTATAGATTACACAGGCGTACTGTCGTAAGGGCCGAATGTCGATTGGCAGAGGGTATGTTATTTCATATTCTAGATATTTTAATTCTTTTAATTCTGGATCAAAAAAGTATTTTACTCTGTCCGTTGTAATTGAATTCACCCATTGTATCCATTCTGGATTCAACGCTGTTGTTGGTAAATTACATGGGGTTGTTAATGCTTCAAAGGCTGATTCCGCTGTTCTGACTGTGATACGTCTACCGTCAGTGTTGTCTTTTTCTCTTGCTATAGCCGTTTGAACTGCATGAACAATGTTTTCTTTAATACTGAAACTCTTTTCAGCTTCTGTGTACAAGTGTGATTTGTATGCAATTGGTACCTTTTCTCCCTCATTAGAGGTCAGGTATGTGAATCCGCATCTTCCTGGGATGACTCGAATCACAAGATTGCGTGTGTTGTCACGTGTTTCTAATTTTGTTTTAATTAACATGTCTGTTTGTAAAGATCTCAAAATTTCTGTGTGCATTTGAGTGCAATTGATTCTTTTAAACTCTGGTTTTATTAGATCATAAAGGGGTTTTACCCTTTCTGCGTAATTTGCAATGTATGTTCTTCCGAAATTTAGGAAGCCTAGAATTGATTGTAGGTTTTTTAGTGTTCTAGGTGCTTGGAGTACAGCACATTTCTCTAGGAAATTGTCAGCCAGGCTTTTGCCTTCACTTGATAATTCATATCCTAAAAACAGGACTGTCAGATGGGCAATTCTTGACTTTTTAAAGTTGAATTTGTAACCCTCTGATGCGAACCCAAGTATTATGGTGTTCACTCTCTTCAAGTGAGTATCCAAGTCATCATCTGTTAGGTAAATGTCGTCGACATAAGATAATGCCTCGTCATCATAGGTTTGTAGTAACTCTGTTACTCTCGCCGAGAATAATCCTGGGCTGTTCTTGTACCCCTGGGGTAAACGGCAGAAACTTTTTTGCGAGCCATTTACCGAGAACGCAGTCAAATATCTGCTCTCTGGTGCTATATTTTGACAAAAGAATCCATTAGAGATGTCTAATGTTGTTTTGTATTTTTTGCGCACTATGTTATTCATTAGTGCAGCACTATGCGAGTTTTGCACTGCAAAAGTTTTGCAACATGAGTTAAGGTGTCTGTAATCCAAAACTAGACGATATGAGTTGTCTGGTTTGGAGACAGGAAACAAAGGGTTGTTCATTTGTGAGGTGCAAGTTTCAATCACCCCCTGGTATTCAAGTTGATCTAGGATCTCTTTTACCTGTTTTTTTAGCTTCTTGCTTAATTGGGTACTGCCTTTGTGCAGTAGGTTGTGATTTTAACTGAATTTTATGAGGAGGAGAGTCTTTATCCCATCCTACATGATTTTTATATAAAGCAGGAGCTAGAGCTACTGCCCACTTTCTTGCAAGTGTATATTTTTTATGAATTGGAATGTGATTTGAGAAGGCAGGCATAATTATTTCTTCGCCATGAGGGCACTCCCTGACAAACTCGGGTGGCCAGTCTCGTTCAGCTAGAAGGATGTCATAGCCCTGGGAGAGATTATCCCAAAATAGACCCCTTATTTTTCTAGTCTTATCCCCTCTATACGTAATGTTATTTCATATATTTTGTGAGGTTTGCTAACTCTGGTGTCTGCAGTTTCTACTTGAATATATTCATTCGTGTCCACTGTCTCCAGATGATTCATAAGGACTTTGCGAGCTATGCTCACTTCTGCTGCGCTGTCTAGCATTGTCTGAGCCCATTCTCCGTTTTTCAGTTGTGTCCTCAGCATTCTCGGCATTATTGATTACTTTAATGCTGGCTACCTTCTTTTTTGGAAATTGTAATTAATTTTTTATTTGGATGAGCAGGTTCCTTGTCTTTGGACTTGACGTGCTCTTCCCTGTGTTCTGATCGTCCTCTTCTTTCCGATTTCTGCGAGGAAGTCTGAAAAGATTGAGAGGGACGTGTATCATTATCTTGATATCTATCAGGTTTCTTTATATTATCCCTATTTCTAAGGTTGTATTTTTTCACCGAGGGCTCCCTTTGGGGAGACTTGCGTCCTTGGTCAGGAGATCTTTCTCTCCGCCGAGGAGACCTTCCTCTGGTCTGGAATCTTTTTTCTTTAGGATAGGATTGTTTATTTCCTTCCCAGCTCTTTTTTTGTGTTGTTAAATTATTTTTAATAAATATTTTTTCTGGACTTTCAATTAGTTGGGGTTTCACCGGTATTCCACCCAGACTATCTCTTCCTAGTTCTTCATAGGATTTTTCTATGATTCTGGCTATTTCAGTTGGTTGGTCTGCTATATCTGTTTCTTTTAACCTTTGGCGGATCGCCACGTTTGCTGCTTCTCCCTTTATGTTTGCTAATAATATAGCCGAGACCTGCTTGAAGTCTTTCAGTAATTTCATACCAAGAGTTAAAGCGGGTTCTGGACCATATTCATCTTGAATTTGTTTTAGAACATCTGGTATTACTGACATGGATGGTACACCATGTGTTTTTGTGTAGATGGAAGCAAAGACTGTACCCCAAGTGTCACAGTCCTCTATGTGTGGTGCGATTCCCATTGGAAGACAGATAGTCAGAATCCTGTGTTTCTCAAGAGGAGTGGTGTCTGGAAACACCGCCTCTATTTGAGTGATTTTTTGTGCTAGCCAGAAAGGTATTTGTTCCCGTTTTGCGGGTACTTTACCTAGACAGGACTGTATGTTCTGTGGTGTAATTTTATTTGTGTTCCCCTGATGAGGGGTCAGCTGTGGAATTTTAATTGCTGGTTGGATTGTTGAAGTCCGCATTACATATTGGACTAATTGTCTATGTACTTTTATTAATTGTTTTAGTTATACTAAAAGAGCTGCTGCAGACATCCCTTCGATGTCTGGATGTGGTGTGTATCCGGCTAGGACCGGCCACGTTGCTCCTGGTCTACCTAGAGGACCAAGCCTGGTGATATGATTATTATGTTTTAGGGCGCCATTAAACAAGAGCAGGTGCTCTTGGAATTTAAGTGGTACTTCCACCTCCTCGAAAGGAATGTACTCATCAGGAGGTTCCTCTGTTTTGTAATAGTGGAAGACCTTTGTTACAGCATTAGCTGCTGGAAAGTTTATCCATGAATAGAATACCTCTGTCTGCCGATATTCGTGTGCCTCAATTACGAATATGACTGTGCCACCTCTAGGTGTCAGTCCATTTTCTATAAGTTTTAAAGTTACAGATTTCCTTTTGTTGACCGGGATGAGTATTATATCCGGGTCTGCTTCTTGCATAGTATTATCAGCTGCTTCTAGTTCAGCTGCTATTCTAGCTGTCTCTCTTTCTTCTTCACTGTCTACCATTTTACCGACAGGAAGGTTATTCCGTTTGTTTGCAGATCAGGTTTCTTATGGAAACAAAGATTAGATGCACAATATTTTGGAACAGTGTATCCTTCAACGTTGACTAAACCAAGAACCATACATAGGAGTCTCCTCCTGTGAGGTTTGGCGGATATGACCTTTCACCCACTCCAGACGTCTTTGGAGTATTATGGGAAAAAAAGGGGTTCTGTGTGAAAAAGCACGACTGAGTTACTCTAATGTCTTGCCTTAGTTTTATCGCCTTTCCAAACGTTTGGGCGCCATGTAGTGTAGTTCCTATTATCCCAATAGGCTCTGCGCATTGGAATAATACCTTCAATAGTATAGACCTAGGACGGAGGTTAACTAGGTCTTCTACTGACGATATTAGACTTAAAGTTTTGGGTTTGCAAGCTAGCTCAGAGTTCACTAGAAACTTTCTCGAATAGGCAAGGAGGAGTTGAACCTCCCTGGATAGACAAGAAGGGATTTAGTTTCTGACAACCATAGAACATGACAACTTTGCTCTCCCCTAATCAAGAGTGTATCTCTAGAGTCGTGTGAAAACAAAAGACAACTTATTTTACTCAGTCAGTTCAGTGCATTCTTAGTTTCACCAGATTGTAGAGAAAAGGAAGAGACGGGCGTGTTCAATAAAAGATGTTATTTATTGATCAGTCTCTTTTCTCGTACAAGAGAAATGAATCAATATTATTGCAGTACTTATGGTTAAGTAAAGTGCATACAATAAAAGCAGAAGTATAAAATAATACTGTAAAAACATTGATATGGTTTCTAAGCCATATGGTATTTAAAATGGAAAAAATAGATACATATATATATACATTGACTAATCGTACTCAACTGGTGCTTCTAACTACGCCTACCCCAGTGTACCTGACCTAAGCCTAATACGTGGGCGGGAGTAGATAAGTAGCAGTTTAAGTTAAGTTTGTTTTGCCAAGTGACTGACTCAAGAATTCTCTGTAAGGGGTTATTCAGTTCCGTAACTGAGATCTAGAATGGCTGAGGGCTGGTATCTCTCGTCTTTGGTCTCGATATTCCAGCTGCCTGCAAGGGCTGCTTGGAAGCGCCGGAGCTGGATTTCTCGGCAGGAGAAAGCAGCGTCTCGTTCTCAGCGCGTCAGGAAAGCGGGGCAGCGCCAGCGGGGGTCCGCTCTGTGCTGGCCTCTTCGGCAAGTCTCGCTGCTCCGATCTCGTCACCACCGCGTGTGTTTGCTTAAGGCAATGTCGGTAATATTTATACCTGTAAGGTGCCGAGATTGACGTAAGGATGGACATAGATACGTCAATAAGGATGTCATACGAACTAGTCGTTAGCACATTCTTTACTGAAGTTCTTGGTGAAATCAAAACAATGGCCGCAGGGATTTTCCCAGGTTGTCATAGGTTTGATTTGTTTTGAGAACTCCGTATGCCTTATCAGGGGCTGAAGGAATAATGCTTGCCTAATTAGATGGCAAGCGTTATGACCTAATCAGATAACGCGTTCCTGTGCCGTGGTGTGGCTTAATCAGATAACGGTTTTTGCATCATGGGATGGCTGCTAGTTAATTGTTAACCAGAACAGGGTCAGGAATAGGGGGATCGATTCAGAACCTATAGGAATACATCACAACTCCTCTGTCCTGTCACTAAGATAGTGGTAGTTATTGGTATTAGTGAGTTAGCACATTCTCTCACTTCTCTGTGCCTGTTTTTTGTAGCATGTATAGTCTCCAACCACAGGCAATTTCCCAGTGGCGTATAGTATATGCATGCATCTATGTACTGACAAAAATGCAGACTGAGTTGGCCTGTCAAAGAAGGTTGAGAGATTGAGAATGAGAAGCAAAGATAACTTGATGCAATTTATTAGTAGTTTTAAAATGTAGTTTAGGAAATTTGGAATAGGGTTACGTTTAGAAAGGTAGGAATAGGTCCAGGATACTAGTACTATGGAGGATCGGATTTAGAAAACTTCAATGCTACTGTGTTTGCCTCGCCTTGTCAAAATATTTGTGGGGAGATTATTAACTGTACCACTAACCTTTTTTTAATATATTTAATTTATTTCTTACATCACCAGCCAGGGACAAGAAGAGGGCTGTACTTAGAACCCCGAGACGGGTCAGGGAGCCGGAGGTGCCTCTACAAGTGCAGCTGTGGATGGCTTTGCTGGCCCTAGTAAGTCCTCCTTTTGTAAATGTTATTATATATTTCCCTAACTTTTACCACCCCAATTTTAGAATTACTTTTTTTCCTTTTTACTGCGTCTGTCTCTGTTAGACCTGGCACCTTGGCGTGAGTCTCCCTTCTACTTTTTGCTGATGTGCCTCAAATGTTTTGCTGGTGTTCGCTACTCAGGGCACTGCGCCACGGAGCAATCCGTGCCGCAGTGCAAGTGCTCCCAATGTAAAGTGTACCTGTAATTGATTTCCATGATTGGCTCATTGGATTTACTGTCAGTCCCCAGTAAAATGCACCAGGAGTGCCAGGGCTTGTAACTACCAATACTGCTAGTGAGCCTGCAGCGCTGGTTGCGCCACCCACAGAAACAGCCTTTTAACATGTCTCTAGAGTCTGCCACTGCAGAACCTGCGTGCAGTCTGGTACTGTCATGCTGGCTGGGCAAGTGCACACACTTGCCAGCCCCTAAACCTTCCCTTTACTTCATATTAGTCACCCTTATGGTAGGCCCAAGGGCAGGGTGCATTTTAAGCATTATGTAGGACATGCCCTGATGTGGGTGGCATGTCCCAATAGTGAATTACAGCCATTTTCGTTTTTCACTATTTTAAGGCTACCTGTTCTCATAGGCCAGAATGGGCTGCTGGAATTATTACACACTATAATCCCAGCAGGCTCAGGGAACATGGTAGAAGGTCAAGTTTAGTATGCCTGAACTCAGAATAATAAAATACTTCTTTTAGTAAAGTTTATTTTAATATCCTGTGTTTGCAAATACTACTTTTAGAAAGTTAGTATTTGCTTGCCTAACCATTTCAGCCCGCCTCTACTCTGATGTGTATCTGCTATCTGGGTTGTGTGAGTGACAGGGCTGGGGATGACAGGTGGTGAATAGAGGGATTACACCAGAGTGGGTGGTGGGAATGCACCTTGACTCTGAATAGGGCTGTGCTTTGCCACCACAATGCTGGCTCCGCCCCCTGGGGAGCAACTGATGACTCTGCCCGACACCTGGTCCAGGAAGAGGGAAGACTGTCAAAAAAGTGCTCCAGACTGTACTTGTCATCACAATGCCGGCTCCACCTCCTGCGGAGCGTCTGCTGTCCCTGCCCCACACTCTGAAAGAAGAAACCAGAGCCTGGAAAACAAAGTGCTCAGAGACTGACTGGATTAGGCAAAGGCCCCCCTGGCCTGCAAGAACAAAAGAAATGGTGTATAAAAGAAGGAGCCCTGCTCCTAAGAAACTAGGGGCCCGATGTAGGTAATTCTCATTTACCACTTCTTAAATACCGAATTTTACCGATTCGGTATTTAAGAAGTGGTAAATATGAAGGGGGGAGATGTAGGTATTTCCAGATGTGTAAATACCGAATCTTTAAGATTCGGTATTTACCGAATCTGGAAATACCGAATCGGTATTTCCTATTGATTCCTATGGGCTGTGAAGCCCATAGGAATCAATGGGCAATACCGATTCTGCAATTACAGAATCGGTAAATACCGAATTTCTCAAGGGTGCAGGGGGTGTCACTTTGACACCCTCTGGGCCCCCCAAAACAGGCTTGGGTACCATGTGGCAGGCATACATGCCCCAAGGGCAGGTGTGTCTGTCATATGGCAGAGGTGTGCATGCACACATGTGCATGCACACCGTAATCAGTATTTTACCATCAAATTGGATTTGATGGTAAAATACCGATTTTGTAAGGCTTGTGGGACTCAGAAGAGTCCCACCTACATCTCAAATCTACAGAATCGGTAAAAATACCGATTCGGTATTTTACAGAATCGGTAAATTTACCGATCGGTAAATTTACCGATTCTGTAAAATTAAGGGCCCTACATACCATTCCTGCAATACCGATTTTCGGCCGTTACCGACCGACCTACATCTGGCCCTAGATCCTGTTGATGCCAAGAAGAAACTCTGCCTGAAGAGAAGGACCTGGGCAAGCTGCATGGAGGACTACTGTCTCCTGAGAGACTGGCCTGTGGTGGGTGCCTTGCTGCAAGAAGGAGAGAGGAAGAAAAGACTGAGAGACTTTTGAAATTCAACTTGTGCATCTTGACAATCTCCAAGGGCTTGCTTGTGAACTTGCCCCCTGAACTGCGCCCCAGGAACATTGGGTGCTACCCCCCTGAGGACAGAAGCTGCTGCTGGTGTTGCCTGTCTCTGCAGCGTTGCCCCCCCTGAAAGCTAAGTGTGCTGTGCCCCGCCATCGCGCACATTTAAGAGCCGTGCAGTCCCTGTCCAACCAAGCACCGTGACTTCTGCCCGCCGAGCCGCAGCTCGCAAAGTGAAGTTCAGCCCCGCCTGACCCGAGCACCGTGACTGTGTCCCTTCGAGCCGTAGCTCGCAACGCCAAGTGAAGGACCCATCCGGCCTGAGTACCGCGACCCTGTGGCCCCCGAGCCGTAGCTCGCATCGTGAAGACCGGACTTCTCCCCTGTTCGCTTTCTTCCCCCGTGTGGCAACCTGTCCACTGTAAAAGACAAGCTGCGGCACGAAGTGCGGGTTGAAGACGTCCCGCACCATGCTACTACGTCCCTGTGAGGTTTCCTGTCCGCCGCGCCCCGCCGCTGCTGCGAGAGCCTAGCTGAGACACGTAGTGCGACCAAGAAGGGCGTCTTGCACCAGACGACGAACGTCCGCTTCAACCCCCCAAGACAAGGTACTGTGTTTAGTGCGCCTCGAACGGTGCGCCTGCGAGTTTCGCTCGCAACCTACGACTCGCACCGCCTGTGTGCATTAAGGCTCCTGGTACGCCTCGAACTGTGCGCTGTGCGAGTCTCGCCTCACACCGCCTGTATGTACTGAGGCCCCTCGAACGCCTCGAGCTGTGCGCTGTGTCCCGCTGTCCATTGTGGACGTCTGTGCCCCTACCCCTGAAGGTACGAGTCTCACGCGGGATACGTGAGAGTCAGTAGGGCCTTTCCTTTGGGCCTCGTACGACGCGCATAAGTGCGCGAAAGGAGTGTCAGACCTTGAACGAGCCGCAATAACAATCGTAACTGTGCCTGAAGCCCAGTGAGCCGGCTGTAGAAGTATTTAACCCCTTCTAGGCCCCGAACTTTGCAACTAAGGCAGATATCTTACTGTTGAACATTGTGGCATCATTTTCAAAGTAATTTGACCATTTTGAAGTACTGGGAAGCCGTTTCGAGAGTGATTGAAAGCATTCTAAGTACTGTCCATTATATTCAAGAACTGTGGCATTTTAAGAGTAACTGGAATCCTCCTGAAACCGTTAAACACTGTATTTACAAGTCTGCTTGAGAGTTTATATATAAAGGAATATATTTTTACAAAACTACAGTCTTGTGTCCCTGTGTGGTGGGTTGATGATTTATTGTGTGTGTTACACTAAATGCTTAACCGTATGTGCTCTGGAGTTTAAGCTTGTCTGCTCGCGCCACGCTGCCTAGAGGGTGAGCAGGGGTTATTTCTAGGAGTAGTCCTTTGCCCTGACTTAGAGGAGAGGGTCCCTGCTTGTCACAAGTGAATACTTGCGCCAACCAGAGACCCCCAATTCTAACAGCCTCCTAATTGTTTTTCAACCTCTCTTTAATCTATCTGTTTCCTAAATTCTTCTTATACCTGAATTATCCTTACATTTGTATATTTCAAGTGTATGTACTTGACTTCAAACTGTCTGTATTAATCTGTATATAGCATCCTTTCTTCTGCTTGTCAGTAAGCTGTCCCTCTCCCCTTATATATCTTGTGTACTGGTGGTACTGTAAGGCTCAGAGAACACATTTTAGGTCAGGCACTCTACTGTGCAGATTGAATGCCCAAGTAAGGTATTCTATGCCTGTTTGTTGAGAAGGCTTTCCTTTTCTTGCTTATGTGCCAACAATAAAACAAGAGTGTGGCCTTGGTCATGGTGGATTCCCCAATGTGGTGTATGTATTCTCATAGTTTACCAGCAGTTGATGACAGTGCAGTATGGATAGAAACTAGTATGGGGACGCC
Source organism: Lissotriton helveticus (assembly GCF_964261635.1). NCBI lineage: Eukaryota > Metazoa > Chordata > Amphibia > Caudata > Salamandridae > Lissotriton > Lissotriton helveticus. The sequence goes on from NC_136067.1 coordinate 2,094,751,779, forward strand.
CCATTGCATTTACCAACCAAGACCATATGTCCCTCATTGACGAACTATTATCGCACCCCTTCATTTCACTTCAATAACTCAGATTCATCATAGCTCTGCCCCTCCATTACAAATTGTTTTTGGTTGGCTTGACTATCTGGAGTTTCAAACATTGCCACCCAACAAAATGCCCAAAGTGATATTTTGATAGAAGATACTGTAACCGAAGTGTAGTGATGTATTGTGGTTGTATTTTGCAAAAAGAAATATAATAGTTGGAGGCTGATTTGGCATCTAAAATGAGTAATGTTTTTTCTAGCCTCAGAGACCACCAGAGCTGGGGCTGGCAGCGGGAGCACCAGCGGAGCAGACACAGCAACAGCGGTCGAAGGAGGGGTCCCAGGGGCAGCAGATGCGGGCGGTGGTAAGTCACATTACTTGCTTACTGAGAATTAGCATTATACTCACTGCAAGGGCGTTGACTCGTGAACACCCCGCTTTAGCAGATACAGTGGGAGTTGAGTAGTTAATGCCCTCTTCTATCTACAACTCAGCAGACAAAGGTTTATAATGAACTTTAACAATGATGAGTTGATGGAAAAGGGAAAAAAGGATGGAAAGAGAAAGGATGGTTAAAGTGTAATATGAGTGAAAGGATGTGTGGGTGAAAGGATGCCTAGAGGTGGGTGATAGGATGCCTGGGTGGGTGAAGGATGAATGAAAGGATATACAGGTGAAAGGATGACTGACTTGCTGAGTGAAAAGATATGGGTGAAAGGAATCATTGGGTGGGTTAAAGCATGATGGGTGACTGGGTGAAAGGATGCCTGGGTGGGTAAATGGATGGTGAAAGGTTATTGAGAGCCATGTTTGGATGGATGGATGGATGGTTTACAATGGTGAAAGACGATGTGAGAATGTAAAGCAAATGGAGCAAATCAAAGGCACGGGTGAAGATTAAGAATACTAGAAGGAGAAGGCAATGTTGAATGGATAATTGCTTAGCTGAGGAAACAAGGAAGCTCTTCTGGATAGGGGCGTGCTGACCTACTTCACTTGCTTGGAATGGTTTTAGCAAAGTTTTGATTCAAAGGGTTGGGGTGGTATTTCTGACGACTCTCTTGACTCACAGTACATTTCGAGTGAGGCAGATATTATGTATCCCACCCATCATCAATCCTCACCCACCACCCTAACCATTGCCCATGATGACCTAACCGCTGCATGATTCAGTTCGATATTGCAGTGTTGGCTGAGTAATGGGCATCTGCTAAATTAAGTTATTGTGGCATTTACAAAGTTTTCAATGCATGGCAATATGAAAACAATGTGTGCTTCCCTTCCCTTCCAGTACCCACTCAGCCACTTCCTAGTAATTCACTTCTTTATTCTTTCACAAGTACTGTCCCAGCCTTCCCAAAAATTTGAAAATCCATTCTTTGCATGAGCCACATTTTGGCCAGTTAATACATTTCATCATGGCTTCCATCACGGATTTACACCAGTTCAGATTGTTCCCTTTCAACATTTGTCAACAGCAATGACAATAACCAAAGGTTAGGCATAGGATGATGATCAGTAAAATGTCTACTTAGCCGGCCTAATCCTCCTAATTTACCATGCAGTAGAGTAAGTTGTGTCTTTTCCTTGCTGCCAAGCACATGAATTTTGTTGGAAACTAGTCATTTCAAAGTGTGGTGGAGGGTGAGGCCAGGGAGTAAAGTGGGACTAAGTAAGTGCCTTGACTTTTGCAGATGGGATAGTCTGTGTTGAACGTCACATAATACAATCTATATCCCGCTCCTTAAATCTTTCCCTGTACTGCATTGCATTGCTTTTCCCACTGTCTACTTACGGCTGACAGGATGTCCGCATGACTGATTTTATAGGTGAGGTGTATCATTCATATTAATTATCTGTCTTGTAGCAGGATAAAATTGAAAGGCATTTTGGAGAAGAGCAGGGCCATTGGAGTAAGGTAATTGTCTATTACAGCTGCCCCAGCTGCAGACTGAAAAGAGCAGCAAAGTATGACTAACGAGTATGACTAGGATGCCACTCATTCACACAATTGCAATTCAGTTCCAATTCTTGGAAGATAGGTGACAGTTTATTAGTTCCACAACCAGCCGACACGTGTTTCGTCGCGTGGGAAACAAATCACTGCGACTCCTCAGGGCTTCAGATTGAATTTATACTCTTGAACAATCTGGTGATAAGTCGACAAGTTTCAATCACGTCAATTAGAATAATATCAGTAAATGCAGAGTTATCCCAATCTTCATGCGGTAGATTATTTCAAGGAATAAATAGTCACCAGCATACGAAATCAACTTGTTGCAAGCATTTGACGTGCTTAACCCCTTCCACGCTGATGACGAGCTGGGCTCGTCATGGCGTAGCCTCCTCGCACGCTGATGACGAGCCCAGCTGGTCACGTAACATGCGCTTTTAAAAATCTCAGCGTACGAGCGGAATTCCGCCCGCACGCATGCGGTTAATATGTGTAAATATTAAGCTTCTACCGGGAGGGGATCAACGTGCCGTAACCGGTTCGTGTGGGTGCACCTCAAATCCGGAAGTATCACGACCGTAGCGTCCCTCCTCCTATGTTTCCCGGTTGCCGTTTACCAAATACGTCGGTAGAAGCTTATTTATTCCTTGAAATAATCTACCGCATGAAGATTGGGATAACTCTGCCTTTACTGATATTATTCTAATTGACGTGATTGAAACTTGTCGACTTATCACCAGATTGTTCAAGAGTATAAGTTCAATCTGAAGCCCTGAGGAGTCGCAGTGATTTGTTTCCCACGCGACGAAACACATGTCGGCTGGTTGTGGAACTAATAAACTGTCACCTATCTTCCAAGAATCGGAACTGAATTGCAATTGTCTGAATGAGTGGCTCTATGCATAGATTGTAATTCATGACTTAACTACTGTTTTTACACCTTGAATGTTGTGTGCGAGGGCATTGCTGTATATTATTGTCCTGTAGATCTGGTGACAGATCTACGCTTGAACGGTTAAGGGGTCTTATCCGTTCGCCTGTCCGCACCACTCCATACCATAGCTACCTCACAAACACTAACGCTCACACGAGGCAGTGCGCTCAATATTATCAGAAATACTTAAAACCCCATCTATTGTATATGACTAGGATGCCAGCTGAGCCAGCATACCTCCATTAATTTAGCACAAGAGAGAGAATGCTTGTACTCCATGGTACATAATGCCTTACTCATTAATGAGAGGTAATTTATTAAATGTTTTCCACACAAAGGGCCAGATGTATCAAGTGTTTTCCCTTTTTTAGTTTGCGAATGGAAAAAAGCCTTTTGAGATGTATAATCCCAAAAGGCCATTACAAATTAGGAATCGCAAAATTTGCGATTTCATAATTTTGCAAATACATCTGAGGAATTACAAATTTCGATTCCTTAAATGCAATTCTGCAAGCACCCAAAATTAACCATCTGGCCTTAAGAAATCGCAAATTACCACCAACTTCAAGTAGGTGGTAAATTGCGATTTCCCCCCAAAAAAGCAAATTTTTTCATTTTTCAAAGTGCCACATGTGTACACATGCGTATTTTTCAGGGGTGCAAAAGGGTGTCCTTTTGGGACCCTTAAAATTGCATTTGCAATTTGTGAGTACCTATTGGGTACTCGCAAATTGCGAATGTCTTCCCATTCATTCCTATGGGCCGTTAGGCCAATAGGAATGAATGGGAAGTTATTGCTTAATTGCAAATCCCAATTTGCGATTTGCAATTAAGGAATATGTAGAAATCGCAATCAATATTGCGAAACCTACATACATTGCATTTTGCGAGTCCTTAAAAGCGATTCGGTAAAAATTGCTATTAAGGACTCGCAAACTGCAACGAAGATACATCTGCCCCAAAGTATCTGTTTAGTTTTTACTAGGAAATACTTTAAAAAAACAAACTGTTGTTTAAACTGGTGTGCTGAGTTTGTTCTGCCTTAATTCCTTTTGGACAGTTAGGGCTACTCCTGCTGGCCCATCTTGGCAAGATATAGCAGCCCGGCAACGCTGGCAATAGCTGGAGACCATGTGGGCAGAGTACCAGTGACTAGCGGCCTAGGAAGAGGAGGAGCCAGCTGCCCAGGTCCCCAGCCAGCCGCCAGCACCTCCAGCTTCCCAGCAACACCAGCATCACAGTCAGCTGGCAGCTGCCCACCATCATTTCATCAATGCTGCCCTCCCATTATCAGAACGCACATTTCAATGCAACATCGTGCTGAGGCTGGCATGCATATCAGACAGGCACGAGAAAGCTCCTGGCCCACCATGTATAGTGCCCTCTTCTGCCCCTTTTTTTAACATTGATTTTGGTAGTTAAGATTATTTGTGAATGGAAAGGGTGGGAATGTGGCAGTTGTGACTAGGACAGTTTGGAGTGGACGTAGTTGTTGGACAATGGACATTTGATTTTGGACATTGGTTGGGGATAGGAAGATATGTTTGAGGAGAAGAGTGGGCAAGTTGTGGGTATAAGGGGTGGGTTTTAATATATTGCTAGGGTAGTAAATATTTATTTTACGTTATCTATGCCTGAAATCTTTTTTGAGGTGTTTTACTTTGCACTGCTGCCTTTAAGCGCATCCGTTAAAAAAAATATGCTGACAGTATATAACAATTAGTTTTGTGGTACCATTTACCTACTTCTCTCCTAGTTGCTCTAGTCTGCAACTATATTGACCCTTATGGAGGAGGGGGGATTTTCTGTTGCCTATATTGCCTGCAAGTACAACAATGCTCCATGGTTCTCTTACCTGAATAGATGAAGCAAGGGCTGCATCTTTTCCCGAGGTGCAATGGTGGTGGTAGTAGTAGCAGGCTAGAGCACTAAAAGTAAAGGAATCAGAAACAAGATCCCACTCCCACAGCGGTGAACTCCAACTGTCGGATAAATTAGAAGGATTATCCATCGCAAGCAACTAAACTGAAACAACAAAAACTGATTTAGTGGGTTATATATTATTATATCATAGCTTTACAAACAATTGTGACCACACTACTACTCAACAAACAATACCCGGTAGTGAAAATATAACAAGGAATACTACATTATTCAGAGCAATGGTGAGCTAGTATTTTAATTAAAACTAAAGTTACGAAATACTCAAATCGTCTGGAGTGGACAAGGTTAAGCGTTTATGCAACACAATGCCTGAATGAGATGCCGACTAATTATGTTCTTCTATATCTAAAATATCAATCACTTCTTATGCATTGGTGGGTTAATGGAGCCAGTGTGGGCTACAGAACTGTAGATCCTGCACTGAGTTGGTGTTGCTTCCACCACATCCGCCCACCAAGTCTGTGATCAATGAATGTTGTAAATTATTAAGTCAAACCACGATAAATCACACAGCCAGGGGTAAGAGGGTTTAGGGTTTGATGAATGGATGGGAAAGAGGATTTGGGGAAAGGGGTGACAAAGGAAATCATAATACAAGACAATATTCATCTGGGTGGTGAGCAGCCAACCACATCAATCTGTTGTGAAAGGAAATGAAGCAATGGTTATGACACAGTTAAGTTAAACACATTGCATACAGTCCATCAGCCCAGAGAGACTCACGTTATTATATTATTATATATCTAAATGTTCTGTCACCTAGGTCTGAAAAATAGTAAAAGCAAATTATGTGCGAGTGAAGCGAACGCACACAGTTCTAAAAAATAATTACTTAACCAAAATGTATACTGTATTGCCAAATTGGGTGGTACATCTGCATTCTTCTGGGAAACAAATCTCGCTAAGGGGCAGATCTATCAACCATTTTGCGACTCGCAAAGGCCGAAATTTGCAGAATTTCGGCCTTTGCGACTGGCAAATGGTCATTTTGCATGATTTTGAATGTATGAAAAATCGCAATTTAAGAAATCGCAAAGATTTGCGATTCCTTAATTTGCCATAGCATTTAAGGAATCGCAAATTTTGCGATTCAATAAATGCTATGTATGAAGCATTTTTCTGTTGCGAATTTTGGTTTAGGAATCGCAAATTACCACCAACTTGTAGTTGATGGTAATTTGCGAAGTCCTCAACAAATGCACAATTTTACATTTTTTAAGGTGGCATATGACGCGCACACATGCCCATGGGGCATGTATGGGCGCCATATGCACACATATGTACATTTCAGGGGTGCAGCAGGGTGTCTTTCAGACACCCCTGCACCCTTGAAATAATTCTCAAATTGCGTTTAGCAAATTGCGAATTCGCAATTTGAGAATTAGTTCAAAATCATTCCTATGGGCATCCTGGCCCATAGGAATGCATGGGAAATTATTCCTTATTTGCGATTTCGCAAAATGCGAATTCGCAAATAAGAAGTGTAAGGAATCGCAAAAAAATAGAGATTTTTTTCATACATTCCATTTTGCGATTTCTAAATAGCGATTCCTTATAAATGGCGATTTAGGAATCGCAAAATAGAATCTTGATACATCTGCCCCGCAGTATCTTAGGGGAAGAAAAAAACACCCTCAGGAAAAAAATGATCACTCATTAAGCCACCGATATAGTAAAGAATCACAAACACAATCAATCTTAATAATTATAGTTAAACACCCACTATCACTTTCCGCTGCCACATGAATCATCTCAATACTCACAAACAACAATCACTCATATATCACTCATTGGTGCATTACTTACATATTCCAATTCAAGCACAGTGCTACATTGCAGATCCCCTTTGATTCACGAAACACACGCTGGCCAGTCTTGTAAATCAAATATTCTGGAGTAGTCCTGCTAGGGGATTAAAGAAAGGATAGCAACAGGATGGAGGCAGGCATTGTCTCACCAATGTCCTTGAAAGTAATGGGGGAGCCTCTTCACTGCACAGTGGTCCAACTCCAATCAGGCCTCACATGTGTCGAAAACAGTGGCACTGCACTAGTCAGTGAGAAACAAACAAACAAAATAATATACTGTTACTCTAGCAATATCCTATTTTTCTGTTTTTTGTCAAAGCATTTCGGCAATAGAAAGTTCTATGGTAGCCCAGGCCTACTCAGAAGTCAGGGAAGTAGATTTAGTCTTTATACTCAGGTGGTTCACTCAGAAGTTGGTCAGCAAACACACTACCATGACCTTAGTCTGACCAATCACCCTTAAGAAGGTTGGTTTAATTTGGTGCTATGAAGTGCTGATTGTTTTTGATCATTTTAAATTTTTCCACGTTGTGGGATAAGAGACTGGTCCTTCTCACTGAGAAAACTGCATTGACTGCACTGAATACATGCTCAGCAAAAACACTGGCCACTGGGAAAGCCATATAGGTTATTGCCAGCCTGTTGAGCAGTGGCCATTGGTGCCTCTTCCCATAACAATACACCAATGGGGTTTGATCCAGATAGACATCTGTTAGATCATTCAGATAGACCTGGACCATCCTCTCAATAGTCATTGGTGCTCCACCTTGCTCAACATCTTTTGCCTTCACCTCTGCACTAGTCTTAAGCCCTGCCTTTAGAAACCAATCAAATCATGATTTTGGGGCTGATGCTCCTGGTCCTGTTGTTTTTGCTGGTGTTCTTATTGTTTGTTTTGGCTGCTATGAGCCAACAGCACTGCCCTCACTCTACAAGTCCACACCCCTGAGTCTCTACCAATGAGTGGGCCTCTAATTCCCAGCTGTTCTTTTTCTAGGTCACTGGCTTAGTGAAAAATCCACGACTTGTAGTTTAAATCATCTCCGTCTGAAAAATGAATGAAAGTGATAAGTAATTGTTTGTACAGAAGATCAAGAATTGTGGCACAGATGTAATGTTTGGTTGACATAATGTCTCTGCAGCCTTGTATTAACAGATAAACAAAGGATGAAGCTCTACATCAACTCATGCATAACACTTTTTTGTCCATACCTGTCAACATTTCAGACACCTTTTTTAGCTGTTCCTGTAGCATGTGCAACAACGGGATAGCTTGGCCCATGCTACTGTCTTCTTTGCTGACTTCCTGAAAAAGAAGCAGCATCTCTGTCAGGCATTTGAGTAGGCCCCATTGGCCCATCTCAATGATTATGCCTTTCATAGTTGCATCCCCTCTTTGCATGATATATTCATTGATTGGCTTGTACTGCTCAAACAGACGTTACAACATTTAATAAGTTGGGTTACAATGCGTTGGTACCTCCTGTATGAGTGCTTTAACTGGCATTCTATTATGACGCTAAATGATCCTCACTGCTTTCAGCATTTAAAAGATAGGCTGAAATTTGTGCAGATTCTACAGCAGGTGGAAAGTAAGTTACTGACACAGTCTTTTTTTTAGAAAGTCCTGTACAATGATGTTGATGTAGTTCGCCAAACACAGGACCCTGAAATAGCCACCATCTGACATGGCCTCAACTATATTACTGCCATTGTCCATGTCAACATATCCATGTTAAGCCAATTGAGTCTCAGCCATTTAAAGACCTTTGTTGATAAAGTCCTCCAAGATGTTTGCAGCTGTATGGGATTTCTCCATGGAGAACATAGCTACTGGTGCATGCTTCCGAGCACCATTAAATTGTTTAGCTGTGTCAGCACCTGCAGATATCATTTCTCTAACCCCCACAAAAGAGATCCAGCCTGCAGTGACACACATGTAATCAGTGTCTTGGCAAATGGTCCACATGTTTATCGTCAAGTGACTAGTGTTAACAGCACACTGCAGCAATACTTGTCCAAGCAATTGTAGCATATCGTGATATAGCGCTGGAACAGCAACTCTAGCAAAATAGGTCTTGCTGGGAACCTTCCATTTTGGGCAGATGGCTGTCATAAATTCTAGAAAGCCCACTCCTTCCACAAAAGAAAAATGGAGGAGGTACAGAGCTAACATTTTAGCTAGCTTCCCTTTGTCCAAATGTGTAGTAGGTGATTGAGTGTGTACTGCCCACCTGTCTACACACACCAGGAATAGTAACCTGGATTTTTTTCTTTTCTAATGTCACTGATGCAGGCGACTTCTTGAGAGCAGAATGTGATAGGCTTAAATGTGAGCTTCAGCGGGCCCGCTACTGTATGCCCTTGCCCTGGTATCTCAACCTGACTCTGAGTCATGTGCCATTGCGATGTTGCTGACGTGGATGATATTACTAAACTGCTTCATTTTCACCTTCCACCATGATCGGATCAGATTTTCTGCTCTCACTACCTTCACCAACACCAGTATTAATTTTTGGCCTCTTCGGTGTGCCTCCCAGCGGATTGGTGTTTTCTCAAATGGGTTGTTTGGCCTCTGGTACCATAGTGTGTACCAAGCTTATTGTGACTAACACATGCTCTGCAAATGCAGCATAGGGCAATGTTCTGCTCTTCACCTTTAATTGTAAAAAAGTCCCAAACTTGGTGGTCAACTTTCGACACTGGCGCCACTATCAATGTTGGAGGAAGTGGTGGGTGGGTGGGTGTTTTGATGTTTGCCTCTCTATAGTTCCTACTTCTACCGAGCTGTTTGTGGATAAAGGTCGCACGGGCCTTGCAAATATGGAAGCTGGCGGTGGTAGAATCCGTGCCATATCCCTCAGAGCAGGTTGAGATGGGTAACATTGGTCTCCTCTGCGGCTGGGCTTAAATCCATCATGACTAGATAATTGTCATCCTCCTCTTCTTCATCCATTACTCTAAGGCTTTCAGGAACCTTCCTACCTTCCTTCCCTTTCACTAGTCGCTCCTGACATGTCTCAGATTGAGACGGCATCCAAGTGGAATCTTGATCATTCAAAGGGGGCTTGGAGAAGAAGATGCTGGAGTACCACTGCTTTTTCTTGCTGGAGATCTGGAAGACAATGGATCTTCTGAAAGAGGGGCTTCTTCTACTTCCTCAGCATGAAGCTCAATCTCCTGTGGTGCTCCTACTTCATGAAGAACTACTATTGCTGGATGTGGCTGTTGTTGTGCACTTAGCTGAGTTTTCAGCAATGATGTGGTACTACTTTGCAAAAGAGATAACTCTAATTCAACGTCACTGTTGTCAGTGTTTCTGTGATTAGGGTGGCTGCCTCAGTACCAGACATGGGCTTGGGCCTAGGTTGGGGTGGGGTGGGTCGTTGATTTGGGAGTGCTGCTTCCAGGTTGCTCCCCGGAGGCCGATGCTGCAAGCACATGTTTTTCCCTGAAACAGTTCTGGGGCTACATACCAGTGGTGGTAAGCTCCTTCTTATCAGTTGCCACTTTCTTGGTAGCAGCTTTCTTTGGGGCCATTCTGAAGCTGTCACTTGGTAGTGGCACTTAGTTTCACAAGCTGAAAAAATGTCCTAGTTGTGTTGTCACCCATCACGACGTGCACAGGCCTTCTGTCTGCTAGTAGTTTGGATTATGCCTCTTCTCTTGTGCACCTAAAAGCAAACAAGCAAGAAGAACATTGTTGCAGGTGAATTAGTAGTACAAACAATATTATTTAGTGGCTGCTTAGGTTATAAATAATTAGCAATAGCACAGTGTATCCATTTGTAAAACCACACCAACATAAACTTCCAACTGCACTCAGATATAACTGTTTCCTTTATGTGCATCAGGTTTGGATATTGCACTCAGGGAGATGCAGGTGACAATGGAATAATCCATAGACAAGTAATGCTGTTCTTCAGCTGTGCAACCAATGGCAGACATGGGGTTGATGGATGTTAGAAAAATGGGAAAAATAAAATAAAAAAAACCTAAATTTAAATAAAATTAGAAACACATTTAAAAAAATTATTTAAAAAATATATAAATGTAAAAACTGTTAAAAAAAGTATTACAAACGTATCACAAAAATGTAAATTATGAAAATATAATTGGTGATGTGCTAGGGGAAGGGAACAACCATGAGAAACCCAATGGGATTTGGGAGACAATGAGTGGTGCAGGTGCGAAATGCAAAACAATTATTTCAATCAATCAATCAATCAGGGTTTATAAAGCACGCTACTCACCTGCTAGGGTCTCAATGCGCTAGGGGGTGGGTGGTAGGCAGCTCCTGATCAGCCGAAGTACAAGGTCTTGAGGTCCTTCCTGAAGATGTGCATCTGTTCATACAGCACATTTAGTATGAGCATTGAACTTTTAGGCCTCAATTTAACACATAAACTGTCTGCCAGCCATTTCAGCATACAGCAAGCAGGAGGCATGGAAAATAAAGAACACATGCAGGCCTGTGGCAAAAGCACACTGACTGGCTACACAAAATGGGCGCCAACCACATGGTTAAACAACAAGCAGGAGGCATGGAATGCAAATAACACATGCAGGCCTATGGCAAAAGCACACTGACTGGCTACACAAAAAGGCCCCCAGCCACATGGCCAAACAACAACCAGTAAGGCCTATTGCAAAAGCACACTAGCTGGCTACACAAAAGGACATAGTAACCAACAAGCGGGACAATGAGGGTTTGAGGAAGGTCCACCGTACTTGCCCTGGGTAGAACTAGAAGACAAAAGAGGTACGGTGTTCCTGGGTGGCAAGTTGGCCACCTGGTGAGTACTCAGAGTGGTGGGGAGGTTGGGAATACCTCCTTTCGGAACTAGGACCCTCACACATCCAGCAAGCTAGGTGTCATGCTTCATCATATCGGTCTGCTCCTCGTCGAGTCGGCGCTGCAATGCTCGACGGGCACCCATAAAGGGGCTCTTTATTGGAGATCGTTTGTTCCTTGTCGTATAGGTGCCGTGGGTGTGAGGGGCCTCTAATATGTAGATGTGGTGTGTGGGTTAGAACAGGTAAGGGAATCCTCTATAATTATTTTTATTCTGGAGAGGTCACAACCGGGTTAAAAAGTAAAAGGAAGATGCAGCGGAGCGGGTAGGTGAGCCGGACTGCTCTGAGCGGGAGCAGCGACACTACGTTGAGTGTCCATATACTCTGCTGCAGTCTGATGAAGCAGCACTTGAATTCTTAAGAGGTTGGCTGCTTTTCTCCTGCAGCATCCTACCGAGAGAAGAAGTGGTATGTAGAACTACATCACATACTGTAGATAGTTTTCATTTAGTCACTAGGTCCTGAGAAATCGCCAACTGATCTATTAGAGACATTTTATAGGCGAGAAACATGTTGACCACTAAGGGGTATAGCGTAATTTTTGTCAGATTAAAACAAAATCGTCACCCTCATTCTTCCTTTTATTTTTTAATCAGGTTGTGACCTCTCCAGAATAAAAATAATTATAGAGGATTTCCTTACCTGTTTTAACCCACACACCACATCTACATCTTACCAGGCGCCTCACACCCACGGCACCTATATGGCAAGGAACAAAAGATCTCTCATAAAGAGCCCCTTTATGGGTGCCCATCGAGCATTGCAGCGCCGGCTCGATGAGGAGCAGACCCATATGACGAAGCATGAAGTCTCTGGGAAACTTCCTCCTTGTTGAAAAAAAAGTAAAATAAAATATGGGCTCCTCGCACAAAAAAACAACATGAAGAGTCCAATTTGAAAAGGTTTTTAGCTCCAACTTGTCTTTTTGAGGAGATTCTTCTCCAGATTGCAGCCGCAGTCCATCGAGCTCAATCGCAGTCACCTACGACACAAAAGGCCCCTCTAGCGGGTATAAAATCTCACTGGAGATTGTGTGCGGCTAGAAATCTTGTGGGCACTCGTGAGCACCCAACAAGCCTCTCATCGAAATTACGAGCGCACCAACGGAAAAAAAACTCTGCTCCATGTGCAGTATGGAGTTTATCAGTAACTCCGCTTTCTCTGCGGAGTGGGGAGTTGCTGAATTCCGCATACCCTGTGAGCGGTGTTTTATGCCTAGGCCTAGTGTGGAATCATTTTGTGAGGTGTTTTCACAGTGTTACTGTTTGAAGTGTTGCCCAAATATTTTACATACTGCCTCCAAGTTTAACCTGACTGCCATGTGCCAAGCTACCAAAGTGTGAGCAGAGGTTAATTTGGAGTTTGCTTGTACCTTACCCTGACAAGGATTGTGATTGCTGCATGACCAGGGTTTGACCCCAATCAACCAACAACCAAATTTCTAACAAACTCTTACTGTCCAAGGCTACGAGTATTGGAAAGAAAAATTACTGATAGTAATTTAACTGAAACGATGCAAAATGGTATTTTCAATTTAACTGTATTCAGAATGGTGTTTTCCATTTGACTGTATGTGAAATTAATGTAAAGCCTTATTGCTTAAAGATTCATGCATATGTTTCTAGACAAGGATTCATGCTTTATTATGCCTACATGCTAACTGTGCAAAAAGAAAAGAAAACAGGGATATTATTTCACTATTCCTTGTGAAAAAGATTGTTTTGAAAGTGTAACTTGGCAAATGATCATTGACAAATTAAAATAAACTTGTTACGACCTAAATTCCCAAAAAGTAACTTTAACCTGAAGTGTCAAGAAAATTGTTTTTATTTCCTGCAAAGAGCTTATTATTTATCGAAAGGTGAAAGACTTTCAAAAGCTGGATTTCCTACTGACTTGGGTGCCTGTTGCTCAACAAGGTCTATTTTTTAACCCTTTAAGTGCACCCGTCGGCCAACGGCCGTTGCAAGCACTACCTTGGTAGTGCTGCGCCTTCCCGTTGGCCGATGCGGCCCGCCTATATAATGAAACGCCCCACACCACGGCGGAATTGCCGCCGCAGTAAATGAGTTAAACAAGCAACGTGGAATACAGTTATCTACAGAGGAGCAGTGTCATTCTAGTTTCGGAGCAACTATCTGTGGGCACTTGAAGTTTGTCAATCTACAAGCAAAGGAACTGTTTCAAACAAACAGGTTGCACTAACCTGTTGCATTGCGGATACCTATCCTGAAGCTGCAAATGTTTATGGGCCATTAAAATAATCCAATAATAATCCACCAGCAGTGCCAAAACCTGCTCTTGCCAGAGTAAGCAAAAGACACAGATGATGGACAGAATGCAGAACAAATCAAACATTCTCCCCCAGTCAAGAGATCTGGGTTAAAACCATCATTCTTTTGCTCACCACACCCCCCAGTTTAGACCCAGCCATCTGCAAATCAGTTTTGACCCTGTGCCTCATGGGAACAGTCCAGATCGAACTGCCAAGCCAGCCACTTAGGGAGAGAAAGCAAAAGACACACAGATGATGGACCGAATGCAGAGCAAATCAAACAGTCACTAAGTGTGCTGGGTCTGCCCAGATGTGGGTCCCGTGCTCACTGCGTCACTGGATTCAAGCTAGCCTGGCTGATCCTGGTGAAACCGGTCCCAGGATGCTTGTTTCTTTTCCAGAAAGGACCTGGCTTGGCAGTTCATCTGGACTGTTCCCTTGGGGCACAGGGTCAAGACTGATTTGCATATGGCTGAGTTCAAACTGTGGTGGCATGGTGAGCAAGCGATAGATGGATCTAACCCAGAACTCTTGACTGGGGGTGAATGTTTGATTGGCTCTACATTCCGTCCATCATCTGTCTGTCTTTTGCTTGCCAGCAGAAGGCCACAAGACATCTCTTCTTGATTGTATTCCATCAACACCAAGTGTGTGCTTCGTCTGCTCCAGCACGATCAGAAAATGACGTGCTTTCTCTGCTCTGTTCAGATTGAGAGCTGTGTCATCTAGTCCCGCAGATGTTGTTCTATTTGCTCTGCTGTGTAACTGTCACCAAAGACTAAACAATGTTCAACCTTCGAATTCAGTGGAGAGCTCATGTCCACATCATTAACGCCTTAACCACTGTTTGTTACCTGGGAGAGGAGAAGGACCCACGGACCCACGGAGCTGACCTGTTGCTCTCTATCCCTCAGGACACCGCTGCTCCGCTACTGCTTGCCGCACCCGCTTCGCGGGTGCCGCTTCGCGGGTTGCAGCGAGGGGCCAGGTTGTAAGGCTGTTGGGCGGTTGTGAAAGCTGCAAGGAGGAGTGAAACATCAACAGAGGGCGTGTGCAAGCAGGGACTCGGAAGACCAGGAGTCCCTGCGCCGCTCAGGTGCGCACGGCCGCGCCCCCAGTGAGACACGCCCCCCGCCCGCAACGGCCACTACTTAACAGGCTGCTTGGCGCACAGCGGGACACGAGCAGGACGCCGAGCGAAGCCCGGGCAAAGGGCGGGCAGTCTGTGGCAGTCAGGGGCTGTCAGAGGCTGGGCTGGGCCACCCCCCTGTCATCTGCCATATTTTGTTACAGAGTTAGTAATCCCCTTGGGGGTTTAGAGGCCCACATGTCTACTCGTTCTGGGAAAGCTCTGAGAGGCGGGGGTGAGGGTGCTGCAGGGTGCTCTATGATTGGCACGATGGACAAATTCATTACAAGAGTAGCTGCTGTCATTGAAAAGGAGATTGTGATGACGGAACGCCGCCTCTCACAAGATTCTTTCCCGGCCAGACGCTCCTCGTTAGGAGCAGTGGCACATGCCCTGTCTCCAACACCTACCCAGCCTGCCTCTACTTTACCTGGGATTTTTTCTGAGCAGCCACGGATTACAGCAATAGGGGCAAGCATCGATAGGTTGGAAAGCATGGTAGTACAACCCTTGCCCATTAGCTCTAGTCCAGTGATTACAGGTCCCCGATCTACTACACCCCCAAGTATTTCTGCCGGTCTGGTGTGTCAACCACTTCCTCAGGTCCTCTCACAGGCTCCCACATTTTTGTGTTTGGCACGAGCCCCCCTGGTTCGTATTAAGAGAAAAAGGGTTACTCACACACAGAAGGGTAGCTTTATATCATGTCACAAGCGCCCGAGGAAGTATGTCCCAAGAGGTCCTGCCCTATCAAATAGCCGTGGACTTGCCACATCGACCACTGATCCAGCCGGAGGAAATGATCCTCTGGTAACTGTGGTTGAAACTACACAGGCAAATTTCATCGTTCCCCCACCTCCAAAATCTCCTCATGAAGCGCCTACCCCTAAGCTCATTGAGAATCTGGTTAAGTCTCTATTGGTTCCGCTTATCGACCAAGTTAAGAGTCTCGGGGATAGGCTTGATAGGTTCGAACAGACCATCCGGGATAACTTCTTTTCTCTGAAAACTCTCATCAAACTACAGTCCAAATCTAGGGAGTTCATCGCGGGTGGGAATGTTGGGAAGGGGGATCTTGGGGGCTCAATCCAGGCAACATTACCAACAACGTCTGTATATGCCTTAGCGGTAGGGAAAGACTCGGTAACCGCTTCCGAGACCCCTGTTACTGCAAAACCAGGACCTACAATTCATACTGCCCAGGTCAATGCTAGTACCCCCCCGATAGTGAGAAATGCAAAGCTCAAACCTGACCAAAAGAAGTTGCAAGCGGGACGGGCCCTTACTAACCTAAAACGACCGGCTCACCAAACTGATGACGCCAGGATAGCTGCCCCGGCACCAAAGGCAAAAGCAGCATTGAGCCATCCTGTAGACCCTTCTCCTGCGACCATACCGCTGAAGGTGGTTCGAAAATGTCCCCCAGTTAATCTTCCCCCCGAGTGCCATCCATACGTTGCCGTCCTCATTAATGTTCCCGTCCTGAAGGACGCTCAGCCAGAAAACCACCAGGCACTGAAGAATAAAATCATCCACTGGCTAAAAGCCAATAGACCCCTTCCCATGGGAGTGGATGGGGTGATTCTTGGAGTGCGTAGGGTAGGTTGGATTGGACAGGGAAAGAAACCGTTTGAGGGTGATTGCGTGGTAGTCAAGTTTCAAGATATGAGAGTTGCTCACGCAATATGTAATTCTGAGCAGGTCACGGGTGGACCAGGTATTGATGTGGTCGATCTAACATACTTCTACCCACGGCCGGCTATGAAATGTTCTGGTCAAATCCCTGGGGCTACTTATTATAACATCTTTGAGAGCCAATGGCATCCTGCAATACCTCTGTTCCAGCCGCATGCTGTGTGGTCGAGGCCGAGCTGGGGTCCCAGGGGGTACTGACTTGTTGATTCTTTTGGGGAGGCACGGGGGGATCTAAAAACTGATGGAGTTTCTCATTCATCCCTAAAGTTGACAGGTTCGCGAGAAATGCGCATGCGCGGCCGCCCGCGCATGCGCATTGGTTAGCAGACGGCGGCGTGAACGGCGTGAACGAGCAGAGGGAGCCCCGGGACGCCGCGGACAAGGTAAGTGTCTTTTATTTTATTTTATGTGCCCATTTCTTAAAAATTAGGTATGTTCGGGAGGGGGGCATGCGGTGCGTAGTGTGGCTACGCGAAGTGTGCAGGTGGGCATAGTTTCTCACCCACTTTGCGTAGCTTCGCGTAGCCCCACTACGCTCACTACGCCCAGGGTTATATATAAGGATTGTTACATGACCACTTAGTTAGGAGAGAGACTCCATCCAGGTCGTACATGAAAATAATAGACAAATTTCCAGATGAGCACGGCACCAGATTCTATCTCGACCAAAGAATCCTCAAGCAACACTCCTAAAGGCTTGCAAAGCATTCCATTCTGCTTTCCCAAACTTGTGCCATTATTGTTTCCTCTCGTAGACACAATCTCCGAGCTCTCGGCCTCATCCTCGAAATAGCTGACAAGCTGTTCCAGGCAACAAACCCTGTTGTGCAGGTATGCGCACCACCTCCAAAATTCAGGCTTATAATTTATTCATCTGCTAGAACTAGCATAGCGCTTATAGATAGCACACTGAGGGTGTAGGAGCTACAACTTGTGATGTTATGGTTTTCCCTGTTTTCACTGTTATTAAAAAAGCTTAGCTGCTTTTGATCATCTTCTGTGATGTTTCCCATAATATTTGCACTTGATACCAGCATTTTTTTAAATAACTATTTTAAACTAAATATATTGAAATCCGTTACTAGTGATTCTGAGTGTGTAAATCATTAATGAACGATTGTTTGGATTACCACTGCTCCATTATTAACTCAAAAGTATGAACACCACCTCATTTGGATGTATGACGTTACAACGCATACTTTTACATCGCATGCCTTTACAACGCGTTTTTTACATCGCATACCATTACAACGCATAGTGCTTTTAGGCGCTGGATAGTGATTTATTTAATTTACTATTCCAACTCCAGTCCCCGTGGATAGTAGGAAAGGTGTTGGATAGTATATTAAATACATTCCCTATCCTAGAGCGCCCCCCAGCGCTATGCGTTGTAATGGTTTGCGTTGTAAAAGTTGCGTCGTAATGGTAGTGCGTTGTAAAAGTTTCGTTGTAAAGGATATTTCCCCCTCATTTATATATTGGGTGGGGTTCTGCGAGGCTGCAATAACCTGTCTTTTAAATTCAGTGCTGGTGCACTGAACTAAGTTCACTCGTGTCATTTGTGGGTGTGAAAACAAACCTTGGCGATCTGAGCCAAAGACTCAGTTTATGTAACACTCATCTGGGTTTCATTTGTTGGAATTTACATAGAAACCTACTTGATTTTTGTCCAATCTGTGCCCCATTTATAATGACAAATACTTCTCAGTTGTTTTTTCATCATTGTTTTTGACCCATTTGTGTGATAGAATATTATTGTCTTCAGGAACATTGAGACTAAATTGCTTTTTTTCCTTGATGAGGCTCCTGTCCTGATTGGAGTTTGGAACTAGAAGTGACACTGAGAGGAAGGTGATGGTAGCACGCGCCATAATGGGTAGCTCATGCTATGGAAGATTCCAGGGGCAGTGCAGGAGGGATGCAGACTTTGTTTTTTGTTATTTATGCTGATGGACATTTTACCAGAGCTTAATTAAACAGCACTACAGTTGTAGATGGTGAAATACCTGTGGGCAGAGTAGGGAAGGTATATGTGGCAGGGGTCACTCACCATAAAACATGACAATCACTGTGGGGCAAACACCAGCGTCCAGAGTGTGTTGTGTTTGTCCCAGGGTGAAATGTCTCAACCTGTCAAGGCTAACTGACCGAAAGAGACAATGAGTATATGTTTTGCATTTTTCAAGTGAGCAAGTGCAAAATTATTTCTTTGTGATGTTGGGCCCTGATGCTCCTAAGGGTGTCTCCTGTGAGATAGAAATCACACACCTACTAATCCTTGCCCAAGCACGCAGAATATAGAGCTGGCGCTAACTCGGAAGGCTACTTTTTACCATGTTCAAATTTGCTCCATTGATCTTTCATCAAGAGGTTTGAAAGAACAATTTATCAAGGCTGCAAAAGAAAAAGGCTGATTCTGCGTTGTGAGGCTGCGGCCAACAAGGCCCTTTAGAAGGGCTCCCCAAGAAAAGAACTAGGGATTATTATCTGTGAAAAGCCCAGATGCAGAGCTCTCTCCATGGTTCAACAGATGCCGCAAATTCTCCCTTTCACTGATTTAGTTCACATTAAACAAACCAACTCCATTTCGTAGTTTCATGTCTCACACCCAGGAACCACCTGCATGAGCATTCTGTTGAGGCTCAAACTCTGTCAACTCGCTTAAAAGATTTATTTTCTTCAATGGTCACTTCTAAGCACTGTCCTTCTGTCCTCCTTCTGCCCTCATTTGCTGGCTAGATATTAATATTTATCAGTGGTCAGCCATTTTGCAATGTTTTCATCTCTCCTCTAAACTTCAGCACCACTCCACAGTTACCAGCATCCAAGAACAGACAGTCTCTGTCTCCATCCTTCTTCAAAGTTCAAAGTTCAAAAGACCTTTATTCGAATTTCATAAAATTAATAAAAGTACCGCAATAAAAACATCCTTCTTTCGAACATGAATGATTAGTTGTAGATCACTCTCTATGTCACAGCAAGTGCCTAGCCACACAGCCTCACTCCTGCACACCCAGACGTGGCTTGCAAGATCCTCTTGCATTTACCCTCTGAGACAATATCAGAACTTGTCTAACAAAGGTGTTCAACTGGCTCAAAATAAATCTGTTGTGATGCAATCCAGATAAATCAGAGATTGTCTTTTTCGGCCAACCTGCAGTGTGCAACTGGAGTACATGGAGGCCGGAGGAGTTGTCTCCTCCCATTTTAGCCCGAGAGGGTTAAAAACCAGGTTCAAGCACTGATTGGATCCTGTTAAGGTACAATTTGTATGCTAAAAGAAATTCCTGCCATTGCTGTCATTGGATAGAATGATGATTGTGGTTCAAGCCATGGTGATATCAAAACTGGACTACGCTAACACCTTGTACCTAGGCCGGCCTGATGACCTTATCCAGCACCCACAAGTGATGCAAAACGCTGCGGCTAGGGCGATCTTTAGACCGAAGCCCAGGTCTCATATAGCTCCCATCCTTAAGTCCTTACACTGGCTGCGAATAAAGGAATGTATCGAGTTTAAAGCCATGGTGATATTTTTCAAAGCACTCCTTGGCATAGGCGCCAATGACCTCAATAAGCGTGTGAACCGCTACACTCCAACAAGGACCTTAAGATCCTCTACTTCCGATCTTGCCCACAACCCTTAAAGACACTCAGCCCACATGGGGGGTAGATCCTTCGGGTTCTTCGGTGCCCAAACATTGAACAGTCTGCCTGCTATTCAGAGAGCAACTGCGGACCTGCCAACTTTCAGAAAACATCTCAAAACCTGGCTTTTCACGAATTAGTTTATGCTTCAGTGATCTGCCATGTGTCTACCCTCAGCATCAGAACACTCTAGTTCAAGTAGCTGTGCGCTATATCAAATCCTCTCATTCATTCATTCATTAAGTGGCTTGACCAGTATCTTTGGAGCCAGCCTAGCAAAGGATAGCACAACATTATGTTATACTAGAGTTCACTGGTGTAAGCCATGGTGTTAGAAGATCATCAACAGCAGCTAAACTAAAGAAAGAAGGATTATAAAAATCAGAGACGGTCCCAAGGCATGGTAACATATCATCAACAGCAACTAAAGTCTGACATTTTAAAGTATTGATGTGTTGTTCATTCCTACCCCTGAATGTTCTTAAATCAAATCCACCTTACAGAAGAACACTCATAATACATTCTCTGGTCGCAGTTATGGTGAGAGGACCCATAGACCATTGCTAACGGCCTATAATGCAATGATCCCCCTGCAACTCCAATATGGTGCAGAAATTCTTTGCATAGATGGCAAAAGTTCTTGGGATAAGGATGAAGGGAAATGTTTAAAATCATTATTGTCCCTCCCTAGCTCTTCAATGATCCAGGCAATTAGATTGGAGCTAAGATTGACCGTATGGAAAGTCCAGGTGCAATTAAGCTTACTTAGATTCTGGAAATACTTGGGAACCAGGGAGGTTACGAAAGTGTCCCAATGGTGTATGAAAAAGATTTTGCACAGTAAATTAAAATGGGCCAAAGCTACAAGAAAATAACTCAGACCATTTGTGAACACTTGAATGCGAAATTTGACCCGCTGACCTTGCAAATTGACGCAACAAAGAGTGTACTTAAATTGCTGGGGAAGGGATTGTCTAGAGCGGTCGATAGGCAGTACCTGAGTAAGAAAGACTCTGTAAAGTTTATGAGAAATAGCTGGGAGAAAGAATTCAGTTACCCCTATCTAGACACATTACCAAAGCAATGACTGAGAATGGAAGTTTTAAGGATAAGAATTGGTATTAACCCGGGCTTGTCAAACAGTATAATAAAATTAGGATTGATGCAACCTGATGGAAAATGTACGTGTAAGATTGGTATGAAATGTAATATTTTACATATTTTATTGGATTGCCAAAAACGTTTAAACCAGCATAAACTGTTTTTACGTCCGATCTTTTTAAAATATGATGTAAGGTTGCTATAGCCATTGGAAAGTATATGCAAGTTGTAAATAGGTCTCCTACGAATAAAGGAAATTGCCTGACTATAAGTTTAAGTGAAGTTATAAGTATTGTGATTTAATATTACATTTTACTGTTTTAAAATTATGCTTGCAAACACTGTTAGGAATAAAGTTTTAAGATAAATATAGGTTTAATCGATGGGAATTTTTATTTTAAAATGACATAAGAAGACACATTTTTTATTGTTTTAGAATGTTTTAATGTATGTGCGTATGTGGTTTTAAGACCTAAGGTCTAAATAAACTTTATTTTTGAAACCATTCTCTAGAAACACATATCAAATTCTGGTTCTGATTTTTTTCTGAACTGTGTAGACCCCAACAAACCAGGATTACAAAATAATGTTGATTCCATGCAATACCAATTTTCATGTTTTTTATGCGCCCAGAGCTCACATAAATGCAATAGAATACAGGCACCAAGTTTTCAGTCTCTTTGGGCAGATTCACTAACCCTTTCTGCCAGGTTTGCATTTTGGAATTTACTTCCCAGCACAAATCCTGATATGCGGTAGAATGTGGCCTTAAAGTAATGCAAAGTAGCGTGGTGAGATACTTTGGCTATTTCACATCAATGCGCGGTACGTGGGCCTTCGCATGCAGCCCACCCATGTATTAGACACAAAGACCTGTCTTCTAAAGAATGGTAGACAAGACTTTGGTTGAAAAGCGAATGCCTCCACAAGGCAAGCATAAGGGTTGAAAGAAGTTTTCTTTTCTAAAAACCTTCCCAACTGTGCATGTGTGCTGAACCGTACAACACACATACGAAGTTGGAACAGTGTTAAACTATGTCTAAGCATAGTATTTTGTATTGGAATTCTATCCTTCCAGTACAACAACGATACTTGAGACCCCCCACTCCACTGTACTATGGTGCAAGGGTATGTGCATTGGGGAAGGGCAGGCTAGAGTACACCAGTAGTGCTAGGGGAGAGAGAAACTGCACCATATCTTAGTAGATACTGCACTGAGTCGCTCCCTCCCTTTCACACAACACAGAACTGCACTGCATGACAACTTACTAAATATTCCCCTTTGAATCTAATCAGATTCCAAAGGGACTTTGCTTGTACAGCATACATTGGTGTAGGTTTTCCATGATTAAGGGTTTGTCACACTTAATTAATGATCTATCTGTTGCATAACTCACAGATTTTGCTAAAAGAAATTGTTTGTTTTCAAAGGGATCACATTTTGCTAAAAATGCAGCTACACAAGAATCTGGTCAATGTAAGGCCCTTTCCAAATGTTAGTTGGCCATCTTTCAGTTGCTGGATGCTTAATTTAGGTGTTAACCTGATACTAATGATGTGTAGAGTATGCCCAGCTAGTATAAACATGTGTAACAAGTATTGCCAGTGCTAACAAATCTGGTTTAAATGTGCTGCACCTGACGTCTCACAGACAAACTGCTCTCCCTGCACTCACATGGGCTCAGCCCTTTCCCTCTAATGTACTGGGAACAGAAGTGAGAACCAAGAAAGAGTATCCGTCGGCTTGTGTGATGGAGCATGGGCCCAACTAAGAGTGAACGAGAAGAAGAAAGTAAGAAGCACGTAACAGCGAAGTAGAGAGCTGAGAAACTCAGAACAAATGCCAGTTAGTGCCTTGTGCACCAGGCAGTGCCTTAAACCAGAGATGCCTATTCACGGGCAACCTGTGGAGGAAGTCCAACTGGAATTTAACAGATGTGCTTTGACGTAAATTAAGTAACAGACATTGCAGCCTCATATTGCCCAATCTGAAGGTGACAGATATATTATTTCAGTAAGTCAAGCAACACTGTGTCCATTACATCCAGGGAGGATGAGAGAGCTGCCTGGATCACCAGCCTTCTCTCTTTGACCCAGAGACAAGGTGTAGTGTAGTTCCTATCTTCCCAATAGGCTCTGCGCATTGGAATAATACCTACAGCAGTAAAGGCCTAGGCCAGACGTTAACTAGGTCTACTACTGTCGATACTAGACTTAAGTTTTGGGTTTGCCAGCGTAGCTCAGAGTTCGCTAGAAACTTTCTCGAATGTTCAGGAAAGAATTAACTCCCCTGATTAGACAAGAAGGGATTTAGTTTCTGACAACCATAGAACATGACAACTTTGCTCTCCCCTAATCAAGAGTGTATCTCCAGAGTCGTGTGAGCACAAGGCAATTATTTTACTCAGTCAGTACGTGCATTCTTAGTCTCATCAGATTGTAGAGAAAAGGAAGAGACGGGCGTGTTCAATAAAAAGGTGTTATTTATTGATCAGTCTCTTTTCTCATACAAGAGAAATGGATCGATATTATTGCGATACTTATAGTTAAGTAAAGTGCATACATTAAAAGCAATAGTATAAAATAATACTGTAAAAACATTGATATGGTTTCTGAGCCATATGATGTTTAAAATGATTAAAATATATTACATACACATATACATTTGACTAAACGTACTCAACTGGTGTTTCTAAATACGCCTACCCGTGTACCTGACCTAAGTCTAATGCGTGGGCGGGAATAGAAAGTTACAGTTTAAGTTAAGTTTGTTTTTGCCAAGTGAATAACTAAAGAATTCTCTGTGAGGGGCTATTCAGTTCTGTACCTGGAAGTTAGGATGAAATGAGGAATGGTATCTCTTTCTCTGCTCTCGATATTCCAGGCCGCCTGCGAGGGCTGCCCGAAAGCGCCGGTGCTGGGTCTCTCGGCAGGAGATAGCAGCGCGTCTCTCAGCGCGTCAGGAAGGCGGGGCTGCTGCCAGCGGGGTCTGCTCTGCTCTTGGCTTCGGCAAGTATGGCTGCTCCGTCTTGTCACCACGCGTGTGTTTGCATAGGGCAAGATCGGCAATATTTATACCTTAAAGGTGCCGAGATTGACGTAAGGATGGACATAGATACGTCAATAAAGATGTCATACGACTTGCTCGTTAGCACATTCTTTTACTGAAGTTCTCTGTGAAATCAAAACAATGGCCGCACGGATTTTCCAGGTTGTCATAGGTTTGATTTGTTATGAGAACGTCGTATGCCTTATCAGGGGCTGGAGGAATGTCGCTTGTCTAATTAGATCTCAAGCGTTATGACCTAATCAGATAACACGTTCCTGTGCCGTAGTGTGACTGCGTCAGATAACGGTATCTGCATCATGGGGGCTTTTCTTGCCTCATGGGCTGACTGTTAGTTAACTTGATAGTTAGTTTAACCAGAATAGGGTCAGGAATAGGGGGATCGATTCAGAACCTATAGGAATACATGCCACCCACTCCACGCTAACTATGGTCATATTTACTAATCTATGCATAGTATAACATAGTACAACATACTATAGAGTATAGTGTATACCTTACCACCCCAAAATACATAAATGCATTTTGAAACGTTCAAATATACTGAAAAATTGCAGTCATATGTATCGTATGCACTCAAGGTATGAATTAAATGCCAAAGTAAACACGCATTTGTATACATTATTGCTTATTCGGTATATGAGAAATACACATGAAATGGCTCTTAATATGGCTATACAGAAAGAAAGTTTGAAACCATTTCATCACATAATAAAATATTTGTGAACATACCAGCGGGCAACTAAAGTTTATAAAGTATCTAAAAATAGAAATCTTAGTTCTCTAGGAATAGTTTCTTACTTTAAGCAGAAGATAAGTGTCCCGAAAATTTTTTGTAAAAATTAATTTGGGGCTGCTAAAAAATTGCTGTCCGTGAACTGGTGGGAAAAATTGTTCATGTGACTTTATTTTCAAAGTTGAAGGCCGAATTCAGGGAACGCCGTGTGCGAGCTTGCTCAAAAGTCTCTATTTCTGTTCTGGAGAGAACATCATATCATTAAGGCTTTCGAAAAAACTGTCAACAGCTTCATGGGAAAGTTCCACTAAGTCGGAAATAGGTGTAACCATGCATTCGTGCGCATGATTGTCTCCATTGACATTCTGATTCGCATTGCTGACAGAAGGTCGTACCTGATCCATGCTGCTTTCATCTTGAACTTCACTACTCTTCAGTCGTAGTGGTGAAGATTCCACGAATGCCGTCATCAGGATTGGCAGCCTTTGAGGGCAGCACAAAGCGTGAACCTTGGTAGGAACCAACAATGTATCTGCATCCACTGGCGCATCCGATTGTAGCGTCAGACAGGTGTCTAACACGCATTCTTCTCCGCATAGCAGACACCTTAATACAGGTAAAACACATCTTTGCCACATTGGTCGAAATGATAGAAACCAAGTCATGTTCGGGTCTCTAAGCCGGGAGAGTCCCAGGTTTTTTGATATCCGGTCCCGGTATCCAATGGCTAGGATTGTTTCTTCCATTGTCGCGAGAGTTAGATCTGTGACATGGGTTGCCATAACGAAAAATAAGGACTAAGAATAGGATTCCTGCAATTAGTCCCAGGATTAGGGGAAGTCCGCCAAAAATCGAATGGACGAAATCTGGAAAAATACCCAGTATGGCTTTGAATGGTGTTAATGCCATTGAAAATACTGTCTTAAATACCTTTGAGACCCCAGTGGTATCAGAAATATTTAAGATTTCGCTCAGGATTTCCGCGAAATGTACGGGTGAATTAGTTGATAATAATGTATGTATCTCCGCAGTCGTCCTTGCGACTTGTAGATCATACGTTTCTTTTGATGACGAGAGCCTGGTAGGCGTCTGAAGAAGGACTGTTTTCATTCTGCTTAAAGTATCTATTCGAATAGAAGTAATTTTCAAATCGGGCCATGCCCTTGCCTCCCTGTCTGGGAAGGAGCTGGGGAACAATGATCGTCCACAGCACTTGACCTTCGCAGTCGTAGTAACTAGATAAGGAGTCCCGGGCATAAGACTACAACATCTGCGGTCTACAATAAGAATGTAACTCCCATTATAGAGTCTTTGAAAGAATGGTTCTATTTCAGTTGCAGGTGCGCCTTGCTGGTGACATGAAAGGTTGTATGAATTTCCTTCACAGGCTCCATGCAAACTAATTCCGTTACACAGAAGAGTGCCGCTTAGTGACATAGCACAATTGTTGCCACTAAGAAACACTTTCTGTCCTTTATTACTGACACATGCATGTGAATAGGGCAGGTTCCAAGTTGTTTTAATGTACCCCTTTCCCAATTTCTCGTACATGCCAGCGGGTATATATTTTTGGCAGTATTGAAACCTGAAGGTTGAGATTGGAATATTTATGATTCCGTGTATTATCCATTCATTGACAGGTCGTTCTGACATTGTCATTGGTAATCTTTCTAGTTTTTCAATGCTCAAGATTGTATAATCAGCACCCTTTTGCGCCATACCGATTTGACTATCAGTAAGGTTAAAGATTTGGAATAGTGACGTTGTGTTGATTAAACGCCAAGGCACATAGCCTGAACGCAGATTTTGTAACGTCCAGCCAAGCTGTACAATAGAACGCAATTGTGACTGACCATGTTGTAATAACAGTAAGTCTTGCGATAATATATCGATTGCTGAAGACACAATGCTGTCCAATGAAAAAATTCTGGAGGACAGAGTCATTAACCCATTGTCCACTACAGAAAGTGATTTTTCCAAATTAATACGGTCAATTTCCCGTATTCTCTCTGCTGTTTCAATTTGATTAACCTTCCAGGCCTCATTGTATGCTGCATATACAGAGGCTGCTATGAAACGCTTCTGACGCTGTTTGCGTGGTCCCAAAATGAAATCACGCAAGTCAGCACCATCAGTAAGTAAAGTTAGGTGTTGCTTAATTTCAGGCAGTGTGGAAGTTTGTAGCCATTGAAGGCATAATTTGCCCACACTGTAGGTTGTTATTATCCCTGGGTGATGTCTTTGGGGATATCTAGGGTCTGGCCTGGTCATTTTGAACCCCTGTGTTTTATTCAGGAATCTGTCTTGACAGTTATTTGTATCTGTGGGCCAGATCAACCATTGTTTCCAATCAGGATGTGTTCTGTTTTGGTATAATATATGGTTTACGTCTATCTCTTCATCCGTATCAGAGCTATTGCTAAACATTGTTGGCTTTGGAATAGACGGTTTATTTAAATCTTTGATTTTGGCTAGGCCAAGACAGGTGGTTTGTTGAACAGTGTCATTTAAAAATATCATTTGTTCTGGGATCATGCAAGCTCTAAACAAAGCTTCTAAACCCTGTACTTGCCATTCTTTTGTACCCCAAACACTTTTCAAATCAACATTTTTGTCCCAATAATCAAATCCAAAAGTATTCATTTTTTCAAAGAATGAGTCTGAATATAACAATTTTGTGTTGGTTATCATGGTTTTGGTTCCTGTCTTGTTTGACAATTTAAAATAAAATGTTTCAGCATTACTTGTGTTAAAACCTGAAAAATATAATTATTTGTCGTAAACGGTTCTTGAGCTCCCTTTTGGAGGTGTTGCACAATGTTCCCATTGATTATAATTTAAAACATTTCTAGGTTGTGCAGATCTATGTAAAAAGTGATTACCATAGTGGTTATAGCAATACATACTGTCATAATTTGTAGAACCCTGCAAATAATCATGTTTGGTAAATTTAGCAGACATTACTAAATCAGACATCATGTTATTAATGCTTTCGAAGTCCCAATCATCAGCAAATGAGTTTGGTTTTACAAAGTCACTCAATGAGATCTTAATTTGGTGTGGATATTTCAGGATCTCGACCGGACCATAAATTTCATAGTCAGTGTTGTCCCAGGCTACCCCACCAGGTATCGGATTGGCTGTGAAGTTGGCTGAAGAAAGTTCTCTTTTCTCGACGTGTGAAGATGTGTGTGGTTTGAGGATCAAGTTGATGTTCTGACTTGCTGTGTCCATTTTAGCATATTTTCCCTCAATGAAGCGTCCCAAAGTAAGTACCATGATGAGCCAAAGTATGAGGATAAATGCACCAAAACCCACCCAAAATTCAATCCATGGAGAAATCAGATATGTTTCTTTCAGTTGGTTCAAAAGTTCATTAGCTTTTTCTTTAAAGGTTTTTGATGATGGCTGTGTCTTTGATTCACTGAGGCTTTCAGAGGAATCATCGAAGTTTATGAAGTAGCCGGATGCAGTTCTGTCAATTGTTCCAATTGCTTCAGGATTTTTGTTTCTTGCATTTTCACTTGGTACTTCATTATAGATTGGTGTGTCTCTGCTAAATGTTTTTATTTGGGTTTTCAGAGGTCTGAGTTCTATTGCATTGTTGCATAGTCCTTGTTGTTCTTCTGTAGGCGTCTCGAATGTGATGAGCCTCTTCGTTAGGACCTCTGTACTGGTAGCAAACCTTGGTGTTCTGCTACTTATTGGGAGTCCACTTGGCCTACTGTTTGTTATCGGCCACATGTTGTGGTTTTACCAGGTCGATGGATACAACTCTGTTCTCCTTTTTACCAGCAAGTGGCGGTAGTACAACTGATCTTGTCCCGTTGACAGACAAGACAGGAACTGCTTTTCTGTAAGAAGGCCCAAATTCCTTCTTTACCGCGATCTTCTCCCTGACTAGATCCCCGACTTTTGGAATCCAGACAGGTCTTGCTGGGACAGGTGGTGATTCTTCAGTGGTTGTTGGCTGTTGTTTCAACTGTATGTTGCTCAGGTCTTTTCTTGTTTTGTTTAAGTCCTGCAAAATAGCCAAACGGTCTTTGACATCAAAGCTTTTTTCTTTAACCACTGAAGTCTGACTGTCGAGGTCAGAGATAATCATTCTAGTTCCAAATAATAATTCGTACAGACTGAATCCCTTCAGAGAATTTCTTGGCAAGTTATTTAGACTACGTTGGACACTTATTAGATGTTTGACCCACCCAGCTCCTGAACCTAATACCTTTGCCGTTATAGATTGCTTTATGTCACGGTTTTTTCTTTCAACAATTCCGTTCCCCTCAGGGTGAAATGGACAAGAGTACCGCAATTGCACGCCCATGCTGACCATGGCCTCCTTATAAGCCCGAGAGCTAAAAGCAGGACTATTGTCCGAATGCAGCATGCCAATTGCGTATGTGCCGATAAAGACTCGCAAATGTTTTATAACAGTTCTGGCGTCAGCCGAGTGCTGAGGATCGACATTATAAGTGGAAACTAGCCTGTATATGTTAATCGCAAGCCCTGCTTTTTACTGGTGATATTATCTGCCTTGATACGACGAGGTATTAAACTGTTTATCTCCCCACTGCGATCTCTGTTGCAGTTTGGGCAGTTTTTTACAAACATTGTGTGATGCAGGCTCATGCCTGGCCACCAGTACCGTGATTGTAATTCTTCCAGAGAATATTTTAATTTAAGGTGTCTGAGACCCTCGCCCATATGTGCGTCTGCGATTAACAAGTTTCTCCTGTCCATGTTTGGAATCACTCTATCCCCCACTCCAGGGATTCGAGCAAAAGGGACGGAGTTTGCATCGATTATGTATGTATAATTGAGTGGATAGTTGATCGGTAACGCTGAGCAGTCGCCTTTTGATGACGTTTTCACCGCCAGCACTGTTTCACCGTCAATGTATTTTAATGTACGCTTTTTTCGATCTACGGGAGCCGATTTAGTGGCTGCCGCTGTGGCTGTCTCAGCCAATGAATTCCCTGCAACGTGAACGCCATCACGCTGATGACTCAGTGTGTGTGTCACGTGAGTCTTTGGTAGTTCTTTTTGTAAAAAGAGCTATTTGTTCCCAGAGCAATTTCTGCTTTATTGGTGCATCTGTGTCATCTTTGTAACCGTTCTGAATCCATGTCTGCAAATCCTTGTTATATGATTTGACGCAGTAATATGAATCTGACACTATAAGTGTCGGGAATTCGCGATCCGCATTATCTAGCGCCATTTTCAATGCTATTATTTCAGTTTGTTGTTCTGAATTACTTTCTACTGAGTGTGATTTTGTTAATAGAGGTTTTAGTTTACCTCCGCGCCACACTTTTGTAATCTCACATGTGGCGTTGTATGCTTGTTCTCCCCAAACGGGGGGTTGAGCATGTCCGTCTGTATAGATTACACAGGCGTAATGTCGTAGAGGCAGAATGTCGATTGGCAGAGGATACGTCTTTTCATACTTTAGATTTTTTAATTCTTCTAGTTCTGGATCAAAGTAGTAGTATACTTTGTCCGTTGTGATTGAATTCACCCATTGTATCCATTCCGGATTCAATGTTGTTGTTGGTAAATTACACGGTGTTGTTAGTGCCTCAAAGACTGATTCTGCTGTTCTGACTGTGATATGTCTACCGTCAGCTATGTCTTTTTCTCTAGCTATTGCGGTTTGAACTGCACGAATGATTTTTCCTGTATTACTGAATTTCTGTTCAGCTTCTGTGTACAAGTGTGATTTGAATGCAATTGGTACCTTTTCTCCCTCATTAGAGGTCAGGTATGTGAATCCGCATCTCCCTGGGATGACTCGAATCACAAGATTGCGTGTGTTATCACGTGTTTCTAATTTTGTTTTAATTAGCATGTCTGTTTGTAAGGATCTCAAAATTTCTGTGTGTGTTTGAGTCCAATTGGATCTTTTAAAGTCTGGTTTAATTAGATCATAAAGGGGTTTGACCCTTTCTGCGTAATTTGCAATGTATGTTCTTCCGAAATTTAGGAAGCCTAGAATTGACTGTAAGTTTTTTAGTGTTTTAGGAGCTTGGATTACGGCACATTTCTCTAGGAAATTGTCAGCCAGGCTTTTGCCTTCACTTGATAATTCATATCCTAAGAATAGGACTGTCAGATGGGCAATTCTGGATTTTTTAAAGTTGAATTTGTAACCCTTTGCTGCGAACCCAAGTATTATGGTGTTCACTCTTTTCAAGTGAGTCTCCAAGTCATCATCTGTTAAGTAAATGTCATCGACATAAGATAATGCTTCATTATCATATAGTTGAAGTAATTCTGTTACTCTCGCTGAGAATACCCTCGGGCTGTTCTTGTACCCCTGGGCTAACCGACAGAATTGTTTTTGAGTGCCATTTACCGAGAATGCAGTTAAATATCTGCTCTCTGGTGCTATGTTTTGTATTTTTTGCGCACTATGTTATTCATTAGTGCAGCACTGTGTGAGTTTTGCACTGCAAAGGTTTTGCAACATGTGTTAAGGTGTCGGTAATCCAAAACTAGACGATATGAATTGTCTGGTTTGGAGACCGGAAACAAAGGATTGTTCATTTGTGAGGTGCAAGTTTCAATCACCCCCTGGTATTCTAGCTGATCTAGTATTTCATTTACCTGTTTTTTAGCTTCTTGCTTATTTGGGTACTGCCTTTGTGCAGTTGGTTGTGATTTTAACTGGATTTTGTGAGGAGGGGAGTCCTCATCCCATCCTACATGATTTTTATATAAAGCAGGTGCTAGAGCCACTGCCCACTTTCTGGCAAGTGTATATTTTTTATGAATCGGGATTTGATTCGAGAAGGCAGGCATAATTATTTCTTTGCCATGAGGGCACTCCCTAACAAACTCTGGTGGCCAGTCTTTTTCAGCTAGAAGGATATCATAGCCCTTGGAGAGATTATCCCAAAATAGTCCCCTTATTTTCCTAGTCTTATCTCCCTCTATACGTAATGTTATCTCATATATCTTGTGGGGTTTGCTAACTCTGGTGTCTGCAGTTTCCACTTGAAGATATTCATTCGTGTCCACTGTCTCCAGATGATTCATAAGGACTTTGCGAGCTATGCTCACTTCTGCTGCGCTGTCTAGCATTGTCTGAGCCCACTCTCCGTTTTTCAGTTGTGTCCTCAGTATTCTCGGCATTGTTAACTACCTTGATACTGGCTACCTTCTTTTTTGGAAATTGTAATTTCTTTTTTAGCTGAGCAGGTTCCTTGTCTTTGGACTTGGCGTGCTCTTCTCTTTGTTCTGATCGTCCTCTTCTTTCCGATTTCTGCGAGGAATTCTGAAAAGATTGAGAGGGACGTGTATCAATGTCTTGATATCTATCAGGTTTTTTAATATTATCCCTATTTCTAAGGTTATATCTTTTCCCAGAGGGGTCACTCTGGGGTGACCTGTGTCTCTGGTTCGGAGATTTCTCCCTTCGCCTAGGAGACCTTCCTCGGGACTGGAATTTCTTTTCTTTTGGATTGGATTGTTTGTTTCCATCCCAGTTCTTTTTTGGTGAATTATTAAAAAAAATATTTTTTCTGGACTTTCAGTCAGTTGCGGTTTTACTGGTATTCCACCTAAACTATCTCTACCTAGTTCCTCATAGGATTTTTCTATGATTCTGGCAATTTCAGCTGGTTGGTCTGCTATATCTGTCTCTTTTAACCTTTGGCGGATCGCCACGTTTGCTGCTTCACCTTTTATATTGGCTAATAATATAGCCGAGACCTGCTTGAAGTCTTTCAGTAATTTCATACCAAGAGTTAAAGCTGGTTCTGGACCGTATTCATCTTGAATTTGTTTTAGCACATCTGGTATTACCGAAATGGATGGAACACCGTGCGTTTTTGTGTAGATTGAAGCAAAGACTGTACCCCAAGTGTCACAGTCCTCTATGTGTGGTGCGATTCCCATTGGGAGACATATAGTCAGAATCCTGTGTTTTTCTAGCGGGGTGGTGTCAGGAAACACCGCCTCTATTTGGGTGATTTTCTGTGCCAACCAGAATGGTATTTGTTCCCGTTTAGCCGGAACTTTACCTAGGCAGGATTGGATGTTCTGTGGTGTGATTTTATTTGTATTCCCCTGGTGAGGGGTCAGCTGTGGAAGTTTAATCGCTGGCTGAATTGTTGAAGTCCGCATTACATACTGGACTAATTGTCTATGAATTTTTAGTAATTGTTTTAGCTGTATTAACAGCTCTCCTGTAGACATCCCTTCGATGTCTGGGTGTGGTGTGTATCCGGCTAAGACCGGCCACGTTGCTCCTGGTCTACCTAAAGGACCGAGCCTTGTAATGTGATTGTTATGTATTAGGGCGCCATCAAATAAGAGCAAATGCTCTTGGAATTTGAGTGGTACTTCCACCTCCTCGAAAGGAGTGTAAATGTCAGGTGGTACCTCTATTTTGTAATAGTGGAAGTACTTTGTTACAGCATTTGCTGCTGGAAAATGTATCCATGAATAGTATACCTCTGTCTGCCGATATTCGTGTGCCTCAATTACGAATATGACTGTGCCACCTCTAGGTGTCAGTCCATTTTCTATAAGTTTTAAGGTTATAGATTTCCTTTTGCTGACCGGAATGAGTATTATATCCGCGTCTGCATCCTGTAGTGCAGTATCTGCTGCTGCTATTTCAGCTGCTAATCTAACTGCCTCTCTTTCTTCATCACTGTCTCCCATTTTACCGACAGGATGGTATTATGTTTGTTTGCAGATCAGGTTTCTTATGGAAACAGAGATTAGATGCACAATATTTTGGAACTGTTTATCCTTCAACGTTGACTATACCAAGAACCATACATAGGAGTTCCCTCCTACGAGGTCTTGGAGGATATTACCTTTCACCCACTCCAGACGTCTTTGGAGTATTGTGGGAAAAGGGGTCTGAGTGAGAAAGCACGACTGAGTTACTCTAAATGTCTTACGTTAGTTTTATCGCCCTTTCCAAATGCGTTGGGCGCCATGTAGTGTAGTTCCTATCTTCCCAATAGGCTCTGCGCATTGGAATAATACCTACAGCAGTAAAGGCCTAGGCCAGACGTTAACTAGGTCTACTACTGTCGATACTAGACTTAAGTTTTGGGTTTGCCAGCGTAGCTCAGAGTTCGCTAGAAACTTTCTCGAATGTTCAGGAAAGAATTAACTCCCCTGATTAGACAAGAAGGGATTTAGTTTCTGACAACCATAGAACATGACAACTTTGCTCTCCCCTAATCAAGAGTGTATCTCCAGAGTCGTGTGAGCACAAGGCAATTATTTTACTCAGTCAGTACGTGCATTCTTAGTCTCATCAGATTGTAGAGAAAAGGAAGAGACGGGCGTGTTCAATAAAAAGGTGTTATTTATTGATCAGTCTCTTTTCTCATACAAGAGAAATGGATCGATATTATTGCGATACTTATAGTTAAGTAAAGTGCATACATTAAAAGCAATAGTATAAAATAATACTGTAAAAACATTGATATGGTTTCTGAGCCATATGATGTTTAAAATGATTAAAATATATTACATACACATATACATTTGACTAAACGTACTCAACTGGTGTTTCTAAATACGCCTACCCCGTGTACCTGACCTAAGTCTAATGCGTGGGCGGGAATAGAAAGTTACAGTTTAAGTTAAGTTTGTTTTTGCCAAGTGAATAACTAAAGAATTCTCTGTGAGGGGCTATTCAGTTCTGTACCTGGAAGTTAGGATGAAATGAGGAATGGTATCTCTTTCTCTGCTCTCGATATTCCAGGCCGCCTGCGAGGGCTGCCCGAAAGCGCCGGTGCTGGGTCTCTCGGCAGGAGATAGCAGCGCGTCTCTCAGCGCGTCAGGAAGGCGGGGCTGCTGCCAGCGGGGTCTGCTCTGCTCTTGGCTTCGGCAAGTATGGCTGCTCCGTCTTGTCACCACGCGTGTGTTTGCATAGGGCAAGATCGGCAATATTTATACCTTAAAGGTGCCGAGATTGACGTAAGGATGGACGGGACGGTGGCAGAGTCTCCCCGACCCGCTTATACTATCAGCTGTGACTGAGACAGCGCTCTGCGCTCCCCACTAGCCGGTACCTGTTTGTTGTGCACCTGCTTGAGCTATATTTTAAACTTGTGATTTTAAATTGTGATTGATACTTTTTAAAAACGATTGCACACTCACCGCCTACATTGCGCTGACTTCCTGGGCCTGTGCTCGATTCTTCCCCTGCCCCGCCCCGTTCCGACACGGCAACCAGTGCCGCTTGAGCGGAGGGCGGGACAGGAAGAGCCAGTGACCCCACCCACACTCTCGCGCTGTTAGCGCTCTAGCAGTTCTTTCAGGCAGGGCATTTAAGCCCTCTCGTCGCTCAAGCGCGCAGCGGTTGCGCGCAGACGGGCGCCTTAGACGCGCCTGAGACGAGCCAGAGAGGAGCCCGTCTGTGCCCGTCCGTGACCGAACGGGACCAGGGGCCATGACCCCTACCTCTGCCGCCCCTAACTCATTAGCTGCGGATAGATTAAGGTACTCTTCCAGGGACCTACGCAACCTGTGGCACCCTCCCCTTAATGGTTGTGGTCAGGAGGACGGCCCATGTCCCGGGGGCCCGTTCTCTTGCAAACAATGTCACTTTCAGTCACTCTCTGGTCCCCCCCTCTCAGACATTCCAACCCCTGTAGACCCCAACCCCTCGTCCCCCATGGGTAATAGCATACTATGTAATGTCAGATCTCTCCCGAAGCACCATTCGGAGGTTTGGGACTTAATACACTCAACCCGCCCCGACTACTGCTTCTGTACTGAGACCTGGCTTAAACCTCACCTTGTCCCTGCTATTACCCTGGCGGTGCCCTCGGGGTATAAGATTCTCAGGCTTGACCGCCCTGTCAAAACCGGCGGTGGGGTTGCAGTAATCTATAAAGATACTCTCACTGTCACTCTCCTCGACCAATGTTGTACTGATGACATTGAGATACTGGTTTTTAAATTTGGCTCCTCGCCCCCATTTTTCTGGAAGGGAGCATTGGTATACCGCCCTCCGGGCCCCTACACTGAGGCCTCGACCACTCTCCTGGAGACACTAGCCCCCCATATTAGATCAGGGACTAATTTTGTACTCCTAGGTGACTTCAATGTCCACAGCGAACTATCCGACAACGCTGATACCTGCAGACTGTTGACCGACCTATCTGCCCTAGGCTTCAAACAGTGCAACCAGGGTCCGACTCACCAAGCCGGCCACACTCTCGATTTAATTTTATCGAACTCTCATTCCCTGATTTGTCAACCCCCATCGCAGGTGGATTGGACCGACCACTTTATAATTAACTTCTCCCTCCCTACTCTCTCGGAGGAACGCCCAATCCCTGTCCCCCTGCCGTTATGGCGCAGGCAGTGGCATAAGGTATCCGCCAACTCCTTTGGTGCTGCCTTTATTCCTCCTGATTTTCTCCCATCTGACTCCCCCAATTTGGCCTTGTCCAAATTTAACAACGCCTTGAGTACGGCGGTCAACCTGATCGCCCCTCTAAGACGCTGCAATCTGCGGTCAGACCGAAAGCAAGAACTATGGTACTCAGACGCACTGCGCACGGAGAAAAGAGCCTGCAGAAAGTTGGAGAAATCTTGGAGACTTTCGCGCAGCACCATTGATAGAGATAGGTATAGCTCAGCAATGAGACTCTATCATAAAAACATCAGAGCTGCCCGCAAGTCCCACATTATCTCCCAACTCTCCGGGGCTAGCAACGACCCCAAAATGCTGTACCAGGTGCTTTGCACATTCACCAAACCTGTCGCTTGTGACAGTGCAGAGGTGCTAACCCAAAAACTGTGCGATGAAACAGCCGGTTTTTTCTCGGATAAAATTGATGCCATTTATCAAAAAATCTCCCAATCAAGCACTTCCGCGGATGATAATTTTCCCTCTTCCAGTCTCCAGTCTGGAACAGCTTGCGCTGTCCCAGCCTCATTATCTCTCATCCCTGAGATCACCTTAGACCAGGTCAACTCCCTGATTGGGACCATTAAGTCAGGTAGCCCAGTTGACCCCGTACCTGCCCGTGTCATGCACCTTATTGGGAGTGTTATTAGCCCCTGCATTCAAACGGTGATCAATTGCTCCCTGTCTGAGGGACTGGTCCCCCAGGTGTGGAAGGAGGCCATGGTCAAGCCTATCAGGAAGAACTCCGCCATCCCCTGGTCGGACTTGACCAATCTGCGGCCAATTTCTCTGCTGCCATTCATCGGCAAACTGACGGAGAAGCACGTCAACCACCATCTCTCCGCTTTCATTGAGCAGACTGGCAGCCTAGACCACTCTCAGTCCGGGTTCAGGCCTAGGCATAGTACCGAGACCGCCCTCCTCTCTGTTACGGATGCCATACGCCTGTCCTTGGACAGAGGTTTGTCAGTGGTGTTGGTGCTGTTGGACTTGTCCGCAGCATTCGACACCATATCCCACGCCATTCTCCTCACCAGATTAAAGGAGATAGGCATTGATAGATCTGCCCTGGCGTGGTTCACCAGCTTTCTCTCAGAGCGGACCCAGAAGGTGAACATGGGCTCCTTCACTTCCACCTCGGCCAACATCATCAGAGGAGTCCCGCAGGGCTCCTGCCTTAGCCCTACGTTGTTCAACGTATATGTCTCCTCTCTGGCCAACATGACTAGGTCCTTTGGGTTTATGCCAATCTCCTACGCTGACGACACGCAGCTGCTGTTCACTTTTAAAACCTTTACCCCGGAGATAAGACAAGCTTTCTCCAACGGCATGACTGCAATTGCCAGCTGGATGGCCAAGAATTTTCTACAGTGCAACGTGGGAAAGTCTGAGGTCATGTTATTCGGGGAGGCGAAAATCCTCTGGACCCCAGACTGGTGGCCTTCAAGCCTGGGACATGCCCCGCTCCCTAAACAGGTGGTAAAAAACCTGGGGGTTCGTCTAGACCAGGACCTTACCCTTTCTCACCATGCCGGCACCACTGCGGGGTCATGCTTCCACGTTATTGGCCTCCTTCGGAAGGTGTTCCCCCTTCTACCCAATGACACCCGGAAGACCTTGGTCCAGGCCCTCGTTTTGAGCCGCCTGGACTACTGTAATGGCCTACTCTTAGCGGCCAACGAGGGAGTGCTCAATAAACTACAGGTGGTGCAGAACACCGCAGCACGGCTGGTGACTAACTCCCCCCCCAGAACTCCATCCCTCCCCCTCCTCAAAGCCCTTCACTGGCTTCCTATCCGGAAACGGGTTGAATTTAAGATCTGCTGTGTGATACACAAGAGTCTATACAATCTGGGACCCCACTACCTGGCGGATAAATTTGTTTTTCACCGTCCATCCCGTATCCTCAGGTCCACCAACCAACAGCTGCTTCAGGTTCCCAGACATTACAAGACCAGACAGGGAGGCCGCGCCCTCTCCATCATGGGTCCGCGTCTATGGAACAGCCTCCCCCTCTCCCTTAGAGAGTGCCCCAGTCACCCAGCTTTCAGGAAGCGCCTAAAAACTGTACTATTCTAGGAGGAGTTTCCTCAACCAGTCCACGTCACAGCACCGCGCGGAGATACACCTTCGGGTGTGAGGCCGGCGCGTAATAAGCCCATAAATAAATAAATAAATAAATAGATACGTCAATAAAGATGTCATACGACTTGCTCGTTAGCACATTCTTTTACTGAAGTTCTCTGTGAAATCAAAACAATGGCCGCACGGATTTTCCAGGTTGTCATAGGTTTGATTTGTTATGAGAACGTCGTATGCCTTATCAGGGGCTGGAGGAATGTCGCTTGTCTAATTAGATCTCAAGCGTTATGACCTAATCAAATAACACGTTCCTGTGCCGTAGTGTGACTGCGTCAGATAACGGTATCTGCATCATGGGGGCTTTTCTTGCCTCATGGGCTGACTGTTAGTTAACTTGATAGTTAGTTTAACCAGAATAGGGTCAGGAATAGGGGCATCGATTCAGAACCTATAGGAATACATGACAAAGGAAGACGTTTTTAAAAGAGGGTGAACCCTACAAGCGGATGTATGAGGTTACAACGCATACTTTTACAACGCCTACCTTTACATCTCAAGTTTTACAACGCATACCATTACAACGCATAGTGCTTTGGGGCGCTGGATAGTGAATAGTTTAATTTACTATTCAAACTCCAGTCCCCGTGGATAGTAGGGAAGGTGTTGGATAGTAAATTAAACCTATTCCCTATCCTAGAGCGCCCCCCAGCGCAATGCGTTGTAATGGATTGCGTTGTAAAAGTTGCGTCGTAAAGGCACTGCATGGTAAAAGTTGCGTTGTAAAGGCTGTTTCCCCCTACAAGCGTATGGACATAATCAGCACCGATTTTAACACCAACACCTTTGGTCAGAGGAGCACAGGTTGAGTTGCCGACAACAAACAAAGGTGTTCGGATGACTCTAGAAGCAGCAGCTGTGTTAGATCCGCATCCACATGCAAGAGGTCACTGGTCATCAAACATGCGACTGAAGCAGGATACTCTCGAAGTTTAAGGGAGACGTCAGAGTTACTGCCGCTTTGTTTTATCTGGAGTTGAATATTCTCAGAGTAGTTCAAACAACATAAATATCAAAAACGATTATAGCAACTGGCATGGTTAAATACATTTTAAAGAGCTCAACAAAAGCACAATGAATCATAACAAATCAAAATGTTGTGTTTTTGCTTTCCAATACAAAAAGTACTTTAAGGCTCACACAATTAAATACTAAACATAGAATTATAAATGTACATATTAAAAGCAAGATCTCACCAACATCTCCTGATCTGGAGATCTCTGACAGGAGGTCTGTTAGTGTTAAACAATGTAATACCCCTCCTTAAGTTGTTTCCTTGGGGTCCCCTTCAGGAGGTTCTTCCCATTGTGGGTTCACAGAGTTCTCAATGTAAAGTCCTTTCCTCGTGTGTTTGTCAGTGAGTAAAACCAGATTCTGAGGGGATGAAGGGAGAGCAGTCAAAGGAAGACTCAGGGAGGTGTTGTGAGTTTGACACTCAGAAGTAAGCAACACACAAGAATAACACACAATTCATCACTGTCCACCCAATGTCTTTTTTTATAAAGAGGAGTTACTTTGAGCTGCACACAACTAAAAACTGTTTTCAAAATGTCAAATATTTACGAGATCTGAAGTCCTTTAGAGGCCTTGCAGATTAACCAGGGTGCTGATCACAGGCACTAATGATATATCAGGGGCGCCTAACAATGTATATGTAGCCTTTCCCTGTTACCTGTGGGTTCCATGTGGCAACCTGCATACCAGCAGGGTCAGTGTCTTCTTCAGGATTTGGGGGGTTCTGGGCAAGAAGGATTTTGGGGCCTCGGCGTGGAACAACTTTGAATTTTTTTACCCTTTTTTGCTAGTTCAAGCTCTATGTTGACTAAGAATATTGAAAAACATATGAAAGATTGAGCTACAAAAATACACAGAAATGAGCTAAAGAGAGAGTTTACTTTCACAGCGGGTCCCTGAAAAGGTGAGGGACTGGGCAACTACCCCATTTGCCCATTTCTTAAAATGTCTCTGAGTATGCTTTTAACTACAAAACAAATCAATGCTTCTATATAGGCCCAATGGAAAATATGAGACATTTCATAGTTAAAAAGGCTAACTGTATGGGGTTTATCAAGTCATTACAATGTAACAGGAGAAGGCTACTCCTATTTTCACTGCATTTAATCAATAAAGAAAGCCTGTTGGCGATATCCATTAAAGGCTTTAGGAAGATGCAAATATTAAATCTCTCTCTGGAGCTATTAGACATTTTTCCAAACCTGTCCAAAAAAGAGACATATGTTTTAAACCTCTCTTTTTTGGTAATATGTCATGCAAAGGTCACACAAAAAGAGTTCTTCATGGCGTTCACAGTGGACTTGGTGCTTTCAGGCAAATATGGCATTTAAGGTGCTACTCTAATGGATATTGTTTAGAATGATCTCATTTTAAATTTATTTTTGACCTCATTGATCCCTTCTTTATAGTTTCAATATTATGACCTTTTGCTGGCAACTTTTTTCCATTTTTGGAACTAGGCATTTCCAACTGTTCCCACGTGAGTGCCCTTAAATGACTTGTGCTCAGATGTTGTCCACATTTAATTTTTTATTAATGTTTGAACATATTGAGAGCCTTTTCTGAGGGGACAAAAGTATCTTTTTAGGTTCGCTTACTTACTATTTTGAACCAATTCTCGTCTACTTTAAATCTCCAACGGAGAAGGAAAATTTGTTCTTTTTCTGCATATGGGCAGACTGAGGTCTCCATTGAAAATGATTTTTTGTGCTTCTCGACATTCCATGAAGGCCACTGATAATTCTTCTAATATCAAAGCCTCTTCATCTGGTACAAAACCTAAGAGGGCCTATTCTGTCATCGCATAACCCTGCCCTTGATTCAATTCTTGATGAGGTGAGGGGGTTGAATTGTTTTATGTCTACATCAAAAATAAACTCCAACAAATTGAAGATATGTGGATTACAATGGAAGCAAAGATATTTGACATGGAACAACGTATTAGTGATCTACACGATGTCTCTATCAAAATTAATATTCTGGAGCAGGAGATTAAGTGTCTTAAGCTTCACACTGAGGATCTTGAAAATTGCAATAGACGCAATAATCTTCGCCTTTATGGCTTACCAGAAAATTTGGAAGGTCCTGACATTCTCCTTTTTCTTAAAAAATTTCTGTCAGAGCTCCTTGATCTTCCTCTAGAGCCTTCATTTAATATCCAGCGCGCTCATCGATTGGGTCGTCTTCAACCGAACTCTGTACGATCTAGAAGAATTATAATGCTATTTCTGGAATTCACTGACCTTATGCGCATCTTACAAGCAGCAAAGGTGAAACATTGACTTTTTTGGGCAGGTCACACCATTTTTCTTTCTCAAGATATCTCCAACTCTACTAATGCCAGAAGGAAGGAATTTCTTGCACTTTGTCCTCAGTTGAGAGAGTTACACATTCAATATGGCATTTTGCACCCCTGCTTGAGTAAAATTACTCATAATGGCTCCTCTCCCTCATTTGATGATCCTGTTAAATTGAAGTCTTTCTTGCTCAGTCTCACACCAAATTCAATTGATAGTTCTACTCAACGTCTTTAGCTTCTCTCCCTTATCTCTCTCTAATAGATTTCCTATGGCTGTTCCTTCATCTATCTCTTAATTTTACTCCTCTGCTGTTTCATCTGTTCTCAGTGCTGTTATGCTCCATGCTCACTTTGTTTACTCTTCTTCTTAGTTCTGGATATCTTTCCTTGATCTATCTTTTTTCTTCGTATGCTCTTTTCTTTCTTCATTCTTTTCTGTTTATTCTTTTTTTTTTTACAACATGCTGTTTGATGCACGTGCCTATTGCTGTTATTTGTTGTCATACATTTTGTGTTTTGTATTCATCTAATAAGTGGTCTTTTTCTGCTTCCAGCTGTTCCCCTGAAGTGTATCATCTCCATCCATGTGTTACCTTCCCTGTGTAATGTTGTCTCGTGGAATGTTCGTGGTCTTGGAAACCCCATAAAAAGACAACAGGTACTTTCTCACTTGTCAAATTCACATGTTTCGTTTATACAAGAAACGCATTGTAATAATATAGAGTCACTTAAATTGAAGAGACAATGGGTGGGTCAAGTTGTTTATCTTCCAGCCTCTAATCGGAAAGGTGGTGTTGCCATACTATTTCATAAATCTATACATGTACAAATTGTATCTACGCAATGTGATAGTGACGGACACTGGGTAATGGCTAAGGTTGTTATAAAAAATAAAGAACTTGTCTTATTGCATATTTATGGCCCTGTGAAGCCAGACCCTGACTTTTGGAATAGTATTAAGATTCTACTCTCCTCTATTGATGGTCCAAATATTATTGTTGCTTGGGGACTTTAACCAATGGTTGGACCCATTCTTGGATAGACAATCCAAGTGTACATTTAATCCTGATAAAACTCATAAATCATTTCAACCTGCCATTGCCTCTCATTCATTATATGTTCAAGTTTATTGAATGATTAATAAAAATCGTTACAATGTTCGTTCAGGTAAAAATATTAAAAATATAAGATGCTGTAACTATGTACATTCATTATTAAACATCCTTATGCAGTTTTTTTTTTAAACAGTTCTTAGTTTCCCCTGCTGTTGAGCGGATTAATGTTCAAATTCATGGTCAAAGGTTTAATAAAGTTATATATACCTTAATGGTCTTCCAGCCTCAGTTACTTTTTTCCATTAAGATTTTTGTAGCCGTTTTTTTACCTCGGTCATGAGTTTGAGCCCCCGACAGGCCAAGATGGAAGAGGTGCCTCCCAGCCAACTTATTACTGCTTGCAGACATGAACGTATATTCAATGTAATGAAGATGTCTCGTAAGTACTGTCTTTTTAAAGCCAGGAGTGCCGGGAATACACATAACAAGTGCGTTAAG
Source organism: Lissotriton helveticus (assembly GCF_964261635.1). NCBI lineage: Eukaryota > Metazoa > Chordata > Amphibia > Caudata > Salamandridae > Lissotriton > Lissotriton helveticus. Next base: position 2,094,795,363 of record NC_136067.1, read on the forward strand.
GTTTCTTCATGATATCCGCACAGTCTGCAATGGGGGCTCTCTTTTTGATGTTTCCAGGATGGTCTTAATTCCTTAGAGTAATGCTGCCCCAATCGATAGTCAATGTAAATCTTTTTCAAGTGCTGACTAAATGCGTAACTAAATATTCCTGTGGCTTCTTTTAATGGTAAGAGGTGATTACGGACCATGCGTGTCTACGTTTAGGTAATGTTTCTTTGGCCTCTAACAATGATTTCGTTTTTGCTGCAACATTAGCTACTTTGCTAAAGTATGCTTGATCAGTTTCTTTCTTCCATTCTTCTAATAGTTCCAATTCGGACAGACAAGTGCTCAAGTAGCCTCCCCATGAGTATGTGGGTGGCTGGCTTTCCTGGTCCATTGACTCAGTTGAGGCTGAGCGGAGTTTATGACATAATTTAACAAAGCTGGTCATTGATCGAAATCTTTGGTTTTGTTGGCCAAATTCTAGGCGAATTTGTGCTGGAGAGGCTAACTGTGGCAGTGTAAACACTGCTTTATATATCTTGTTTTGTAATTCGTTTAGTATTTTCGCCTCACTTCCAAGCCACGTTACTAGGCCGTATGACAGTGTTGGTAAAATTTGTGCAGCCATTACCATTAAGAGGTGCGTGTAGTTCGGGCAGGCCATTTTTAATTGTAATTGTCTGTACGCATAAATTAGTGTTTGTGATTTCGCTTTTATTGCCAAGGTGTGCTCCTTTTTTGAGTGGCTTTGACCGAGAGTTACTCCTAGGTACTTGTAGGATTCCTGTTCTTCTGCCACTGACTCGTTTATTGCCCATTTGAATTTGATTTTCTTTTGCTCCACTAGCCGGAGCACTTTTGTTTTTTCTTTATTCAATTCCAGATTTTCCTGGGCTAGGTAGGATACTAGCATATTTATTAAGCGTTGTAAGCCTGTTGGCATTTTACTTAATAGGACAATGTCATCTGCATACTGCAGCATTGGAACTGAAACATTGCCCAACTTCGGGGCGTGGCAATCGATGTCTTCTATATTTCTGCCTATGTCTGCCAGGTATAAATTGAATAGGATGGGGGCTAACACGCAACCTTGTTTTAGGCCTTCCTGGGTTTTAATGTTAGAAGTTAAGCTGGACCCTTGTCCCTGTTTTACCCTAACCCATGTGTCACTGTACAAACTGATTATTGGGTTTATTAAACTTTGGGGCAACCTCCATTCTTTTAGCTTTTCCCATGGTCCAAGCCTGCTCACTCGATCAAGGGCGGCTTTTATGTCGACAACGCGCGCATATAGTCGTTGGATCTTTTTTTTGCGTTCTCGGTTAATAATGCCAGGATGGTCAAGTTGGTTATTGTCCCCATCCCTTGTCTGAATCCGATTTGGAATCTTGGAATTAAGTTATTGTTTTCGCCCATTCTTGTGTCTGCTCTAAGAGACATGAGGCATAAAGCTTGGCTTCCACATCGATTAAAGAAATCAGCCTGTAATTGCCCGGATCTCCTTTTTTATAAATTGGGTGGATGATGTTTCCTTTCCAAGAAGCTGGCATTTTACCATGGATGTAAATTTCATTAAACAGCATAGTTAGGTGTTCGGACCAAAAATCCTCGTTGAACTTAAATACTGCAGTCGGGAGACCGTTTGGTCCTGGGGCACCCTCTGTTTTGAGTTTTTGAATTAATTTTTTTTAATGGTTGCGATTAGTCAGAGTGGGAGTTTCATTAACCCTTTTTTCACAATCTACTTCTTTGGGCTTTTTTTCACTAACCTGAGTGGTTTTTAAGTTAGTTGGTTCCGTGTCATTTGTTAACCCTTGGTTTTTATCGTTTCTCTGTGGGTCCTTACTTGAATAAAGATTCATCAGGTGAACTCCCCAGTCGTTGTCTCCAATTCCGGGATCCTGGTGAAATGCTTCTCCTTTGTTAAGGTTATTTACTATACTCCAGAAGTCCCGAGAGTTTGTTTTTTTACTTGCAAATAAGAGCTTTACCCAAATAGGGGCCAGATGTAGGACGGCAAATACCGGTCGGTAACGGCCGATTTCGGCCGTTACCGACCGGTATTTGCGGGTATTTGCTGTTTGACATGTAGGGGGCCTTACAGTTACAGAATCGGTATATTTACCGATTTGGTAAATTTACCGATTCTGTAAAATACCGAATCGGTAAATTTACCGAATTGGTAAATTCAGATGTAGGTGGCACTTCAAACAGTGCCACAGGCCATTACCGATTCGTTATTTACCATGTACTACTATTGCATGGTAAATAACGGATTCCGGTGTACATGCACATCTGTGCATGTACACCTGTGCACCCTAAGGGCATGTATGTGTGTCACATGGCACACAACCCAAAATCAGGGGTGCAACAGGGTGTCAAAGTGACACCCTTTTCCCCTTGACAATTCGGTATTTTTACCGAATCGGTATTTACCGATTCGGTAATTGACATTGATTCCTATGGGCCTCATGGGCCTCAAGGCCCATAGGAATCAATGGCAATTACCGAATCGGTAAATACCGATTCGGTAATTACCGAATCCTACCGATTCGGTAAAAAATACCGATTTTTTTAGCTACATCTCATTTACCGAATCTAGAATACCGAATCGGTAAAATTCGGTATTTTAGAGTCGTTAAATGAGGATTACCTACATCGGGCCCTAGATTCTTTATACACTGCTTTTGCGGCCCACAACTTTTTCAGATAGTTTTTCTCAAACTACTAATGTTATTGAAGTTTGGTTTGGATCCCTGTTTTTTCTGTCTCAGTAGGATCCGTGACTCTCAGGCTATTTTCCTCCTTTCGTTTCTTAACTCACTGTTGTACCAAGGTTCTCTCTGCACTTTGGTGCCTCTTTGTATAGCTGATGGAGCGGAGTGCTTCTGGATGAGTTCCTCTACCAGGTTTCCCAGTTTTTTACCCGTTCTTCTGTTTGTTGGCCGCGATTCGTCTTAAAGTTACTTGCTGTGACCTGGATGTCTTTCGTTTCTCCTCTCCCCCATTTCATTTTCCGGAGATTAAATTTCTCAGATTGTTGCGTTATCTGTGAGGGTTGGAATGGATAGTGGGGATAGGGAGGTGCTTTTTTGCTGTGTCGGCCATGGGGGCGGCATCGTAGGAGTGTAGAAGGGCACGTATGTCATACCGTGTCAGTGGATTGATGCATCGAATGGGTCGGGTGGAAGAGTTGAGGCAGGGATAGAGGTCCAGTGAGGGGGGTTGTGCTTATGTGAGCGTGTGGGTGGGGTGGAGGATTCGCTGTATAAGAGGGTATCGGGTGGAGAGGGGTGTCTAAGTTGATTTGCAAAAAGTGGTTCGTAGCTCGTCTTTAATTTGGAAAAGGGTGGACATAATCTTGTCCAGCGTTAGGAACGGTAGTGGTGGGGATGGAAGGGCAAGGTATATGTTGAGGAGATTTGATTCGGTACGGTGTGAGAACTGATAAAGGTGTGGAAAGTGTATGGGGCGGAGGTGGATAGAGTGTATGGTATGCAGTAGGGGTGGGAATAGAGGAGGTAAGGGAGTGCGGTGGAGGGAGTGAAGCCCCCTCAATCAAGGGGGGGCTAGATGGGAGAGGAGGAGGGGGGTGGTGGTAGGAGAGGAGATGGTGTGGCTCGATGTGAGAGGGGGTGGGGTGGGAAAGTAGCCGGAGGAGGGTGGACTATAAGTGAGAGGAGGGGGGTGGTGATGGCGGGTGGGTGGCTGGATGTGGGGGGTGGCGGGGAGGTGGTAGGGGAGGGGGCCTGTTGTGAGAGGAAGAGGGGTGGAGAGAGAAGGGGAGGGGCTGGGAGAGAGGAGAAGTATATTGTAGGGTGGGGCAGGGGGTTTGGGGGAGGTGAGCAGCTCTGGGCAACTAGGAGTCAAGAGGGTGGGGGGGTGGAAGGCTGACTAGTAGAAGAATTGGTTTGGGTGTAGGGAGTGGGGGTGGGTTGGGAGGGGGTCAGGGGATTGGCTACCTGCTCTTTAATGATGGGGAATATGTTATCAAATAGGTTGAGGCTACGATCCGTGGACTGAATGAGGATAGTGCCGTTGTTGTATATAGTGATGGTTGCTGTTGCTTGGAAGATTTGTGATGGTGAAATAGATATCCGAAGACCATGTGCGGACTTCTTCGAGGAGGAAATCACGAGTAAGGATAAGAAGGCTTTCCTCCATTGTGGTCTGCGTTTAAGTGTAGAAGATGATGTTGGTGGCCGTGAGTCCATATCGCGGTGAAAAATACGGGTCTGCAAAGGGGGTTTCTGGGTAGGCTTTAAGAAAGTTGTGTTTGAAGTTTTTTGTGAGCTTGGGGGTAAATGATTTTATATGTGTGGGTGCCTGTGAGTTCCATGGTGAGAGGTGTTGTATAGGTGAGGTACTGTAGAGTGGAGGTAGCAGCTGAAGAGAAAGTGATTAGGATGCCTGGGGTGGGACTAGACTAAGACCAGACAGGACTAATCTAAGATGGTCGACACTTTAGGATAAGAGAGAGTGGCTAAATAGGGAAGTAGGAGCTGAGGAAAATGTCATAGGGATGCCTGTGGAGGGACTAGTCAAAGACTAGTCTAAGACTAGTCTAAGATGGCCGACACCTTAGGGTGGAGGAGAGTGGTGGTATGTTCCTTTGTCTGTTTCCAAGACAAGAGTAAGGGGGCGTTGTCATAATTCGATTTCTATATCTAACATAGGAAAGAGAGAGAGTGGCTAAAAAGGGGAGTAGCAGTAGTGATAGGGGCGCCTGCGGTGTGACTAGTCTAAGACTAGTGTAGGACTAGTCCAAGATGGCCGACACTTTCGGGTGGAGGAGAGTGGTGGTATAGTCCTTTGTCTGTATCCATGATAGGAGAGAGGAGGCGATGTCCTATCTTGATGTCTACATCAATGGTGGGATGAGGGGATAGTTCCTGTTTCTATCGTGATGAGTAGGGTAGGAGTTGTAAGAGAGGGCGAGTAGACCAGTGTCAGTATCCTAGTCCTATTTCAATTTCAATTGATTTGGGGAGTCCAGTCCTATAAAAGTTTTGGTGATCACAGTAGGGCACTGATTTTAACAGGGATTAGTGATGGTCAGTGGCAGGGGGAGGTGCAATGGTAGCTGAGGTTTACGACCACATCCATTTTGAGAGGCGAAAACAAAGCTGCTGATGGGGGTGTTTTCTAAACACAGCTACCGCCATTTTGAGAGGCAGAACAAAGATATTAATGGGGGTGTTTTCTAAACACAACCATTTTTGGGGTGCAGCAAAAGGAAAGTTTCCTCTTGGGATGCTCAATGTAGAGGGAGAAGGGGGCGATCAAAAATAGGAAAGGCAGCAGGAAAGCAGTCAAAAATAACAGTGACCAACAAAAATGTAAATTAGGAGATCGCGGTAGACAGTACCTTCATGGGAGCTCTTGGGGGCTCTGTAGATCATGGGGTCGATGCAAGTAGGTAGCAGGTAAAGATGTTACTTGGATCTGCAGATCGACACTGTGGGCGAGCATCAAAAAGTAGCAATTTTCCTTGAGGGCGGGGCAATGTAGCGAGAGTGCGCTGTTCTCCCGATTCTTCCATGTTTCTGTCAGGCCAGGCGAATCTGTAGCGCGAGTTCCGATCTGGCCGCTGGTTGGAGGACCGGTTCTGGGGGTCAGCAGGAGTGGAGCGGTCTTTGGTGCGAGGGTGTAGGAGCAGGCGAGTCCCAGCCCTGTGCTCCACCGTAACCACGAGCCCCTAGGAGTGAGCAGGTCACAGGCGCGAGGCCTCGGGCCAACGTAGGCATGGAATCAGCGTCAGGGGGATCGAAGGGAGGCTTCCGTGCGGGGCGGCTGGTGCAGGATGGACACACCGGTCAGTCACTTGTCTGCCTGTGTCTCAACCTGCAGGACGAGTCCATGGCACACTTGGAGTCACGAGCCAGGGGGCTTGAGGGCGCCCGTGGTTAGTCTTTCGTGCCTTTTCTTTGCTCGGGAACTTTGAGAACTGACCGTCCACTGTGTTTGCAAATGAAACCCTTGAAGATGATAGGTCTGTTTCTAATTTTTTTGTCGGAGACCTTCCATCGGTATACTCTTAATCCTTTTTTTTTTTGGCCTCTTGTGATTAAGAGTGCCTGAAGCTTGTTGTGAACCATGTTTCGAGCCCTCATGTGTTGGTGGTTCTTGCTCTTGAATCGGTTCCCCTGTTATTGACTGTTCAAAAGAGTAGCTTACCCGATCAGAGTCCGATAATACCAGTCTACTCGTGGAGTTGTTCGGAGAATCATTTGTCCTTGCTTGGTCTCGGCTCGTGCTCCTTGTGAATATTGGGAAAAAAAATTCTGTGACCGTAATTTGTTTACTTTTTTGTTGGGGCCTTGCCTTCCTTGCTCGTTTCCTATGTCTTTTTGTTAATTTGTCTTGTGGCTGGGGATTAAAGTTAGCCTGTTGTTCTTTTATTTGAACGTCGCTACTTTCCGTTTCTGCCTTTTGGAGCTCTTTGTGTTCCGGTTGCTCTAAGTTGCCGTCCCCCTCTTTGTTGTGCTTTTGTTTTGTTTCATAATTTGGGACGTTTGTCTTTTCTTTGTTGAGTTTTTTCTCTGGGATTCTTGATTTCCCTTGTGCTTGATAGCAGTTTTGACTGCTCCAAGAAGGTCTTTTAAAATGCCTGGGAGGGGTGCAAGTTTCTCAATTATACTCCCGCACACGCAGTTGTTTTGTTTGTCTTTGTTTGGGAGTTGGTCCATGTTTCCTTTGTTTTGTTTGTCTTTGTTTAAAAGTTCGTCCTTGTTTCCTTTATTTGCCAATAAGGATAATATTGTGTCTGTCTTGGAGCTTATGTTCGCGATCTGCTCTGCGATAATATTTATGAGGTCAATTTGGACCTCCATTTTGTCAGACTGATAATTGAGTGCCCTTATTGCTTGATCCAGCGAACTTATTAGCGCCTTCCCCCAGTGTATGTTGAACTGTTGGATGCCTGCATTCCCTGCCGGTTTGGTTGGATGTTCGATCATGCTTGCCGATGAGATTGAAATTGGTGCCGACTGATGACCTTTGCTTACTCTACTGCCGTAACTCGTACTGTCTACTATGAGTATTCTTTGAATGCCACTGCTGACCATTAGGTTGCGTGGGGTTGATGTCACTGGTCCCAACCCATGGTCCTTCAGGGTTAGTTGTTGTTCTAGAGTGGGCCCTTGTAGAGATGTCCTTTTTGTTGTCATTTTAAAAATTTCGATCAAGTTCGATTCATTTGATACTAAGAGGGAGTTCGTCCAGACTTCCTCCCCTTCTGCTCTCTGTTTGATCAATTCACCAATTTTCCCGGGTTTGGTCCCCTTGCTTGGATCGTTGTGGTCTTTATGTTCCTTGTTGTTCATGTGTCCCATGCTGTTAAAGATATTCTCCAAGGATTCCTTTCCCGGAGGTGTCAAGGATGTTAATGAAATTTGGATTTCTCCCTTCTTGTCTCGTTTACTTCTTGTTGTTTTTTTTTCCGTACCACTAGTCGATTCCGTATCGACAGGTGACCTGATTGTATGGTGGACTTGGGCCAATACAGTTTCCGTTTTTTTTCTTAGATGTTTTTTTTTCCCTGAGTGGTCGGCTGAGGCATCGTAAGTAAATGGTTCCATTGGCTTCTTGTCCTGATTTGAAGTTTCGAACAAGACTGGTGTTTTTAACTTGTCGGGCTGAATTGGGCTCGGTAGGTTTAGTGCCTCCTTTGTTGAGGCAAAGATCGCAGACACTGGGTCCTTTTGGAAAAAAAATGTATTGATCTTCTGCTGTTGTTTTCCTAGGCTCGGGTCGGTTTTATCTGGTATCGGGACCGATCCTGGCCTCTCTATCTCTCTCTGATCCCCTGGTTCCCCCTTTTGATCAGAAGAGGAACCCTCTTGGAGAGACTTGCCTGGTATTGTTTCTTTTTGTTTCTTACTTGGTAACGCTTGCCGGTTAGTTTTTTTTGCTTAATGATAGAACCTATGGGCTCCTTCGCTTTAGTCGCTCTTTTACTGGCCCTTGGGCTACTGTATTTTTATTTATTTATATATATATATTTTTTCCTCGCTCTCTTTCCTGCCTCTCCTAATGACTGTGCTCTTGCAGTCTGCTAACTTTATGGTCGTTTGCTGATCACACTTTATTGGGGACTCTTCATAAGAGAGGACTCTGATTGACTAAGCTAGGCATCCTTTGTTTGTCCTCCTTTGCCCTCTAACGGCTCTTCGGCGCAAATGGCTTGGTGGCTTGTTTGTCTAGAAGAGCCTTATACTATGGCTACTAGCTCCTGGCTCCTGGAGAAGCAAGTGTATCCGAAGGCTGTGATTTTCAAAAATCTGGCGCGTGCTGGCTACTGCGGAGGTGCCGGCAAGTCGATGAGTTGGGGGAGTCCACGCAAGCCGCTGGTGCTAAGCCTCTGGGCGAGTTGGTAATTGCTGCGGGGCGGCGATGGTATTAGTCCTTAATGAACCTCAATCCGAGGGGAGAGCGGCTAGCGGAGCTCACGGGGGACCACTGGCTAGTAGACCTAGTCAAGCTGCCTCCGTGGTCAGCGCCCGAGCTCTTACTTAGCAGCCGCCTCTAACAGGGGCCGCGCTCGGTCCCTCGCTCCACCCCACTCTGCACCGCGCTAATCCTCCTGAGAGCACAACACTGCACTGACCTCCTTTGCCGGCCAACCGAGATGACGGGATGTAGGCTGCTTCCCCTCGATGGTGGACGCGGGGGTCACGGAGTCGCAGGTCACGGGAGAAGCCGGAGAAGCTGGAGACGCGGGACACAGGACACTGCGGCTTTCCCTCCTGCTGCTGCTTGCTCGGTGCTCGCTTGCTCGGTGCTCGCCACTCCATGATGTTTGGAAGACCTGTAAACCTGATACCCTTGAGTTTACTTTTTTTTCTAATGTTCATCATACTCGTTCTAGGATTGATTATATTTTGGTCAGCAAACCCTTACTCCCATCTATTCAATCCTCTGACATTGGATCTATTTTTATTTCTAATCATGTTCCGTTCTCTCTGTTCTTGACCTTTCCCTGAGTTCTCCAAAATTTGGTCTTTTGAAACGTAATAATTTTTTGTTATCAGACACTGCTTTTGTAACTGAAGCTATTACTTTTATTAACACCTTTTTTACTAGTATCAATCCTTTGGACACCTCCATTACTAATAATTGGGATGCCTTTAAGGCCCCCTTCCATGCCTTTACTATTTCATACTCAGCAAAAAAGAAAAAAACGCTAAGTCCAACTATACAACTTTACTACAACAACTCAAACTGCTGGAACATCATTTACTTCACTTCTAGATCTTCCTCTGTTTTTCATGAACTAATTAATGCCAAATCTGCCCTTAACACGCTTGCCACAATCGATGTATGTAATGTCCTTCTTAAAATTAAGTCTAAATATCACAGAGGTCAAAATAAAGCTGGCAAGATGCTGGCCAACTACTTAAAAATTAAATCAAAACGTAAAAATGTTGGTCCTATTCTTAATGAATCTACTAACTTTTTAGCGTCCTCTGATGAAGATATTGCTAATGCATTCCATGATTATTATCAATCATTATACACTGATGATACAAATCCCTCCAATCAAAATGTACACACCTTTTTGTGGGCCTCCCTAAACCCCCTCTGCTTCCTGATGAAATTTGAATTACTAGAAAGAGAGGTTACTCTTCAAGAGATAACGGAAGCCATCAAATCCTTAAAAAAATTGAAAGCACCAGCTCCTGATAGTCTTTCTGTTGAATCTTTTTCCACTTTTTCCTCTATTTTTGCTCCCAAACTTCTGGACCTTTTAACTCATTTATTGCTGATTCCAAAGCTTCTAGTTCCTTTCTGGAAACCTTAATTGTCCTGAATCCCAAACCTGATAAAGATCATTCCCTCTGTAAAAACTATCACCCCATTTCATTAATCAATTATGACTGTAAGATATTTGCTAAAATCCTTGCCTCTCGCCTTGAGAATATTATCCCACAATTGGTTTAGACTGATCAAGCTGGGTTTGTTAAGGGCAGATTGGCTTCAGACAATGCTCACATGTTTGCTAATGTTATCTCCTTTGGGAGAAAGTACAAATCTCTACTTGCAGCATTGTCCTTAGATGCCGAAAAGGCTTTTGATCACATAAACTGGCAATCAATTCATGTTTAATACACTCCATTGGTTTGGGTTTGGTCCAAATGTTATTTCTTATGTTAAACTGCTATATTCTTTTCCACATGCTAGTGTTTTTGTGAATAGCCATTTCTATAAATCTTTTCCATTATATTGAGGCACACGCCAAGGTTGTCCCCTTTCGCTCTAGTTATCTGTTTTATCCTTGAACCTTTCCTTGAGCGTATTCAAGTTAATTCACATATTTCTGTTTTTTCACGGAATTCTATAGAAACTAGATGGTCAGCATACGCTGATGATATTCTGGTATATATGTCTGATCCTAATACCTCCCTTCCTCCCTTTTTGGATGAAGGTCAGTTGTATTCCAGTATTTCTGGATATAAGCTGAACTTTTCTAAAACAGAAGTCTTACCCTTGAACTCTATCTGCTATCAATATATGTTTAATAATACAAATTTCACCTGGTGTCCGACAAAAATTAAATACCTTGGTATTTGGTTTTCCTCTACCTTATCTTCCATCATTAGTTATACATTTAATGTACTAACGACCAAAATAAGTCTCTCCTTCTTTTTTGGTCCCCACTTCATCTGTCATGGTGGGGTAGATTAGATTCTATTAAAATGATGAGTGTGCCACATGTCCTTAATACTTTAGCCATGTTACCTTTTTGGATCCCTGTTTCATATTTTTCACAGATTAATTCTTATTTGTATAAAGTTTTATGGAATAAAAAACACCCCCGCATTGTTCTTATAAAACTCAAACTTCCCAAAACAGAGGGTGGTGTGTGTTTTCCTGACTTTAAATCCTATAATTCTGCACTTTTAATATGTCAATTTTTTGCCTTAACTTATAATTTTGCTGATATCCCTATCCCTCATTGGTTTATTTTTGAGCGTTCCCTAATAAAAGATTTTTCTTTTCAAAATATAATATAAATGACTAATTGCACCTTCATATCAGATAATCCTATTGTAAAATACTGCCAACAATTATTATATAATATTTTTTCCGATGGTCTAGATCAGGGGTACTCATAGTACGGCCCGCGGGCCAGTGGCGGCCCGGCAAGCCTGCCCTGGCGGCCCGCGGACCTCGCAGACATCATTCCCCGTGTTTTAAAGAAGAATGTCTGCAAACAGCAGCGACACTCGGAGAGACTCTGCTGCTCTGTGGGGGCCGGATGATTCATTCCAGTGATAGGCAGAGCAGCAGAGTCTCTCACACACACAGCCGCACCCTAGTACTTTGACACGTCTTTAAAAAAGACCATTTGCATGTTAGTGGAGCTTTGTTGATTTCACCTCTTCTTAGGCCCCTGCAGCTCCGCTCTGTCAATCACTGGGATTAATCACCCGGCCCCCACAGAGCGGAGCTGCAGGGGCCTAAGAAGAGGTGAAATCAACAACGGTCCACTAACATGCAAATGGTCTTTCTAAAGACGTGTGAAGTGCTCGGGTGCGGCTGGAAGCGGGAAGCGGTCTCAGCCCTGGCAGACACAGTCATGTTAGCAGTCTACTCAAGGTGACATTTTACCACAGAGATGCACTGCTCTAAATGTAATACATCTAGTTCCTTCAGTATCGAGTCAAAGGCAGTTTAAATTTGAATATTGGAGTTTGAATTTGAATAAATAAATAAAATAAATAAATAAGTTTCCGATATGGTGGTGGGGGTCATGCACGTCTTCATCCTACTTGGGAGTGCCGAAGAAGAGCATTTATCTATGCTGCTTTTGGAGAAACATGCAATAATTTTAGCATTAGAATATAATGCATCATAGTGTGGCAAGGGTCTCGGAATACCTCAGAGTTTACAAGGTTGGTGGCACTCTGAAGTGAGGGCAGGTAAGAGATGCTACTTCCAGAGAGTAAAGTGAAGGGGAGTGGGGAAGGGGAGAGAGAGAGGGAAGGGGAGTGGGGGCGAGGGGGAAAGGGAGTGAGGGAAATGGAGTGAGGGAAGGGGAGTGAGGGAAGGGGAGTGAGGGAAGGGGAGTGAGGGAAGGGGAGGGAGAGAAGGAAGGGGAGTGGGGGCAAGAGGGAAAGGGAGTGGGGAGCGACAGAGGGAAGGGGAGGGGGGTAGGGGAGGGAGAGAAGGAAGGGGAGTGGGGGCGAGCGGGAAAGGGAGTGGGGAGGGACAGAGGGAAGGGGAGTGAGGGAAGGGGAGTGAGGGGAGGGAAAGAGGGAAGGGGAGTGAGGGAAGGGAAAGAGGGAAGGGGAGTGGGGAAGGGGAGGGAGAGAGGGAAGGGGAGTGGGGGCGAGAGGGAAAGGGAGTGGGGAGGGACAGAGGGAAGGGGAGTGAGGGAAGGGGAGTGAGGGGAGGGAAAGAGGGAAGGGGAGTGAGGGGAGGGAAAGAGGGAAGGGGAGTGGGGAAGGGGCGGGAGAGAGGGAAGGGGAGTGGGGGAGAGAGGGAAGGGGAGTGGGGAGGGACAGAGGGTAGGGAAGCGGGGTAGGGGAGGGAGAGAGGGAAGGGGAGTGGGGAGGGACAGAGGGAAGGGGAGTGAGGGAAGGGGAGTGAGGGGAGGGAAAGAGGGAAGGGGAGTGAGGGGAGGGAAAGAGGGAAGAGGAGTGGGGAAGGGGCGGGAGAGAGGGAAGGGGAGTGGGGGAGAGAGGGAAGGGGAGTGGGGAGGGACAGAGGGAACGGGAGCGGGGTAGGGGAGGGAGAGAGGGAAGGGGAGTGGGGGAGAGAGGGAAGGGGAGTGGGGAGAGACAGAGGGAAGGGGAGCGGGGTAGGGGAGGGAGAGAGGGAAGGGGAGTGGGGGAGAGAGGGAAGGGGAGTGGGGAGGGATAGAGGGAAGGGGAGCGGGGTAGGGGAGTGAGGGAAGGGGAGTGAGGGAAGGGAGTGAGGGAAGGGGAGTGAGGGAAGGGGGAGCGGGGAAGGGGATTGAGGGAGGGAGTAAGGGAAGGGGAGTGACGGAGGGAGTGAGGAAGGGGAGTGAGGGAGGGAGAGGAGGAAGGGGAGTGAGGGAGAGGGGAGGAGAGAGGGAAGGAGAGAGAGGGAGACAGAGAGAGGGAGTGAGACAGTCAGAGAGAGGGAGTGAGACAGTCAGAGTGAGGGAGAGAGAGTCAGAGTGGGTGAGACAGAGGGAGACAAGGAGAAAGGGAGAGAGAGGGATGGAGGGAGACAGAGAGAGAGAGAGAGAGAGAGAGAGAGAGAGAGAGAGAGAGAGATGTGTGTATGCCGGGTCTGGTGGCTCAGTGGACGAAGGCGTCCGCTGCAGGGACCTGTGTTCAACCTCGTGGTCACAGTTTTTTGTTTTTGCTCTAGCCCCGCCCCCTCCCCCACTGACCCCGCCCCCACCGGTGCGGCCCTCGGACCCAAACCACAATGTAAATTTGGCCCCCGAGAGAAAGTTTGTGAGTACCCATGGTCTAGATTCATATCAATGTTTTTTATCCTCCACTATTTGGTATAGTAAATTTATCAAACGTAAAGCATTTTATTACAAACACTGGAAGGAGAAGGGAATTCTTTTTATTCATCAATTAATCCAGCATAATTCTGTTATTCCCTTCCATGAATTACAATTACAGTATAATTTACCTGATTCATTTGTTAATGAATACCTTTTAATATCCTTTAAAAAAAAAGAATACCTTTTAATATCAACAGTTTTGCAGTCTTATTTATTTTCCAATAATGTTCCTTTAGCTTCTCCCTTACTCACTTTCCCCTCACCGTTATATAGTATTTCTCAGGAACATAGGCCTAAGGCTGCCTTTATTTATAAGATGTTGTTATCGCCTGTTACGGACGACCTAAACCCCATGTGGAATTACTCTGGGAAGCAGACTTTGTCACTTCCTATCTCTTATTGGGATAAATTATGGCTCAAGTTATTTAAAACCTCTATTGCCGCACGTATTACTCAATCCCTATACTTTATTGATAATAGAGCTGTTATTACCCCTGTTTTTATATCCAAGTTTTCCAATACTTCCTCGTCCCTATGTTGGTCTTGTTCTGAGTCCACTGGGACTTTAATTCATCAACTCTATGATTGTTCTAAAGTATTGAAGTTCTGGCAGTCTATTTGGTCTAAATGTATGAACATTTTTCAATGTAATATTCCATTGTCTATACAAAAAGTGTTTCTGGGTTCCTCCAAACTTGATTTTGATGTTTCTAATCATATTTCTTTGCTGTTTGATTTATTTATTGCTCTAGTGGTCCTAGGGCGAGGGAGACCAAGAATTGAATTGATGGCCTTTGAGAACTTGCTCCTGGAGTGAGCAAAATGCTCACTCCAGGAGCCGTTCGCAGCAAAGACCAACCCAAGATAAGGAAATGTGCGGGTGCATGTCAGTTTTTGACTATCCACTGCAATAGAGCCTATCTCATGCCCTCAGGACCACAGCACATTAAAAACGTTTTTTTAAATTGACACGCAGATCCAAGCCGTCCATATGCCTTCCAAAATTTTGCACTAAAATGCGCAGGGAGTTAGAAGTGCGGTCTATAAGGACCGCATCATCTCCATATAATAGCACGGGGAGAGGTTTCCTATTAATTATGGGGACATCTTGAGTTGCGATTTTCAGAGAGCTATTTAACCCATTATTGTAAATAATGAAGAGAAGGGAGGCCAAGACACAGCCCTGTCTTACCTCCTTCCTACTTTGATAACTCCCGAAACCTCTACACCCATGCCAATCTTTAACTGTGAGTCAAGTCAAGTCATGTTAAAATTTGTATAGCGAACTACTCACCCAGAGGGTCTCAAGGCGCTTGAGGGAGGGGGAGTATGCTATTTGTCGAATATCCAAGTTTTTAGTTGCTTTCTGAAGGAGAGGTGGTTCTGTGTGAGGCGGAGGTGGGTGGGGAGAGAATTCCAGGTTTTGGCCGCTAAGTAAGAGAAAGATCTTCCTCCCATGGTGGATCTTTGGATGCGTGGAATCACGGCGAGGGCTTGGTTGGACGATCGTAGTTGGCGGGTGGGGGTGTAGAAGGTCAGGCGCGTGTTGAGGTATTTGGGTCCTAGGTCGTAGAGGGCTTTGTGTGCGTGGGTGAGGAGACGGAACGTTATTCTCTTGTTGACGGGGAGTCAGTGGAGGTCTCTCAGGTGACCGGATATGTGATTGTGGCAGGGGATGTCTAGGATGAGTCGGGCGGAGGCGTTCTGAATGCGTTGGAGTTTTTTCTGTAGTTTGGCTGTGGTTCCGGCGTAGAGGGTGTTACCGTAGTCTAGACGGCTTGTGACAAGTGCTTGATTGACCGTCTTTCTTGTTTCAATGGGGGTCCAGCAGAAGATCTTTTTGAGCATTCGTAAGATGTTAAAACATGAAGATGAGTTGGCGTTGACTTGTCTGGTCATCGAGAGGGAGGAGTCTATGATGAAGCCCAGGTTACGTGCGTGGTCAGTAGGTTTGGGTGCGCTGCCCAGGGCTGGTGGCCACCATGAGTCGTCCCACGCAGATGGGGATGATCCTAGGATGAGGACTTCCATCTTGTCTGAATTCAGTTTTAAGCGACTGTTCTTCATCCACTCGGCTATGTCTTTCATCCCTTCGTGTAGGTTGGTTTTGGCGGTGTTTGGGTCTTTGGTGAGGGAGAGGATCATCTGGGTGTCGTCGGCGTAGGAGATGATGTTGAGGTTGTGTTGGCGCTCTATGGATGGGAGGGGGCTCATGTAGACGTTGAAGAGGGTGGGGCTGAGTGAAGATCCTTGTGGAACGCCGCAGATGACTTCAGTGGCCTCTGATCTGAACGGGGGGAGATGGACTCTCTGGGTTCTTCCAGAGAGGAACGAGATCATCCAATCCAATGCTTTTCCTTGTATCCCGACATTGCTGAGGCGTTGGATGATTGTGCTATGGCAGACCGTGTCGAAGGCTGCGGTGAGGTCCAGTAGGATGAGGGCAGCTGTTTCTCCGTTGTCAAGTAGTGTTCGAATGTCGTCTGTGGCTGCGATGAGGGCAGTCTCGGTGCTGTGTTTGGCTCGGAAGCCGGACTGTGATGGGTCGAGGGAGCCGTTTGATTCGAGGAAGGTGGCGAGCTGACTGTTGACGGTTTTCTCAATGACTTTGGCAGGAAATGGGAGGAGCAAAATGGTGCGGTAGTTCTTAAGTTCGGTGGGGTCTGCTGTGGGTTTCTTCAGGAGGGCGCTGAGTTCGGCATGTTTCCAACTTTCTGGGAAGGTGGCAGTGTTGAGGGAGCAGTTGATGGCATCTCGGAGATAGGGTGCGATGATGGAGTCGGCTTCACTTTTTTTTTTTCAGAGTTCAGTTTCACAGCCGTCTGAAACTGAATTCCGACAAAACAGAAGTCCTTATCCTAGGTACCTCCCCCTCCCCTCCGCCTGGGACGACTCATGGTGGCCAGAGTCCCTTGGAAAAGCACCCATCCCGACGGACCATGCACGGAACCTGGGCGTCATTCTTGACTCCTCACTCTCGATGACCAGACAGGTCAACGCCGTTTCATCATCTTGCTTCAACATCCTTCGCATGCTCAAAAATACATTTCGCTGGATCCCCACCGAAACTAGAAAAACGGTCACCCACGCACTGGTTACAAGCCGCTTGGACTACGGAAACACCCTATACGCCGGTATCACCGCAAAACTTCAGAAAAAACTCCAACGCATCCAGAACGCATCAGCCAGACACATACTAGACATTCCGCGTAAAGACCACATTTCTGGTCACCTGAAAAACCTCCACTGGCTCCCCGTCAATAAGAGGATAACATTCCGCCTCCTAACCCACGCACACAAAGCACTTTACGAACTTGGACCCGAATGCCTCAACACACGACTTTCCTTCTACACCCCCTCCCGCCAGCTACGCTCCTCCCACCAAGCCCTTGCTGCTGTACCTCGCATCAACAAAACCACCATGGGAGGAAGATCTTTCTCCTACCTGGCAGCCAAAACCTGGAACTCACTTCCCACTCACCTTCGCCTCACTCAGAACCACCTAGCATTCAGAAAGCAACTTAAAACCTGGATATTTGACAAGTAATTCCCCACCCTTCTCCAAGCGCCTTGAGACCCTCTGGGTATGTAGCGCGCTATATAAATTAATTGAATTGAATTGAATTGAATTGAATTGTTGAAGATGTAGTGGGGGCATGGGTCGGTTGGCGATCCGGAGTGGGTGGGGTTCATTAAGCGGATGGTGTCATCAGTGCTGATTGGGTTCCAGGCGTAAAAGTTGGTGGTGGGGGCTTCGGTTCGGAGGTAAGGTGGGTGGACTGGTTGCTGAAGCTGTTATGTATGTCCGCGATTTTGCTATGGATGAACGAGGCTAGAGAGTCGCAGAGGTCTTGAGAGGGGGTGATGTCGTTGGTGCCGGCTGTGCCTGAAGATCTTTATGGAGGTACGCTAACTAATGCACCAACAGCTCATCCAGCCCGTCTGCTAAAAGGATTGTCCACAGCTTCGACCTATTGACCAGGTCAAAAGCTGTGGAAAGGTCCAGAAACGCCAAATAGACCGGAGACTTCCATGCGATTGTGTTCTTCCCAATAATCGAATTAAGGTTAAGGCATTGTTCAGTTGTACCCACCTTGCTCCGGAAGCCTAGCTGGCATGGCTCTAGAATGCTGTTTTCTTTTGTCCAGGTTAACATTTTGTTATACAGAACTCTCCACAATATTTTTAGAGTATTTTCTATCAGTGATATTGGTTTGTAATTACTCGGCTGGGACCTGTCTTCTTTTTTAAAAATTGGAACTATAATACTCTTGGCCCATGTTTCGGTTACAGTGGCATAGGTTAGACTATTAAAGACATTCAAAAGTAATGGGGCCCAAAAACCTGGGTTCCAGTTAATTAGGTCACTTGGCAACCTATCTGGGCCAGGTGCTTTGTTCCCTATACTCTGTTGAATGGCCTCTTCTACTTCCGTAATAGTTAGCATTATGGTAGCCAATGGACCAAGCTCATTATGTTATGTCTCTAGTGTGGGGGTTGTGTACATTTTTGAAAAATGATTTTCCCATGACTCGCTGGAGATGTTACAGCTGATGGGGGTTGATAGCTGACCCATTGAACGGAGGTCCCTTACTGCGGACCAGAAGATATTGCCCTTTTTTGTACTGGCTACCTCAGAAAGGGTTTCCAAAGGTTCACTTAGGATAGCCTTCTTCCTATTCGAAATCATCGTATTATATTCCCTCCTTGCCTGCTGTACATCTATAGCACATCTCGGATTGGCTGACAGGGCCCTGCGTAAATTCCTATTGGCCAAAGTACATTCTCGACCAAACCATCTAGGGGTGCTACCTGATCGAGGTACAGGTATAGATAAAAGAGTTTTTGTGGCCTGACAAAGTTTAGTATAGTTCTGGATTACCTCGGTATGCGTAGGTTGTGATGACAGGCAGGAGTTAATAAGGTGCATGGGGCCCTTAATTAATTTTCTAAACACTTAGCTACTGTCAACACCCTTCCATATTAATCTTAAATTATCGGTTGAGGGAGTCAGATTCGTAGCCCTGTGTTCAATCTGAAACATGGGTCTTGGGGCAGAACTAAGTACTATTTTAATGGGATTATGATCCCCATGGTCCGTGGCAATGACCTCTGCAGCCTTTAGTTGATCTTCGAGAGAAGGGGAGATGAAAACAAAATCAATTGTTGAACAACATCCTCTTCCCCTGAATGTTGGTTGTATATAGTTAGTTGCATTATGGCCTCCCACCAGATCCATTACATTAGTCAGTTTATATGATTTTAAGAACATAGCTAGTTCGGCGCCCCTATGGTCCGGGGTTACTCATCCCTGCATCATTCCCCTTGTTAGTAAGTTTGGCATTAAAATCACCCCCCAACAGAATCCCAATAAGACCCTCCATATTAAGCTGAGTGTCCAAGTTTGAAATAAAATCAAAAATCCCAATGAAGTTCTTATTAGGAACTGAATAAAATCATTGTTATAAAAGTTTACCAAGTGAAAACAAACTCTCCTTTTAAAAAGCACAACTTGGTAATTTTGGCTATTAGTCGGAAGGGCCTTAAAGCTGCCACCAGCAGCCACATTAATCCCAATAAAAAGGCCCCCCGAAGGTCTGCCCATTTTGGGACGTGAAGATACCACACTGAGACAAGGGAACCCTTCAATATATAAATCTTCAGTGGCCCAAGTCTCCTGGAACATGACTATATCATGTTCCTTTACTATACGCAGCCAGTCCTGATTGTCAAGCCTAGTTCGAAGCCCCGCCACGTTCCAACTTAGGACTCTCACATCAGCCCCACTACCCTTTCTTTGTCCCTATGAGATGCGGGTATAATATCCGGTCGAGCCCCCTCAAAGACCTGTGTTTTGGGCATCAACGGTGGTTGTCAGTCTTGA
This sequence comes from Lissotriton helveticus, assembly GCF_964261635.1. Taxonomy (NCBI): domain Eukaryota; kingdom Metazoa; phylum Chordata; class Amphibia; order Caudata; family Salamandridae; genus Lissotriton; species Lissotriton helveticus. The sequence continues at coordinate 2,094,814,724 of NC_136067.1, forward strand.
GCGTCCAGGTTGGAGAGTGCATGGAACCTATTACCTGCCAAAGCAAGTACGTCAAGTTCCTTGACCGGTGTTGCTAATGGTTTGTAGAAATGGCCTTAGAGGAGTGCCCAAATGTCTGTATTTACGGCAAAGGGCTGCTCTCTAGTAGTAAATAAGCGACGGACTGTTTGCGGTCTCCGAAAGTTGAGAACAATACAATCGCCGTTAATGTTCTTACTTGATTGGCCAACCCACCCTACTCTCCTGGCCATGACGATTTCATCCATTGAGGAAGGGTAGCAACTTTTATGTTTACGTAGCCAAACAGATTTATTTCGGAGCTCTCACCAGGACTCCCTCTGACCCCTGACAATATTTGGGACACCGGCCAGAACTACCACATAGGGACTAGAAGCAGGCAGTAGACTCAGGACATCGGTGTTTGGGCTTGTGTGTATAACCCTAAGGTGCTCTCCAGTGTTGTTAGTGGGGATAACCACGGTAATGCCCAGCTGGGGCTGATTACAATTTACACTCCCTACAACCAGATTTAAATTATTTATATTGTCTAGTCTTGACGTGGCCTAGTTTTCTCTCCCAATGGGGATAGGGTTAGACACAAGATGGTCTCCTCGATTTTGACAGGATACACATAAAGTAGCGGAGGGTGTATCTATGAGAGGAGCAATACCAATTGGCTGCAGCTCGGGACCACGTTTGTCAGCCACAGATGTCATGGATGTTATAGGATTTCCCCCCGCGTCAGTAAAAACATTGTTCAGCTTCCCCACCGCTTAACTTGTCCACAACAAAGTTCAAGTGCATTAATTTCCCCCAAAGGAGGTGAAAAAGTCCTTGGCAATCGCATCCTTTATGTAATCCAACTTTGTTTCAAGAGCTTCTGCTGTGGGCCCCTAGAGTGCAGCACCCATATCAGCCTCATTGCGCCTGGACTCTAAAATGATATCTGTCTGAGTCGCAACAGTTTGTGCTAAAAGTCTCATAGACTTCCGGACTACTGGTTAATAGTCCGCTTTTGGCATTTTTGGGTTTGGGCTTAACAATTACAGTGTTTGCAACATTTTTCTTCCTTTTGATGGGTTGGACAGTTAGTTTGGTGTTTCTATGTAGTTTTGCAGCATATCCCCGGGTGTTGGTGCATGGCGCGCCAAAAGCAGACGTGTTAGGAGAGTCTTGAGGAGGTCAATCAATCAATCAATCAAAGCATTTATATAGCGCACTACTCACCCGGAGTGTCTCAAGGCGCTAGGGGGGGGGGTCCACTACTGCTCGAACAGCCAGGTCTTGAGCTGCTTCCTGAAGGCAAGGTGGTCCTGGGTCAGGCGGAGGTGGGTCGGCAGGAAGTTCCAAGTCTTGGCGGCCAGGTAGGAGAAGGACCTTCCTCCTGTGGTGGCTCTTCTGATGCGGGGGACGGCGGCGAGGGCGTGGTTGGTCGATCGAAGCTGGCGTTTGGGAGCGTATAAGTTGAGGCGGTTGTTGAGGTATCCTGGGCCTTGGTTGTGGAGGGCTTTGTGTGCGTGGGTGTGGAGACGGAAGGTGATTCTCTTGTTGACCAGGAGCCAATGCAGATCTCTCAGGTGTACGGAGATGTGGCTGCGACGGGGGATGTCCAGTATGAGTCGTGCTGAGGCATTCTGGATCCGCAGGAGTCTCTTCTGGAGTTTGGTGGTGGTTCCGGCGTAGAGGGAGTTGCCGTAGTCTAGATGGCTGGTGACGAGGGCCTGGTTGACCGTCTTCCTGGTCTCGGTGGGGATCCACCGGAAGATCTAACGTAGCATGCACAGGATGTTGAAGCACGACGAGGAGACGGCGTTGACTTGTCTGGTCATGGAGAGGGAGGAATCCAGGATGAAGCCCAGGTTGCGTGCGTGGTCTGTTGGTTTGGGTGCGCTGCCTAGGGCGGGGGGCCACCAGGAGTCGTCCCAGGCGGAGGGTGAAGATCCCAGGATGAGGACTTCCGTCTTGTCCGAGTTCAGTTTCAGGCGGCTGTTCATCATCCACTTGGCTACGTCTGTCATCCCTTCGTGTAGGTTGGCTCTGGCGGTGGCGGAGGTGAAGGTGGAATCGGAGTAACAGGATCAGCCATAGGTGATGATACATTCGCTGTGTCTGGTCATACAGTATTAGAAACAACTTGGCCCCCCAGCGACAGGAGATCCTGTAGTGTGGCAGGGTCCAAGGACAGTCGTCTTTCCGTCATCTGGATCTCATGCGTAAGGAGCGACTCAGCCCTTATGATGAAAGCATCCAAAATCCCAGCTACCCTTCTCAGTTTACTCATTGTGTGACCCAAATATAACAATATATATCCCCCAAACAGAAAGGTTGAGTCAATTGTTTAAAGGGTGCTTCGCTTTGCTTTGCGCTTGGGTATTCCTGCAACCGGTGTCCAAAACAACATCAAAATGTTCTCCTGAGCCCAAAAACCAAATGGGGTGGCCCAGCGCAGCCTTCTTTGGCCTCAGATGGACCCGCCCTTGGTACGGGCTACGTTCCGCATGCGTCTCGCGTCGTGGTGGGAGAGGCTGCGCTATGAGCGCATTGGCCCCGCCTCCCTATCACTGGCGGCAGCTGCGGGAACGGCAGAAGCAGCGGTGCACTCTGGGGGTTGGAGTGTGCCCCAGAATGTAAGAACCAGCGTAAATGCAGCAGTGCTCGGTGTAACCGTTGCCCCTGGGACCCCTGTCCCACCAGGGGTACCTGTCAGACTGGGTTTGGCTGTAGCGAGCGTCAGGAAAACAGCACTGGCAGGCACAGAGACTCCCCATGTGGAATTCGACGCATGTTCCTCACCCAGTGCTTGAGATATCTAGATGGGGGGGCCTTTGGTTGGATGGGATTGAGATTGAATAGAATTAGACGATGATCAGTTGGATGGAGTGGAGCGCCAGGGTGTTCTGCTTAGAGATGACGCCTCAAGTTTCGAGCCCTTACTGTGCCTTCGTTTGCTATAGTGTTGGGTAAGATCGTTCGCTTCCTGGAGGGTGGATGGGGCTTGAACTGAAGGGTCTTTAGGATTATCTAGGTGCAGGTTTAGGCCTCCTGGTATAATGTCAGATTAATCTGACTACCCACACTCCTTTGCAGCATCACCCTCATTTAGTTGGCGGCAACTGGAGCAGCCGCCTTTCAACAGACAAACATGCAAAGAGCTCTCAACCCTGAAAGGTCAAGTGGTGTTTTACAGTTTTCACTCTTTAAAATAGTTGTTCTCGGCTGCCCGCGCTGGTTTGTGCTCTTCACTTAGATAAATAACCCTACATATGTTTTCAGCCCACAGGCAAAGCAGACAATTTAAAACACTCTCTCCATATATAACAAACATGTGTTTCTCTCTCTCTTATTCTTCCTCTCCCTCTCTCTTTCTTCTCTCTAGCACCTAGCCGCTCACAGATATCGTGTCTTGTCCTAAGACATCAGTACAGGATAGAATTTATGAACTACTTCTGGAAATGTTCGTTTAATAAAATTTGCCGCTCGTTAATGCTTCCGACAAACTCTTCTAGGTAAGTGCACTGCATCCGGTGGTTGGTGCTTGCATACTGAGAGCTTTACATGCTGACTTGTCACACTCTACGTCTCACTGCAAAAAATCAAAAGGTATCGATTTCGTTTTGGAGCAAATTCATCTGTGCCGATGGCACTCATTATTAATGTACTAGCTTACCCGGTTCGCGTCGCTGCATTACATTGTGTCATTTTTATTGAAACATATTCATTTTAATATGGAAAACATTCCAAAGTGTGTGAGCAGTGCATACTCGATCGGTTTCCAATCTTGATTCTCGTTGTTCTCCTATTTCATTCTAGTGGGCTTGAGCAGTGCGTAATTGATTGTTTTCTAATCTTGATTCTCGTTGCTCTCCTGTTTCATTCGAGCGGGCTTGAGCAGTGCGTAATCGATATGTTTCCAATCTTGATTCTCGTTGCTCGTTCGTTTGAGAAGAATGGGCTTGAGCAGTGCGTACTCGATCGGCTTCCAATCTTGATTCACGTTGCTCGTTCGTTTGAGAAGAACGGGCTTGCAGTTTGTATTCGAACAGCTTCTAATCTTGCTTCCCGTTGCTCATCTGTTTCTGAAGCTCGTAATGCCTTTTTCTTTTGTGCTTTAGATGTAGATCGACCAATCGATTTCTGTTTGGAGGGCATAACTGTCGACGATGCTCGCAAATTAGTTGAAAACTTCAGTATTTGAAAGATTATGAGGGCCCTGGGGGGCCGATATGTAAAAAAATGTTATGCCAGAAACCTTCGCGGGAGTGTACTCAACAACTTCCCAAAGTTTCAAGGCGATCGGATGAATGGTGTAGAAATGCATAAAGGACAATCAGACAGACAAGATACACTTGTTTTTGTACATATAGATTAACTTTTTTTTTTAAATCCATGGCCACAAGATAATTCAGATGCACATGTCCTGCACTTTGAAACACACTTTACTCTTAGACTCGGCACTAAATATGATAGTCATTGGGGCATGTTTAGAAAAAATTATTTTCGGGGAATAGTAGTTCCTTATATATTCTTTTGGTGTAGAAATACAGTTTGGAAATATAGAAATACAAAATATCAGTTTCTTTGGGGAGGGAGGGTCAGTGGTAGAATTTACTACAGCTTGAGCTCCAAGCAGTTCAGCCCAGTTTGAGTTTTATAAGGCCTTCCGGGTTAAAAAAAACTGTGGGATCCACACGTCACACTGACCTGAACTCCCCAGGGTGTCTACGTTTCATGAATGTCTGTGTTTGATAGGTTTCCCTGGGTGGCATCTGAGCTAGGGCCCCAATTCCGCAGCTACACAAACCGCAATAAAGGGTGGATTTTACAAAATTCTTCAGATCGCATTTTGGGGCATTTTTAGTTGCGGGTGATAGCTCCATCCAAGCAAGTGAGGTACTGTTTTTATTGGGATATGTGTGGGAATTCTAAGTGGTAGGAAGTTTGTGGGTCTCCGCAGCTCCTGATAATTTCTCTTACAGAAATTTGAGGAAAATGGGTGTTTGCAGCCAATGTTTGAGGTTTGCAAGGCCTTCTGGGTTCAAAAGCATCATGGGATCAATGCAAATCACACCTCCCTGAACTCCCCTGGGTTTCTACATTCAGAAATGTTTGGGTTTGGTAAGTTAGTGGGTAGGTAGCAGGTGAGCAAGGGCCCAAATTCTGCAGGTATACACATCGCAAAGAAAAGCTCAGTTTTGATTGGTGAAATGGAAAATAGTTACTTGTCGTTTTGGAATGTTGTATCTCGAGGTGTTTGTTTCAGAAGTTGTGTGCGAACATAGACTAGTGGAACTTTTGTTATCACCAATTGGAGAACACATTTTGCTCTCTGAACCACATGATAATTTTGCTACCCCAAAATCCATGGTCTCTTAATAACCACTATTCCTAAACTCAGCAACTTGAGCACATTTCAGAACATGCATTTGCAATGCAATAGGTCTCGCGTTCACGCGAGTATGAGCTATTGGAATTGTAAAGAACAATGCCTTTTATTTATCTTTTGTGTTTTAAAACATAAATAAAAGGCATGTCATTTACAATACTGATAGCTTAAACTCTCGCAAATGCAAAATATCAGAGGAAGAGATCGCCCTCTAACGTCTTCAAAGTGGTGATGAAAAGAAGATGTGTGAGAGTTGTAAATTACACAGACACCAAGTGTGAAGTGAGAGTTACATATGATCCAAGCTATAAACACTAACAAAGCGTTCCAACACCTTTAGCTCTGTGATTACACTGTTGTGGCTCAGGAGGATGAGCTGGAGGGGGGAGCTATTTCCTGCCCTCTCCATTGATTTGAATGTGCAGTGTGGCATTGTGTAGTGTCATTGCTATCTTTGACCTAATTAATAACACTCCAGCTGTAGTAGGGCCCAGGCTTCACCTCCTGGTGTAGGCCGGGCTGTGCTTTATGGCAGGCATGGAGGGAGGGATGGATGGTCTCGGCTGCAGCTCCGGCCTTGTACAGTGCCTCTTTTATTACTAGTGAGCGAGAGGCACTGAGGTGGTGTTAGCGGTCGTAGTGGTTTTGGTATTGGTGTTGCTGGTATTTGTGGTGGTATTGGTGCTGGTGGAATTGGTGGTATTGGTGGATGTGGTGGTATTGGCGGTATTGGTGTTGGCGACATTGATGGAGGTGGTGGTATTGACGGTATTGGTGGTGGTACTGATATTGGTGTTGGTGGTGGTATTGATGGTATTGGTGGTGGGGTGGTGGTAGTGGTATTGGTGGAGGGGTATTGGTGGTGGTGGTATTGGTGCTGGTGGTATTGGTTGTGGTATTGGTGGTGGTGGTATTGGTGGTGGGGGTATTGGTGGTGCTGGTGGTATTGGTTGTGGTATTGGTGGAGGTATTGGTGGTGGTGGAATTGGTGTTGCTGGTTGTATTGGTGGTAGTGGTGGTATTGCTGGTATTGACGGTGATACTGGTATTTTTTGGTAAATGTGGAAAAGTAAATTTTGCCATGTTATATGTGCCTACGTGTTCCCCATCTTATGCTATATGTGCATGATCGATATGCATGTATCCCCCTATGATCGATTAAAGACGCAATTATAGTTGTGTCCATCTCTAGTATGCCAGTTTCCAGTCCTCGTGAAAACAACGAATATTAGGCCTATGTAAACCTATGTTGCCACGTTTTACAGTGTGCACGTTAATTCATTGAATTGTCCCCGTTCCTAGGCCTCAAAAGGGCCCGGACACCAGTTTCAGCTCCTGTCTCCTGAACCCTCTCTGAGGAGCGATACAGCCCCCACCTGCATCCCTGACCCTTCACTTACTTCATGCCTCGCAGTGCCCGGCCCGCCCTGGCTCTGCCTCCCAGTCTGCCAAGAGTATGTTATGTTTCTAGTTATCAGTCCAGCCCTCCTTCTCTGCATTCCTAAGCTACTGAATCGCATCAATAGTTTCCGTCATGGTCTAGCCTTTCTGTCTCCATGTAAGAGAAATACTGTATTAATATTCATAGAATATTCCTCGCACACGCAACACATGTAGAATTATGCACGTATCAGTCTTAGTATCAAGTAGCCTTTGCTCTGATAACTTTTGGACTCTATCAATATGTACTCCAAACACCAGATACTAGATATGCCTTAGGTACATGTCGCTCTGACACTCCAGACTTTAGTCTCCTCTTCTAGCGCAGAAGTCATAGCCCCCAGTTCTCCCTGGTAACACGTCATTGCCCGTTTGCGCGCACCACTAGGTTAGAGGTCCCAGCTGCTCAGGTAGCCCCCTCCATGTTTCCGCCCCATTTATGACACTTCTGTTACGTTTACATCACATGTCTATGTATACGCCCTGTACACGCCTCTTGTTACACCTATTTTATGCCTTATCTTTCGCGACTGTTACGAGTAACGCCTACTGCTACGCCTACTGTATTGAATGTAATGCAATTGTTTTAGTATATATATACTGTATCATGTTACTTTTCGGTGTGCAGCTGCCGTCCCGTGCTTCCAGGCTGTTCTGTCCTTTTCCCTTATGCCTGATTAAAGCCTGAAGACTCAAGATACCTCGAATCCTGACTCTTATTTATTGAGCTATCTGTTATTTGTATATCTTGTCAAAAATAGTACCGGTAATTAATTATTTATTTACCACATAATGGCGCCCGAACAGGCACTTGCCCTTTCCCCACGCACCGGAGAAGCCACGCAGGCCCCCTGATCCTCTGCAGCCGTGACAGAACCATACCGTGCACGTGCAGATATTTCTGCTTCAAGTATCCCTCAGGCCCACGGAGGAGACGGAGGTTGCGGTCCAGCATCCAGACGAGGCGGTGAGGAACGCGGCGAGTCCCGACCAGAGCCCAAGCCGAGAGTCCAAGGTCCGAGGTATCCGGAGGCCCACCTGTAACTGAAGTCCGAAGTTCGTAGTCCGTCGTCGTAGCAGTCCAGTCCAGTCCGAGGCCTTCCGTTCTTGCTGCCCGGTGAGTACCGTTGCTGGGGTAGTATCTAGACAGGGTCAATTAATTTGTCTCTGGTCCGTGGGTTTGGGTACGCAAATCCAACACGAAGTGTTCACCTAGGTGGACACGGGTCCTGACGTGTCTCTTTATGGGACCGGTAAGTTTCGTGCTGTTTTAGCAGTGCATCTAGTCATTCTAGTAAGTTCCGTTCTCGAGAAATTCATGTGTTCTGTTCTCAGTGTATCAGGTAATATTTCTGTCCGAACTGTTATTCTCAATGTTATTTAATATGTTTTCCATGTCGTGGTATGAGTGATTTGTTTTTTCAGTCATTATTGTGTTTATCGTGTATTGTATTGTGTCCAAGATTCCAGCCTAAAGAATGCCTCTATTCTCTAAGTTATGTCAGTTAAAAACCAGAAAAGGATTGCTCGAGGAAGCAGTTCCTGTCCCGCCTAGGGACAGTCCAGGACATTTCATGTATCACAAGCATGGCTTAAGTGCCATATTATATCTAGACTTATGGGTGGATTACACCAAGGAATTAGAAGAGAAATATAGATGGCCCATGTCAGGTACATGGGATGCCGAGTGCATCATGCGAGTAGAGGAAGCATTATGGAAAAAGAAATCCAGACAGTCCCAGAAAGATGCCATCGAGTTATGGCGCAAAGAATCTCATAAAAGAACCGAAAAAGAAATCAGAAAAACAGAATTAAGTAGGGAATCCTCAGAAAGAGCCCAAGAAAGGGCATTAATCGAAGTAGGTGAACGAGTTAAAGCCGAACAGTCAGACAGACAGAGAAATGCCCTTATTAAGGGTATGTATCCTCTTCTTGCCGAGGGCTTGCCGAAAGCAACCCCGGAAGCACCATGTAATTTTCCGCCGCCATTAGTTCCGATTAAGCTACGTCACAAACCGACCGCAGCTGATATTTTTCTCTCGTCCTATTTGGACGACACAGTCCCAGAATACGCAAATCCTGTTCCGCCAGCTCCCGTAAATAATGTAATTCCTGTTCCTCCAGCCACCGGGGTACCCGTTGCAGTACCTGTCACGGTACCCCCGGTCCAGCCTACAGTACATGTACCCGCTACATCAGTCACTCTCCCAGCACGTACAATACCCGTCAACGATTCTAGTCTAGGAGCCACGGGGGGAAGTCCTCCTGGAACCCCGCCTCAACACAGACGTATGACGATACTTGAGTTACATGAACGAGCGTTACAGCGTTCGCCAAAAATTCAGACATTTGCAGATATCAAGCGAGCTCTTACCGAATGCCGTTATGATCCAGTTTCAGGCGATGATAATATGGTCATATATTCATTGCACGTAAGACGGGTGACCGAATATTTGGACACCCTGCCCAATATGAAAGGTTATCTAGACAGAATATATCGTTTTATCCGTACAGGAGTAGATCCAGAAAGTATTGGCGAAGCCATGGCTCAAAGAAAAGTCGAGATTCAGCTCATGCTTTTAAAGTTTCTAATTAATTGTTTAATAAGGGAACAAGATTATCTGGATAAAGATCCGGAAGAAATGAAAGTCCTGACCAGGTGGAGTGACCACATAGCCGAGGGAAGACACAAGACCCAGAACTGTATAGAGAGTATGTACAAGAAAATCCATAGGGAAATAATAAAGTTACACGAGAAACGAGAAGCAGCACAAGTAACCGAGAAAGAAGACAACTCTTCTAATGAAGAGGTAGACGATGAGAATCCCTCCAGAATAGCGTATGTAGGTAGAACTAGACTTCCCGACCGACATTCACGCCTAGAACACAAGAAAGTTTTCCCTCCTCCAGTACCAGAACAAGGTTCTCTTGAGCAAGTATTTCAAGCTACCGATCACATTCTGAAATCACGAATCGGTTATAGTGAACTTAGTACAATGCATGAACAAGAACTAGCCCGATCAGCAGTCCGATGGACTACTGATTCTACCACTTTTCCAGATGAAATAGTGGCACAGATGTTTCTGAAACTGCCCCCAGCCGAACAGCGACTGGTGGGTATGTATATGATCCAGCACCTCATTACACTGTATGAGGGACAGTATTCTGATCCAGGTCCGTTACATGATGTTTTGAACGAGTTACTCCAGTATAGATGGAGAGGTCTAGGTACCGATTTAATTAGTATCATTCTAGAACAGCGCCACAAATATCGAACGTTCTTGAATCCGCATTTTGTTCATGTCTCACCTCCAGAAAGTAAACCATTTTACATAGATAGACAGCATCCGTTACGAGAAGTACACCCAGTTAGGACAGCGGGTGGTGATCTAGAACGAGTATTTGTTTACACCCCTATCACAAAGATGGAACTCTTAGAGATGAAGAAGTGAATTCCCTGTCACGACAAAGATCCAGCAGGGTTCCATCGAGAATTAAAAGACATGCTCCGTATGGGAGAATACACGTATCCTGATATCATTAAAATGTTAAAGGTCCTGTTGCCCGCAGGGGTATATGAAAAACTCAAGGAAAAAGAATGGGAGGTGGGAGAGAAAAAGATTGATTGGACAGCTCTAGAAGCTGAAGATACTTCCCAAGTACCAGGTACCGGTCTTGGGGGTAAAGTTAAAGAATTGCCCGAGTTATTGATACAGGTTTTGCCAAGGTTACTAGCCACGAAAAAGGAAGATTGGGATGCAATCTCAGCTTGTAAACAGAAACAGGATGAAGACACTAGTGATTTTTATTCTAGATTTGAAAAATGTTTTATTATTAACAGTGGTCTGAAAACAAGTAGTGAATCGTACCCTCATCTTTTTGTTACCAAACTAGTCGAGAATTCAAGTCCACAAGTTAAAAATCGAGTATTGAAAGTCGAAAGTACCTGGCAAGCTAATACTCCGTCACAGATGTTACAAATGCTCCAGTATCACCAGAATAGAATCAGGGAAGAGCAAGAACACGAAAGGAGACGTATGAAAGACACGAAAATGAAAGTATTAGTTGCACAATCTGTTCCACAAGACAGTCAGAAGAGGGGTCCGAATCAAGCCAGTCATCCTGCAGCTCCCGTTAAAGGGACCTGCAATTATTGTAAACAGCCAGGTCATTTTATAAACGAGTGTGCAGTTCTGAAACACAATATAGCTACTGGTAAGACTAAAGAAAGACCACGTCCGCCTAGACAAGAACAAGTTTCACAGACTTCTCAGCCACCACAGAATGCACAACAGACAGTTCCAGCACCGCAGCCTATCGCTGCAACACAGCATGTTACACAGCAGATGTACCAGTATGCTCAGACAGAGTATCCAGAGTATCAGCCGTATTCATGAAACAGCCTAGAGAGGGAGGTAGGCTTGCCTCTCATCGAGATACCTGTAGATCAAGAGGGTCCCTATGTACACAGTCAAGTATTAGGGAAAGACAGAAAGTTTCTGATTGATACAGGGGCAAGTAGGACTACCATCAGTCATGACGAGGTTCCAGGGGCTCCGCTCTCAGGCTCTAAAAATGTTTCCCTTGGATTTTCAGGAAAGCCAATTGTTAATGAAATTTCGAAACCAGTTACTCTAGAAGTTGGTCCATTGTCCCGAACTACTGATTTGTTACTCACAAAATCATGTCCAGAAAATTTGTTAGGCATCAAGACACTAAAAGAATTAGGTGCAGTTATTTGCTGCTCCCCAGAAGGGGTCCGATTGTTCCTGAGAGACTTTAAAGGTCATTATGTATTACGTGATTTTGATCCAAGATTATTGAATGTACCACAGCATTTATGGGCGCAAGGTCCAACTGATGTAGGTTGTATGCATATCACACCCCATCGTGTGACTCTCAAGCAGGGTATAGTTTTGCCACGAATCAGACAGTACAGATTGCCACCTGAGGCTGTAGCAGCCTTATCCAAGATTATTGACGAACTTATTGCTCAAGGAGTGGTTGTAGAAACTGACTCCAATGTATGTAATTCTCCTATCATTCCAGTCCTGAAACGTACTGATCCAAACGCACCTCCAGTTTATCGATTAGTGATTGACCTTCGAGAGCTTAATAAATGTATCATACCTCAGTACCCAGTGGTCCCAGACATTTCTTCCCTATTGACAGCCATTGATTCCGAAGCTACATTCTTCACAGTTATCGATCTCAAGAACGCATTTTTCAGTGTCCCCATACATCCAGACAGCCAGTACCTTTTCGGTTTTTGTTTAAATGGAAGAAGCTATAAATTCACACGAGCTCCTCAAGGTTTCACAGAAAGTCCTAGTATTTACAGTCAAGCACTTAAGAGACAACTAGACAATATTCACATGCCAACTGACACTGCCCTGCTCCAGTATGTCGATGATCTACTGATCACAGCCCGTTCTGAACGTGACTGCGAGCGTGCGTTACTTACAGTTCTGTATTTTCTGGCCGAGCAGGGGCACAAGGTGTCCCCTTCCAAATTACAATTCTGTGTCCAGCAAGTGGTATACTTAGGACACTTACTGTCCAAGTGGGGTAGGCAGTTGACACCAGACCGTATCCAGTTAATAGCGAGTCTTCCACAGCCCAAGACACAGAAGGAGGTACGAGCTTTTATTGGCCTCACTTCTTACTGCAGACAATGGATTCCTCAGTATGCATTTCTAGCCAAGCCACTGATACAGTTAACAACACAGGAGGCAGCCGTATCGACTGTCCTCCCTTGGACCCAGGAACATACACTTGTCTTTAATGAGTTAAAGAAAGCCTTATGTCAAGCACCTGTTCTAGCAACACCGAACTACAGTAAGCCTTTTACACTTTTTGTCACAGAACGTGATGGTACTGCATTATCTGTTCTCACACAAGATCAAGCAGGACAATACAAGCCCTGTGCTTATTTTTCTAGCACATTAGATCCAGTAGCCCAGGCTCTGCCTGCGTGCCTCAAGTCAGTTGCAGCCACAGCTCTAGCGATCAGACAAAGTGATTCCATAGTGTTAGGACACTCCCTGACAGTACAAGTTCCACATTCCGTGGAAGTTCTTTTAAACCGAACTCAGACTCAGCACTTGACAATTGCACGTTTAACAGGTTATGAACTGACACTGTTCCAGCCACACATAGAAATCAGACGCTGCAACATTCTGAATCCTGCTACACTGTTACCCTCAGTTACTTCAAATCCTGCCACACATGACTGTGTGGAAGTTGTTAACACTATGACTAAGCCAAGACAAGACCTGACAGACATTGCATTACCTAATCCCGACCTGACACTTTATGTGGACGGTTCATGTATGAGAACAAGTACAGGAGAACTAGTAGCCGCGTATGCAGTGACTACTGAAACCGAAGTTATAGAAACACATCGTATTGACACCCTGTCTGCTCAAGCAGCAGAGCTAGTCGCTCTGACCCAAGCCTGCATACGTGCCAAGAACCTGAAAGTAAACATATATACAGATTCACGTTACGCATTCGGAGTCGTACACGACTTTGGAGTGCTCTGGCAGGAGAGAGGTTTCATGACTTCTCCTGGAACCAAGATCCAGCATGGTCTTCTCATTCAGGCTCTGTTAGATGCAATACATTTACCGACAGCTATCGCTATCATGAAGTGCAAGGCACATACGAAAGTCACTGACATTATTTCCCAAGGTAACGATCTAGCAGATCGAACAGCCAAGCTCACAGCTCAGACTCCAGACATTCCAGTTAACACGACACAGACACCCACTCCAGATCAGACTACTTGTATGACAGTTAAGGACCCTACACAAGATGTCATAGACATACAGTTACATGCTACTCCTGAAGAAATCAAGAAATGGTCCGAACAAGGAGGGGTCCAGACAGATCAAGGATGGTTGACGAAGGGAAAAGCCACATGGTTTCTCCCCGACTCTATGGTTCAAGTCATTATCAATACCGCACATAGTCCAGCACATCTAGGAGAAAAAGCTATGTTAGACAGTATTCAGAACCTTTGGTTCAACAAGCACTTACGAGCTGCAGCCAAGCAGAAAGTCCGTACCTGTATGATATGTTGTCAGTTCAATCCAGGTAAAAGTGTCCCGGTGGAACAAGGTGGATTCCAACCTCCTGACCACCCTTTTGAGGTCCTCCAGATGGATTATATTCAGATGGAGCGATGTCGAGGTTTCAAGTATGTCCTCGTAGTTGTATGCGCTCTGTCCAGGTGGACAGAAGCATATCCAGTCCCAGATTACACAGCTGCGACCACTGCCAGGCAGTTGGTTCGTGAATTCTTTCCCCGCTATGGACTCCCTAGGGTCGTGTATTCAGATAACGGCCAGTCATTCTCATCCGAGCTTATGAAACATGTTTCCCTTCTGTTAGGGTACCAGTGGAAGTTCCATTGTGTGCGCCATCCTGAAGCAGCCGGTCTCGTAGAGAGACATAACCAGACTCTGAAAATCCGCATTGCAAAAGTTTGTAAAGAGAAAGGTGTAGACTGGCTAGTTGCCCTGCCAGTTGCTTTATTTTATATGAGGATGGTTGCACATTCCAGATCAGGTCTGTCCCCGTATGAGGTCGTATTCGGCCGCCCCCCAAACATGTGGGGTACACCTAGACCCCGTAGTATTACAGATGTTTCCAGTAATATGCTGACAGATTACCTAGCTTCCTTGATGTCTGCCCTACACTCTTGTCGTTCACAGGTTGCCGCCGCATTTCCAGACAACACCGAGGTGAAACCGCATGAAGTCGTTCCCGGTGACCTCGTATTTGTCCGAAATTTTGATCGTTCAAGTCCGCTGGAGCCCCGTTGGAAGGAGCCTCGCATGATCTTGCTAACAACAAGGACCGCCGTAAAACTTGAAGGCAGGAAGGGGTGGGTCCACCTCAGCCATATAAAGAAGTTCCATGGATTACGAGAAAAGACATTTGTTAAGGACTGCCTTATTCCTAAAGACTGCCTAAAAACAGACTCTGAACTCAAAGTTCCCCTGTTAAGAGAAAACTCCGCAACAGGAGTATAAAAAGAAGCTTCGGTCTAGTAAAATAAGTCAGCCAGTTTAATTGTCTAAGTCCCTCTCGGGTGAAACGGTTAGACAGGTTCCTGACATGTATGAGATAGACCCCCACAGTGAGAGAGTTAGTCAAAACTCTAAAAGATGTATTATTGTTCTATGTTTTCTATTATTTTTGAGTCTTATGGTTACCTGCACAAGTTATGCTTTACATTTATGTTTTCCAATTTCACATGTATATATGTTTTCTAATGCTACAGTAGAGCACACATTTAGTGATCTGCCTCCTCACGAGCTATCCTATCGTCTTGCTATGCGAAATAATACATTCATTAGAATGCCACTAATTGTTGGGTGTGTGGTCGACTCCCCCCTTTCCAGACACCGAAGGGAGTTCTGCCACTCTTTCCTTATCCGTTCTCACATAATGGTTCATGTGGAGCATGGTCCACGTTAACGTCATCCTCAAATGACATGTCCCTTCTGAATCGAACATGTTTCCCTAACAAGCAAGGTCTCTCCCATAGAACAGGGTTAGATCTAGAAAATGAAGTATATGATTTAGGTAATTATTCTTCGAATTTCATGGTCCTGAATGTTCAGTCCGATACTACTCCAGATTTGCCTGCTATTTCAGTACTACCAGTCAAAGGCGAATTATGTGTCAGAAAGAATGGTTCCGCACATGTAGGACATAGTGATTGTACTACTGTGGTCGAGTATAGTGACAGTGGGAAATCTATTTTCAAAGCCTCACGTCATTCTTATTTTGTTTGTGGTCAGACCGCATATGTTCGTCTGCCCCTCGATTGGGATGGAACATGTTACATTGCCTTCCTACTGCCACCAGTTTTTCTAGCCCCATCTGATTATCACAGAAACACACATCTAGTACACGTCAGACATAGAAGGGAGATCGAGTCCCCAATTGTCGATCAAACTGAAACTACTCTAGAACAGTATCAAGACTTTAATAAAGGTTTCTTCTTCTTTATAGGACCTGTCCAGAATAGTAAGTTAATACGTAGGTTAACCAGAACCCTTGAAGCAGTAGTGAATGAGACTACTTCTGCTCTAGGTAACTTAACTGAAGAGCAATCTGCTATGAGATTTGTCGTGCTCCAAAATCGTCTCGTTCTTGACGTCATACTGGCCGATAGAGGAGGAGCATGTAGAGTCATCGGATCTAGTTGCTGCATTTTCATTCCTAATAACGCGCCGTCTGTTTATTCAGCTATAACCAGACTTCATAAAATTGCCCATCAGTTACACCAGAATCCAGGCACCTGGACATGGTCCGGTTGGCTCTGGAGTATCATATCTGCCTGGGGATGGAAAGTATTGTCATTCCTAGGTATTGCAGTAATGATTATATTCAGTTGCTGCCTCTGTATACAATGTGGCCCTGCGATTTGCGGCATTTGTGCTACATCCTGTATTCCTAGTCCTAAATCCCGTTCCAAGACAATTCGAGACGAACAAATGATGCTATATGAAATGATAGATGGTATCATGAATATAGATGTTTCCTGATGGAAACGTAGGGCACAAGGAGGGAATGTGGAAAAGTAAATTTTGCCATGTTATATGTGCCTACGTGTTCCCCATCTTATGCTATATGTGCATGATCGATATGCATGTATCCCCCTATGATCGATTAAAGACGCAATTATAGTTGTGTCCATCTCTAGTATGCCAGTTTCCAGTCCTCGTAAAAAAAAAAACGAATATTAGGCCTATGTAAACCTATGTTGCCACGTTTTACAGTGTGCACGTTAATTCATTGAATTGTCCCCGTTCCTAGGCCTCAAAAGGGCCCGGACACCAGTTTCAGCTCCTGTCTCCTGAACCCTCTCTGAGGAGCGATACAGCCCCCACCTGCATCCCTGACCCTTCACTTACTTCATGCCTCGCAGTGCCCGGCCCGCCCTGGCTCTGCCTCCCAGTCTGCCAAGAGTATGTTATGTTTCTAGTTATCAGTCCAGCCCTCCTTCTCTGCATTCCTAAGCTACTGAATCGCATCAATAGTTTCCGTCATGGTCTAGCCTTTCTGTCTCCATGTAAGAGAAATACTGTATTAATATTCATAGAATATTCCTCGCACACGCAACACATGTAGAATTATGCACGCATCAGTCTTAGTATCAAGTAGCCTTTGCTCTGATAACTTTTGGACTCTATCAATATGTACTCCAAACACCAGATACTAGATATGCCTTAGGTACATGTCGCTCTGACACTCCAGACTTTAGTCTCCTCTTCTAGCGCAGAAGTCATAGCCTCCAGTTCTCCCTGGTAACACGTCATTGCCCGTTTGCGCGCACCACTAGGTTAGAGGTCCCAGCTGCTCAGGTAGCCCCCTCCATGTTTCCGCCCCATTTATGACACTTCTGTTACGTTTACATCACATGTCTATGTATACGCCCTGTACACGCCTCTTGTTACACCTATTTTATGCCTTATCTTTCGCGACTGTTACGAGTAACGCCTACTGCTACGCCTACTGTATTGAATGTAATGTAATTGTTTTAGTATATATATACTGTATCATGTTATGTTATGTGACTCAAGATACCTCGAATCCTGACTCTTATTTATTGAGCTATCTGTTATTTGTATATCTTGTCAAAAATAGTACCGGTAATTAATTATTTATTTACCACATATTGGTGAAGTATTTGTATTAGTGGTGGTATTGGTGGTGGTGGTATTATGGTGGTGATATTGGTGCTGGTTGTACTGGTGGTGGTGGTGGTACTGGTGGTGGTATTGGTGGTGGTGGTGGTGGTATTGGCAGTGGTATTGGTGGTGGTGGTATTGGTGGTGGAATTAGTGGTGGAGGTGGTGGTGTTGATGGTGGTGGTCAACTTGATGGTGGTGGCATTGGTGGTGATATTGGAGGTTATGGTGGAGTTGGCGGTATTGGTGTTGTTATTGGTAGAGGTGGTGGTATGGATGGTGGTGGTAATGATGGTGGTGTTGGTACTGTTAATAAAACAGGCTTTTGAAAACAACCCGTCAGGTGGCTTTAGTACAGATGACATGTAACACAGATGTGCTGTTGTCAGCTTCTGTCCATTAGCACATGATTATGTGCTACATGGAATTCACATGACTTAATTTGCTAATCCATTTTATTTGGGGGTTTGAAACAGACACAAAATAATGCTGGGTCAAATTGATTGAAAGCAGGGCTGACGTGCTGATTAAAAAACACACGCGGTTCAGCTGAAGCAGCGCATGCCTGGACTGTACTAAGAGAAACTCAATAAAGTAAGTAGTGCTTACAGACTAAATAACAGGTCCCGTGTAATGACAGAAGTAAAAGGGCCCGTCGCCATGGGAGGGTAAAAATGAAGCAAGGGCCGTACTTAGAGGAGGGAATAAAAGCCTATTAACGAATCTGAAGGCAGCATTTACAAAAGACAATGACACAAGCCAATGAAAAAAATGGGTGGAGAGTGGGGGCAGCTTCTCTCCCATACTGTACTTCAGCAGTCTTGCAGAGTGAGCAGCGCATGCGTGCTGCCGCTAGACTTGACCTAAAAAACAAGGTTCCCTATAAACCCCTTTTTCATTGATTAGATGCTGCCATATGAATTGCTGCATTGTTGGTACACAATGAAAATTCATTATAAGCTGCAGCTGTGTTGTTGTTATTATATTGCTTTTGTAAATCGTCCATTGTACTAAATACCAGATAAAAGCATTGTCACCAATTGTTTATATATTTTATTAACTTATTTTCAATATACTTCAGTATACTTTTAATTCAACAATTAGTTTCTTTGGGAAAGCTTTGAGGGATCTACACAATTACCCCTTTCTGAATTAAGAATTTTGTCGACTTGGTAGCGGTCGTGGCCAGGACCCCAAGATGGGCAAACACTTGTGTGGATCCTGCTCAGCATTCCCCTACTTGCTGTTTTCTGCTGACGATGCCCTTACATATCTACATGAACAATTAGCTGAGAAAACAGGGAATAGAGGACCATGGAAATGGTGCCCGGCCAAAGGACTAATGCCCGCATTTAAAGGAGAGGGGAAAGGCAGGCTCGCTCAGCCGACACAGCCGCGGAGGCCCCGCGGTGACAGGGGCAGCTGGAGAGCCAGAGGCACAGTTCACCCGACCTCATCAGTTGCTGGCACCCTCCCTCCTTCGTCTCTACATCGAGCTGCGGGAACAGGTAGCCCCTCCCTGGGGGAACAAGTATTGCCCTTTCGAGACCGCAACGTGGGAGACAGCCGCGGCCTACTAGGGAGACGCGGCCAGATACAGACGGGCCTGTATGGGCATGGCGGGCTGCCCAACACCATCCAGAATTCAATTGAAGCCAAGCCCCATTCCCTGTTGATGCACCAGGCCACAGAGAGATGGCTGTGTGGACAGAGCCACACTTACAAAAATGGGGTGAGTGCTCTGCCGCACACAGGCACTAATCGGAATGCACAACCGCCCAGCGCCATTGAGTGCGGCAGGGATGAGATCGCAGCAGACTGCCAATACCCGCTGAGGAGCGCCTGGTGCTATATGGCCCTCACGGCCCCAGCGACCATGTTGCAGCACTGGCTGCAAGAGAACATTCTGCTGCCCCCGCTGTCTCAACCCTACGACCAAGTGTAATACACGCTGCATCTATCTACTGCCCACTCTCTATCAACACCACCCCCCAAGTGGGAGGCAAGACAGTTGAAACCGCGGGCAGGATAGCTTCTCAACAGAGTTGCACTCCTTTTAACATCGGGGGCTAGGCTCACAGCCTGGTCCCCCAATCCTTTTCTTTGCAGAGGGAGGAGAGGAGAGTAAAAACCTGTCACTACCCACGGGCTATTGCCTGTACTGTGAGGGCATTGCTTCGCTGGGACCCCAGAATTCACCGCTCAGACTCTAAACAGAGAAGGGTCACTTTTCACCATGCGGGCATGGCTAGAAACCGGTGTTGCAAGTCTGATTCTGAAGAGGCTCATAGCAGTGACACTGCGGAGCCCCCCGGTGTGACATATCCACAGTAATGACTGAATTAAGGGCTGGCGTTGATGCCATTGAAGCATGGTTTGACACAATCGCAGGCCGCGTAGACAAGATGGGTAAGCGGTCGGACAGATAGGGGGCCCGTAACCATGACGCAGAGGAAAGAATCTTCAGCCTGGAAGATAACACCACAGAGCTGCAAATACGCCTATATAAAATTGAAAGGATACTGAAACAGGGGGCAATCAAAAATGAAGATTTGGAGTTTCGCTCCAGACGGAACAATATCTGCATCTCTGGTATAGTGGAATCTACCAACATGGTAAGACGAGAGGACTTTGTGGAACGCCTCCTAACTACCGTCTTCAAGTGTCGTAGCTTCTCGGCAACCTTTGCAGTAGAGCGGGCGCATCACTCCATGGGGCAGCATTCCCCCCCGAAGGAGCACCTCCAAGATATTTTATAGCCCGCCTCCTCAAGTATAGAGACAGAGATATCTCACTCCGGATGGGCCAGGAAAAAGATTTGTGCAGGACCATGGCTCAAACATCTCTATATTACCAGAGTTCACCCCACCTGTACAAGAAACTAGGAGAAAATACAACACAGTAAAAAATGCACTTCACAAGCAAGGGGTTCACCATTCCATGCACTAACTGGCTCACTTGAGAGTGGAACTCGAGGGTCGTGTTAAGGTCCTTGATACCCCAGCTGCTGCAGAGTATTTCTGTAAATCTGTCCATGCTAAATACCCCACAACCAGTGGCTGAGAAGGACCCCGGAGATGTGAGAGCCCTCCATCGACCTCTCGAGAAGAAGCTACGTGAAACGGCCTGACTCTATATTGACAAACAGGCGATGTTGAAGATATAGACTCGTGTGCCGGACACTGTTGCTCAAGATATTGCACCAAGCCAAAGTTAACATACGCTACAATGGCAACTACACTATAGTAGTGTATATAACTGTCCTTTTTGGGACTGCCGCTGTGCGTGTTGTCACCATGCCATCATTGTGTTTACCAACTCTTACGACTTGGGGTTGTTATCTTTTTTTTAACTGGTTGAATGAGATTCACTGGATGTTCTTAAATCTGGTGCGGGTGGGGGTTGGGAAACTGTTAGAGGGTTAATTCATTGTGTTTGAAAAGTTAACTGATGATACACATCATGTTTTTATACACAATGCTCTCATTGCCACATATTGCTCGGGTTTAAGGCCTGAGATACATCTCTATAAATCTGCTTTATAGTATGGCAAAAACAATTGACTTATCATCATCTCATGGAACACACGTGGTATCAATAACTCATGAAAAGAGAAGCAAGTACTGTCCTAGCTTAATAGACACTCCATTAAAATTGCCTTTCTACAGGAGACACATCTTTCCAGCTCTCTGAGCTCACCTTTACAAAGAACTGGGGCACACACCGCTATTTTTCATGTTTTAGCTCATAATCCTGAGGTACCTGTGTTCTAATCCAGAGAACAATATCATTCCTCTGGCATTCTCACTACTCAGAACTAGGAGTCCAATATTTGTCATTGCACGGAACACTCAGGGACAAAGCATTTTTTCATAATCATTTATGCTCCAAACACTGATGACCCCGAATTTTTTCAGAGACCTCCAAACCCGACTATTATGCCACACCGCCTGTGAATGAATGAAATGAAATGAATGAAATTGTACTTGTAAAGTGCACGGCTGCCTCAGCAACGGGGCGTCCTGACGCTGTACTCATACCGCTGTGGAACTCTTCCTGGCTTTTCCCTGTGAAATGTCCACTCCTGGGCACCCCCAAGGTGAAGCCAGGCATCCCAGCGCTGTTGGGGCCATTGTGGAGATTAGGCAAGCTATTGCCCAGAGTTGCAGAGTGGGACCCATGATTAGAATAGGCGCCGAGGCGAGAATTATCAGGTCTGGGGAAATTGAGCCTAAGACCCGCCGAGGCAGGAATTGAACCCTGGTCCCGGGCCAGACCTCTGCATCACGGTCTGCCGCTCTAACCATTGAGCCACACTTCTCCATGAACTGACTCGAATAGCACACTACCAACACATAAACCTAGGGCTAGGGAGGTATTTAGGCATATCTTTGATACTTATGAACTATATGACCTATGGCGGACCCCTGCTTCACATCTTACTCGGTGCCCGCGCTGTTTGGTCATGGTTAGATTGATTGGCCACATATGCGTCGACGGCGTTTCAACCGCTGTTTAGTTGTGCGGTCATCATCAGGACAAAATTGTTCACTGAGCGTCAAGCAATTTCTGTAATTACAAATACATTTATCAAAATTACTCTTTTGGACTCCCTTGAAAAAAAGAAAAAGAGGAAGAAAAGAAAAGCAGAGAAGAGAAGAGGATCCTATTGTTTTAGTTAAAGGGTTTCAGCCAAAATTACCAGAGAAGAAAGGGAGAAAGAAAAAAGTTTTCATCCACCTCTCTAGTGAAAAAGGCTACCAACACCAAAAGTTTATTTATTTGAAAAAATTAACCTGTATTAAAATTACTGTGCGAGCGATCACATTAGTTTAGAAACGCTCTCAAGGAAAGTTCATATCCACAGTCTGCTGTAAACAAAAAATTCAGATAAACAGCCAGTCTAAATTCATAGGGACATCTACAAAAGCCATTGTGATGACCACTTACTTAAAAACGGTAATCAATACCACGAAGTAAGGTATCTGCTTCAGAACTTCGTGTTCATGCAAGAAATGCAACCAGGGAATGAAGATTTAATCTTCAATTGTCAATGTCACCCGGCAGTAAGCTTTAAGGAGAAAGGGGGAGAGAATTCGCTGTGCCTGTCTGTATCGCTTTATTCAACTGAGAAGCCATTAATGTCTCTCAAGAAACAAGCCGCTATGTGGACATGACAATGTCAGTATATCCTCCACGTGTCTTAGATATGATTTACAAAAAAGGCTTAGTGGCTAATGTAGGCACAGCCTCGTGATATCATAAATAAACAGGGATGTGCATTACCAGCATAGCCGTATTATGCTGGCTTTGATATCTGTGCAAAGACGCCTAAGGATATATACGACTAAAAACTAAATCGGTTTCAAGTCAGGTGCTATAAAATAGTAGTTTACAGCCGTAGTTTACAACCATTTGGCAAAGGATATAAACTATGCACCAAAAATTCAAGTCGGGCGCTATAAAATACTGGTTTGCACCCAGTTGGTACGAGATATAAACTATTTATTCAGGGCACATCTCAGTCTTGAAATTAAAGAGCAATGGGCAGTCACAAAGAGTTGCAAAAAAAGGGGGGTATTATTACGTGTATCACCATACCAACGAGCAATACATATCATATTCGACAAAGCCCTTAAACCGATCAATGACTAGTAAAAGTGGGCTCTCCCCTGCACACACTTACCGCAAACTCCTTACTGCCACTCGAAGTTGGGGGGTGTGAACCGGGCTCACGCACGCAGCGTTTAAATGGCTGTTCGTAGGAAGATCAAGGAAGGACTTCGAAAACTATTACAAACGGGCACCATAATGCCATGATGGAAATCAAGGAAGGACTTTGGAAACTATTACAAACGGGAGCCATGGTACCCAGTCCATAGGATCCCTATGCCTGACCTCACAATAGAATTTTAAAAAGAACTTTAATTATTTCAGGAAACAAGCGCGTGTACCTAGCCTCACCCTAAACACTCTTAAAAGGGCGGGCACCATATTGAATGAGTCAAAAAAAGTTAAAAAAAAAAAAAAAGTAAAAAAAAGGGGGCACCTGATCAGGTTATTCATCCGGGCGCCAGTAGGGGCTGCCAAGCCTGAGTCTATATCATACCCAGAATTAACGCAAGACTTAGATCGTTTCAGGAGGCGCGCACCATGATACATGGTGACTGTACATCGCCTCACGATTAGCAAAAATTGAAAAAGGACTACACGCTCTCAAAGGACGGGCGCTATATTTGACAAGTCAAAAAGTACCTCATCGGATAATAGATACGAACGCCAATTGAGCCTACATCTCATACCCAATTCAAAAAAATCTGTTCTATTAAGTAGAAATAGAAAAAAGGTTATTAGAGAGGTACTTTTTAGGCATTAGTATAGAAAGGAAAGTTATATTCACACAGGGCAGTCCAAATCATTATGAATATGGAGCCATGGTTATTAGAAAAGATACTTTTTAGGCATTAGTATAGAAAAGACAGTTGTATTTACACAAGGCAGTCCAAGTCATTATAAATATGGAATCATAAACATATACAAAATATGTAACACAATTGTTTAAATATGTGTTACATATTTTGCATATGTTTATTTGATGGGCTGGCATTTGATGACTTTGATGGGCTGGCAGGCCGGAGGACAGGGCCCAGGGCTGGAGCACCTGACCCAGGGTACCGGCGTGACCCTGTACTCACCCGAGGCTCCTGGGCCCATAGGCAAAGGGTAAGCTTCCCCTGAACCCAGCCAAGCAGGGGGAGGCCCAGCGGGACCCCATCTGGGGCAGCCTGCCATGCGGCAGGCCTGGGGACAGACCCAGGGCTAGGGAGGCGTCCTGGCCCATCCAGCTGCCGGCTGAGGAACGCCAGGCCGGGAGGGGTGTTCCAGCATACCCTGCCCTTACTAATCTGGAGGAGAGCTACACCTCTTTCTGGGATCCCGTGCTCACCACGAGACTCAGGGGACCCTGGGTACCCTGGGCCTAAAGTTGCCTGACCTCCTGGAGCCCTGGCTGGGATCTGGGAGGCAAAGGAGCCCTCATCGGGACTTCCAGGGCAGCCCGGCCATCTGGTCACCCCATTGGATAGCATTGCGTGCGACCAGATGGCCGTGGGGGAAGGACTCCCATCTGCCCGCCCGAGCTTCGCGATAGGGCTCCCGCCTGCCCAGGCAGGGCTCGGGGGCTCTGCAACCCAGGGGGCTGGGGGGACCCCGGCTGTGCCTCAGGCACGGGGAGGACCACTGGAGCTCTCGGGCCCAGACGCCCGGGGGAGGACTGCACAGGACCCATGGAGCCCTTCCTGGGCACTTTGCCACGCGTGGGCCAGAGGAGGGAGCCCCCAGACGGAGGAGAGGTGTTGTCCTGGCATAGACCATCTGGTCCCCTGCAAAGAACTGCCAGCCCGGGAGGGGAGTTCCAGCATACCCTGCCCCCACTAATTCGGAGGAAAGCTACCTCTCTTTCTGGGAACCCGTGCACACCACGAGACTCAGGGGACCCTGGGCCCGGACGTGCCTGACCTCCTGGAGCCCTGGCTTTGATCCAGGAGGCAAATGATCCCCAATCGGGACTTCCAGGGCAGCCTGGCCATCTAGTCGCCCCAGTGGAAGAGGTGTGGCGCTGCGGCCAGGGCGACTGACGCTGGAATCTGGGGATCACGGTTCGATCCCCGGCACTGGTGGCAGATTAGCCCAGCACCATGTGACTCTGGGCAATAGCTTGCTTAATCTTCCCGACGGCCCCCAGCGCCTAGAGACCCTTACGGGTGATTGTGCGCTTAACAAATGTGGATTATTATTATTATTATTATTGGAAAGCACAACGTATACAAACTTTATTGTTTGATTAATTAAAATCATTACAATATAAATCGAGTGACATAAATAAATACATTCAAAAGAAGTGATAAAACGTCCTAGCCAGATGGGGAGCAAGAGATGTCCAGATTCCAGGTCAGCCGGCTAAGATATTGGAGTCCTTCTTGGTGCAGTGGGCAAGGGGCTATTTAGTAGAAACATGAGATGGATTGTCATTTTCCCTCCTGGGGCCCGAGTAGGGAAATTGCTTTGTGCAAGAAGGAGGACTTGTGCAAATGGTTGTTTTACTCAGTGGGAAGACCTGATTTGCTTTAATCCAGGACTGTGGTTGGTATGACTTGGAGGTAGCTTCAACCTCGTCCCTATGAGGAGCAGATGTTCAAGGCTGACAAGTTTCTTCTGGCTGGAAGAATTACTTAATAATAAATGTTATTATTGGTAAATTAAAAACCTTACAATATAAAAACATGCATCGTGATCATAAAATAATGAGTTTTTTTTTCTTTTGAGTAACATTTTGATTGAAACTCTACTTAATTTTTTAACTGGTGTTGTAAGTGTCGCGAACCAAGTTTGAATCAGCAATTTGTTGATAGCCAACAAGGCGTTGGTGTATCCAGTAATAAGGTTTCCCTTGGCTCTAACAGGACAGGGGTGGCCGCCCTGATAACTTCCAACTGGCTTAGTGCTTTGGTTACTAGTTTTGTTAGCCCAATGTTCAGCTTTATGTTATCCGGGTTAAAGGCTGCTATTGTGGCTTGGTGGCAAGATCGAATTCCCAGTCTTATCCATTCTTCTCGCACTAATACGCGTCTAGAGGTGAGCATTGTTGGACATAAGCAGACTATGTGTTCCAACCCTTCGGTGTGGTAACCACACAGCCTGCATTGGATGTTGCAGTCTTTCTGGCGCCATTCTGGATGATTTTTCAAAAAGGGCCATTCACCCAACCTCAGTGCCAGGAACTTTCGTTTCAGGTAAAGTGCCGTAGTAGTTGATAGGTGAGGGGATTCTATTCCTGGGTTGAAGTTAGTAATTACTGCCCAGGCGAGTTTCCTTTTTGACAGCATTGCCCTGTCTGAATGAAAGGACCACAGCCTAGTACTCTTCTTGATGGCTAGCTTTTATGCAGACTGGGGGGGGGTTGTTCCCCAAAAATCCTTAATTCCAAGTAATTGTAAGCTGTGCTCCAAGTTGAGCCGATATTTTTGGCTGTCATAACTTTTCTGGATTTCTTGCCAGAGTCTGGCCTCCAGTGAATCTTCCCGGGCTTGACGCAATCTATTGCACAACTTTATGAACGCCCCAGCTTCTACGCCATGGTGATCAAGTAAGCCAAATTCCAGGCGGATTTGTGCCGGCGATGCTGAGTTTGGAAGATGAAATGCACGTTTAAAGATTTTAATTGTCAGTTTATTTAGAAGAGTGTTTGTAGTTCCCTTCATGATCTCTTGGCCATACGTCAGGGAGTTAGATGTTTTTGCCTTTATCACTTTTAGCAATGGGATAAAGCTGGGACCTAATAGTTTTTTTGACAATTTTGTTGCTGCAGCCTCTAGAGCCAGAGCTTTGGTTCTCAGCACTTCTTTTTGCCTAGCAAATGAGCTTCTGGAAGCAAACAATATTCCCAGGTACTTATAGTGAGGTGTTGGATCAATTTTTACGTTGTCGAAGTACCACTCTCCACACGACTTCTTAGGTTTCCAAAAGGTGATTGTTTTTGTTTTTGATAGATTTAACTCTAAAAGGTTGTTTTCGGTGTAGGAGAGCAATTCATCAAGTAGCCTCTGTAAGCCCACCTTCGTGTGGCTGAGCAGCACCAGGTCATCGGCGTATAGGAGGTTAATGATTCGTACTCAATCTAATTGAGAGGGATGACAATTAACAGCGTCAAGGATTTGTGAAAGGTCTGATATGAACAGGTTAAAAAGGAGTGGGGCCAGTACGCAGCCTTGTTTTACTCCACTGCTGGTCTCGATCTTCCTGGAAACGTGGGAGCCTTCACCCAACTTGATTTTTATCCAAGTTTTGAAGTGGAGTTGGACAATAGCTAGTAAGAAGGACTGAGGTACTCCCCAGCTTTTTAGTTTTTGCCACAGTATGTCCCGAGGCACGTGGTCAAAAGCTGCTTTGAAGTCCACAAAGCAACAGTGAAGTTGAATTTGTTGCACAGTAGCTTTCTCTATTAGGACAGATAATGACAGTAAGTTGGTTGTTGTTCCGGATTTAGCCACGAAACCTCTTTTATTGAAGGGGAGGTGTTTTGTTTCGTTGGCCCATGTCAGGAGATCTTCCAATAGAATACTGGCATAGTATTTAGACTCCACGTCAAGGAGGGCGATCATTCGATAGTTACTAGGGTTATTTCTCTTCCCGTTCTTGTAAATGGGATGGATGATTGCACCTCTCCAGGAGTCGGGAACATCATAGTTTGATCAGCATTCCAAAACAGGGGGGTCAAGTGCTCTGACCAGAATTCGGCTTCTGTTTTGAACAGTGCCTGGGGAGACCATTTGGACCTGGCGCGCCGTCAGCCCTGGCTTTCTTTATAGAGCACCGGATCCTGTGCTTTATTCCTTCGGGTGTCACTGTTAGGTTTTCAGTGAGAGAATTGGTGGTATTCCTACTTGTGTGGTCGGGCTCTTCAAGTATGCTAATGGGTAAGGGGCTTGGCTGCAGGCGTATTTGATTAACAGACTCAGACGAAAATATTGTTGCGTTATTTATGCTTGGCGAAGTAGAACAATTATCTTTGTGATGAATGATCTTAAAATGAGAAGATAAAAAGTAAATCCATTCGTCTGCATTGATGTTTGCGTTGTCGTGACCAGTTCCGCATCGCTGGCTCCTGTTCACCAGGGACCAAAATTGCTTTGAGTTTGAATTCCTGCTTTCATGGAAGAGCTTCAACCAAAATTGATCGGAGGCTTCTCGTTTTTCCCTACGTAAGGCGAACTTGAGGTTCTATTTCATTTGAGAAACCGTGCACTTATAGGTATACGTTTTTTGTGAAAAATATTATCACTCAGTAAAATTGTCTATTTTGATAACTGTATCTGGTGTGTGACTCTGACTCTCCTTCTCACATTCACCCCCCCCACACAAATATTTACCACTGGGCGCCCTACCCATGAAGTATCCAGACACATAGGTCGTAGGAACCGTTGTTCTGTGTTAGATGGGCCCAAGGATCAATTGCTTGTGTTACTACTTCCAAAGTTAGCGGTTCACACAGGAATTGCCTCTGGCTGTCTGGAAGCCATACCATTGCGATGTCTGCGAGATATGAAGATATTGAATCGGGGTCATAGGAGGTACGAGAAGCGTATAATTCCTGGTATTATGACCAGAATCTATCCATAATATGCCCACACCCGTGACACAAAGTTCGGAGCTCCACCACATAGTTAAGTGACCTGTTGCGGCGCAGTATATGTGCCACGGGGCAACCTGGTCTGTCTCCCTTTCCAGATCAATGCACTTGAACATGTTTGTCCATGTCTGCTAAGTCCCAGTATTTGGCAAGGAGCTCCACCCTTTTCTGCAACTGGTGATCCCTGTCGGCTATTGCCTAAAGCTCCAGGTCCCGTATTTCCCTCTGAATTCAGCAGAGTTGTGTGCAGATATCCCTTAGGATACCCACATGCTTGGAAATACATACCCACTCCCCCTAGACATATGTCATGAGGGCCTCCCACAGGGTGGCCTGTGTGGACGCAGTTTCAGAGTTAATCTCAAAGTATTCAAGGATGGAGCTTTGCAGTTCACTATGGAACACCTGGTCCCAGAGCGCATCACCATGGAATCGCCAAGGAATTCAAGGCAACATCCATGTGGGATCTGGAGTTTCAGAAGGACAGGGTTGTGGTCCAAAAGTGTCAGTGGGAGCATGGTGACCACAGACACCCACATGTGGGCAGTGGCCGACAAGAACCACTAATCTAACCATGTCCAAACAGCGCGGGCACCGAGTAAAATGTGAAGGAGGGGTAGTGGGTCCGCCATATGTCATATAGTTCATAAGTATCAAAGATATACCTAAATACCTCCCTAGCCCTAGGTTTATGTGTTGGTAGTGTGCTATTAGAGTCAGTTCGTGGAGAAGTGTGGCTCAATGGTTAGAGCGGCAGACCCTGATGCAGAGGTCTGGCCTGGGACCAGGGTTCAATTCCTGCCTCGGCGGGTCTTGGGCTCAATTTCCCCGGACCTGATAATTCTCGCCTCGGTACCTATTCTAATCATGGGTCCCACTCTGCAACTCTGGGCAATAGCTTGCTTAATCTCCACAACGGCCCCAACAGCGCTGGGATGCCTGGCTTCACCTTGGGGGTGCCCAGGAGTGGACATTTCACAGGGAAAAGCCAGGAAGGGTTCCACAGCGGTCTGAGTACAGCGCCAGGATGCCCCGTTGCTGGGGCAGCAGTGCGCTTTACAAGTACAAATCCATTAATTTCATTAATTTCATTTCATTCATTCACAGGCGGTGTGGCATAATAAAGTCGGGTTTGGAGGTCTCTGAAAAAATTCGGGGTCATCAGTGTTTGGAGCATAAATGTTTATGAGCAAAATGCTTTGTCTCTGAGTGTTCCGTGCGATAACAAATATTGGACTCCTAGTTCTGAGTAGTGAGAATGACAGAGAAATGATATTGTTCTCTGGATTAGAACACAGGTACCTCAGGATTATGAGCTAAAACATGAAAAATAGCGGTGTGTGCCCCAGTTCTTGGTAAAGGTGAGCTCAGAGAGCTGGAAAGATGTGTCTCCTGGAGAAAGGCAATTTTAATCGAGTGTCTATTAAGCTAGGACAGTACTTGCTTCCCTTTTCGCTGGTTATTGATACCACGTGTGTTCCATGAGATGACTGATAAGTCAATTGTTTTTGCCATACTATAAAGCAGATTTATAGAGATGTATCTCAGGCCTTAAACCCTAGCAATATGTGGCAATGAGAGCATTGTGTATAAAAACATGATGTGTATCATCAGTTAACTTTTCAAACACAATGAATTAACCCTCTAACAGTTTCCCAACCCCCACCCTCACCAGATTTAAGAATATCCAGTGAATCTCATTCAACCAGTTAAAAAAAAAAGAAAACAACCCCAAGTAGTAAGAGTTGGTAAACAGAATGATGGCATGGTGACAACACGCACAGCGGCAGTCCCAAAAAGGACCGTTATATACACTACTATAGTGTAGTTGCCGTTGTAGGGTATGTTAACTTTGGCTTGGTGCAATATCTTGAGCAACAGTGTCCGGCACACGTGTCTATATCTTCAACATCTCCTGTTTGTCAATATAGAGTCAGGCCGTTTCACGTAGCTTCTTCTCGAGAGGTCGATGGAGGGCTCTCACATCTCCGGGGTCCGTCTAAGCCACTGGTTGTGGGGTATTTAGCATGGACAGATTTACAGAAAGACTCTGCAGCAGCTGGGGTATCAAGGACCTTAACACGCCCCTCGAGTTCCACTCTCAAGTGAGCCAGTTAGTGCATGGAATGGTGAACCCCTTGCTTATGAAGTGCATTTTTTACTGTGTTGTATTTTCTCCTAGTTTCTTGTACAGTTGGGGTGAACTCTGGTAATATAGAGATGTTTGAGCCATGGTACTGCAAGGAATCTTTTTCCTGGCCCATCCGGAGTGCGATATCTCTGTCTCTATACTTGAGGAGGCGGACTATAAGATATCTTGGAGGTGCTCCTTCGGGGGGGAATGCTGCCCCATGGAGTGATGCGCCCGCTCTACCACAAAGGTTGCCGAGAAGCTATGATACTTGAAGACGGTAGTTAGGAGGCGCTCCACAAAGTCCCCTCGTCTTCCCATGTTGATAGATTCCACTATACCAGAGATGCAGATATTGTTCCATCTGGAGCGGAACTCCAAATCTTCATTTTTGATTGCCCCCTGTTTCAGTATCCATTCAATTTTATATAGGCGTATTTGCAGCTTTGTGGTGTTATCTTCCAGGCTGAAGGTTCTTTCCTCTGCACCATGGATACGGGCCCCCTATCTGTCCGACCGCTTACCCATCTTGTCCATGCAGCCTACCATTGTGTCAAACCATGCTTCAATGGCATCAACGCCAGCCCTTAATTCAGTCATTACTGTGGATATGTCACACCGGGGCGCTCCGCAGTGTCACTACTATGAGCCTCTTCAGAATTAGACTTGCAACACCGGTTTCTAGCCATGCCCGCATGGTCAAAAGTGACCCTTCTCTGTTTAGAGTCTGAGTGGCATATTCTGGGGTCCCAACGAAGCAATACCCTCACAGTACAGGCAATGGCCCGTGGGTAGTGACAGGTTTTTACTCTCCTCTCCTCCCCTACCTCTGCAAAGAAAAGGATTGGGGGACTAGGCTGTGAGCCTAGCCCCGATGTTAAAAGGAGTGCTACTCTGTTGAGAAGCTATCCTGCTCGGGGTTTCAACAGTCTTGTCCCCCCACTTGGTGTTGATAGAGATGCAGCGTGTATTACACTTGGTCATATGGTTGAGACAGCGGGGGCAGCAGAATGTTCTCTTGCAGACAGTGCTGCAACATGGTCGCCGGGCCCGTGAGGGCCTTATAGCACCGGGCGCTCCTCAGCGGGTAGAGGCAGTCTGCCGCGATCTCATCCCTAACACACTCAATGGCGCTGGGCAGTTGTGCATTCCGATTAGTGCCTGTGTGCGGCAGAGCACTCACCCCATTTTGTAAGTGTGGCTCTGGCCACACAGCCATCTCTCTCTTGGCCTGGTGCATTAACAGGGAATGGGGCATGGCTTCAATTGAACTCTGGCTGGTGTTGGGCAGCCCGCCACGCCCATAGAGGCCCGGCTGCATCTGACCACGTCTTCCTGGTAGGCCGCGGCTGTCTCCCATGTTGCGGTCTCGAAAGGGCAATACTTGTTCCCCCAGGGAGGGGCTGCCTGTTGTCGCAGCTCGAAGTAGAGACGTAGGAGGGAGGGTGCCAGCAACTGATGAGGTCGGATGAACTGTGCCTCCGGCTCTCCAGCTGCCCCTGTCGCCGCGGGACCTCTGCGGCTGTGTCGGCTGCGCAGGCCTGCCTTTCCCCTCTCCTTTAAATGCGGGCATTAGTCCTTTGGCCGGGCACCATTTCCACGGTCCCCTAGTCCCTGGTTTCCCAGCTAGTTGTGCATGCTGATATGTAAGGGCTTCGTCAGCAGAAAACAGCAAGTAGGGGAATGCTGAGCAGGATCCACACAAGTGTGTGCCCATCTTGGGGTCCTGGCCATGACCGCTACCAAGTCGACAAAATTCTTCATTCAGAAAGGGGTCATTGTGTAGATCCCTCAAAGCTTTCCCAAAGAAACTAATTGTTGAATTAAAAGTATATTAAAAATAAGTTAGTAAAATATATAAACAATTGGTGACAATGTTTTTATCTGTTATTTAGTATTTAGATCCAAACCTTGCTCATTGGATCTGCTTGGAGGCACCCTCACTCTTGCTGCCTGTCGTCGCTGGATTTTCGTGAACAATCTACAACTTGCCGGACCCGCTGCGCGGGTCCCGCTGCGCCTACAGACTCCGTGGGGCGTTGGGAGGGAAGTTGAACACCCTTGAACCCCGTGCTCACCGGCAGGGCTGCGAGCAGCCTAGCAGGGACTCCATTGCCCAGGAGTCCCTGCGTGCTACACCTGTGGCCGCTCTCCCTGCCGGTCACGCCCCCTGACTTTGGATAAAGCTGCTCTCTTTCCACCACCCAGCGGGAAACCTTGCTCATTGGATCTGCTTGGAGGCACCCTCACTCTTGCTGCCTGTCGTCGCTGGATTTTCGTGAACAATCTACAACTTGCCGGACCCGCTGCGTGGGTTCCGCTGCGCCTACAGACTCCGTGGGGCGTTGGGAGGGAAGTTGAACACCCTTGAACCCCGTGCTCACCGGCAGGGCTGCGAGCAGCCTAGCAGGGACTCCATTGCCCAGGAGTCCCTGCGTGCTACACCTGTGGCCGCTCTCCCTGCCGGTCACACCCCCTGACTTTGGATAAAGCTGCTCTCTTTCCACCACCCAGCGGGAAACCTTGCTCATTGGATCTGCTTGGAGGCACCCTCACTCTTGCTGCCTGTCGTCGCTGGATTTTCGTGAACAATCTACAACTTGCCGGACCCGCTGTGCGGGTCCCGCTGCGCCTACAGACTCCGTGGGGCGTTGGGAGGGAAGTTGAACACCCTTGAACCCCGTGCTCACCGGCAGGGCTGTGAGCAGCCTAGCAGGGACTCCATTGCCCAGGAGTCCCTGCGTGCTACACCTGTGGCCGCTCTCCCTGCCGGTCACGCCCCCTGACTTTGGATAAAGCTGCTCTCTTTCCACCACCCAGCGGGAAACCTTGCTCATTGGATCTGCTTGGAGGCACCCTCACTCTTGCTGCCTGTCATCGCTGGATTTTCGTGAACAATCTACAACTTGCCGTACCCGCTGCGCGGGTCCCGCTGCGCCTACAGACTCCGTGGGGCGTTGGGAGGGAAGTTGAACACCCTTGAACCCCGTGCTCACCGGCAGGGCTGCGAGCAGCCTAGCAGGGACTCCATTGCCCAGGAGTCCCTGCGTGCTACACCTGTGGCCGCTCTCCCTGCCGGTCACGCCCCCTGCCCTGTCCTAGCCCTTTTTTAGAGGGCGGAGTAACCGCTGCGCGGTAGCGCGCGGGAGCGCCCGGGGCGAAGACCGGGCAAAGAGCGGGCCGTTCGAGGTCTAAGAGGTCTGGGCTGGGCCATTCCCCTTGGTTTGTTGATTATTGTTGATATATTCAACTTGTGCCACATCGTCCACTCTTACACCCACTATGTGTACACGGGGTAGTCGCAGCAAGACAGCCAAGGGACTTAATAAGCCCAATGGAACCCTAGATGATTTCCTCACAAAGACCAATCTGGCCATTGATGTGGAAATCAGTAAAATGCAACATAGGGTTTCCTTAGAATTAGAAGCTGCGCGGAAGCTTTCCCTGAACTTAACTTCCTCCAAAAAATCATCCTTGGGGAACTTTGCCTTAGCTCTGACCCCTGAGCGTACATCAGGCCCCCGCTCATTGTTAACGCTGGTAGATATCCACCATGTTCCAACCACATCCCTACTTGAGCCCCCCCTGAATCCAACACTACCACCTCTAAAGCCCTTGGAGGAGTCCGTACCCTACACCCCCGTGGCCGGCATAGGCTTCCCCACCAAACCCGACTTGTCTAACCCAGCAGAAAATGCCAAAAAAGTTTTCATTCAAAAGAGGAAATGCCTTGCCCGATCTACCTATGCTCGCAAAAAGGCAAAAATTGCGAGATCTCAGTTCTTTAATAGTAGACGACCATTGGTCACACATGGGGTGGGTGAAGAAGCACCTAAAACTAACATCACCACTCTGGGCAAGGAAAACGACACAGGTTCACGCAGTGTTGTGCTAGACCTTACTACGGGAACCTCCCCAGATAAGATTGAGGAAGGGTCCATAGAGGGTAGGTTGAGTGAGTTGGAGAAGGATAGGAGGGGGGATGAAAAATTTCTCAAAACTGTTTGGGACACGTTAAAACAGCTACTTACTCCCCTGGAACTTAGACTTTCCCGAATAGAAAACAACCTACTAGAAATGGATAGGACTATAGTCACATTGGCTAGTTTTAGTCTTAAACAAATGGAAGCTAGGTTTCCCCAGGGTGAGGGTTGTACCCCTCAGGCTCAGGAGTCAGAAACCCCGGCTCTGCCCCCCCAAGATCTAAACCCATACCCAAACCCCGTACCAAAGTTTGTAGCTCCACTACTACTAATCCAAGACCTACAGTCCCCAGCGCCCGTCCCCCCCAGAGTGTAGCACCATTAAAGCCAAGGCCTCAAACTGTCTCACACCAGTCTAACCAGCCAGCAACCAAGAAATTACTCCCTCAGCAACCCAGTCGACCAAATTTTCGCGGTGGGTATATTGATTTGCCACCTGAGGCTGGGCCTTACGTCATAGTATTAGCTGGCGTGCCCGCCCTTGGCCCACAAATCCAAGAGAACCATTGGTCCCTAAAAAACAAGGTTATCCACTGGCTCAATACAAATAGACAGCTCCCTAATCATCAAAGAAGCCGGGTATTAATGGTGCGTAGAGTACCATGGGTGGGTCCTACACGCAAGTCCATTGCTGGCGATTGTATAGTAGTGTCCTTCGCAGATCCCCGTACAGCTCAGCATCTCTGTTCATGGGCCTCATGTGATGATGACCCCTCTATTGTTGTTAGACCCCTCACTTTTTTCTATCCTCCTCGACAGCAGTTTGAGATGGAGGGGTCCTGGTCAACAGTACAAAAACCTAGACAGAAAGGACGAAGAGATGGCTGGCAAAGCCAAAATAACTGGTGGCAAGGGGCTCCTACCACTAACATGTTTGGTTGCTTGGATGAGGTTGACTGACTTGGGGGGATTGATGCATCAATACACCTCATGGAACCAATTCTCCCTCAAGTAATTGCCTCCCCCATCCCCCCAGTAACCTGTATGGATTGTTTAACCTCACGTAAAGGTCCTAGCATAACCCTGGATCATGTTAACATTCCTACTTTGATTGGGTCAGGGGCTCTGGGTTTATCACAGACTATTCCACTCAGTAGCTCGGTAAATGCAATCAAGGTGGCCTCATGGAATATTGCAGGAATGAGGGGTCGCCTGGACAACGACGATTGGGTAGACTTCATTGTCACGCATGATATCGTCGTTTTTCAGGAAACTTGGTCAATCGCTCCCCTATTTAGGGTAGGCTACCTGAACTATCATAAACCGGCTACACAGGGCCCCAGGGGTAGGGCTTCGGGAGGTCTCACTGTATGGATCAGAAACTCCCTGGGTTTCCGTGTTAAGGAAATCTTGGTGGAGAATGCTGACCTCCTCTGTATTACCCTGAGTAAGGATAACTGCAAGGACATCATTCTAATTAACATCTACGCCCGAGGTTGTCAGGGTGGGAGGAAGCAACCAATCCTTAATGACCTGGAACATCTCCTGAACAAGCACAAAGGTGATCATCTTGTCGTAGTGGCAGGTGATCTGAACTGCTCATTCGAACCCATCCTTAGGCTGGCTGAAGATGTGGGGACTGATGAAGATACTGTCTGGAATATTCCCCCACTAACTATAAGTAAGGGTGTCAGGGGCACTGAGGCTGCCCTCCACTGGTTGGGTCTTTGCCTGGAGTGGGGGCTTCGGGCAGCGAATGGCCGCACCCCGTCGGATAAGCTAGGGAAATCTACCTTTGATAATGGGACCAGTGCAAGTCGCATTGACTATATATTGGTCAATATTGAATCCTGGTTACATGTGATGGATATGGTAGTAGAGACCAGGCCAGAGAGTGATCATAACCCCCTCTCTTTGGGGCTTAGGGTTCCTGGACTGGGTGGTCTCCAAATATAAACAGCCTGCGTAACACCTGATTTAGTCCTGTGTGATAACAAAAGACGGGTCAAATGGACTAGGGTCATTGCTGACCCAGAGCTTATTTGTAAAATAGAGGAGTTGGTCCTAGACACAAGAAGCAGGATGACTGTATTATCCCCTCTTGGCGGAGCCGATTCCCCTACCATCGATCTTCATGAGAAGTGTTTTGCGGCACTCAAAAATCTTCTTACTAGGCCATCTAAAAATAAGAAAGACAAACCACATAATAGATGGTACAATAAGAACTGTAGAGAAGCCCACAGCAAACTAATAGCAGCTGTTAAAACCAGGATAACTCTTGATATCAGGGAAGCTAGGCAGTTTTACAAACACACCCTTTGGGCAGCTAAGAGGGACTGGGACGATTCTTACTGGTTAGATCTCCTCAAAGCCTGTGAGTCATCTAACCAAGTAAAATTTTGGGAGATAGTTAGATGGGGCAGGGACTCGGACTCCCAAATACCTGCAAACCATGTTTCCGCCCTGGATTGGGTGGAATTTTTTTCTGCCCAATTTAAAGATATAAACGCTGAACAGGAACTGGCAACCGAGCCTGCAGTGGGGATAATGCCAATATTTCATGGGGATAGGCTCACATTTTCCGCTTCAGACAAGGTACATGCCCTAGGTTCTGTCTAGTCTGGCAAAGCCCCAGGTTTAGATGCCATACCAGCGGACCTTTTTAAATCGAACCTCGATTTATGGGTTCCATACATTACAACACTAGCAAACTCTATCGCAGCAGGGGCTAGGATACCCCAATCCTGGAAAGGTGCTGAGATACTTCCAGTATATAAGAAAGGGGATCGATCATTACCTAATAACTATCGCCCCATAAGCCTGATCGACTCTATTCAAAAAATTGTATCAAGAATGGCCGTAGCAAGAATTCAGGGGTGGATTGAGCAGAACAACATACTCTCCCCCATGCAGGCAGGGTTTAGATCAGGCACCAGCACCTTAGATCAGGTGTTCCGACTTACCATGCTCTATTGGAAGGTGGTTTTCTTGGGCGGTGGGGTTATCTATGCCGCATTCGTTGATCTTAGGTCGGCTTTCGACTTAGTTCCTAGGGCAAAACTATGGGAAGCCCTCAGACTTATGGGTCTCCCTTTAGAACTCCTGGAACTAGTCAGGCGCCTACACGAGGATAATTTCGCCCAGGTAAGGTGGGGGAGACAGGGCCAGGTGACCAGCGGCTTTCCTGTCCAACGAGGGGTGCGCCAGGGCTGCGTGTTGGCCCCCACCCTGTTTCTCCTTTTCATCAACCAGGTAGTTGCATTTTTTACTAACACGCAAACAGATGCACCCACCCTGGGCGGATCAAAATATCCGATGCTAATATTCGCCGACGACACCCTGCTCCTTTCTAAAACCCGGAGCGGTTTACAGACAGCCCTGAATAGGTTTGCTGAGTTTTGTAAGAACAATGATCTGCAGATCAACGTTGATAAAACCAAATTTATGGTTTTCAACAAAAATAAACCAATCAAAAGTTCGGTTACTCTGAACGATGCCCCAATTGAACAAGTCAAGGTCATGACATATTTGGGGGTGACTCTTGATCATCAACTTAGTTGGAACCCACAGTTGGAGGCTCTAAAACTTAAATTTGTTCGCCTTACGGGATGCTTACTGCAGGAACAAAAAAAATCCCTGACCAAACGCATTATACCAGCGTTAAAAATGTATGAGGCCAAGGCTAACGCTGCTACCCTGTATGGAGCTGACATATGGGGTTATAAGGACTTGTCAGCATTGACCATAGCACAGAATAGGTTTCTACGGAACCTGGTTGGGCTCCCACAATCCTCACCAATAAAACCATTGCTTCTAGACCTAGGTTGTAGACCTCTGGACGAGATGGTGCAGTTTCGTCTCGTGGCACTCTGGCGTCGCCTTTGGACGACTCCAGAGCTTAGCCTCTTTGCCTATGAATTGGATGAGGTCAAATCATTGTGGGGTGCTCATAGAATCCCATGGCTCCGAGAGGTGAAACAAATATTGCATTCAATGGGCCTCTCTGAACTGTGGTCATATCCTGAATGCTCTAGGTTTCCATCGAAACAAGAGTTTAAGGATCTTTTCTGGGCTACAAAAAAATCTACGCTGGTCACTCATTCTTCGGACGATAGTCTAACGGGACTCTTTTTAACACATAAGGTAACACCGTCCCTTGAGCCCTATTGGGATTGGATTTGCAAAACCCTAGACCGTAAACTGTATCACCAGTTTCAGGTAGGTACATTGCCCATCAACTCTTTTACTTCGAAGTGGGCGAAGAATGTAAGCAATAAATGTTTTTTTTGTCCTGACCAGGTAGAAAGCATTGGCCATCTGTTTTTTGCATGCCCAGTATATCGATCCCCTCGATTGAAATGGCTGAAACCTATATGTATAACCTCGAATTGTGGGGGACATCGTGATGCCCTGCTGAAATTACGTGATATATGAACTGAAATGTCTGTGATTTGCGTAGCCACATTTTTGGGGTGGGCGTGTCTGATCCGTTCAATGAAATTGAAAACCCTTTTAAATTAATTGTCAGGAAATGATTGTATGTTGATTGTTGCTACACTTTTCTTATATATAATTTGTGGGCATGTTTGAAGTAGTCTTTTACAATATTATGTAATGTATGTCGTCTTTTATGAATTTTATTCAAAATAAAGACAAAATGAAGAGTACAATGGACGATTTACAAAAGCAATATAATAACAACAACACCGCTGCAGCTTATAATGAATTTTCATTGTGTACCAACAATGCAGCAATTCATATGGCAACATCTAATCAATGAAAAAGGCACTTATAGGAAAGTCTAGCGGCAGCACGCATGCGCTGCTCACTCTGCAAGACTGCTGAAGTACAGTATGGGAGAGAAGCTACGCCGACTCTCCACCCATTTTTTTCATTGGCTTGTGTCATTGTCTTTTGTAAATGCTGCCTTCAGATTCGTAAATAGGCTTTTATTCCCTCCTTCATACGGCCCTGGCTTGTTGACCTCATAAGATCATTCATAGTAGATATTTGTTTCTCCTACTATATCTGAGCACACTTTTTAACGTTGGAAACATGGGAGATACTCAATAACGTTTTTTCTCTCCCTGCTCTCCAATTTTATATTCTTTCACCCTTATCACACCATAATTATTATTATTATTTACATGCACTGCTTTCATTCAGTTCTCACGGTTAACAGCCTTACACCAAATGACACACTAGGGCAACCACTATTCTTGACATCAAGTGGTTGCAGGATTACTCTCCTCGGTGTGAGGAGTCCCAAATGATGAACAGGGCGGAACCGATCGAAAACTGATGGGTACCTTTACAATTGTGGGGATATCCTGTGGTACTTGATTGAATCTCCTTTTTTCCCCTTTTGACATATTTCTGTTGATAGTCGGGCTCAATTTAACATTTTTTCTCAGACCTACAATCACCCTTTTGCATGTTTACTGTCTGAGTGGGGTGTGTGATTGTATGTGGTCTTTAAACTTACACTTGGACCCTCTTTCTAAAATGGTTGTGTTATGTTCATTTGTACCCTCCCATGGCGACGGGCCCTTTTACTTCTGTCATTACACGGGACCTGTTATTTAGTCTGTAAGAACTACTTACTTTATTGAGTTTCTCTTAGTGCAGTCCAGGCATGCGCTGCTTCAGCTGAACCGCGTGTGTTTTTTTAAGCGGCACGGCAGCCCTGCTTTCAGTCAGTTGAACCCACCATTATCTTGCGTCTGTTTCAAACCCCCAAGTAAAATGAATTTAGAAATGATTAGCAAATTAAGGCATGTGAATTCCATGTAGCACATAATCCTGTGCTAATGGACTG